>NC_086449.1:797447533-798108158 GCF_028390025.1 Pseudophryne corroboree | reverse complement strand
GTTAAAAAGAGCAAAAAAAATCTATTGGTATTTGTGAAAGTAAAAAGTATGAATAAAAAAAAATAAAAAATAAAAATATTTGTGGTATTGATTTTGGAATGCAAGAAGCAAAAATGTAAAAAAAAAAAAATAGCCCCAGCACAGGGGTGAGAAAAACCTCAGCAGCGAAATGGTCAGTAAAGCATTTATTTTATAAAGCATTCTTTTTTCCAACGCATAACTGTTTTTTTTACATTTGAAGTTAACCAGGCAGTACCGACTCGGCAGTTGAGTATCGCTTGTTGTCTTGGTGAAATATATTGTTAACTTGGGGTGGTAAGTGATTAAAAAAAAAAATATATTCCTGCAATAAAAAAAAGATCACGCCAATTAATCAAATTTTCATAAATATGAAAAATGTGATTTGTATGAAGCCAATTTTATTGGTGTTTCATATATTTACCATGCCATTAAAAAAAATCACATAAACTGCATAGGTAGGTATTCAAATCTTAGGGGGCCATTCAATTATTGGTGATGTGTAGCGGTGTGCACATTCACAAGAATTATGCTAAAGCTACATTGTATTGAAAAATCTGTGATGTTTGGGGCCACAAGTTGCTGGGAAAAATTATCCAAGTACCAGTAACTCGCATCCGTCATCTGTAATTTAATTGCCCCCCCTACTATATCTGAGTTTTGGCATTTGCCTCAAAAAGATCTTAGTCGTGTACACAAAATTCATTGGGGCAGATGTAATAAGCCTGGAGAAGTGATAAAGAAGTGATAAGTAGATGGTGATAACGCAGCAGCCAATCAGCTCCTAATTGTCTTTTTTCATATCAGTAATGATTGGCTGGTGCGTTATCACCTTCCCCTTATCACCGCTTTATCACTTCTTTATCCCTTCTCCAGGTTAATAAATCTGCCCCATTGATTGCAACAATTTTTGAGATGGGTATAGCTACAGTAACTCTTAAAGAATAAATGTGTGAGTGAACTAAAGTTAGAGTATAATGATGATCAATGGTGTAACAGACCAACAGTCTCCTATACACCTGACAAAGCTAAGTAAGCATTCTGAATTCAATGTTCATTGCTTACATAAAACCTGTTACTCTGTGCTGGGGATAGGCTTTGTGAATCCGCACATCCCATCCCAGGACACTCCAGAGACTGAGTCTTTCTCATATCCGGGTGCAGACCCTTCTCACCCATCTGTCACATTCTCCACTATCTCTGTGCCCCACCGACCATCTGGCCAAATTCTACTTTACATTCCAATTAAACCGTTCACAGTTCAGGCTCCCGGAATGTATTGTGCTGCTGACAGACAGTAAAACACATCCTTTCAGGCTATTGTGATAAAGTTGTGTCTGGGCTGTTTGTGACTAGCTCTGAGAGCCCTGCACCTGCCCTAAATCCCTGCTTTATATATTTGTGCTCTCATACTAGTATTTCTCTATTGGATGAGCAATGCTGATGGTGCTTTACTTTAAAACTGGTATTGGAAAAATTGAAAATTGCACCTGGAAGAATTTGGGTTCCTGGCTGTGCCCGTGACGCTGACCCTTGCCTGTCTTAATGGCCATATCTGGGAACGGATGGTCTTCAGGTTGCCAACTGTCGGGATCCCAGCGCACAGTATACCGGCGCCGGAATCCCGACAGCTGGCATACCGACAGATTTTCTCCCTCGTGGGGGTCCACGACCCCCCTGGAGGGAGAATAAATAGCACCACCGTGCCCGCAGCGTGGCGAGCGCAGTGAGCCCACAAGGGGCTCATTTGCGCTTGCCACGCTGTTGGTATACTGGCGGTCGGGCTCCCGGCGCCGGTATGCTGGTCGCCGGGAGCCTGGCCGCCGGCATTCCATACTGCACCCCTGGAACGGATATGCCTATGACTGGCACTGTATGTGTGCCATTTTCCTTCATAGTTCCCTGATGTATGGAGCCCTGGAGGGGTGACAGATGGGCAGGTAAAAGTCAATATCACCTTGTTGTTAATTACTATATAGAAAGTAATGAGCATTACTTCTAGGAAAATACATGATATTAAAAAGCACTTTATAACCCCCAATTTACATATATGTTCTATACAGTTGCAAAATTACCAATAATCTCTATGGCAGGCCGAAGGTGATATGGGCCCACAAAATGCTCCTTCATTTACCCTAACACCAAGGGCCAAATGTAATAAAGTGAGAGTTTCAAAAAGTGAGAGATTTGGTAAGATTTTGCAGTTGTTTTTTTTTTTAAAGCGGCAATCATTTATACGGCAAGATCAACCTGGTTTTGCAGTGTAAATGATTGCCACTTTAAAAAAAAACTTCAAAACCTAACCAAATCTCTCACTTTCTGAAACTCTCACTCTATTACATTTGGCCCCAAGGGTCCCAGTTGGACATTTCGCCAATGGAATCATGGGGCAGATGTATTAAGCCTGGAGAAGTGATAAAGCAGTGATAAGTGGAAGGTGATAATGCACCAGCCAATCATTATGGGTTTGAAAAATGACAGGAGCTGATTGGCTGGTGCGTTATCGCCTTCCACTTATCACTGCTTTATCACTTCTCCAGGCTTAATACATCTGCCCAATGGTGCTACACAGGGCCGGTTCCAGCGCTTTTTGCGCCGCGGGTGGGAAATAGGGGGCGTGGCTTCATGCAGGGGGCGTGGTCAGTTACGCCCCCTGTTCAGTAGAGTAGCGCCGCAAAAGGTCCTCTCCACGAAGGGAAACTAGACGCGTAGGGTCTAGTTCCCTTCGTGGAGAGGACCTTTGCTGTGCAGTGCGCGATGACGTCATTGCGCACCGCACAGTAAAGGTCCTCTCCATGAAGAGAAACTAGATGCTACGCGTCTAGTTCCCTTCGCAGCGGGCAGCTGGGGGCAGTAGCGGTGGGCAGCTGGGGCAGTAGCGGATCTTGCCATGGTGCGGCGCCCTCCGGAAGGCGGCGCCCCGGGCAAAAGTCCTGCTTGCCCGTGGCAAGATCCGCTACTGGTGCTTCACTCATTCTTATAAGTCATCTAACTACTACTAATGACAGTGGTACATAATGTGCCACTGGTTGCATCAATGCACCTTGCGGGGAGAGGGGAGGTAAGTTCCTGTTCCTGGTTTACTTCTCAGTGCTTGGCGCCCACCTGAGATGCTCTGGTTCTTGACCAATCCTCCAGCCTACCTTGGTAAATTCCTAACGCAGCCTGTACACCTACCAGGGATTGCTCACTTGCACATTTATTTGAATTGGCCAGACCACCTTACAGACTGAAACCCAGTAAATGGTAGATGCTCAGTAACACATGGTTTACTCTAAGAAATAAAGTTGGGGGAAAAAAATGTGGAAAAGGTGTGGAGTAATATAACCACAAAATCAGGGCCATTCTGAAGGTGGTACGACCGGAGCTGATGAAAAGGACGCAAGACCGAGAGAGGTCCGCTGCTGCTGCACCAGTGGTCTTTGTGCCTGGTGCTGAGGGGAGCAGGGGGATGCTTTAAAATGGTTTGCACATCCTCAATGTTCACCTGTCATACGAATCAAAGCTTCCTGCTCACAGTCTCCCACTCAACAATTCCAACCAAAACAGAGAAGAAGAAGAAGAATTAGAAGTTGAATGAAAAAAACAAGAGAAGAACAGGAGTTTTGAGAACTGGAGAAAAGCAGGTGGGGGTGTATTTGTATGCCTGTGTTGCAAATACATGGTTGAGTCACATTATTATAACCACCAGATAATACCTAGAGTAACCGCCATGTCCAGCACGGACAGCAGCTAGATGGGCCAAACTGTCGTCTTAGACACACGTCTGGTAGCCCCCAGGTTCATTGTGACGGTGAGCTGCTCCACTGTAACATGTTCGTTGGCCCTCACGTACTTTCGTAGCCGACGTTCACCTCTCACATCAGTGGCACGTGGTGCTCCGCAGTTTCCACGTCGGTTATTCGCAATGGGGCCATTTGTCCAGTCACAATACACCTTCACCACAGCAGCACGCAAACAGTTCACAGACTGCGCTGTGTCAGACATACTGCCACCCTTGGCCCGAAGGCCGATAATCATCCCTCTTTGCAACTCAGATAATTTGCCCCTTTTAGCCATGACAGCAACAAGTGATATCTATGGCCCTCATTCCGAGTTGTTCGCTCGCAAGCTGCTTTTAGCAGCATTGCACACGCTAAGCCGCCGCCCTCTGGGAGTGAATCTTAGCTTAGCAGAATTGCGAACGAAAGATTCTCAAAATTGCGAATAGAAATTTCTTAGCAGTTTCTGAGTAGCTCCACACTTACTCTGCCACTGCGATCAGTTCAGTCAGTTTCGTTCCTGGTTTGACGTCACAAACACACCCAGCGTTCGCCCAGACACTCCCCCGTTTCTCCAGCCACTCCCGCGTTTTTCCCAGAAACGGCAGCGTTTTTTCACACACCCATAAAACGGTCAGTTTCTGCCCAGAAACACCCACTTCCTGTCAATCACACTCCGATCACCAGAACGAAGAAAATTCCTCGTAATGCCGTGAGTAAAATACCTAACTGTTGAGTTAAATAACTAAGCGCATGCGCTCTGCGAACATTGCGCATGCGCAGTAAGCGACTAATCGCAAAATAGAGAAAATCGGCAACGAGCGAACAACTCGGAATGAGGGCCTATGTGTGCAGATGGCCTATCACACACCTTATATACCCACCAAGCCAGCGCAAAACACGTGACGTACTTCATGGGCTACGCGCTGCCGACGTCAAATGAAGGACGATGTCATAATAATGGGACTTGGCCGTGCATGATAATAATGATCTGTTAGCAAATAAATGCAATTACCGGTTCAAAGGCTGTTTATCAACAATGACTTAAAATAAATCAATATTTGAATGGAAGTGAAAATATTATACACATTATAATGGAAATGACAATATCACTTTCAGATGATGGTGTTACAACTGTGCAGTTTGCACACTGTAAGTGGTTCTGTATAACTGCTCAATAATCACAGTATGCAGATGTTTATTCACATCTTGTTACTTTACAATCTGTTACTTTACAATCTGTTACTTTACAATCTGTGCCTGAATTATTATAATTATATAGGGGTGAAGAATTGCTATCATTTACCTATGGATATGTACCCACAATGTTGTTGTTTTTTTGTGGCAAGAAGTGTGCCCAGGTGTGGGGTTATTGGAGATTCATCATGCACCAGGTAATACAGGTAGAGGTAAATTTAATTAAAAGTGACTGGAATGTCCTTAGTTTCTCCCCTCAGCATTTTTGGGACCTGCAATAGACAACTAGAAGACACTTGGTATCTGCACACTCAAGATATATTAATTTACTATTGTGAGTGTATGTAATTTATTTCCATACATCCACTGGGGGGTGGGGTGGGGGGCCTCTCTTGTATCATAGACAATATTTAATCTGCCTAGGGAGTGCTATCAACTACAGTATGTATACAGCAAAGAATTTTTTTGAGGAAGAAAAAAGGAGAACTTGTATTGGTGACGCACTGAGAAAGATTAATTAATCATAAAATATAACCTTTAATGTACTACAATTAAAAAGGAAATGTATTGTGTTATCCCAAACTACAGTGAAACATAAGAGTTAAAATCACAAACATCAACAACTACAGAATGTGAAGAAAGTAAAGATTGTGAATAAGAGATTTAAAAACGTGTCCACGTGTGAAGTGATTCTTGGTATATAATATGTCTGGTTTCGTGTAATTGTCAGAATATTTCCACCATTCGGTCACTTGACTTGTACTGGAATATTGTCAGAAACTGACCAAGTTTATAATATACACTTTGATTTGTCAGTCTCCACTCCTGACACAAAATTTGTAACCTATTCCTCAGAAATACCTCATTTATTTATTAACAGTTTCTTATATAGCGCAGCAAATTCCGTTGCACTTTACAATTTGAAATAACAATAACAAACTGGGTGATAACAAACAGTCATAGAGGTAGTCCATAGTATAGAGCAGTGATTTTCATCCTTTTTTTACTCGCGGCACACCGAACAATATTTTAAAATTGCCAAGGCACACCATAAGTTCCCCACAGAAAAAAAAAAAAAAAACACACATTGACCCTCACAGTAAAAAAAGAATCCACACATACATTGGCCTACACAGGAAAAACAATTACATTGCTCCCCACATACATCATGTTGCTCACACATAAATCAATCACATTTCTTCCCACATAAATCCTATTGCTCCCCACATGAATTATTCACATTGTTCCCCCCATAAATCCATAAATCCTATTGCTCGCCACAAGAGAAATAATATAACAAATATTAGCCCCTACCGGTCAGCTGACCTCCTCCCTGTCCCTCAGTGGCGGGGGTTGTTCATAGTAGAGTGCTGCGAATACTAAGCAGCGGGTGGTCGGGCAGGTGTGGATGTGGGTGGGCAAGGAAATCTGTGGATGCAGGCGGGAACTGGAAGATGTGTGTGCAGGCGGGTGGGCTGGCTGGGTGGTGAGACGCGGTGGCCATGACCTATGATATCACACTGCCGCGACATCAAGGCATAGGTCACAGCTGGAGCATGACTGATCCTCTAAGAAGAGCCCGGGCCAACAGTTCACTCTGAAGGTGCAGGAAGCTGCTCTGGCTCCGCGGCACACCTTGCAACTGGTCGCGGCACACTAGTGTGCCACGGCACACAGGTTGAAAAAGCCTGGTATAGAGGCTGGGAATATAGGTGCAGGTGAGTAAATACCAATTCCTCACCAGTCAGAGTAATATTGATACACTGTGACAGAAAATGAAGTGGCTGAGATAGGAACAGCACCAATGTAACAATATTGTAGCAAATAAACTGGCAACATTTAGGAGCCAGAAAGCAGCTGCAGGATCAAATAGGATATTAAAGCAGTTATAATTGAGAGAGTGTGTTTAAATATTAATGTTGTAAAGTCTGAGCATTTATATGAACAGTTAGCTGGGATATAACCAATGCTAGAATACATAGTATCATAACATTTTTTGGGGGGATATTTACAACCCAAATACACAATTCTGCTTATGCAATATACGGTGATATAAACTGTGACAGCCATTTAGTTCTCACACATAAGGGAAACAAAAAGATATATTTCTTGTGAAGGGGTATGAATTAAACCCCTCAGGGAACTATATATGATTCACCCCGTGATTTGAGGAACTATTTTATCTGGTGGGAGGTACAGTTAACATGATGGACCAAACGTAATACACTATTATGAAACTAATATTGGCAGGTAATACAGTGCATAGATTAAAGGCTCGGCCTGATTGGTCATATTGAGGTATTGCCGAGAGTGAACTTAATTTTATGAATAAATTAAGAATCAGCGGGGATAAAGGAAGAATCGACAAACACCTCTCTGTATGCTGGGTGTCCTATATATGAGGTGTTAAGTTCGTTTAACTTACAGGAAGAAAAAGCAATACCTTAAATACACAAATGTTCAGGCCGCTTCGACCGCTGAGCGTGTGCGTGAAACCCCTATGAAATGCGTACACGTTGCGTAAGCACGCCGTCATGCTGTAAGTACAAAGTAGCTACACATGCGGTGGAATACACTTTATAACCCCTAACAGGAAAGGAATGCGACACCAATTGTATATGTAATGTTGTGGTCCAACGCAGCAACAAATATTTACTTAAAAGGGGGTACAACAGAAATACAATAACACAAGAGAAAAAGCTACAACCAATGATACATACGTTTGTTCGATTGCGCCACCCGGATCCGGTCCTCAGTCAATCTGGAAAGATGACCTTCAGAGAATAGACTGAGGCCAGCCAGGTGGCTTGGCTTTTATACAATAGTCCAAAGCTTGAAACAAAGGAAACTGTAATCTCTTCATCCATAGGTCAAAGGGCTGGTCATTTACAGTACATGAGGGGTCATAGGTCGGTTTGAATAGGTGGGCGATGCCTGGTCCAGGTGCACTTGCAGATGTCCTCCACTGGGTTCCCGCCGAATATCAAGAGTACAGTAATTACAGTGTAATATTAATATTGTACTCCTGCGCATATCTATGCGCAGGAGCGTGCTACATTCTGCAAACTGCAATTGGAATATTGCCCTTGAAATACTGTACAACTGGATACCAAACACCACCTCCTCACCTAATTCTGTCCCCTCATATCCTGTAACGTTGAATCCCTCTGTTGTTATACTTCCAAAGTAAATGTAACTTGCTGGTGTGGTGTGTGTGGGCTATGTGTAAATTATGTACCATGTGGATTAAATATCAGATATGTCTTTGTGGCTTTTCCATGCAAATGCGTATGCTACCGTATTTACTCATACCACGCGCTAATACGCAGGGCTTCGTGAGCCAATATACGCAACGTGCGGGGATGCGCATGCACGGCAGAACAAACACACGCACGGAGGCCACTCTTTGGGGTGTTTGTACGTGATGCATGTGGGTCTAATATTTTCGACTTCGACAGAGGTTGCTATACCCCTAAGAACATCACAATCTGAGGGGCAGATTTACTAAGCTCGGTGAAGTGATAAACTGGAAGGTGATAAAGGACCAGCCAATCAGATGCTAACAACCATGTCACAGGCTGGGTTTGAAAAATGACAATTAGGATCTGATTGGCTGGTGTGTTATCACCTTCCAATTTATCGCTTCACTGAGCTTAATAAATCTGCCCCTGTGTTACTACTTAGAGATTAATAAGGAGTATATAATTTGTATACACTGGTTGTTTGATACTCAAACTGGGATTGCCATATCCCTTAAAACAACCCTATTCACACTCCCAACCAAACAAATAAGGACTATTCCTTTAATGGTACCAATAGTGAGTGTAATACATTGAAATATCTAGATATTATAGCTGGGACTACAGATATAATGGACACCCAGTAACAATATCTGAAGATACAGTGAATGGCAGGAACCTCTGATGGTGAGGAATTGGTATTTACTCACCTTCACCTATATTCCCAGCCTCTATACTATGGAAGTGATCCTATGAGGTATTTCTGAGGACTAGGTTACAAATTTTGTGTCATACATATTGCCTGAGCAGTTGAGCATTGCTCAGTTATACAGGCTATAACCCCCTGGTACCGCACAGGATAGCTGGAGTTATGTGGAGGGTCAGCGCTCCCTGTCAGCGTCTCTTGGCTGTGATCTGCAGGGAGAAAATGGTGCTGGTGAGTGCTGGAGAAGCTCCTCCCCCTGTAATGGCGCGTCTTCCCGCACATATGATTTTATACTGGCCTGAGGTAAATCGTTGCTAGCAGCAGTACAGAGTCCCTGATAGCCATAGTGACCAGTGTTTAGGGTATTGCGCTGGCCCAGGGCGCCCCTCACAGTGCCGCACAATTGTACCTCTGAGCACTCCGGAGCACAGCCTTACAGCGCTGCACTCCTACCCTTGTGCCGCCATTCTCGCCGGTGACCTGCTTATCGGGGCGATGGCGTCATACTCACCACCTCGAATTTCTGGCTCTGTTAGGGGGTGGCGGCATGCTGCGGGAGTGAGCGTTCGCCTCGGGGGCTTGCGATCATCACCCTCAGGAGCTCAGTGTCCTGTCAGCGGAGATAGGGGCCATTAACCTCTAGGGTTGGATCCTACTCTCCCCCTAAGTCCCACGAAGCAGGGAGGCTGTTGCCAGCAGCCTTCCTGTACCTAACTCTTTAAAAAAAAAAAAAAAAACTCCCCTAGCTGTGACCGGCTTCACCGGGCACATTTTCTAAACTGAGTCTGGTAGGAGGGGCATAGAGGGAGGAGCCAGCCCACACTATTAAACTCTTAAAGTGCCCATGGCTCACAAGAGACCCGTCTATACCACATGGTACTAATGTGGACCCCAGCATCCTCTAGGACGTAAAAGAAAGTGAGACATGTTATGTTTGATCTACTTAGGGGTCCTTACAATTTTTACTATGGGGATTACAGATTTGTAGTTATTTCTCTGCTACTAGTACTGAAAACTTTCTCTCATTTTACATATAAAAACGGAACTGTTGGGGTATATGTATTGCACTTAACACATAATGGGGGAGATTCAAATGTTTGAAAAGTCAGTTGGGAGTCAGTTTTTTCCTATCTAATAGACAGACACCCAACCGACTTTTCAAACATTTGAATCTCCCCCATTAATTTAGCTACGTGGCACTGGGAAAGGCTATTCAATTAAATAGCCTTTTGCCCCAAGATGAAAATCAGGGATTAAGACACAGGAAGTCACTAATTCCACGTAAACTGTGGACACAATGGGGTTTTCTCTTGTGCAGGGCCGGACTTGCTATCTGGCACTTTTGTCTTCTCAGACAGGGGACGTCCAGATTGGCAGCTCTGCTGATTAAACTTGCAGCTCTGTCTGTCAGTGTGGCAGCATGCTCAGTTAGACTGAAATATTGGCACCCCGTACAATTAGGTGTCCATAGGTTGTTTCTCAGTCAGATACCTTGGACCAGCACTATCCACCAGTAAAAGGGCTTATTTCCATTATCCTCATACACGAGTGGGGTTATCACCGGCAATAAGCCTCACTGTAGTAAGTTTTGCTAGCTGTCATCAGCAATATTATTGCCCACAGGCAGGGGCGTATCTACCCCTTGGCCAGGATGGCACTTGCCAGGAGCGCCCGCAGATGGGGGCGCCATCCAGCTGTGCCACCCGTGGCCAAGGGATAGAGCTCTGCAGTCTCGAAAGGCACTGTGGCAATCAGCGTGGGACTGACCAATTAGACGGCGAGGGAAGGATACTGAAATTGAGCACTCCTGAGTCCCGACCCTGCTGCAGTATAAAACGCCCCTCAACTGCTGCTCCACCGCATTCCTCCTAGCTCTGCCCCTTTGAAATGATTAATCCCTGCCCCCGGTAGGCGGAGTTCTCCAGGCCCATGCTCACGAGTCACCACCGCTGTACATCATGTGCCCGTTGTACAGGCAGCGCGGGGAACATCAGAGGAGGTGCCCGCCACAAATTACACAGTGGGCAAGGAGATGGCTGGAGACAGTTACACAGCCATACCTTGCAAGTTCGAGAGTAAGCATCACTGGCACAGGGGGCGTTACCTGTGTAAGCGTCACTGCTACAGGGGGTGTTTCATCTGCAAGCGTCACTGGTACAGGGGGGCGTTACATGTGTAAGTGTCACCGGTACAGCAGGGCCGAAACTAGGATTTTTGTCACCCGGGGCAAGGTAGTCATTTGACACCCCCCCCCCCCCCCCCCCCCGCAAAAAAAAAATTATTTTCAAATAAATAAATAAAAATAATAAAATACAAAAAATTAAAATAAATAAATAAATGAATAAAAAATGAGTAAAAATCCCCCGGGAAGACCCATAGTGGCAGGTATTGACTCGCTGACTTCACATCTATCAGAATATGTAGACCTTTTTCTAAGAAAATACGTCATGGAACTACCAGCTTACTTAAAGGACACTACAACAGTTCTGAACCTGATGGAGAATTTTCAGTGGAAGGATACATACAGATGGGTCACAATAGATGTGCAATCCTTGTACACTTGCATAGAACATGACAAAGGGTTTGAAGCCTGCAATTATTTCCTTAGTAAGGACAATCTAATCACAGAGGACCACAGGATTTTTCTGTGTGAAATTATGCTTTTCATTTTAAAACATAATTATTTTAAGTTTTTAGATGGATTTTATCTCCAGATGTGTGGCACAGCCATGGGGACTATCTTTGCACCCAGCTTCGCGAATCTTTTCATGGGTCAATGGGAGAATATGTATATTTATACGAATAACCCATACCAAGACAACATTATTTTCTATAAACGGTATATTGACGACATTTTGATTGTATGGGAAGGAGATCAACAGGTTTTTAAGGAGTTTTTAACACACATCTCGACTAACAGTATGAATCTAAGTTTTACAGCAGTGGAAGACACCGCTGGAATTGAATTTCTGGACCTGGTCCTGACACACTCAGGCAGTGAAATCATCACGAGCAACTTCATCAAGAAGGTAGACATGAACAGCTACGTACACTACAGGAGTAATCATCGGCAGCAATGGAAAGATAACATCCCACTCTCTCAGTTTAACAGAATAGCACGTAACTGTAAGAGAAATGAAGAAAGGGATCAACAACTGGAAGTTTACAAGGAGAGATTCAAGGAAAAGGGATACCCCGCACGACTCCTGGAAGGAGCTATGGCAAAAACCAAAGAATTGGAAAGAGGCGAACTTTTGAAATACAAACCTAAAGAAAATAGGGAAGACAATGTGAAGTTCATCACGACATACAGCAGGCATGAGAAATTTATCAAACAAACACTCAGGAAGCACTGGCATATCCTTCTAATGGATCCAATTTTAAAGAATTACCTTACCGAAGAACCAACACTCGTCTTCCGAAAGTCACAAAGCCTGAAGGACCTGGTGGCACCCAGCATGCTAAAAAATCCTGAAACTAGAAACCCCATGCCGAAATGTGTGGGCAGTTTTAAGTGTGGAAAATGCAACATTTGCAAGTACCTTCATCACAACAGAAAATCTTTTAGCAATACCAACACCAAGAAGAAATACCGGATAAAACAGTTCATAAATTGCAATACACCATCGGTTATCTATCTGTTGGAATGTCCATGTGGCCTGAAGTATATTGGTAAAACCAAAAGAATCCTGAAACTTCGCATTCAAGAACACATTAGGAATATAAAGAATAAGGTCCTCACACATGCAGTATCCAGACATTTTCATCAATGCCACAATTCAGATCCGGAGACATTGACATATAAAGGTATCGAACTGGTATCGCTGGGAGAAAGAGGAGGAGACCTCTCCAACCTCCTCTCTAGGAGAGAAATGTTTTGGATCTATGAATTGAATACTCTCCACCCGGATGGCTTCAATGAAGGATACGAGATAGCACCCTTCTTGTAATGTAAGCCATCCCTCCTATACGTACATCTTCGATCCTCCTTCATCTCCATTTATCCTCTTCCCCTCCCCCCCCCCCCTTGTTCAGCTCTTCCCCTCTTATGCCTTGGGTCTACGGTGACCCTCTGCTTCATCATTACAGCCATACCGCACTGGACATGCCCAATTCCGGACGATCTTGGAAGCGAAGCAGTGCTGGGCCTGGCCAGTACCTGGATGGGTGACCTCCAGGGGAGATCAGGTGCTGTAAAAAAGATGGCATAAAAAAGATGGCATAACTTGAATTACAGGGACATTCCGTTTTGGTGCCTTTCTGCTTTTACCCTAACATCTACCTCTTTCTGATCCTTGCTTTAATATAATTGCACTTTTTTAAAGTAATTAATTCTAAACACCAGCATGATATATATACTAAGGTCTTTCCCCACGATTCCGCATCACCATTACAATCATACCAGTCTGGAGACGCCCAATACCGTCCGAACTTGGAAGCTAAGCAAGGCTGGGCTCGGCTAGTACAAGGATGGGAGACCCACTTGGAAGACCGGGTGTTGTAAATGTATAGTGAAACTGTGGACAAAACTTTTGAATGACCTTCACGATGTTTTTATATACTATGAATACTACTATATTCGTATTAATACATCTCCGGGGAATTTACCTCTAATCACGGACTTTGGTCCTAGGGGATCTCCCTTTGTTTTATACCTACTCCTTTTATGCAATAATATATATGCATGTTACTGTTTCTCTTTTCTTTCCCACTTATAACTGTTATATTTGTCTTTCTATGAGCACAATTCCATAATGTAAACAGTACATCTCTCATCCCTAATTGTTATATAAATTTTAATATAATCTAATGTGACCTCTATTTATTAACCATTTACTGAACTAATCCCTCCCTGTATCCTTCCTTTGTTTCATATCCGATTGGGAGAGGATCAAGTTTATGGATTATATCAACTCAGTCAGTATGTCCGCCGCAGGAATTTGACATCCCAGTTTTCTATAAAAATGTCCGCCGTGTTCCCAGGCTCCAACAATATGGCTGCCGCAAGATTAAGATGTCTTTTCTCCAGTAAATATGCCCTCCGTGTAACCAAGCAACCGATCCAGAGGATATCAACAAAGACACAAACTTCCGCCGCACAAGACCAACGCAAGCGCATTAGGACACGCCGGATACCGGATGTGGGGCGGATATGATGTCACACAGAGCCCGGACCGGAAGTCCGCGGCTCTGAGCGTCTCTTATGTTTTAAAACATTTCCCTCGGCTTTTTTCACTCGTTTCCTCTTCTCCTAAGCTCTGACCACTATCTAAAAGCACATGCTATGTAAATATACAGGTTTTAGACATTATCAGAACAATTATGTTAATTAATTACAGGAAGTGATGCATACATCAAATCTGGGTATATAAGTATGATCTGTCTCTGGTTTCAAATCACCCCTTGATGAAGTCCAGATAGGACGAAACGCGTTGGGTGCTTCTCTTTGGTCTAACCTCATCAATAAGTTAAGCTATTCTTGATTCCTCCTTTATATCCTTATGAATGCCTTATATTCTTTCATGGCTTTTAGAAACTTTTTTTAGTATATTTTTTTATCCGATATACTAAAGTGATACTCCAAAAGTTTTAAGTTCTATGTTACTATGCTCTGTTTTAATTTTTAAAATTTTTTATTCTTTTAAACTTTGTACTTTTTGGGTCATATATATATCCTTTATATGAGCTTGTGTGATTTTACAACCATTTTTGTGTAGTGCGTTTCATTGCAATAAATTTGTATACTCTTTTTTAATACCATTCTGCTTTTAAGTATCATTTGGCACCGTTGGTCGCTCTTTACCACCTCATCCTTTGTCCACATAACCACTTTCATAGGTAAAGATACCAATACCTATATTTATTTGAGGTAAATGAGCTGACACCCTGATTTAACAAAAGGGAGTGCCAACATAACAAGCAGTTATTACACAATTTTTTGCAAGGTTCCCATCCTAGTATTACACATATTAGATACTGCATCCGTGGCGCTGATATCTTTCCCGTACACATATATATATATATATATATATATACTTTTTTAAGATTTTACAGATCAACGATTTTAACCTGTCTTTTACTTGCAATGTGAATAAGAATTCCATTGAATTTCTGGACCTGGTTTTAAGAAGCGAAGAAGGGATGGTCATCACTAAGAACTACATTAAAGAGGTTGACATGAACAGTTACCTCCATTATAATAGCAGCCACTCTAAGAAATGGAAAAACAACATCCCCTATTCGCAATTTCATAGGATCCGGAGGAACTGTAATAAAACTGAAGACTGTGAACTACAATTAGCCACCTACAGGAAAAGATTTGAAGAGAAGAAATACCCAGAAACAATACTGGATGAAGCACTCACTAAGACCAGACTCCTTGAGAGGGACAGTCTACTTTCATACAAAAAGAAAAAGGAGAAACAGGAATCAGTCTCATTCATAACTACCTACAGCACTCACGAACAAGACATCAGAACTTCATTGAAGTCCCATTGGGACATTTTACTAATGGACCCGATCCTTAAGAATATCCTCCCTCCGCAACCGGAACTCATATTTCGAAAATCTAAAAATTTGAAAGACATTCTCACACCAAGCATGTTGCGAGAACTACCACCAGATACCAACCAACGCTCCCTTCCAAAGTGTATTGGAGCATATAAATGTGGACACTGCAACATATGCCGATTTTTGAATTCTAACAGAAGGACCTTCAGCGACACAGAAAACACTCAGGAGTTTAAAATCAAAGAATTTATGAATTGCAATAGCACATCAGTTATCTACCTGTTGGAATGCACCTGCCACAAAAAGTACGTGGGTAAAACGAAAAGGACATTGAAGATTAGAATACAGGAGCATATACGCAGTATCAAAAATAAATTGGAGACCCATCTGATATATAGACACTTTAAACTTGAGCATAATTCCAACCCAGAAGAACTTTCCTTTAAGGCAATAGAACATGTCACAAGCAACGAAAGAGGCGGCGACCTAGCCAAGAAACTTTCCCAAAGGGAGATGTATTGGATCTTCCAATTGAAAACCATTCATCCCATGGGTTTTAATGAAGGCTACGAGATTGCACCGTTCCTGTGAGAAAAAGAGAAAAAAAGAGAAAAAAAGAAAGTAGAAAAGACTCCGCTGGTTTTTATTTTTATTTCTATTTTCACTATTTATATGCACTTGGCACTTTAAATGTAATATGTCTTGGCACTATTTATAATTAGTATGTCAATACTTCAAATAAACAGCAGTCTACCGTGTTTCTTTGAGTCGCCGCACCAAAAGATACAGTCATACCACACTGGCGGACGCCCAATCTCGCCCGATCTTGGAAGCTAAGCAGTGTAGGGCCTAACCAGTACCAAATGGGGAACCATTTGCGAAGATTGGGTACTGTACATAGTGGGTAACGGCAGGCTAGAAATAATCTCTGCAATATTGACACACTGAGTGAGCCCATCACACACATTAGAGTTTACGGTTAAAATATTCCACAGTCAATGCAATGCAATCATGCACTAACTTAACACACTAAATATATCACTATATATGACAGACATAACAAACATATCACGAATTAACTTGTCCACTGGATTTATTCCTAGCACCACACCTATGATGGACTCCTCATATATTTTTCCATAGGCACTGTCTGTCGGCACTTAGAACATAATCACATTATCTAGTATTTTGTAGAGATGAGCGGGTTCGGTTTCTCTGAATCCGAACCCGCCAGAACTTCATGTTTTTTTTCACGAGTCCGAGCGACTCGGATCTTCCCGCCTTGCTCGGTTAACCCGAGCGCGCCCGAACGTCATCATGACGCTGTCGGATTCTCGCGAGGCTCGGATTCTATCGCGAGACTCGGATTCTATATAAGGAGCCGCGCGTCGCCGCCATTTTCACACGTGCATTGAGATTGATAGGGAGAGGACGTGGCTGGCGTCCTCTCCGTTTAGACACTTGATTTACTAATTTTGGGGAGCATTAGGAGTACTCAGTAGTGTACAGTGCAGAGTTTTGCTGATAGTGACCAGTGACCACCACTTTTATTTATAATCCGTTCTCTGCCTGAAAAAAGCGATACACAGCACACAGTGACTCAGTCACATACATACCATATCTGTGTGCACTGCTCAGGCTCAGGCCAGTGTGCTGCATCATCTATATATATTATATATCTGTCTGACTGCTCAGCTCACACAGCTTATAATTGTGGGGGAGACTGGGGAGCACTACTGCAGTGCCAGTTATAGGTTATAGCAGGAGCCAGGAGTACATAATATTATATTAAAATTAAACAGTGCACACTTTTGCTGCAGGAGTGCCACTGCCAGTGTGACTAGTGACCAGTGACCTGACCACCAGTATATAATATTAGTAGTATACTATCTCTTTATCAACCAGTCTATATTAGCAGCAGACACAGTACAGTGCGGTAGTTCACGGCTGTGGCTACCTCTGTGTCGGCACTCGGCAGCCCGTCCATAATTGTATATACCAGTGACCTAACCGTGGTTTTTCTTTCTTTCTTTATACATACATACTAGTTACGAGTATACTATCTCTTTATCAACCAGTCTATATATTAGCAGCAGACACAGTACAGTGCGGTAGTTCACGGCTGTGGCTACCTCTGTGTCGGCACTCGGCAGCCCGTCCATAATTGTATATACCAGTGACCTAACCGTGGTTTTTTTTTCTTTCTTTATACATACATACTAGTTACGAGTATACTATCTCTTTATCAACCAGTCTATATATTAGCAGCAGACACAGTACAGTGCGGTAGTTCACGGCTGTGGCTACCTCTGTGTCGGCACTCGGCAGCCCGTCCATAATTGTATATACCAGTGACCTAACCGTGGTTTTTTTTTCTTTCTTTATACATACATACTAGTTACGAGTATACTATCTCTTTATCAACCAGTCTATATATTAGCAGCAGACACAGTACAGTGCGGTAGTTCACGGCTGTGGCTACCTCTGTGTCGGCACTCGGCAGCCCGTCCATAATTGTATATACCACCTAACCGTGGTTTTTTTTTCTTTCTTTATACATACATACTAGTTACGAGTATACTATCTCTTTATCAACCAGTCTATATATTAGCAGCAGACACAGTACAGTGCGGTAGTTCACGGCTGTGGCTACCTCTGTGTCGGCACTCCGCAGCCCGTCCATAATTGTATATACCAGTGACCTAACCGTGGTTTTTTTTTCTTTCTTTATACATACATACTAGTTACGAGTATACTATCTCTTTATCAACCAGTCTATATATTAGCAGCAGACACAGTACAGTGCGGTAGTTCACGGCAGTGGCTACCTCTGTGTCGGCACTCGGCAGCCCGTCCATAATTGTATATACCAGTGACCTAACCGTGGTTTTTTTTTCTTTCTTTATACATACATACTAGTTACGAGTATACTATCTCTTTATCAACCAGTCTATATATTAGCAGCAGACACAGTACAGTGCGGTAGTTCACGGCTGTGGCTACCTCTGTGTCGGCACTCGGCAGCCCGTCCATAATTGTATATACCAGTGACCTAACCGTGGTTTTTTTTTCTTTCTTTATACATACATACTAGTTACGAGTATACTATCTCTTTATCAACCAGTCTATATATTAGCAGCAGACACAGTACAGTGCGGTAGTTCACGGCTGTGGCTACCTCTGTGTCGGCACTCGGCAGCCCGTCCATAATTGTATATACCAGTGACCTAACCGTGGTTTTTTTTTCTTTCTTTATACATACATACTAGTTACGAGTATACTATCTCTTTATCAACCAGTCTATATATTAGCAGCAGACACAGTACAGTGCGGTAGTTCACGGCTGTGGCTACCTCTGTGTCGGCACTCGGCAGCCCGTCCATAATTGTATATACCAGTGACCTAACCGTGGTTTTTTTTTCTTTCTTTATACATACATACTAGTTACGAGTATACTATCTCTTTATCAACCAGTCTATATATTAGCAGCAGACACAGTACAGTGCGGTAGTTCACGGCTGTGGCTACCTCTGTGTCGGCACTCGGCAGCCCGTCCATAATTGTATATACCACCTAACCGTGGTTTTTTTTTCTTTCTTTATACATACATACTAGTTACGAGTATACTATCTCTTTATCAACCAGTCTATATATTAGCAGCAGACACAGTACAGTGCGGTAGTTCACGGCTGTGGCTACCTCTGTGTCGGCACTCGGCAGCCCGTCCATAATTGTATATACCACCTAACCGTGGTTTTTTTCTCTTTCTTTATACATACATACTAGTTACGAGTATACTATCTCTTTATCAACCAGTCTATATATTAGCAGCAGACACAGTACAGTGCGGTAGTTCACGGCTGTGGCTACCTCTGTGTTGGCACTCGGCAGCCCGTCCATAATTGTATATACCACCTAACCGTGGTTTTTTTTTCTTTCTTTATACATACATACTAGTTACGAGTATACTATCTCTTTATCAACCAGTCTATATATTAGCAGCAGACACAGTACAGTGCGGTAGTTCACGGCTGTGGCTACCTCTGTGTCGGCACTCGGCAGCCCGTCCATAATTGTATATACCAGTGACCTAACCGTGGTTTTTTTTTCTTTCTTTATACATACATACTAGTTACGAGTATACTATCTCTTTATCAACCAGTCTATATATTAGCAGCAGACACAGTACAGTGCGGTAGTTCACGGCTGTGGCTACCTCTGTGTCGGCACTCGGCAGCCCGTCCATAATTGTATATACCACCTAACCGTGGTTTTTTTTTCTTTCTTTATACATACATACTAGTTACGAGTATACTATCTCTTTATCAACCAGTCTATATATTAGCAGCAGACACAGTACAGTGCGGTAGTTCACGGCTGTGGCTACCTCTGTGTCGGCACTCGGCAGCCCGTCCATAATTGTATACTAGTATCCAATCCATCCATCTCCATTGTTTACCTGAGGTGCCTTTTAGTTGTGCCTATTAAAATATGGAGAACAAAAATGCTGAGGTTCCAAAATTAGGGAAAGATCAAGATCCACTTCCACCTCGTGCTGAAGCTGCTGCCACTAGTCATGGCCGAGATGATGAAATGCCAGCAACGTCGTCTGCCAAGGCCGATGCCCAATGGCATAGTACAGAGCATGTCAAAACCAAAACACCAAATATCAGTAAAAAAAGGACTCCAAAACCTAAAATAAAATTGTCGGAGGAGAAGCGTAAACTTGCCAATATGCCATTTACCACACGGAGTGGCAAGGAACGGCTGAGGCCCTGGCCTATGTTCATGGCTAGTGGTTCAGCTTCACATGAGGATGGAAGCACTCAGCCTCTCGCTAGAAAACTGAAAAGACTCAAGCTGGCAAAAGCACCGCAAAGAACTGTGCGTTCTTTGAAATCCCAAATCCACAAGGAGAGTCCAATTGTGTCGGTTGCGATGCCTGACCTTCCCAACACTGGACGTGAAGAGCATGCGCCTTCCACCATTTGCACGCCCCCTGCAAGTGCTGGAAGGAGCACCCGCAGTCCAGTTCCTGATAGTCAGATTGAAGATGTCAGTGTTGAAGTACACCAGGATGAGGAGGATATGGGTGTTGCTGGCGCTGGGGAGGAAATTGACCAGGAGGATTCTGATGGTGAGGTGGTTTGTTTAAGTCAGGCACCCGGGGAGACACCTGTTGTCCGTGGGAGGAATATGGCCGTTGACATGCCAGGTGAAAATACCAAAAAAATCAGCTCTTCGGTGTGGAGGTATTTCACCAGAAATGCGGACAACAGGTGTCAAGCCGTGTGTTCCCTTTGTCAAGCTGTAATAAGTAGGGGTAAGGACGTTAACCACCTCGGAACATCCTCCCTTATACGTCACCTGCAGCGCATTCATAATAAGTCAGTGACAAGTTCAAAAACTTTGGGTGACAGCGGAAGCAGTCCACTGACCAGTAAATCCCTTCCTCTTGTAACCAAGCTCACGCAAACCACCCCACCAACTCCCTCAGTGTCAATTTCCTCCTTCCCCAGGAATGCCAATAGTCCTGCAGGCCATGTCACTGGCAAGTCTGACGAGTCCTCTCCTGCCTGGGATTCCTCCGATGCATCCTTGTGTGTAACGCCTACTGCTGCTGGCGCTGCTGTTGTTGCCGCTGGGAGTCGATGGTCATCCCAGAGGGGAAGTCGTAAGCCCACTTGTACTACTTCCA
The DNA here is from genome assembly GCF_028390025.1 of Pseudophryne corroboree. NCBI lineage: Eukaryota > Metazoa > Chordata > Amphibia > Anura > Myobatrachidae > Pseudophryne > Pseudophryne corroboree. Next base: position 798,087,029 of record NC_086449.1, on the reverse strand, counting down.
GTAAGCAATTGACTGTTCAACAGTCCTTTGCGAGGAAGATGAAATATCACAGCAGTCATCCTACTGCAAAGCGGATAACTGAGTCCTTGACAACTATGTTGGTGTTAGACGTGCGTCCGGTATCCGCCGTTAGTTCACAGGGAACTAGACAATTTATTGAGGCAGTGTGCCCCCGTTACCAAATACCATCTAGGTTCCACTTCTCTAGGCAGGCGATACCGAGAATGTACACGGACGTCAGAAAAAGACTCACCAGTCTCCTAAAAAATGCAGTTGTACCCAATGTCCACTTAACCACGGACATGTGGACAAGTGGAGCAGGGCAGGGTCAGGACTATATGACTGTGACAGCCCACTGGGTAGATGTATGGACTCCCGCCGCAAGAACAGCAGCGGCGGCACCAGTAGCAGCATCTCGCAAACGCCAACTCTTTCCTAGGCAGGCTACGCTTTGTATCACCGCTTTCCAGAATACGCACACAGCTGAAAACCTCTTACGGCAACTGAGGAAGATCATCGCGGAATGGCTTACCCCAATTGGACTCTCCTGTGGATTTGTGGCATCGGACAACGCCAGCAATATTGTGTGTGCATTAAATATGGGCAAATTCCAGCACGTCCCATGTTTTGCACATACCTTGAATTTGGTGGTGCAGAATTTTTTAAAAAACGACAGGGGCGTGCAAGAGATGCTGTCGGTGGCCAGAAAAATTGCGGGACACTTTCGGCGTACAGGCACCACGTACAGAAGACTGGAGCACCACCAAAAACTACTGAACCTGCCCTGCCATCATCTGAAGCAAGAAGTGGTAACGAGGTGGAATTCAACCCTCTATATGCTTCAGAGGTTGGAGGAGCAGCAAAAGGCCATTCAAGCCTATACAATTGAGCACGATATAGGAGATGGAATGCACCTGTCTCAAGTGCAGTGGAGAATGATTTCAACGTTGTGCAAGGTTCTGATGCCCTTTGAACTTGCCACACGTGAAGTCAGTTCAGACACTGCCAGCCTGAGTCAGGTCATTCCCCTCATCAGGCTTTTGCAGAAGAAGCTGGAGGCATTGAAGAAGGAGCTAAAAGGGAGCGATTCCGCTAGGCATGTGGGACTTGTGGATGCAGCCCTTAATTCGCTTAACAAGGATTCACGGGTGGTCAATCTGTTGAAATCAGAGCACTACATTTTGGCCACCGTGCTCGATCCTAGATTTAAAGCCTACCTTGGATCTCTCTTTCCGGCAGACACAGGTCTGCTGGGGTTGAAAGACCTGCTGGTGACAAAATTGTCAAGTCAAGCGGAACGCGACCTGTCAACATCTCCTCCTTCACATTCTCCCGCAACTGGGGGTGCGAGGAAAAGGCTCAGAATTCCGAGCCCACCCGCTGGCGGTGATGCAGGGCAGTCTGGAGCGACTGCTGATGCTGACATCTGGTCCGGACTGAAGGACCTGACAACGATTACGGACATGTCGTCTACTGTCACTGCATATGATTCTCTCAACATTGATAGAATGGTGGAGGATTATATGAGTGACCGCATCCAAGTAGGCACGTCACACAGTCCGTACTTATACTGGCAGGAAAAAGAGGCAATTTGGAGGCCCTTGCACAAACTGGCTTTATTCTACCTAAGTTGCCCTCCCACAAGTGTGTACTCCGAAAGAGTGTTTAGTGCCGCCGCTCACCTTGTCAGCAATCGGCGTACGAGGTTACATCCAGAAAATGTGGAGAAGATGATGTTCATTAAAATGAATTATAATCAATTCCTCCGCGGAGACATTGACCAGCAGCAATTGCCTCCACAAAGTACACAGGGAGCTGAGATGGTGGATTCCAGTGGGGACGAATTGATAATCTGTGAGGAGGGGGATGTACACGGTGATATATCGGAGGGTGAAGATGAGGTGGACATCTTGCCTCTGTAGAGCCAGTTTGTGCAAGGAGAGATTAATTGCTTCTTTTTTGGGGGGGGTCCAAACCAACCCGTCATATCAGTCACAGTCGTGTGGCAGACCCTGTCACTGAAATGATGGGTTGGTTAAAGTGTGCATGTCCTGTTTTGTTTATACAACATAAGGGTGGGTGGGAGGGCCCAAGGATAATTCCATCTTGCACCTCTTTTTTCTTTTCTTTTTCTTTGCATCATGTGCTGATTGGGGAGGGTTTTTTGGAAGGGACATCCTGCGTGACACTGCAGTGCCACTCCTAGATGGGCCCGGTGTTTGTGTCGGCCACTAGGGTCGCTAATCTTACTCCCACAGCTACCTCATTGCGCCTCTTTTTTTCTTTGCGTCATGTGCTGTTTGGGGAGGGTTTTTTGGAAGGGACATCCTGCGTGACACTGCAGTGCCACTCCTAGATGTGCCCGGTGTTTGTGTCGGCCACTAGGGTCGCTAATCTTACTCACACAGCTACCTCATTGCGCCTCTTTTTTTCTTTGCGTCATGTGCTGTTTGGGGAGGGTTTTTTGGAAGGGACATCCTGCGTGACACTGCAGTGCCACTCCTAGATGGGCCCGGTGTTTGTGTCGGCCACTAGGGTCGCTAATCTTACTCACACAGTCAGCTACCTCATTGCGCCTCTTTTTTTCTTTGCGTCATGTGCTGTTTGGGGAGGGTTTTTTGGAAGGGCCATCCTGCGTGACACTGCAGTGCCACTCCTAGATGGGCCCGGTGTTTGTGTCGGCCACTAGGGTCGCTAATCTTACTCACACAGCTACCTCATTGCGCCTCTTTTTTTCTTTGCGTCATGTGCTGTTTGGGGAGGGTTTTTTGGAAGGGCCATCCTGCGTGACACTGCAGTGCCACTCCTAGATGGGCCCGGTGTTTGTGTCGGCCACTAGGGTCGCTAATCTTACTCACACAGCTACCTCATTGCGCCTCTTTTTTTCTTTGCGTCATGTGCTGTTTGGGGAGGGTTTTTTGGAAGGGACATCCTGCGTGACACTGCAGTGCCACTCCTAGATGGGCCCGGTGTTTGTGTCGGCCACTAGGGTCGCTTATCTTACTCACACAGCGACCTCGGTGCAAATTTTAGGACTAAAAATAATATTGTGAGGTGTGAGGTATTCAGAATAGACTGAAAATGAGTGTAAATTATGGTTTTTGAGGTTAATAATACTTTGGGATCAAAATGACCCCCAAATTCTATGATTTAAGCTGTTTTTTAGTGTTTTTGGAAAAAAACACCCGAATCCAAAACACACCCGAATCCGACAAAAATAATTCGGTGAGGTTTTGCCAAAACGCGTTCGAACCCAAAACACGGCCGCGGAACCGAACCCAAAACCAAAACACAAAACCCGAAAAATTTCAGGCGCTCATCTCTAGTATTTTGGCAATAAGTCACTAAATATTATACATATTTTTTAATGACTATTTTATCTCTTAAAAAAACTCCTGGCATTTCATCACTCACTTCTCCTTACAGCAATTCATTTATGTATCCCCTAACTACTATGGATACCTGGACAAAGAAGATTATGCACCAGTGCATATTCTTATCAATATTTAATCTCTCCATTCTTATAGGATAACAGTAATATATAAAGCTAATATAGCCTTTTATTTTACTAAGAATACAGGCTCTAACCTCTGTTTTCATTTATATCTTTTATTATGTGTGGTTCCCATGGAGACCGTGGTTAACCTTACAAAAAAATACGTCTGCTGCAGCAACAAACTTCATGAAAATGGCCGCCGCAATGAGTGACAGCCTCCCCTTCCAATAAAGTAAAGGGAACAGCCGAGTACCATCCCCATAGGAAGTGGGGCATCTTCCACTAGAAGTAACAGACGGAAGTGGGGAACATTCATCGTGTACGCGAAACCGGAAGAGCGGCTTGACGCGCATGCGCACACTGTCGGTGCGGACGCCGGAAGCGGGGCGGAAATGACGCGGGACGCGTCCTGGACCTTTCAAAACGAAAAAAACAGCTTTCTAAGACTCGTTTTTCGGAAAAAACGACACTACAGGACTTACTTTCACTGCCTCTTAAGCACACTTATGTTTATATTAAGAATTGTGCAACACTATGCTTTTTTGATTTCTAACAGGAAGTGATGTCATAATTAACTATGAACACATGATACCTGCTATAAATACTACCCTTGTTCATTTGTACCCTACCCCTTGATGAAGTCTGATGGACGAAACGCGTTGGGTGTACCTCTGAATTGACCCTCCATTTTAAAAGATAAGCATTGCGTTTTTATCTTTTTAGAATATTGATGTTTTTTATTCTCATATTTTGTGTATCCGTATTTTTTAAAGAATCTTTTATGGTGTATTCTCAAAATATGCCCTATGCTTGTAAACTTTTATCCCACCCTTTTCTTTTATGAATTAAATTGAATTTTATATTTTTATCTGAACGTATCCAGCCACTTCTTCATATTTTATTAAAAAAAACATTTGACACCGTTGGTCGCTGGCGCCCCCATCCCCCCTTTTTTTCATATATATATATATATATATTTATCTCTTTCAGAACTTTTTTACCTGAAAAATTGCCTTTTCTAACATAAATTTCATATCCAGGAAAAAGTGTCCCCATTTTACACAGTACGACAGGCAAGTGTCCCCATTCCCTATTTTACACATTGCGGCAGACAGGTGACCCCATTTTACACATTGCGGCAGACAGGTGTCCCCATTTTACACATTGCGGCAGGAAAAAGTGTCCCCATTTTACACATTGCGGCAGACAGGTGACCCCATTTTACACATTGCGGCAGACAGGTGTCCCCATTTTACACATTGCGGCAGGAAAAAGTGTCCCCATTTTACACATTGCGGCAGACAGGTGTCCCCATTTTACACATTGCGGCAGGAAAAAGTGTCCCCATTTTACACATTGCGGCAGGCACGTGTCCCCATTTTACACAGTACGCTGGCAAGTGTCCCCATTTTACACATTGCGGCAGGAAAAAGTGTCCCCATTTTACACATTGCGGCAGGAAAAAGTGTCACCATTTTACACAGTACGCTGGCAAGTGTCCCCATTTTACACATTGCGGCAGGAAAAAGTGTCCCCATTTTACACATTGCGGCAGGAAAAAGTGTCACCATTTTACACATTGCGGCAGGAAAAAGTGTCCCCATTTTACACATTGTGGCAGGCACAGGTCCCCATTTTACACAGTACGCTGGCAAGTGTCCCCATTTTACACATTGCGGCAGGCACAGGTCCCCATTTTACACAGTACGCTGGCAAGTGTCCCCATTTTACACATTGCGGCAGGCACAGGTCCCCATTTTACACATTGCGGCAGGTGGTGGAGGGAGAGAGAGAGGAAGGGAGAGGGGCTGACTTACATTTGAAGCGGTTCTCGCCGCTCTTCAGCCGCCTCTCCCCCCTCGTCTGCGCGGCTCCCCCTTCTCCCTCCTCCGGCGGGGTTTCGTGGAATGACGCGTTTGCGCCGTGACGTCACGACGCAATCGCGTCATTCCGCGAAACCCCGCCCCCCGAGCTGGGCACTCGGGAGAAGGGGGTTTCAAAGTCTAAAAGTGCAGCGGCTGGTGTTAGGGGGTCTCGGCGCCCCCTCCAATCCGGCGCCCAGGTCGCCTGCCCCCGTAGCCCCCCCCTAGTTTCGGCCCTGGGTACAGGGGGCGTTACGTGTGTGTCACTGGTACAGGGGGCGTTACATGTGTAAGTGTCACTGGTACAGGGGGCGTTACGTGTGTGTCACTGGTACAGGGGGCGTTACATGTGTAAGCGGCACTGGTACAGGGGGGTGTTTCTTCTGCAAGCGTCACTGCTACAGGGGGGCGTTACATGTGTAAGCGACACCGGTACAGGGGGCGTTACGTGTGTGTCACTGGTACAGGGGGCGTTACATGTGTAAGCGGCACTGGTACAGGGGGGTGTTTCTTCTGCAAGCGTCACTGCTACAGGGGGGCGTTACATGTGTAAGCGACACCGGTACAGGGGGCGTTACGTGTGTATCACTGGTACAGGGGGCATTTCATGTGTAAGCGTCACTGCTACAGGGGGTGTTTCTTCTGCAAGCGTCACTGGTACAGGGGGCGTTACATGTGTAAGCGGCACCGGTACAGGGGGCGTTACGTGTGTGTCACTGGTACAGGGGGCGTTACATGTGTAAGCGGCACTGGTACAGGGGGGTGTTTCTTCTGCAAGCGTCACTGCTACAGGGGGGCGTTACATGTGTAAGCGGCACTGGTACAGGGGGCGTTTCATGTGTAAGCGGCACTGGTACAGGGGGTGTTTCTTCTGCAAACGTCAATGGTACAGGGGGGCGTTACGTGTGTAAGCGGCACTGGTACAGGGGGGCGGTACGTGTGTAAGCGGCACTGGTACAGGGGGCGTTATGTGTGTAAGCGGCACTGGTACAGGGGGTGTTACGTGTGTAAGCGGCACTGCTACAGGGGGCGTTACGTGTGTGTCACTGGTACAGGGGGCGTTACATGTGTAAGCATCACTGGTACAGGGGGCGTTACGTGTGTAAGCATCACTGGTACAGGGGGCATTATGTGTGTAAGCGTCACTGGTACAGGGGGCGTTACGTGTGTAAGTGTCACTGGTACAGGGGGCGTTACGTGTGTAAGTGGCACCGGTACAGGGGGCGTTACGTGTGTAAGCATCACTGGTACAGGGGGCGTTACGTGTGTAAGCGGCACTGGTACAGGGGGCGTTACGTGTGTAAGTGGCACCGGTACAGGGGGCGTTACGTGTGTAAGCATCACTGGTACAGGGGGCGTTACGTGTGTAAGCGGCACTGGTACAGGGGGCGTTACGTGTGTAAGCGGCACCGGTACAGGGGGCGTTACGTGTGTAAGTGTCACTGGTACAGGGGGCGTTACATGTGTAAGCCTCACTGGTACAGGGGGGCGTTACATGTGTAAGCATCACTGGTACAGGGGGGCGTTACGTGTGTAAGCGGCACTGGTACAGGGGGGCGTTACGTGTGTAAGCGTCACTGGTACAGGGGGCATTACGTGTGTAAGCGTCACTGGTACAGGGGGCGTTACGTGTGTAAGCGGCACTGGTACAGGGGGCGTTACGTGTGTAAGCGGCACTGGTACAGGGGGCGTTACGTGTGTAAGCGGCACTGGTACAGGGGGCGTTACATGTGTAAGTGGCACTGGTACAGGGGGCGTTACGTGTGTAAGCATCACTGGTACAGGGGGGCGTTACGTGTGTAAGCGGCACTGGTACAGGGGGCGTTACGTGTGTAAGCGGCACTGGTACAGGGGGCGTTACGTGTGTAAGCGGCACTGGTACAGGGGGCGTTACGTGTGTAAGCGGCACTGGTACAGGGGGAGTTACATGTGTAAGTGGCACTGGTACAGGGGGCGTTACGTGTGTAAGCATCACTGGTACAGGAGGCGTTACGTGTGTAAGCATCACTGGTACAGGAGGCGTTACGTGTGTAAGCATCACTGGTACAGGGGGCGTTACGTGTGTAAGCGGCACTGGTACAGGGGGCGTTACGTGTGTAAGCGGCACTGGTACAGGGGGGCATTACATGTGTAAGTGGCACTGGTACAAGGGGTGTTACGTGTGTAAGCATCACTGGTACAGGGGGCGTTACGTGTGTAAGCATCACTGGTACAGGGGGCGTTACGTGTGTAAGCGGCACTGGTACAGGGGGCGTTACGTGTGTAAGCGGCACTGGTACAGGGGGGCGTTACATGTGCAAGTGGCACTGGTACAGGGGGCGTTACATGTGTAAGCGACACTGGTACAAGGGGTGTTACGTGTGTAAGCATCACTGGTACAGGGGGGCGTTACGTGTGTAAGCGTCACTGGTACAGGGGGCGTTACGTGTGTAAGCGGCACTGGTACAGGGGGCGTTACATGTGTAAGCGGCACTAGTACAGGGGGTGTTTCTTCTGTAAGCGGCACTGGTACAGGGGGCGTTACGTGTGTAAGCATCACTGGTACAGGGGGGCGTTACGTGTGTAAGCGGCACTGGTACAGGGGGCGTTACGTGTGTAAGTGTCACTGGTACAGGGGGCGTTACGTGTGTAAGCGTCACTGGTACAGGGGGCGTTACGTGTGTAAGCGTCACTGGTACAGGGGGCGTTACGTGTGTAAGCGTCACTGGTACAGGGGGCGTTACGTGTGTAAGCATCACTGGTACAGGGGGTGTTACGTGTGTAAGTGTCACTGCTACAGGGGGTGTTTCTTCTGTAAGCGTCATTGGTACAGGGGGCGTTACGTGTGTAAGCGTCACTGGTACAGGGGGCGTTACGTGTGTAAGTGTCACTGCTACAGGGGGTGTTTCTTCTGTAAGCGTCACTGGTACAGGGGGCGTTACGTGTGTAAGCATCACTGGTACAGGGGGCGTTACGTGTGTAAGCGTCACTGGTACAGGGGGCGTTACGTGTGTAAGCATCACTGGTACAGGGGGCGTTACGTGTGTAAGCGTCACTGGTACAGGGGGCATTACATGTGTAGGCGGCACTGGTACAGGGGGCGTTACGTGTGTAAGCATCACTGGTACATGGGGCGTTACGTGTGTAAGCATCACTGGTACAGGGGGCGTTACATGTGTAAGCGTCACTGGTACAGGTGGGCGTTACATGTGTAAGCGTCACTGGTACAGGGGGCGTTACGTGTGTAAGCGGCACTGGTACAGGGGGGCGTTACGTGTGTAAGCATCACTGGTGCAGGGGGTGTTACGTGTGTAAGCGTCACTGGTACAGGGGTCGTTACATGTGTAAGCGTCACTAGTACAGGGGGCGTTACATGTGTAAGTGTCACTGCTACAGGGGGCGTTACGTGTGTAAGCGGCACTGGTACAGGGGGGCGTTACGTGTGTAAGCATCACTGGTACAGGGGGCGTTACATGTGTAAGTGTCTCTACTACAGGGGGTGTTACGTGTGTAAGTGTCACTGCTACAGGGGGTGTTTCTTCTGTAAGCGTCATTGGTACAGGGGGCGTTACGTGTGTAAGCGTCACTGGTACAGGGGGCGTTACGTGTGTAAGTGTCACTGCTACAGGGGGTGTTTCTTCTGTAAGCGTCACTGGTACAGGGGGCGTTACGTGTGTAAGCATCACTGGTACAGGGGGCGTTACGTGTGTAAGCGTCACTGGTACAGGGGGCGTTACGTGTGTAAGCATCACTGGTACAGGGGGCGTTACGTGTGTAAGCGTCACTGGTACAGGGGGCATTACATGTGTAAGCGGCACTGGTACAGGGGGCGTTACGTGTGTAAGCATCACTGGTACATGGGGCGTTACGTGTGTAAGCATCACTGGTACAGGGGGCGTTACATGTGTAAGCGTCACTGGTACAGGTGGGCGTTACATGTGTAAGCGTCACTGGTACAGGGGGCGTTACGTGTGTAAGCGGCACTGGTACAGGGGGGCGTTACGTGTGTAAGCATCACTGGTGCAGGGGGTGTTACGTGTGTAAGCGTCACTGGTACAGGGGTCGTTACATGTGTAAGCGTCACTAGTACAGGGGGCGTTACATGTGTAAGTGTCACTGCTACAGGGGGCGTTACGTGTGTAAGCGGCACTGGTACAGGGGGGCGTTACGTGTGTAAGCATCACTGGTACAGGGGGCGTTACATGTGTAAGTGTCTCTACTACAGGGGGTATTATGTGCGCTGTGCCTTTGTAAAGTATGCGAGGGTGCAAATTTATAGTTTGCAGGGGGGCGCCGAACATCCTAGCACCGGCCCAGACTGCACACCCACTGCACTGCACAGCACTGTCACCTTTTACATTGATTCAGCGTCCAGACATTACCCTCCGCGATATCACCCACTCTATCCATTACATTAGCCATGTCGGGGCTTCCAGGCCGGCAGCCCAGGTGCTGTGTTGCGGAGTCAGGGCCTCTGGGGATCTGGGCGTGGCTGTGGCGGGGAGGCACTTCTGTGACATCATGTGCAGAGAAGGCTCCGGGGCTCAGAGAGTATGCGGCGCAGGGAGGGCTATGAAAGCCTTCTGCTGCGCCGCTTTCATACACATCTCTGCCAGTGGCTGCAGCAGCTTTTGTCCCACGTGCGCTGCGGCTAGGGAGTGGGGATTGTTGATGCTGGAGGGGCAGGTGGACTGGCAGCAGGACATAGGACGCTGCAGTAAAAGTTTTTTTTTCCCCCTATCTGCAGCGCAGAGACTTGCTGCAGGTGCAGTGGCATACCCTCCAGCGGGACCTTTTTGGCAGGTACAGTACCTTTTTTTTATGGTCTGTACCGATTTTTGACTCTCCAAGCTTCCATTGAATGTATAGGAAAAGGGGCGTGGCCACGCGGGTATACCCATGGCCATGCCCCCTTTTCGAATTTGTATCAATTTTTATGTGTACATTGTTGGAGGGTATGTTGCTGCAGATGCAGTGGGCCTATTTTGGGTTGTGGGCCTGGAGCTGCAGCTCCATCAGTCCCATTGCTAATCCTGCTCTGTGAAAACACAGCAGGCAAAGGGCAGAGCCTCCTATTGGATGTAACCTGTGTGGGAGGGCGTTTCTCACCCAATCAGCTGTGGACTGGGTGTGATAAACCTGCCACTAACCCAATGAGAGATGCGTTATACACACAGGCACAAAGTCACAGATCTGGGCTATTATATAGGAGATTTTAATTAAGTATAAAAAAAATAAAATTACATCCAATGTATTCCAATAGAACACCATCAATTAAATAGCTTTCTCTTTAGACAGAATAAAACTTGCTTTAAAATCAGAATGAGTTTGATTCATGACCAAGGGACTGATTCCGATTTGTATGGAATTGCGCAGCCGCAGGAAAGCGCAGGGAAAAGGCTGTGCAATTACGAACAAGTGCAGCAGGAGTAGTCTGTAGGAGATAGATACATCTTGCATGCATCTGAGTGCTGCGTCTGAGGATGCATCATCGAATCACCATCATGACCATCGGCCACGAATCGCGATGGTAGCAGTCCCCGCTCAGTCTGCATAAGCTGAATCTTACTCAGACTGGTCATAGGATTCGGAAAGCCGGGTCCAAGAAGTCTGCGTCCAACAACACAGACCCTGGTCCCAGCCAGAGCCAGATTAATGGGGGGGTCACTGGGGGTTAGTAACCCCGGGCCCCCCTATAAGGGGGCCCCCCTGTCCAGAGCCGCTCCTACACAACTGTAGCATTCAGTGGCAGATCCACACCCACCCTCTCCCCTGTAACACACAGCCACAGTGACAGTGTACTTATGTGTAGCTAATGCTATAGTTACATTGATTAACATAGCTGCGACCATATAACGTCAGCAGCAGCGTAGGCGGCATCCGAGCGCGGAGCACTGGCTAGCAATAGCCATCATCACCACACTTCTTCTCTTCCTTCCGGAGGCGGACCCTACAGGAGCCCCGCAGTGCCCGCACTTGCTCTGGGTGGCCGGGAGGCTCTGAGTGTCTGAGACCCACCATCAGTTAGCCCCGGTTCGTCTGTCAGTAGTGAGGGGAGAGAGAGGAAGAAAAGGGCGCAGATGCAATGGGAGCAGAGGGAGAGAGATGTACAAGAGAGGTAAGCAGCCCACATACAGTACATGACATGGACTCAGAGGCAGCAAAAGAAAGCGGCGCCGCCGGGATATATTTATTGTTTTATTTACTTACACATATTTAATGTTAGTATTTTATTTTTATGCTTGGAGCTACAGTGATGGAAGAACAGCGTTGTATGGCTGTATTTACTTTTGCCTATGGACTGTTGGATTTTTATATCTTTTGTGATCTCTCTGCACCTCGCTCTCCTATCCTCTCTCTCTTTCTCACACCCTTCTCTCTCGCTCTCTCTCACCCCTCTTCCCTCTCTGCCCATCTCTCTTTTTCCTCTCTGCCACCTCTCTACCCCCCCCCCCCTTCTCACCTCTCAGCACCCCTCTCTCAGCCTGTCTGTCCCCCTATACTCTCTCTGCCCCCCTCTCCGCATCTCTTGCACTCTCTCTCCTCTTAAGCGTCTGCGCCAGTTCTTGCTATTGGCACCCCTCTATTTCTGAAACACAAACTTCTCACAGTGGGGGGACGTCCACTGTCAGCTCCCCCTAAAAGAAAAATATAGTTCTGCCCCTGCTGGCGCTGCTACTATTCACTGACAATTCTGCTCACCTCCAGTCTCCGCCACCAGTAGCAGCACAATTACTGGGAGAGCTGGTGGTGCTGGCGGAGACTGGAGATGAGCAGAATCGGTTCCCATGCTGCCCGAGAGGAGGCTCTGGAGTCCGCCCCCACCGCAGGTGTGCAGGTAGGACCTGCCCTGTGCTGATGCCTCATGGACGGAAGTGGGGAACAAACAGCAGGCACAGCCAGGGGGTGGTGATGACGGGAGGGGGAGGGCCCCCCTGTCTTTAGTGCTCCGGGCCCTCCAAATGCTTAATCCGGCTCTGGTCCCAGCACACCTACAGAATAGGATAACGCCTTATATTGAAGAGCGGTGTCGGTTGAGTGGGCGGATTTTTAAAAGCGGCAACCATTTACATGGCAAAATCAACCTGGTTATGCCATGGAAATGAATATTGCTTTAAAAGTCATTCCAGACTCGCATAAAATCCCGCACACTTCCTGCTTCTCTTAGGCGATTACATTTAAGCCCTTATCTTAAATGCACTCCAAGAACATCCTGGTACATCTGACAAAAAAATGTGTTCCATGTGATAAGGAATATATATATATATATATATATATATATATATATGTACTAAGCCTTGGAAAGATATAAAGTGGAGAGAGATAAAGTACTAACCAATCAGCTCCTAAATCTCATTTTTCAAATACAGCCTGTAACATGGCAGTTAGGAGCTGATTGGCCGGTTCTTTAGCTCTCTCCAAAGCTTAGTACATAGACCCCATAGATCGTAAACTCTGCTGTGGATGGCTGGAATATCCCCTGTACAGCGCTGTGTTTTATGTGTGCGCTATACAAATAATTGTTAAATAAATAATAAATGTCTTTAGTGGTCCAGGTCCCAGTGAATTTAATGAACTCCTGATTACATGTATAGCAGACCTGCCATCTGCCACTTAAAGCAAAAGACGTTCCACTGTGTTTGTATTGTGTGTTGTTTATCTCTACATCCCGGTGACACTTGTCTGACAAATCTCCACTTGGCTCCTTCAAATAAAGCAAGGGAGGAGGGGTCCCGGTAGCGTTATATCGTTCTCACTGCGTCCAGCGACACTAAGGGTGCTCTATGAATCACGATTCTAGCCATGACAGAAAATTGTCTGTTAACTTTGCTCCTTCCTTTCTAGCGGCGTTTGCTAGCACAATAAATGTGGCGTCCAAAAACGTTGCAGCAATGCAAGTTTATATTTTCTAGGTTAGACCCGCGCTGAAAGTGATTCTAGCCTTTTGTTTATGCTTCTGTTTTTGTATATTAAAAGTATTGTTATGTCTTTTGGGATTTTTGCAACCGACTGTCAGAGTAGCGCCTGCAGTGTCGCTGAGTTGTAAAAGAAAAGCACAACCTGATTAATGTTAGACAATGGATCACTCTGTGGTCTGTCTCCGTTCCCAGCACTAGAGGCAGCTTCCCTGCTCTAGTGTTTTCCCTCCTAGGGGTAAATTTACTAAGATTGGAGTTCTATCTAAGATGGGATGTTGCCAATAGCAACCAATCAGATTCTTCTTCTCATTTATTTAGCACCTTCTAGAAGATAATAGTTGGAATCTGATTGGTTGCTATGGGCAACATCCCATCTTAAATAGAACTCCCATCTTAGTAAATTTACCCCCTAGTGTCAGCTCAGTGCAGGAGGAGGAGCTTAGTGCACAGTCTGAGAGAGTTCTTCCTGGTAAAGACAACTGCACTGACGTGCAACTTCTACTCTCCTCAGTGTGTGACCTTGTCTACCCCGCAGCTGCGCCCCGTGTGTATACAGCCGGATCCTGTGTGTTCTGAGACGCTGTACTGCTTCACATGTATACTGTGAGTTCCTGCTGCTGCAGAACATCTTCTATATACTACAAGCTGGTATCTCTGTTATCTGAATAAACCAATCATCCTTGTTAAGTGCCGTTGTGTGTGCTAACATCCCTATCCGACACCGCAACATTCTGCCGACAGATTATGGGCCCAGGGCCCCAAGTCGGAAACGCATTCTAAAACAGAGGTACATAAGAAATAAAAGTGCAGCTGATTAAAGAAGGAGTACTTTTATTAAATATAGAGAAGAATGTACAGTACAGGGAACAGCGTGAACTTTACAAAGCTAAAAGGCTCAGAGAATTACACAACGTGGAAATTCGCCATGGAGATGCAGCTTAAGCTGGAAAAGTGGTAAAAAGTCACAATTAAGCCAGGAGCAGACCCAAACCCAGTTGAAGTGGATAGAGCCATCGCACTAGAGGCAGCTTCCCTGCTCTAGTGTTTTCCCTCCTAGTGTCAGCTCAGTGCAGGAGGAGGAGCTTAGTGCACAGTGTGAGAAAGTTCTTCCTGGGAGAGAGTACCGCACTGACGTGCAGCTTCTGCTCCCCTCAGTGTGTGACCTTGTCTACCCCGCAGCCGCACCCTGTGTGTATACAGTTGCATCCTGTGTGTACTGAATTGCTGTGTCACCGCTGTAATGCTTCACATGTATACTGTGAGTTCCTGCTGCTGCAGAACATCTTCTGTATACTACAAGCTGTTATCTCTGTTATCTGAATAAACCAATCATCCTGGTTAAGTGCCGTTATGTGGACTATGTTATCCGACACCGCAACACTCTGCCAACAATTAACACAATACAACAGTCACATGTCATCCCTCAATCCCTATTTCCTCACCACTTTACCCCCGTGTCTTCACGTTAAACTTATAATAGTACAATGTAGGACAACTGATTACAACTCAGTAAAATATTTAAGCTTGGGCTAAATCCGACAGTTCCCAGAAACTCATATTACATTGGACATTCAAGCCACGCGGCGCAGAACATAATTTTTCACTGTTGTAGCAGTTGGTGTATTGGAAGATTGCCATTCGGGTTCTAGGCTCGATACCAGCATGGCACAGAACGGAAGGAGACCACATTTGAATGGATTTTGCTGCATGAGCCACTCTGTGTCTTTCTGAGTCCAACTTGTCTAAACACAGCAGCTTGGATGCAATTTATTGAACGTCGTTAATGGAGACAGCACTTTAGCGTGCCCATTCGGTCCATCGACGTTGCTTAGCGGTAAGGATGTCAGACAGGCGTAGTATTATTCTTATAAATCACATGGATGCCCTACGCCGCTCCAAGTTCCTGCTATGTGCAGTTATTCTGGCCAGATGAATTAGGTAACACCAGCCAAAGCTGGGTCACGTTCGCAACCGATTAATTTGGTTTGGACTCGTTACATGACATTGCAGATGAGTGTGTGTAAAGTTTGGAAAGGAGTTGATGGAAGAAAGAAAAAAAAAAAAAAAAGCATAGTAGGTTTTGTGTTGAATTTTTAATTTCATCTACAATTTCATTGCAATCTTCTTGTCGGCAGCTGATACCCCAGAGGCAATGTTCCAATCCTACACAAGGTCTTTGTATAGAAAACTTGTAAAAGATGTTGTATGTTCTTTGAACCTGCAGAAAAGTGATTCCCCCTCCCCTCCCCCCCATGCGGAATATCTATTTTGGGCACCATGACGTGATGTCTTTGCTTCCCACAGTTATCACAGCAATAAGAAAAAGTTCTGATTATAATTAAACAATACTAATGTCCCTGGGGCAGTTGGGTGATGCTCAGTTGCCGCGGCTACACTGGCCGGAGTGGTACAGTGAGTTATCTTAGCGCCTCGCTGGGCCACATTACGCAGGTGGGGGCATACCTAAGCCATCCTGCGTTACTATTTTACTGCATGAGTTTATTGTTATTCCTAAACCTGCAACCGTATTTGTAATACTTAGAAAAATCTTCCATTTGTCCTCTGTGATTTTATTTTAGAGGACGCTATTCCAGTCTGTGAGCTTTAGCGCTTTTCTGGGCTAAGTAATCATATCGTGCAGATGTACTAAGCTTTGGAGAGTGATAAAGCGAAGAGAGATAAAGTACCAGTCAATCAGTACCTAACTGTCATTTTTCAAACACTCCCTGTAACATGGCAATTAGGAGCTGATTGGCTGGTACTTTATCTTTCTCCACTTTACCACTCCCCATTGCTTGATACATCTCCCCCATAGACCCTAAGTCTGAGTTGTAGGCAGTTACAGAACTGAGGGTGCAGCACAGTCCAGAATTCAAATAGGGAGCCACACCAACTGCCACCCCAAACGCTGCCAAACATCGCCGGCCAGGACTCACTGCATTTAAGAGAAAAACCCAGAATATGTGCTGCACATGCGCCGCTGCCGGGCACCCACCCTGTCGCC
Source organism: Pseudophryne corroboree (assembly GCF_028390025.1). Taxonomy (NCBI): domain Eukaryota; kingdom Metazoa; phylum Chordata; class Amphibia; order Anura; family Myobatrachidae; genus Pseudophryne; species Pseudophryne corroboree. Next base: position 798,070,769 of record NC_086449.1, on the reverse strand, counting down.
TCTACCTCTACCTCACGCGCCGCTACCCCGCAACCACTGCATTCATACACACCAACGGCAGGGGTTGGTCATCGGTGCTCCTGGAGGGCTGCTGGTCATCGAGGCTCCTTGCTGCTGTGACCCCCGGTGCTGTAAAGTGAGCTGCTGCTTTGCAGCATCACTTTACTGCACCGGGGGTCACAGGAGCAGCAGGAAACCTCGATGACTGGCACTGATCACCGATCGCTGGGTAGGTGAGTATGATTTATATATTTTTACTTTTTAATTTTTTCAGTGATCAGCTTGTGTGTCCGTCGGACACACATAGCTGATAACACTCCCGGGGTCTATGTACTAAGCCTTGGACACTTGGACAGAGATAAAGTGACCAGAGATAAAGTACCAGCCAATCAGCTCCTAACTGTCATGTTACGGGTTGTGTTTCAAAAATGACAGAAGCTGACTGGCTGGTCCTTTATCTCCTTCCACTTTATCTCTCTCCAAGGCTCAGTAAATAGACCCCTATCTCTCTCCAAGGCTTGATACATCTCCCCCTAAGTCTTTGATCATTTGCTGTGTTAAAATGGATCTTTTCAGCCTTTAATTTTGCTCTTTACAAAACGGCCCGCAGCAGTTAGGTCTGAGGGGGGCCTGAGCCCTGTGCGTGGGGCCTTCCCACCATAGACCTTCCTCGCCTGTTAATAGTTTGTTGTCTTTGCGTCTCACCACTATAATAACCTGCAAATTCCACCGGTTCTGTCCGCCCTCCTTTTTACCTCATTTCTCATGAGCATATTCACTATTTATTTTTGAGGCAGCAATATCTGTATCTGCGGCTGTGACATCTGTCTGGGCTGGGCTTCCACACCTCATTATTCACACACGGTTACTGAGGGGCCGAAGCCGCCTCTGAAAACACGCTCCCATCATGTTTGTCACTTCACTCCAAGTACTTTTGTGTCATGAAATGATTATGAAAGAAGGAGGCCTCGGTTGCCATGGCGATTCCTCTCCGCCAATACTGAAAACCTTCACCTCTTTCCCTGAACCTTTGTTCCAATTGAAATCCCCCTTTAGAAATTTCTGATTGTTTCACTCACCTATTTGTTTTAGCAACTCCCAACCGGAGTCAGTGTAAGGAGCCGAGTCCTCTGTACAAGGTCTTCAATGCTACACAAACGCCATGGCCGCAGAGAAAGCAACACATTTATTCTGGCACGTGAGGTTCTCTCAGGACAGCAGTCAGCTGTGTTTATCATTAAATACTGTAAATGGCTGACGGCGCACGCAATAGAAAAAAACATCGGTGGCTGATTTACAGAGCGTATTCCGTGCCTGAAACGTGGCTGAAAACGTTTTAGGAAAATAAAATCCAAGTTGGATCAATACTCTCACGTGTGGATAACAGGCCGCTCCAGCGTGACCCGTTTTACCCAGGAGCAAATCCTCCAGATCCGATATCCTCAAAGGTCCTATTGCAGTAACCAGCTATGAATTAACGACTTAGGGGTAATTCAGACCTGATCGTATATATGTGCGAAAAATGCACATCTACAATCAAATTCTTAGACATTCGGTGGGAGGGGGACTCCAGCAACGGTCCGGATACGCCTCCATTGTCCGGACCGTGACACTTAAACGGAGCGTCAACGCTCACAAAACGTGGCGTCGGCGCCCTGTTCCCGCCCCCCTCCAGGTCTTAAACTGCTTTCTAAAGAGAATAGGCGTACCGGCATGCGCAGATTTGCAAAAATTACTTTATAGTGATTTTTGCACATCAGCGACAGGGTCTGAATTAGGCCCATCAACATTTATCTATCCGCATTTGTTAAAGAATTGGGAACGCTGATAGTGGATAATTTCTGTGCCAGGTGCAAAAGGTGAAGGAGCCGACCCGCCTTTTAAGAGATAAATGACAAAGGGGAAACAAGGATGTTAAATGTAACCGGTGCCGATATTCTTGTTCCAGGACGATTCAGGAGCTAACGGAAGGCCATCCCCCAAGTGCTGTCCCAGAGGCCTGTAGCCTAAGCGGCAGAAGTTGTGGCTGGAGAGGAGTATTCATAATGGGTGCGCACACTGCACCCATGTTTAATCACTTACCTTTCCAGAGTCCCGCGTTGGCGCTGTTCAGTTGAACCGACGACATATATCGGCCAGTGAGTACCCAGTAGGGTACTTTGCTGCTGCGAGCGGATGCCTATAGCAGCGCATTAGTGCGGTATAACATCTGAGTTTTATAGTGATTATGTCATTAGAGTTAATTGCCGGCTGCTGTGATTTACATTGTGTTCCTCCTGAAATCATCAACTGCGCTGACCTTTTGTGTTTGCTGTATATATATCACATTGTTTCCCCTCTCATCTATCACTGCGGCTTTATCCTATTCTCCACATCTCTGATTCCTTAACTCCCTACTGACAGCTGTGCAGAGGTGGCTGGTCCCCAATTACAGTTAATGGGTAAATCAGACAGGATCCCTGCAGTTCATGGGAGGAATTGACGCCAATTACCTGGCAAGAGTCAGTGAGAAGGCCAAGGTGTAGGTACGGCATCATCACCGTGCCTTGGCATCCAAGAAGCGTCGGCAATTCTAGTTTACCTGTAACAAAAAAAAAACCTATGCAGTGGCGCACGCAGGGGGGTTTCTGAGTACCCACAACCCCACTCCCCCCTCCCCCCCCCCCCCGCCCTGACTGACCAAGTTTTTTTTTTTGTGTGTGGACAGAAGCAGATGACGGAGGGGAGCTGCAGGCAGTTGGTACGCTGGGGTTGATGTATGATAAGTCGTTACATGGGGGGGAGGGTGGTATCAACGCAAGTTATGTGCGTTTATAACGCTCCCCCCTTACTGTGGCGGTGTGTGCATGCTGATATGCCAGCCCATGTATGAACGGTCAGTGGCATTGATTGTTCCGTCACCTGCACTGTCTGTGGCTGTTGGCTCCGGGCTGCACCGGGACATCTCGCGGGACTTGTGAGATCTCGTGCACGCCCAGTGGAGCCAGCGTGGGGTGAGACACAGCGCATCAGCAGTAGGTTAATGTGCTGCGGGGTTCTGACAGGGATCGCCCCACTTCGGCAGCTAGGATGTTCATACATCTCAGTGCTACTGCTTCCTGCTTCACCTCTTTACCGAGCTATAGCGGTACGATCCATGCCATTATAGTCATGCCATTATAGGCGTGCGCAGGGGGGGTGCCTGGTGCGCACCATCACCCCCTAATGTCTGGTACCCGATCTCTCATGCCTGATGCAGCGATCGCCGAGCAGGCTGATTGCTGTCCTCTCTGTGCTGCACCCTGCCAGAACTGCATTACTGACTGGACGCCTGGGTTAATCAAGGGTGCCACTGCCACCGGCTTTCAAACTCCCGGCTCCACCTACATGTACAAAAACAGCGTGATGTGACGTGATTACCTCATGCTGCTCGCATGCCCACCTCTTTCCTTCTATGCTATGCCAACGCCAGCCACTGATGAGGAGCAGCATGCAGCCAGCGTTCCTCTTAGGAAGACAAATTCAATACTGGCAGACGGCCGGCAGCAGCATTGACACGTCACTCCTTTTTCTAGCAGCAGCAGTACTAGTCTGCGACTGTCAGTGTCAGTGAGTGACTGACTTGTAAGTAAACTGCTGCAGCTTGCAGGGGAAAGAGAGGGGGAGCCAGACCAGGCTGAGGAGGAGCAGTGTAATTGCAGTGAGTGCCATCAGGGGTGTTTGTTTGGTGAACACCACAATATCTGACAATGCATCTGCATTATTAGGATTGGTACAAGGGTGGATATTATATATTGCGTTGACCGTCAATAAATGGTGCTAGACACGCCCAAAAGGCGGTGCTAGACACACCCCTCCGATGGTGCACCCCCTAATAAAATGTGCTGCGCACGCCAGTGATTATAGTACATCTACCTGCCCGTGTGGGCAGTATAATACTAACCAATCAGAATACCTGATTCCTGCAACTTTTTAGTCAAACTCGCCTGTCAGAGGTGACACTGGTGTCTTGTATTCTTTTAATACATTCAAAAATTGAGACAGCATTTTATTTTCTAGACAAGGGCCCTCATTCCGAGTTGATCGCTTGCTAGCTGCTTTTAGCAGCATTGCAAACGATAAGCCGCCGCCCTCTGGGAGTGTATCTTAGCTTAGCAGAAGTGCGACCGAAAGGTTAGCAGAACAGTGCTGAAATTTATTCAAGCAGTTTCAGAGTAGCTCCAGACCTACTCCTACTTGTGATCACTTCAGTCTGTTTAGTTCCTGCTTTGACGTCACAAACACGCCCTGCGTTCTGCCAGCCACTCCCCCGTTTCCCCAGGCACGCCTGCGTTTTTAACTGACACACCTGCGTTTCTTAGCACACTCCCGGAAAACGGCCAGTTACCACCCAGAAACACCCACTTCCTGTCAATCACTCACCGATCAACAGAGCGATGGAAAAGAGTCGCTCGACCTTGCATAGTTTTTTGTGAAAGTACGTCACGCGTGCGCACTGCGGCCCGTACGCATGCGCAGAAATGCCGATTTTTATCCTGATCGCTGCGCTCCTAACAACGTCAGCTAGCGATCAACTCGGAATGACCCCCAAGGTCTTGGCGGCGGTTTTAGTGTATCAGTGGGATGTGAAACCGTCAAAAACACAGAGGTTTAACAACCCCACTGTTTAGTACATATAGGGGGTCATTCTGACCCGTTCGCTCGCTGCTTTTTGTCGTAGCCGAGCGAACGGGTCCCTACTGCTCATGTGCCGTAGTGTGCCAGAGCATGCGTGCCAGAGCATGCCAGATGGCCGAAGGCCGTAGTAGGGCTGCAATCGCCTTTGCCTGATTGACAGGCAGAGGCGATCGCTAGGCGGGAGGGGGCGGAACGGCGGCGTTTGGCCGCCGTTTCGTAGGAGCGGTCCGGCCAACGCAGGCGTGGCCGGACTGAAGGGGGGGCGGGCCGTAGCGACTGCGTGACATCACACGCAGCCGCTGCGGGCCGGGGAGCGATGAGTAGCTCCCGGCCAGCACGCTAAAGCTGCGCTGGCCGGGAGCTACTCTTGAAGTGCAAAGGCATCACCGCTATGCGGCCTTTGTACTTCTGCGGGGGGGCCGGCACTGACATGCGGGGCGGACTAACCCTGTGCTGGGCGTCCCCCCCGCATGTCAGTGTGATTGATCATAGCTGTGCTAAATTTAGCACAGCTACGATCAACTCGGAATGACCCCCATAGGCCCAAAAGGATGCGGATATGTTACTGGCGCTGGGGATCCCGGTGGTCAGCATACCGCCATCGGCATCCCGAACGCTAAAAATGCTAGCAGTCGGAATGCTGACCCACAGGGTCTCGTGCCCTCTTTTTTGTTTTTGTTTTTCTTCTTTGTATCAATTTCCATTTTTTATATATATAGTTCCAGAAAGAGATAAAATCAGTGAAAAAAAATCATGTAAAAAATGAATGAAATTAAAAATATTGGCCATCATGACATTTCTACCAATGTCACATGTGAATATATATCATCTCTATAAACAGCGTGCTATGATGTCATTATGTATACGCTGTGAATTATCTCGTCATGACGTGTTAACTAGGAATATATATAAGTCCTAAGGAATACTGCATCCCTATCAGTCTGCTTGGGTTTCCAGTCAATGGACTCTATTCAGGTTGGATCGCAACTCGCCATCCAACTGCAAAAAAAATACAATGATGATGCGGGCGCAAGCGCAGGGCCCGTCCTGCGCATGATCCCGCATTAACTGAAGGGTGCAGCAACGCTCTGTTTCTTTGGCGGAGATGGAGCGTTGTGGGGGCGGCGTCACGAAAACGGAGGCGTGGCTGCTCAAATGGGGGGCGTGGCGTGGGCATGATCAGGGGCGGCTGCGTGACATCACATGCAGCCGCTCTAATCACAAAGATGGCGGCAACTCTCCTGCCATCGCAGCCAGGCGAATTTGCAATCCTTACTGAATAATTTGCAATCCTTACTGAATAAGGTCCAATTTCCTCACCTCCCAAAATATGAACGTGTGAAATTGAGACAAAATAATCCAAATCCACTCAAACCCCTTCATATGGTTGCTAAAATGCGCCAAACTGCGCTGCTTCAGAAATACTGCCACCCTTGGCCCGAGAGCCGATAATCATCCCTTTTTGCAACTCGGATAAATCACCCCTTTTACCCATGACAGCAACGAGTGATATGTGTGCAGACGGCCTATCGCACACGTTATGGGGGTCATTCCGAGTTGATCGCTCGCTAGCAGTTTTTAGCGGCCGTGCAAACGCATTGACGCCGCCCACTGGGGAGTATATTTTTGCTTTGCAGAAGTGCGAACGCTTGTGCAGCAGAGCGCCTACAAAATGGTTTTGTGCAAAACAAGACCAGCCCTGTAGTTACTCTTCGTGTGCGTTGATTCTAACGACAGAGGGACGGATTTTGACGTCACACACCCGCCCAGCGAACACCCAGCCACGCCTGCGTTTTTTCTGCCACGCCTGCGTTTTTCTAAGCACTCCCTGAAAACGGTCAGTTGACTCCCAGAAACGCCCACTTTCTGTCAATCTCCTTGCGCCCGGCTGAGCGATTGGAATCGTCGCTAGAACCAGTGCAAAACCACAATGGACTTTGTACCCGTACGACGCGCGTGTGCATTGTGGAGCATACGCATGCGCAGATTAGCCGTTTTTTTCACTGATCGCTACGCAGCGAACAACGGCAGCTAGCGATCAACTCGGAATGACCCCCTATATACCCACCAAGCCAGCGCACGACGCGTGACGTACTACATAGGATACGCGCTGCCGACGTCAGATGTAGGAGGTGGTCATAATAATTTGACTCGATCCATAAACCAGGGAACCAACACTGTCCCATCACATAGTTTGTAGATGAAATGACTTGCAAGGAGGGAGTTTGTCACATATTATAAGGTGCTTTATCATTCATATCATTTGTAGTACCATAAATGCCATGCTATTATTCAGATTGTCAGTATGTGCCGAGTCTTTATCTAGGAGCAAATAAACCTATCTTGCAATCATGGAGTACACCTATATTTATGGCAGCAATCGTTCAGCAGCCAGGCACTAAGTTCCGTGGGAGTAAATAGTGATTATCAGCTGCTGTAAGCGCCTAAAGGTTTAATTTATGGTCCAATCATAAAGGGGATCTAATATGATGTGAAAATGTCACTGTTGTTGGAATTAATCTCCTGGATTTCACGGGCCACGTCGCCAAATAAAATGAGGCTCGGTAGACGGGTGTAATCTCATTACAGATTTACTATCGGCACGCAATGCCTCACTATTAGTGATCACAATAAATAACTAATCACTTATATGCCCAGCTGCACAACCGTCATACAGTATGTTTATTGAATTGTGTACGATATTGCATTATAATTAAATAAATTCACGTTAGTAAATTATTGCAGGCGTTTAATTGGGCTGTAAAGGGAATTAAAAGAACTACTCTGTACAATGTTGATGAACCTTAGGCTGAGCACAAATCCATTCCTCTGTAGAGTCACGCCTAAACAGCAAAGGAACAATCTGTTAGATTATTATAGGGCGTGTTATAAACCAAGGGCAGAACATGAACATTAATTGGCCTGTGTCATTTCCCCATCAGTTGTCCCAAACGGGTTTGGTATGAAATACCTATAATCAAAATCCCAACGGTCAAAATACAGACACCAATTGACCGACAGTCAAAATCCCGACAAGGTCAAAATACCGACATTTAAAATACTGACAAGGTCAAAATAAGGACATTTAAAATGTTGACAGGTCAAAACGCTGACACAAGTTTTTTTCAAAAAATTTGGTTGTGTATGTCGACATAGGTCAACATGAGCACCGTGTAAGTGTACCGCGTCCCCTCGCATTGCTCGCGCTTCGAGCACTATTATATCACCCCTCCAGGTCCACTGGAATGGTAAAGAATGAACAAGTCAGTTTCAATGAAAAAAATAATGAAAAACTTGTGTCGACTTTTTGACCTGTCGACATTTTAAATCCTGCATCCCGTCCCAAACCACAATGATTGCATCTCAGCCATAGTACATGTTTTTCCAAATTGGTCAGCGGTCCTGTAACTTAGCAGGCAGGCAAAGTGGCAGGTCAAGCATGTGTGGGAAACTGCAAGTACAGTTGGATGACGACCGCAATATAACTTGAATCAGACGTCCATATATGGGCACTGACTGATCCTAAATCTAATAGGGGGTTGTAGCCAATTAGAGACAATGGGTTGGGGAGGGGTGTGTGTGTCCTAGTTAAGGTCTACATTTCCGTGCAAAAACAAAGGTACCCAGTATTGGTTTGCTACATGCAAAAGCAGGCGGTATTTTCCCTGCATGCAAAAAAATAAAGAAATACATCTTTGTATAACATCTTGGTTTGTTCCAGAAGCAAATTGCTCCTATTTTGCAGTGTTTTTTTTTTACCCTTTCAAATCTGAATCAAGCCCTGTATGTTTCTAACATAGGAACAGTGATAATAATAATACTTATTAAGTTACTATACAGCACTTCTCTCCCGATAGGGCTCAACAGGGCTGGATTAAGGCTGGTGGGGGCCCCGGGAAACAAACGTGTGGGGGCCCCCACCACTAGACACCCCCCCCCTGTGTGCTGGTGGATCGGTGGGCACTCGCACACTCACATACATACATACGCACTCACTCACACACACACACACACACACATACCCACATACGGAGCAGCAGTACACTCTGTACACGGAGCTCCGCAGCGGCTGCTGAGGGAGACTGCTCCGATTTATAAAGCAGTCTGTGGGGGCCTCTAATGTGTGGGAGCCCCAGGGCGGCCGCCCTTGTCGCCCCTAGGATAATACGGCTCTGAGGCTCAAAGTGCTTTACATTTGCCTTTACATCACAAAATACAAAACAAGCGTAAAAAGGGATATTAGTGAAATGAGTGAGTAGTAAATAGAAAAGTCTTGAGTTTTGAAGGATTCTATAGTCGGGGCCTCTCGCACTGTGCGGGGAAGTGAGTTCCATAGAGTCGGAGCCGCAAAGCTGAAAGCTCGACCCCCAGATGAATTATGGGAGATTCTAGGTACTGTCAAGAGTCCTTCATCTATAGATCGCAGTAATGGAGTGGGGCAGTATGGGGTCAGAAGCTGCTTCAAGTACCTTGGGCCCTGGTCATGTAGGACTTTGAAAGTCAGTAAGGCAATCTTGAAAACGATTGTCCATCTTACATGCAGCCAGTGGAGGGAGTAGAGAATGGGTGTTATGTGGATGGAATGGGGCTGGTTGGTTGATAGCATGTCAGCTGCATTTTGTACCATCTGTAAGCGGTGCTATTCTTTTGCTGGTAGACACAGGTAGAGATCACTGCAGTAGTGTAGGCGTTGATGATACAAATGCATCTATGACTTTAGGCAGGGCTGCCATCAAGGGGGTACTATGGGCCCGGCCACTCTGACAGAGAGGGGATGGCCCGGGGCCCCTCATACCACCCGCTGCTATTGCCACCGCCACTGCCCTGCTGTAACCTGATGGCGGCTCCCATTCATATGCCACCCGCGGCCCATGATGCAGCAAAGTTGAAAACTACTAAGGAGAGGTCCCCCACCATACAATAAAGTATATTGTGTGGCGCGGAATGACGGAATGACGTCACGTTGGGGGGGAACCCCTGGCAAGAGCAGAACCCCTGACAATGAGCAGGTACTGTGGCATAGGGCATTATTACTGTGGGGGCATAATATGGTGACAGGCATTACTGTGTGGGGTATAATATGGTGACAGGGGCATTACTGTGTGGGGTATAATATGGTGACAGGGGCATTATTACTGTGTGGGGTATAATATGGTGGCAGGGGCATTATTGTGTGGGGTATAATATGGTGACAGGGACATTACTGTGTGGGGTATAATATGGTGACAGGGGCATTATTGTGTGGGGTATAATATGGTGACAGGGGCATTATTGTGGGGACTTAATATGGTGTCAGGGCATTACTGTGAGGGCTTAATATGGTGCAAGGGGCATTACTGTGTGGGTATAATATGGTGTTGCTTAGAGTATGTGCAGGATAGATATATATATATATATATATATATATATATATATATATATATATGGGGGACCTCTTGTGGGAATGCTCAAATGGCTGTTTTTATACACATTTTTACCCCTACCCTGTGTTTACCACCAAGAATCCTGTTCCAGTATTAATTGTGAACAGTGTCCTAATGTAACTATATATAAAAAATAACCTATTGAAAAATCTGGCCCACTGATGATTATATTCATTTATTTTATGAATCTATTGTCAGATTAAAACATACAATTGTATGGATATTGTGCTAATATAACTTCATTCTCATCATTTGTATTTTCCCATTGTCTCTTGTTCTATGTATTCCGAAATCGAAATGGAGCTGGACTTAAAATATGCAGAACATTGATCTCAAGCAACCAGCTCCGGTAATTAGTATGGACTTGGACTCCAAAAGTGTGGCCGCCGCTAATGCTGAAAATTGAGGACAAAAAATGGCCGCCGGAGATCTGTGTTACCTTGGTTACACATACTAACGTGGTACTTGCATTGAAGACAAGTGTAAGCGGTATAAATACATTCCGTCACACGTAGCCGGAGCATGCGCTCCCGGCCGCTAAGGACACCAGATGTGGGGCGGATGTGACGTCGCGGACGCCCCGGACAGGAAGTTCGCGGCTCCGTGACTTTCTTCTCACTTTATGAACATTCTGTTGGGTTTTTTTAGCTTAAATTCACAGGATTATATACCACTATTAATACACCTGTAATAATTGTGCACTATAATTCTATATTGAACAATTACAAACACTTCACTCAATTAATTACAGAAAGTGATGCACACATCACTTCCTCTCTAGCTGAGTATATATATATGGTCTGTCTCTAGCCTTAGATCACCCCTTGATGAAGTCCAGATAGGACGAAACGCGTTGGGTGCTGCCTTGATCTTACCTCACTTATCAAAAGTTAAGATACTCTTACTCCTCTTTTTACAATTGATTTTTAAAAATATTTTTAAAAAATATTTTTTATCTTTGGTATATTTTATGTCCTATGTCTTTCTTATATACATGTTTTTCTTTGTACATGTTTTTTTAGTATTTTAGCTATATGCTATCTCTTTTTGCAAAGATTTTTAACTCAGTTTTGTTTTAGTGCTATATAATAAATTTGTATCATTTTTCACAATTACCTTGCTTTGTTACAATTGTCTAGCACCATTGGTCGCTTTCAATACCTCATTTTCTGTTCACAAATTCCCTCCGTAGGTACATATACCGGTACCTTAATACACTTGAGGTAATTAGCTGACGCCCTGTGAACTCATAGGCAGTGTTTTGGTAGGCTTTTAATATTCTTTAGAATTGTTCAGACACTAGTGTTGGTATTTTGAATACTGCATCTGTGGCGCTGCTAGCTCTCCTGGTACACACACATATATATATATATATATATATATATATATATAAAGTGTTTTATTTTATTGTATTTGTTTATATTTTTCTTTAGTTTTGAAATGTATTTATTTATTTTTTTACTTATTTTTTATTGTTTGGGGTTTGTTTTTTTTTGGGGGGGGGGTGTCTGCCTATTTTGTCAATCCCGGGCCCCACAAATTTCTGATGGCAGCCCTGACTTTAGGTAGTTTACTGATAGCAGGTACAGCTGTACTCACTGTTACACAGGGCCATAGAGTGCGGTGCCGGGCCCTGGTACTGTAGTGGGCATGGCCTAATAAATGGGTGTGGCCACATCCCCTTAAAAACAAAACACTGAAAAAGTAATTGCTGGGCCGGTCCTGAAGGGGGTGGGGGGGGAGGGCATTTACACATCTCCTTCCTCGGCTGGCAGCATCATGCCAGTGATATTCGGGACGCTGGCACATGTGCACAAGAGAGTTTTTGCATTCACTGTGCCACTTTGTTTTCGCATAGATGTCATTGTTGAGAGGGTGCCGGCCATGGAGCAAGGTAAGTATACTGGGAGGGGGCTGGCTGGGCCCTTCCAAAAATCCCAGGCCCAGGTAATTAGTGCCCATCCCCCCCCCTCCCTCCCTTCTTGGCGCCAGTGCTGTTACACACTGGTTCTCATCAGCAAAGTGTTGTGTCATACAGCTCACCGGTAGGTGAGTGTTTGTAGGCACTGGGTATTCGTACAGGAACACTGGAAATGTTCTGGATTGCAGGTAATCACATGTCTCTCTCGAGCTATGTGGCAGACATCTGTCTTCCACTGGGATGCTATAGCAGGAAGAGAATGTGTTTAAAGAAGGGGTATTAGCCGGCCACATGGTGATACTGCCCACCATGCAAGGGACCAACTGAAGCATTAGGGGGGCAGGAGGAGAACCTCATCTGCTATCAGAAAAAAAGACAAGTAGCCCAACCTTGAGTCAGTATGTGGCCCCTGTCATGAAGATCATAAATAAGTTTCTCCATTACCATAATTTGCCGAATTTGTGATTTGGGGTTCTTTTGGAGTAGAGAAGGGGAGTCATCTTTTACATTGTTCTGCTATAAAAGACTCCGTGTTGCGAGCAAATGTGAGAGGCCATCTTCCTGCAGAGATTGCTGAGATCTCACAGAAGATAAATATCCATTTGTCTTTTGACATTGAAACCTCAGAGATAAGTTATTAAGAAGATTATGAACCTCAGGCCAATAGGAGACAATCATGGGGGATGTCCGCCAGATGTGGGCAAGGGTAACCCTGAGGTCACAGTTCCTCCAGCAAAGAGGCGAGGTGGTGGGGAACATAGATTGTTCACAAGGGGTGAGAGTTCTGAGAATTTGGGTTTGATTCGGAAAATTCAGGAAGTGTTTTATTTGGATGAATGAAAATGTGCTGAGGATGCAGGATAAGAAGAACATGCTGAAGATCAAAAAGATCTAGCCATTGTTCTCCCCTATAGAAGTCAGTACTGCTCAGTGTCGTACTGGGGCATGAAGGGCCCACCGGGGGGATGCTGTTGTAGGGGCCCATGCTTAAGGGTGTGGCCAGGTTACAGTGGGAGCATGGCCAGCCACCACAGAGGTTTGGCTAACCATTACAGAGTATATGTTCTGTGCCCCTTGGTAAATGTATAAAAAAAGTATAATGTGAAGTATAATGTAACATATGTATAATGCATAATTCAAGTGCACAAGGATAGAGTCTGGAACCTGATCCCTAGAGGAGGAGGAGGGCCCACAGGCAGTGAGGCCCACCGGTGGTTTCCCCTGTTCCCCTGTGGGCCAGTCCGACCCTGGTCCTGCTCCAAAACCATATTGTGGATATCAAACATGGTAAACCCAGATTACTCCAGATGGGGTTTGGAGTGGAAATAGGAGAGATGACATTCAATTTAGAGTAGTATAGGCTCCAAGAGACTTTTAACATTGGGAGTAATTTAGATAGGCGAGACCTGTATTCTTAGGCAATCCCACAAGGCAAGGTCCAACATCCATCCAAGAAGCCGTTCCTGTAGGGGAGTAGGAGATGGAACATCAGCAACTGTTAGATTTACTTTCCGCAGAATCTGCTGGATTACAGAAGAGACCTGATCCTGACCACTGAATAATGGGCAATTATTCTTGTGTCTTCTTGCCTGAAAAATAAGCGGGAAAAGCAGAAGTTATTATTGCCCAACTGAAAGATTGGCATCGTGCAAGTATTTATGTGTAGGGAAACGTTAAAAAATAATTACCAATGCGACAAACCAGACTTCATATTGAGATTGATGTTTGTTCATAATAAAAAAATAATTACAAATGCAACCGAAAAACTCTCGCTATTGAGATTGTTTGTCTAACAACATGCCATGGAGAAAAGTTATTAGTATCACGCAGTTCCTAAAACAAACTGAGAGGAGACAGAAACCATTCAGCCAAGTCCACAGTTCCTCCTCGGTGAGATTAGCTGAGAACTGATTAACTCTTCTATTGCCGGTAAGGAGGCTCCGAGCTCCGAGTTGCTGCTAAAACCTTATTTCAAAAGTGTTAGATGTGAGTCTGTAAGACGAATGTATCTGATAATAGGATTTCACAGGTTGTTATATTTGAAATGGCCAAAGTGCATTTCCGGAGATTATCTATTGCTTTCAGCCATGGTTTTGTTCTCAAATTGTCAATGAATGGACTAATCGCACCACAGACTGACGCAGCCACATATAGAACCGCTCCAATGGCAAAGGCTAAGTGATTTTTAGCAGCGGCAGATTGTCATTTTCTCCCCTATATTACCAGATTTTCGTTCCAGTCACGGGTGTATCTGGATCATGGGGGGACCACACCACACACCCAGCACCCAAAAGATTATACTTAACTTCCCCCTGGAGTCCAGCGGTGGCCAGATATGCAGACAGAAATCACGTGGCAGCCATTTTCCCGGTGATTTGTGCATGCGCAATAGAGATGTCCCAAGGAGCAGCCATGTTTCCGGAGATCTGCACATACGTAGGTAGACTCTGAGTCTGCAACACTGCCAGAGAGGACGTGGCCCTCACAAAGCTTGCACAGGGGCCCTTTCCTCTCTTAAAACACCCCTGCAGCAAACTATTTGGATAATTGGACAGATAATCGTACAGTGTATGGCCAGTTTATGATGGGAACCTTTGTGGTCATTAGGAGCACACGTGTTTGTCATCTCTAGAGCGGAAAAGTCTACTGTGCACTGAGTCCGTCTTCTGCAGGATTAATCGTCAAGATAGGGATTCTCAGACCTGTTACACGGTGACTCAAGTGGCATTAAATCTGTCCCCGTGGGCAGTGACCTATTCCAGGTAAAAGGAAAAAATAAAAAATAAAATTTCTGTCTTGTGCAAATCAGAAATTTAACTTGGGGTGGGGTCATTGCATTCATGTGATGTAAACACTTTGGGCCTATCTAGGACAGGTGCGCAGTCCTGCGCATGTGCAGATTTCATCCTGCGAGATCGTAACCAATGCCCCTGATTGACATATTGCGGCCGTTTGGGGGACGGGCAAGGGGCGGAACCTTTTACATGTTGCACCCAGCATAGTACTATTTATTTATATAGTTGATTATCGATTATGACTTTATTATTTATTTTTAACTTAACAGATTAACATCTATTATTGACTCTACAACCTTTGCGTATGTGTGCACTCACTGTTTCTCAATTCACAGGGGGGTGTTCAATTCTTCTCACCCCCTTCCACACCCGTTCTGTTTCTGCCGACGGGCGTGGTATAATCATTTCAGCTCACTACCCCCAGGGTAGCGAGGGCACACAACCCATTTTTGAAAATCGGCCTGGGGAACCTGAGATATCCGATTACAAAGCAGTGGTCCCCACCCAAGCCTTTTAATTGCTCTCCCCAGCCAGATATCTCGGCTTCTGTCTGACTTGGAGAATACCCTCAAAATAACTCTAAAAGCTGGGACTCTCCCCGTTTGGTGGACACTGGCAGCTTGTCTCTACTATGCCCAGAACCAGAGATATCAGACTTCCAGCAGTCAGTCCCTGCTCCAGCTCCACACGCCAGGTATGCAGTTTTATATTTTCGTTGGTGGATTGCTCTGGCTGCTGAACTCTGACCCCCAAGTCCCCAGAACCTCCTGAAAGGTGAGACTCTCTAATTTTTTATCCCATTGAAAGCAAAGAAATCTATTTTCAGGAACTGGAGATACCTACAGTCAAGCAAGCTGCCCTCCCACAGGGAAAATGCTGAATATTAAGCCCACTCCATTATCGACCCCTCCCCTGCGTATTAAACACCCCCTACCACCCTGGAAGTCAAGAAGGCACCTTCATTCAGCGTAATGCCACCCTCTACAATTTAGTGTTCTCCCTCTTGCCCCATTTCCCATCATCTGGGCAGTAAAGGAGTAATTCACAGAAATTACTCCTCCAGGTCCTACATGCTGGGCGAAAGATAGAACACCCCCTTTTGCCTGCGGGACTTCAAAGCTGCCGCCAATAGCACCCCCCACCCCTACCACTGGAGGATGGGTAGGGGCCCCAGTGCATTGCAATGCACAGGGGCCTTCACTGCTGTTAAGACGGCCCTCGGAATGGGAGGAAGTAATCAGTAGGTAGGAGAGGCGGCATGTATTTGTGGAGAGAAGAGGATGAGTGGTGTATTTGTGGAGAGAAGAGGATGAGTGGTGTATTTGTGGAGAGAAGAGGATGAGTGGTGTATTTGTGGAGAGAAGAGGATGAGTGGTGTATTTGTGGAGAGAAGAGGATGAGTGGTGTATTTGTGGAGAGAAGAGGATGAGTGGTGTATTTGTGGAGAGAAGAGGATGAGTGGTGTATTTGTGGAGAGAAGAGGATGAGTGGTGTATTTGTGGAGAGAAGAGGATGAGTGGTGTATTTGTGGAGAGAAGAGGATGAGTGGTGTATTTGTGGAGAGAAGAGGATGAGTGGTGTATTTGTGGAGAGAAGAGGATGAGTGGTGTATTTGTGGAGAGAAGAGGACTAGTGGTGTATTTGTGGAGAGAAGAGGATGAGTGGTGTATTTGTGGAGAGAAGAGGATGAGTGGTGTATTTGTGGAGAGAAGAGGATGAGTGGTGTATTTGTGGAGAGAAGAGGATGAGTGGTGTATTTGTGGAGAGAAGAGGATGAGAGGTGTATTTGTGGAGAGAAGAGGATGAGTGGTGTATATGTGGAGAGAAGAGGACGAGTAGGAGTGTAAAGGGAGATAAGGTCAGAAATGTAAATGGGAGGGGAATGGGAGAGGGCTTTGTGAGTGTGAGAAGCTTCAATTGGATTCTGAAGGGGAAGGGGAGCCAGTGGAGGGTTTGTAAGAGACGGGAGAGGTGGACGCATCAGCATAGAAGACAGAATGGAGTGGAGATAGGTGTACAGTATGTCAGGATGCCAGATAGGAGGCGATTACAGTAGACCAATCTGGAGATGACCAGTGAGCGGATGAGGGTCTTAATAGCATTCAGGGTGAGAAAGGGTCTGATCCTGGAAATATCTTTGAGATGGAAGTGGTAGGACATTCGGACCCGAGAAGGGCTTTGCAGCAGCAAAGGCATAAAGTCGCAGATACAAGACCGGCAAAAGACGCACACGCAGACACTGCAGTATCCAACTTAGAATCAGTGTCTGTAAGGGGTCCTATATATGAGATCAGTGGTTGTGACCCCAAATATGGTTCCTGATAACATTTTCTATATTTTGTTTAACTTATCCAAGAAAGCAAAAGGATTCCCATCTGTGATGGGGAGGGTAACAATGTGTCACCCACTCCGCACCATTATAAATAGGAGCAAAGTCGCAATATTCTTTCCTTAAATCTATTTCACTGTTTAGAAAATGCTTTTAGTGGGTCAAAGCTTTGAAATAAGTAACAGGATGACAGTGTGTGCAATTACCTGAAACAGGATAACGCCAGGGGCCGGGGGGAAGGGGGGGTAGAGTGTAAGAGAATACTACTCCCAGATGCCGGACAAGGTTCCGCTCCCCCGTGGGCACTCATGGAATCTATAAAGCTGCAAAATCCTAAGTAGCATTTAGTGAAATACAGGATTCAATTGTAAATACACTACGCAGAGCGGGTAAGGATGTATTAGTGGTTACATAACACCGGCCCCCCAATGTCAGCATATGTTATAAATACACTTGTAGAGAGACCACACAGTGAGGCGCAAGTCACTCAAATACAACGATGTAACGAAGCTACAAAAGATGAAATATAATTGTTTGCCGAATTGTTAAGTGTAAACTACATTTTACCGTGATTCCAGGATTTATCCTGGGCCGTATTCCCATGTCATCATAGGTGTGATAAAAACATTAATCTTACATTCTTCACATGTTCATAACATATAGTATATAGGTGGTCATTCCGAGTTGTTCGCTCGCTAGCAGTTTTTAGCAGCCATGCAAATGTTAAGCCGCCGCCCTCTGGGAGTGTATTTTAGCTTAGCAGAAGTGCGAATGAAAGGATCGCAGAGCGGCTTAAAAAAAAAAAAGTGCAGTTTCAGAGCAGCTCCAGACCTACTCAGCGCTTGCGATCACTTCAGACTATTTAGTTCCTGTTTTGACGTCACGAACACGCCCTGCGTTCGCCCAGCCACGCCTGCGTTTTTCCTGGCACGCCTGCGTTTTTTCGAACACTCCCTGAAAACGGTCAGATGACACCCAGAAACGCCCTCTTCCTGTCAATCACTCTGCGGCCAGCAGTGCGACAGAAATGCTTCGCTAGACCTTGTGTGAAACTGCATCGGCCGTTGTGAAAGAACGTCGTGCGTGCGCATTGCGCCGCATGTGCAGAAGTGCCGCTTTTTTGCCCGAACGCTGCGCTGCGACCGAAAACAGCTAGAGAACAACTCGGAATGACCAGCAAAGTCATAAGCACACATGTATACATAATATCAATGTAACATATACAGCAAGTGCAAGTTATACAAAAGGGCCTGACCTAGACTAGTCCACAAACCACAGGCCATTGATTTCAGAGCCAAGTATAAGGCTTTGACAGGCAGATTGCAGACTGTACGTGCTCAGCTGTGTTGGTGGCGCTGCACGTAGGGATGGCCATCCACCATCAATGATTCATAACCATCAATGATTTATGGCCGATGTTGAATGCTTTTGCCATCGTTGGGGGAGAATCAGACAGTTTCCCTCCATTCATGGTGTTGGGACACGGAGCATAGCTCCACCCCCGACACTCACAAAGCCCCACACCCATGTTCTGATTGGCACATGGGTCAGCCAGTCAAATAACAGGGATGACCATCGGTGGTGAGACTTTTGATGGTCATCCATTGCATAGTTGGTAACCATCGATGGTCACTTGCTATATTCCCACTGATAGTAACCATTGACGGTAACCACACTGATGGCTATCCCTAGCTCCGCATACTTCCCAGCGTCCTGCGGGGGAGGAGGTCATGTGTGGCAGAAGGGGGCTGTTCCGGGCTAATAATAAGATCAAGTTCTTTTTTGTTGTATGTCACACCCTAGCTAGGCCCATCTGATAAGAGCTGGGGCTGTTGGCTAAGCTTTGCAGGTCATACTGCAGCGGATAAAAGTGGGGCTGAATGGCCCGTAAAAAAGATAAAAGGATGTCATGCAACCAAAGTGCATACGGATGATCGAGGAGACTCTCCATTTCATTCACCCTGCCAGCCAAATGCTAGTGACATGGTGTAGTGACCAGTGCTGCCCCCTAGGGGCTGTGCCGTGGGTGTTATTATCACAGGGCTCCCTCAGGTATTTTTTTTCTGCAATTTTTAGTACATTTGAGCAGATCAGATTTCCCATTACAAGTATGGGAAATACAATCTGCTTCCTAAAAACTGTGATGTTCAGGGTTTTAGAAGAGAATTTAGGAAATATTGGGGCAGATGTATTATCTGGTTCCAGTATGAATGGTCGACCATGTTATGGTCGACAGTCATTAGGTCGACCACTATTGGTCGACATTGGCATGGTCGACCTGGACACATGGTCGACACATGAAAATGGTCGACACATAAAAATGTCGACGTGCATTTTTTTACTTTTTTTGGGTGTCGTTTTCTGCATAAAGTGACGGGGAACCCCAATTAGTGTACCGCGTCCCCTCGCATGGCTCGCTTCGCTCGCCATGCTTCGGGCAAGGTGCCTCGCTACGCTCGGCACAGATTACCGTTCCCAATCGTAGTCCACGTGGATCGTAAAGTGTGGAAAAGTTCCACAAAAGAAAAAAATGTGAAAACTTGTGTCGACCTTTTCATGTGTCGATCACGTGTCCATGTCGACCGTGTCAATGTCGACCAATAGTGCATTATCACCTTCCACTTATCACTGCTTTATCCCTTTTCCAGGCTTATTGCCTTCATACATTTCTGTGATACTAAAATAATATGAAAATGGTGTAAAACATTTTCACATTATTTTCATATAAATAACATTGATAAATATGCCCCTTGGACAGAAAAATGATATGACTGGGTCATATTATAAATGAAGGATTTACTAAATAATTGAAATATAATCCACTGCATATCTCCAGCCACTCGCACTGATCACAAAATGTATTTTTATTTATTTTTTTAGGTTAAGATCCTTTATAAAACATTTTTTTTTGCAAATATTTAATCTTCCATTAAATTAAATTAATTACATTTAATTGAGATAATAATCACACTTCAGTAAAGTGGCCGTTTTCTGACTACTTATTAATTATTTTTCACTTCTTATGTATCGCTGTGTGAAATATTCAGTATCTACCTCTCAGGGACTTCAAATGTTTTTCCCCGCAGACAATACACCGAGACGGGTTGCCATAGTAACACCTGCATGATCTAGTGGAAGATGAAAACATTTCCTATTTACAAATTAGAAGTTAAGTTAATTAATAGACGACAATCAATACAACATAAGCGCCAAAGATTAGAAAATGGTAATTTCAGCGCTGCCCTGACTAGTCTGATGTTTAAAATAAGTTAAAATAAAGTGACCAGCAAATCTGCAACTGATAATGTTGTCAATGGGGGTCATTCCGAGTTGTTCGCTCGCTAGCAGATTTTAGCAGCATTGCACACGCTAGGCCGCCGCCCTCTGGGAGTTGTATCTTAGCTTAGCAGAATAGCGAACGAAAGATTCGCAGAATTGCGAATAGAAAATTCTCAGCAGTTTCTGAGTAGCTCCAGACCTACTCACAGATTGCGATCAGCTCAGACCGTTTTGTTCCTGGTTTGACGTCACAAACACGCCCTGCGTTCGGCCAGCCACTCCCCCGTTTCTCCAGACACTCCCGCGTTTTTCCCTGACACGCCTGCGTTTTTCCGCACACTCCCAGAAAACGGCCAATTTCCGCGCAGAAACACCCACTTCCTGTCAATCACACTCCGAACACTTCAACGATGAAAATTCTTAGTTCGGACGTGAGTAAATCTACTAAGTTTTGTGCTAAAATACTAACCGCATGCGCACTGCGTACCATGCGCATGCGCATTTTTGCCTTAATCGCTCCGTTGCGAAAATCGTCAACGAGCGAACAACTCGGAATGACCCCCAATGTTCTATTTTAACAGATGTTGATGCTTATTACACAGAATACTATCCCCTGTTCTGCCACCTAGTGGCTCATGCTAGCATTGCAAAGGGTCGCTCATCAAAGCATGTTCTTTGTTTACAATGAAAGAGGAAGAAAAAAACAAGATACAAGTTATACTAAAAGTATCATTGCATCTAAATAAATATGAATTCCTAATGTAAGTATCTAAAATAAACAATTATATACAAAAACATTACGCCACCTATTCAATCCCTATCCTCAGGATGCACTACATTATAATTCATTTTTATTGCAATCTTTATCCCATCCAAATAAAGACATTATTTGCCTTCCAGACTTCCTATCGTTATTGCTTTGTCTCACTTTGTTCTACATTTTATTTACACTTCAAAAACAGTTCAATATTCCATTAGGGGGAAAAAAATTAAAAGTTAATTATTTTTCATGTTGTCCAGCAACCGGCATAAAAAAAGTCTTACTAATCCAAAGTAATGAAGCATAGAAATTGTTCCACTACACCTAATAGTTTAATATAATTATATAGTACAAAGATGGAATATGGGGCCTAATTCAGATCTGTTCGCTTGCTAGCGTTTTTCACTGCCCAGCGATCAGGTAACTACTGCGCATGCATATGCACTGCAATGCGCAGGCGCGCCGTACGGTTACAAAGCAGATCGTTGCTCTGCACTGGTTCTAGCGAAGAAACCATTCGCACAGCCGTTCGCCAGGAGATTGACATGAAGAGGGCATTTGTGGGTGGCAACTGACCGTTATCTGGGAGTGGTTGGGAAAACGCAGGTGTGTCAAAGCATTTGCAGAGCGGGTGTCTGACGTCAATTCCGGGCTCGAATAGGCTGAAGCGATCGCAGCGACTGAGTAAGGTCAGAGCTACTCAGAAACTGCACAAACTGTTTTTGTACAGGGCGGCTGCACACGCGTTCGCACACTTGTAAAGCTAAAATACACTCCCCTATAGGCAGCGTCTATCTGTTTGCAGCGCTGCAAAAAATAGCTAGCGAGCGGACAGATCTGTATTAGGCCCCATGGTTGCTAGGCAATGTGAGTACACTATACTACATATGGCTGACCCAGCGTATTATATTTTTATATTTCCTGTTCCTGTGTTCTCTATTTGGGTATATTATTACATGCATCTGAATAAAGATGGATTCTTGTACAGGTCATTAATCATGATTTATGCTGGGCTACAGTGTCAGATAAAATCAGACATTTGCTAATTTTCTGGTCCAGCAGGTGGGTGGGTGGCGCAACACAGGTGGGGGTGCACAAATGCGTAATAGCAGACCGAGCCTCACTATAGAATGGCGAGATTAACAGCATTCTTAACGCAGGGGCAGGGATACAATGGCTCGATTCACCATGAAACGCGTCATCTATCGCCCAGACCGATCAGCTCCGCCCCCCAGGTAAGTGGACGTTGATGGAGGGACAGGGGCATCAGTAGCTCTAGATCAGGAGACTTGAATACT
Organism: Pseudophryne corroboree; assembly: GCF_028390025.1. Lineage (NCBI taxonomy): Eukaryota > Metazoa > Chordata > Amphibia > Anura > Myobatrachidae > Pseudophryne > Pseudophryne corroboree. The sequence continues at coordinate 798,048,308 of NC_086449.1, read as the reverse complement.
CATTCAGGCCTTTGGGAGGGCCACTTGAGATTCTGGAGCCTCCCGGCCATTGCAGGAACGGGTAGGCAAGTCTGATTTTATCTGCCAGCCTGATACCCAGCAGATATCATGGTCATACACTAAGATATCTCCCAGTATATGGCCACACAATGGTGGTCATTCCGAGTTGTTCGCTAGCTGCATTCGTTCGCTGTGCAGCGATGAGGCAAAAAATCGGCACAATGAGCATGCGCGGTGTACTATTATAACGAATGCTGTCGTTTCACACAAGGTCTAGCGAAGCTTTTCAGTCGCACTGCTGGCCGCAGAGTGATTGACATGAAGTGGGCGTTTCTGGGTGTCAACTGACCGTTGTCAGGGAGTGTTCGGAAAAACGCAGGCGTGCCAGGAAAAATGCAGGCGTGGCTTGGCGAACGCAGGGCGTGTTCATGACGTCAAAACAGGAACTGAACAGTCTGAAGTGATCGCAAGCGCTGAGTAGGTATTGAGCTACTCTAAAACTGCACAAAAAAACTTTGTAGCCGCTCTGCAATCCTTTCGTTCGCACTTCTGCTAAGCTAAAATACACTCCCAGTGGGCGGCGGCATAGCGTTTGCACGGCTGCTAAAAACTGCTAGCGAGCGATCAACTCGGAATGACCACCAATATCTGCTTTCCTTCCCACGGGAGGCGACATTTCCCTGTTCCTGCCCTGTCGACTTGCAGCTATGAATGATTGGATCTGTTGGACATGTCGGATGATTAGACAATTTGCGGTCGGTCGCAGCTACACGCTATGCGATTATCACCCCAATCTGCCGATATTCTGTGGATCGGGCTGATAAATGTGTAATGTATATCCTGGCATAATACACACGGAACTGTAATGTAAAAGCTGCAGAATGACACGTACAAATAAATACATGAAAATCACCTGGGGTTAGAGATCTCCTTTGCTGCAGTAATAGTTATGCTTTGTCGTACCCTTGTACGTTACTTTTGGGGTATGAGCGTTGTGCTTTTCTCATGCTGAATTAAAAGTCATTTATTTCATTTCAGTCGTGAAGAAAATCATATATTTTTTTCCCTACAATTGAAACCAGACTTTTCCAGGTGACTTATGATGTTATTCCCGTCAGTGTCGAATGGGGCATGAAGGGCCCACCGGGGGAATGCAGTGATGGGGCCCATACTTAGGGGTGTGGTCAACCTACAAAGGGGGTGTGGCCAACCCCCATAGAGGCTTGAAATACACAATAGACTTGTGCAGTGTAATGCAACATATCTACCATGTATAATACAAGTGCACAGTCTGGAACCTGATCCCTAGAGGAAGGAGTGGGACCCCAGGCAGTGGGGCCCACCGGTGGTTTCCCCTGTACTCCTGTGGACCATTCCAACCCTGATTCCCGTTCATCCAGGAAAGATGGTCTATGCTGTCTCATGCTATGGTCTCTCCCAGGTGAACTGTCTCTGGGAGTGAAGAGGCTGCAATCTGAAAGCCGAAGCCTGCAGGTCAGTCTAGAGTGCTGGCTCCTGGGTGGTTGTTGGCTCCTGGGTCGTTATGCTGTATCCTGCTGTGCGGACTGACGGAGCCCTGGCCAGGAGGAGGACATCCCACAGACAGCGCTTAGTAGAAAATGCCCGCATTCTGTATGGTTTGTGAGACATTTACTTTCTTTAAACAAGCTTCAATAAATGTAACCAATAAAGGTCCAAATTTATCAAGCCTTGGAGAGTGATAAATTGCGGAATCCGTTTGGTAGGTCGACCCTACTTAGGTCGACCACTATTGGTCAACATGGACAAATGGTCGATGCATGAAAATGGTCGACACATGACAGGTCGATTTGTGAAAAGGTCGACATGGCTTTTTTTAAATAAAAAATTAGATTATTTTACTTTTCCATACTTTACCATCCACGTGGACTGTGGATGGTAAAGTATGGTTTATTATGTGACTAAAGTGATGGATAAAGGTGGAGCCATGGATATAGCTTATCTAGACTTTAGTAAGGCTTTTGACACAGTTCCACATCGCAGACTGCTAAATAAACTTGAAAGTTTGGGATTGGATATTAGGATTATTGAATGGATAAGATCTTGGTTGAAGGATAGAAAACAGAGAGTTGTGGTAAATGGAGTGCATTCACAGGAGGTAAATGTTACCAGTGGAGTACCCCAGGGATCTGTACTTGGACCAGTGCTTTTTAATATCTTTATTGGTGACATTGCAAATGGCATTAAAGGGAAAGTATGCCTTTTTGCAGATGACACAAAGGTATGCAACAGGGTAGACACACCAGGTGGGGTAAAACAAATGATTGAGGATCTAGGTAGACTAGAGGAATGGTCAAGAGTCTGGCAATTACAGTTTAATGCCAAAAAATGCAAAATCATGCACTTGGGTCTCAAAAATCCTAAAGCTAAATACAGTATTAATGGCACTATACTGGAAACTACTGAGGAGGAAAGGGATCTAGGAGTCACTATTTCAGATGACTTAAAGGCAGGTAAGCAATGTAACAAGGCAATGAGGAAGGCTAGTCAGATGCTTGGCTGCATTGGGAGAGGAATCAGCAGCAGAAAGAAAGAAGTAATAATGCCACTGTATAGGTCCTTGGTACGGCCTCATCTAGAATACTGTATTCAGTTCTGGAGGCCATATCTTCAAAAGGATATTAATACATTAGAAACTGTACAAAGGAGGGCAACTAAAATGGTGCATGGCCTACATCACAAAACGTACCCAGAAAGACTGAGAAATCTCAATATGTATAGTTTGGAGCAGAGAAGGGAAAGGGGGGACATGATAGGAACTTTCAAATATATCAAGGGTTTTAACAAAGTCCAGGAGGGAAACATTCTCCAAATGAAGAGAAGCAATAGGACACGAGGACATGCACTGAGACTGGAGGGGGGGAGGTTCAGTGGAAATTTGCGGAAAAATTATTTCACAGAAAGTGGAATAGCCTCCCATCAGAGGTGGTAGAGGCTAAGACAGTAGAGCAATTTAAACATGCATGGGATAGACATAAGGATATCCTTACAAAGAAATAAGGATCAAATAAGGTTAGAGATAAAAAATAATATAAAAAAAAAAAAAAGGGGCAGACTAGATGGGCCAAGTGGTTCTTATCTGCCGACAAATTCTATGTTTCTATGTTTCTATGTTAATAATAACCTGTGCCGAGCCAAGCGTGCCATGCAAGAAGACGCAGTACGCTAATTGGGGTTCCTGGTCATGTTACGGATAAAAATGACACCAAAAACAGTTCAAAAATTCATGTCGACCTTTTCATGTGTCGACCTGTCATGTGGCGACCATTTTCATGTGTCGACTATTTGTCCATGTCAACCATGTCAATGTCGACCAATAGTGGTTTACCTAGGTACTTTCGACCTTAACATGGTCGACCATTCATACCAGAACCATAAATTGCACGGTGATAGAGTACAGCCAACCAGCTCCTAACTGCCATGTTACAGTCTATGTTTGAAAAATGACAGTTAGGAGCTGATTGGTTGGTACTAGAGTGGCCAATCCCAGGTATCGGGATTGAAAAATGGTCACTCCCGGGATTGGCTTTTCCATATGTGTCACCCCCCTCGCCCCGCCCCGCCTGCCCCGCATACATAACACCATACAACAGGGGCGGGTGCGTGGGAAACATCTGCCTGTCTCGGCGGCTTCCGGCGGGTGACAGCAGACGGTGCAGCGTGACCTGTGACTGCACGTCACACTGTGCGGGGGAGCCGGACAGCGTCTGAGCATCCTGAGTACGCTCAACGCTGCCGGCTTCAAAAAAACAAAAGACCGCCTGATCCCTCAATCCCCGGGATTGGAGCTTCCAATCCTGGGATTGAATTCCGGCTGTTTTTTGGCCTAAATTCCGGGATCTCGTCGATCCCGATCCCGGGATTAGCCACCTTAGTTGGTACTTTATCACCATGCAATTTATCACTCTCCAAGGCTTGATAAATCTGGGCCTATGCTGGAACAAGAGATCTAGGTGGCCTCTATATGTTGTTTCTGTTGCCTGGACTTGTACTAAGGAGCTGTCTGTTTCTTTACAGTCTCCAAACTGTACCCAGATAATAGATCTACAATGTCTAGTTAGACCAAGGGTGGGGAACCTTTTTTCTACCAAGGGCCATTTGGATATTTATAAAATCCTTCGGGGGCCATACAAAAAATATCAACTTAAAAATGAGCCTGCCCCCAGTCAGTAGATATGCCCTCAGTCAGTAGTTATGCCCCCAGTAGATATACCCCCAGTCAGTTGTTATGCCCCAGTAGATATGCCCCCAGTTACTTGTTATGCCCCATTAGATATGCCCCATCACTTGTTATGCCCCATTAGATATGCCCCATCACTTGTTATGCCCCATTAGATATACCACCAGTCAGTTGTTATGCCCCATTAGATATGCCCCCTAGTAGCGACGCTTACACACACACATTAAAAGAAAAAAAAACCACAATACTCACCAGTCCCACTCCTGCTTCCGGACCATTGCCCTCCGCCTGGCCGCTTGCTCCTCAGAACTATGGGAGAGAAGTCATGACATCTCTCCCATAGCACCACACAGCAGAACATGCACACTGCCAGAGTCGGAAGCCGGAGCTTAGGAGTGAGCTCCTGCCTCCGCCTGCTACTGAGGGTAAGAAGCTGGGCGCCCACTAGTAACAAAATCTCAGGGGGCGCCCGGTATCTCCCTCGGTTAGGTGAGCCTGGCTGGGCTGGATCAAGTGGCTCTGCGGGCCTTATACGGCCCTCGGGCCTGAGGTTCCCCACCCCTGAGTTAGACAGTCAGTAGGTCGACACCATATGGTCAACATGCATTAAGTCGACCAGTAGAAAAGGTTGACATGTAAAAAAGTTCGACAGTGCTTAAGGTTGACAGGTACAAAAAGTCAACAAGTCCAAAATGTCGACATGACAACGGTCAACACACAAATGGGCGCCACGTGTTTTTGGTGTTTTCGCATGTTCTCCCGACAGTTGCTTGATTTACTATCCACGTGGACTACGATTGGAAATAGTAACCTGTAGCGGAGTGAGCGCACGAGGGTCTACGCATCCACTGATGGTGGTCATAGAAGATGTGATATAAGATATACAAGATGTGGCCAAATAAACACGTCAACCATTTTTGTGTCGACCATTGTCATGTCAACCTGTTGACCTTTTGTACCCGTCGAACTTACCCATGGTCGACCTTTCATTTGTCTACTTTTTGTACCTGTCAGTCTAATGCATGTCGACCACATGGTGTTGACCTATTGACTGTCTGTGTAGACATTGTAGATCTTCTATATCACACCCGCTCTCTCCAAACACTTCTGTTATTTCCCAAACTTACTATACTCATCACACCCAAGAGCAACATCACAGCATTATCCACAACCAAACCAGTATACACTATAGGAACATACTGTAGGAAAGGCACATAGGAATGCATAGGCCACATACAGAATAAGGAGAGTCAGGACCACCCAAAAGAAGAAAAGAAAATACTTAACGCTAAGGGTAACCTGGATAATAAAATGAAGCACTGACTACAAAAATATACAGATGAGGAGGAAAAGATGGAGTAAGAGGAGGAGATAAAGGAGGGGACAAAGAGGGGGAGAGTGATTGTCTGATACTTTCTTTCTCTCCACTGATCTCTCTCCAAGGCTTAGTACATCTGCCCCAAATATAAAGTATATATACAATATATATATATATATATATATATATATATATATACTCATACAGTGTCCACCGGCACTCACAAACTGGAATCAACTTGCTCCGGTGCTTGTCAATATGAAGAAATAAACATCCAGCAGTAACAGCACTTGGAGACCATACAGAAAGTAGAAAACTGTGTAATTCACAGCATTAACGTTTCAGAGCAGCAAGCCTCGTCCTCAGAATGAACACAACATCAAAATAAGTGAACAAACTTACCCCATTAAATAGCACCCCACATCGCCGGTGTCGCCATCTGTTGTTTAGATGTATGTAGCCTTTATACTGTGATCCCGCATGCAGGGGGTATGGCAGCTATGACCACATTTCTTAAGTCCCATCTCCTCTTAGATGTGTTTGGCCATGACCTTTTTCTTTCTTTGTTGGAATTGACTCTCCGTCGTAACTACTTTTTGCTTGACAGACAGTTTTATTTGCCACTTAGGGGGTGTGTGATGGGGCCCCAGTGGCCCCATCGTACGCTAATATATACATGTTTACACAAGAGAATGAGATGGTTTTTTTCCGATCGTAGTATTAGCGACAGTATTTTACTATACTGTTGCTATATTGATGATATATTTCTACTGTGGACGGGTGGTGAAAGTGCTTTTAGAGAACTGATGGCAGCTATCAATCTGGGGGAACCTTCTATCAAATTTACTTTTTTTTGCAGCACCAGTGAAGCACACTTCCTGGATGTTGCCATTAAGGTTGACAATGGCATAGTGACCACTGATGTGTTTCATAAATCCACCGATCGAAATATCCTATTGATGGCGTCTAGCCACCATCCTGAATCCCTTAAGAAGGGCTTACCCCGCTCCCAGATGATGCGTTTAGCACGGATTATCAGTGAACCCCTTGTATTGAATAGGGAATTAGATGTACTGATTACTAAATTCTTGGTTCGAGGTTATGATGATGTCTAGACAAGCGCTACTTGAACCGGTCAGGAAGAAATGTAAATCTAAGATTCCGTTTCCTTGTGATTTTTCCACTTCTAATCCCATTATGAGACGGGCCACCCAGGCCCTATGGCCCATAGTGTCTACTGACCCGGACCTCAAAGGGTTAAAGCAGTCTGCACCTATGATGGCCTATAAACGGGGAAGGAACATTAGGGACAGAGTAGTTAGAACCGACATTACGGATATGGGAGCTTCCAACATACCTAATGTACATTATAAAGCACCAGGCTGCTACCGATGCAGTGGATGTACCACCTGTAGCTTTATGTTTAACTGTAAAGCTTTCCAACACCCCCACTGTCAGAAGAAATACGACATTAGATTTGTTTTGACCTGTTCCACCACGCATGTCATATACATCATTATATGTCCTTGCGGACTGTTTTATGTTGGGCAAACCATTCGGAAATTTTCTGAACGAATGGCTGCCCACAGGTCGGCAATTAAATTGACCCTCGAGGGCAAACAGGTTGACCAACCTGTGGCCAAACATTTTAAGCAGGCAGGCCACTCCTTAGATTCTCTCCGATACTTTATGATCGATCATGCCCCTTTGACACTACGTGGGGGTGACAGAGCTAACACACTACTGATCAAAGAAGCACGGTGGATTATTAGATTGGGTACCACCTTTCCCGGTGGACTCAATGAAAAAATAAATTGGAACACACTCGTGTAGCTATGTATACCCCTGGATAATTGACATGGATTCTCTTGTGCTCCTTCTTTTGCATAGGTTGTGATTTATCTATAATCTCTGTCATAATGTGTATATATTTGATGCTTGTGTTTTTTATTGTTTTTGTCTCAATTTTTGTTTTCGTCTTAATCTTTTTTTATTGGTTGTGTATAAGATGTTTTTGAGTATGGGGCTGTACTTTTCATATATGTTCCATGCTGTTTATTAGTATTATTTTGTTCTTATTTTTGGTGTCCTTTATCTCTTTTCCCCTCTGGCAGATCCCTCCCTATCTGAGGTTTGTTCGCCCGTCAGCTGTGGCCTGCAGTGCAGGACCTAGGTGGAACGCATGCTGTTGTTCCCTAGGTAACTGTTACCCCTGCGCCCGGATATGACGTGGTGGATACAGTTTGGTGAATCGGGACACAGCGGCGGAAGTGATGGATGGCGACACCGGCGATGTGGGGTGCTATTTAATGGGGTAAGTTTGTTCACTTATTTTGATGTTGTGTTCATGCTGAGGACGGGGCTTGCTGCTCCGAAACGTTAATGCTGTGAATCAGTGCCGTAACTAGGCATTTTAGCGCTGTGTGCAAGAAACGGCATTGGCGCCCCGCCCCCCCACTTTATGCAAAACATGGGCAGTGCGCGCCGTAGGCGCGCGCAAAAAAATTAGGGGCATGGCTTCATGGGGAAAGGGTGTGGCCACAAAACAATACCAATTCATACTATGGTGCACAGTAGTCTCCATTATTCAAATTACACCGCACAGTAGCGCCACTACACCAGGTAGAGCCCCTTTTACACATTACGGCAGACAGTACCCCTTTTTACACATTACGGCAGACAGCGTCCCCTTTTTGCACATTACGACAGACAGCGTCCCCCTTTTTACACATTACGGCAGACAGTGTCCCCCTTTTTACACATTACGGCAGACAGCGTCCCCCTTTTTACACATTACGGCAGACAGCGTCCCCTTTTTACACATTACGGCAGACAGCGTCCCCTTTTTACACATTACGGCAGACAGCGTCGATAGAGAGAGACAGACAGACACTTACCATCTCTCCCCGCTGTCCTCTGTGACACTGGCTGGTGCTGCTGTGCTGTGCTGGGGCGGGCTGCGGCTGGGCAATGGAGCTGAGCGGCGTCGGCGGCTGGAGCATGCTTGCGGGTCCTCCCTTTTTACACATTACGGCAGACAGCGTCCCCCTTTTTACACATTACGGCAGACGGTGTCCCCTTCTTACACATTACGGCAGACAGCGTGCCCTTTTTACACACACATACAAATACATATATATATATATATATATATACACACACATATATATATATATATATATATATATATATATATGTATAAACCCAGAGTCTAATATTCAACTTGAATTGGTAACAGAAGAACAAAAAATAGTACAGCCTGTCTTCCGCTTTGATGAGAAAGACAGGCTGTACTGACACATGCACAGGACAGAAAGCCTGCGCACTTTCGTCTGTCTGTCATCCCAACACAATCTCAGGACAGGTATCCCCCCCCTTCTTCCCTGCAGTCACGTAGCTGCAGGCTGCTAAACTTACTACTGGACAGCTGGTCCATTACTCGGTAGCCACGCTGGCGCTGCCACAGCACATTGCTGCCCTGCGTAGCCAAGAGCTGCCAGATTATCAGTGGGAGGCAGGGAGCACCGTACTGCAGCTCGGGAGGGGGGGGGGGGGGGGCGGTGCGCGGGCGGGCGGCGGTAATATGCGGTAGGAGAAGAGAGGCGGCGAGTGGGATCGCGGAAAGCTCGGGTGCTATTGCGGGAGGAGAGATTAGCAGAGGGGGGGTGGGAGTGACTGACGTGCTCCTCATCTCTTAAGGAAGAGGGAGAGGAAGAGCACAGCAGCAGCTACAGGAATTATGAAGGCAGCATTCATCGGCAGCATGCTGTGCCGCCTGGTGGCACCGGCCCTGGAGCTGTACGGAGCTCTGATGCTCCGTACAGTGTTAAACAGGGCCGTGACTGTGCGTTCCCCAGGGCTCTGCGCTGTGTGCGAGGCCCCTCTCGCACACACCTAGTTACGGCCCTGCTGTGAATTACACCGTTTTCTACTTTCTGTATGGTCTCCGAGTGCTGTTACTGGTGGATGTTTATATATATATATATATATATATATATATATATATTCTCCCAATAATAGAGTCACTCCTGGACTGCCAATCTGGTGAAGAAATTAAGGTGCTTTATTCAACGTTTCGGGGTACTGCCCCCCCGTCATCAGGACACACAACCTGATGACGGGGGGGCAGTACCCCGAAACGTTGAATAAAGCACCTTAATTTCTTCACCGGATTGGCAGTCCAGGAGTGACTCTATTATTGGGAGAATATGTCTGAGGTTGGCAAGCCTCTGGAGCGCACCCTGGCAAGTTAGTGCAATATCCTGTGGAGTGCCGGCTGTACAAGTTGGGTATATATATATAAATTTTTATCAATTGCAGTTGCGCTCTCATTCATCTTAAATAATATTGGCCCTCATTCCGAGTTGATCGGTCGCAAGGCGAATTTAGCAGAGTTACACACGCTAAGCCGCCGCCTACTGGGAGTGAATCTTAGCTTCTTAAAATTGCGACCGATGTATTCGCAATATTGCGATTACTAACTACTTAGCAGTTTCAGAGTAGCTCCAGACTTACTCTGCCTGTGCGATCAGTTCAGTGCTTGTCGTTCCTGGTTGACGTCACAAACACACCCAGCGTTCGCCCAGGCACTCCCACCGTTTCTCCGGCCACTCCTGCGTTTTTTCCGGAAACGGTAGCGTTTTCAGCCACACGCCCCTGAAACGCCGTGTTTCCGCCCAGTAACACCCATTTCCTGTCAATCACATTACGATCGCCGGAGCGAAGAAAAAGCCGTGAGTAAAAATACTTTCTTCATAGTAAAGTTACTTGGCGCAGTCGCAGTGCGAACATTGCGCATGCGTACTAAGCGGATTTTCACTGCGATGCGATGAAAAATACCGAGCGAACAACTCGGAATGAGGGCCTTTGTCTTTAATTAGGTGATAATCCAAATCACCTGCTGAGAGCTGCAATTGCAATTATTTTATTTTCAAGTGTTCAGTATTTATATATTAAGGAAACTTGCGCCTAATAACGAGTGCTGTTGCTTTATATATATATATATATATTGTCGAAGTCGAAAATATTATACCCACATGCATCAAATACAAACACCACACAGAGGGGCCTCCGTGCGTGTGCTTGTTCTGCCTTGCGTGCACATGCCCGCACGCTGCGTACATTGGCTCGCGAAGTCCTGCATATTAGCGCGTGGTATGAGTAAATACGGTAGCATACGCATTCGCATGTAAAAGCCACAAAGACATATCTGATATTTCCATATATATATTGGTAGATGCTCAATTAGCTTAGTGATATCATTCAGGTGCTCGAAAGGGAGGGTTATTTCTGAGCAAGAAAAAAGGCATTTGTTCCCCCCAGCACCCTGAATGATAACCGTCACCAGATATAAATCCCACATAATAATAGAATTCAGAGATCTTCGTTACACATATTTGCGCAAATGTGTGGTTAAGCTCCAAAGCCGCATCAAGGCGTCTCTGTACATTTGGGGTCCCTAGCGCTATATCTAGGTTCAGGGTGTGGCACCCCAAAACACCAGCATAAGCCAGAAAGTCCAGCGTAGCATACCAGTGAAAAAACTATAGTGTTAATAAATTAGTATTTAGGAAGCCGAAGCTATAGAGAAACTGACATTTAATCCGCGTAGTGCATAATTTACTCATAGCCCACACACACACCACACCAGCAAGTTACATTTACTTTGGAAAGGGAACAATAGAGATATTCAACTTTACAGGATATGAGGGGGCAGAATTAGGTTAGGAGGTGGTGTTTGGTATCCAGTTGTACAGTATTTCAAGGGCAATATTCCGATGGCAGTTTGCAGAAAGTAGCACGCTCCTGCACATAGATATGCGCAGGAGTACAATATAAATATTACACTGTATTTACTGTACTCTTGATATTCGGAGGGAACCCAGTGGAGGACATCTGCAAGTGCACCTGGAACACCTATTCAAACCGACCTATGACCCCTCATGTACTGTAAATGACCAGCCCTCTAACCTATGGATGAAGAAATTACAGTTTCCTTTGTTTCATGCTTTGGACCATTGTATAAAAACCAAGCCTCCTGGCCGGGCTCAGTCTATTATCTGAAGGTCATCTATCCAGATTGACTGAGGACCAGAACCGGGTGCGCAGGCGAACAAATGTATGTATCCATTGATTGTAGCCTTTTTCTCTTGTATTGTTGTATTTCTCTGTGAACCCCCTTTTAAATAAATATTTGTTGCTGGGTTGGACCACAACATAACATATACAATTGGTGTCACATTTCCTTTCCTGTTAGGGGTTATAAAGTGTATTCCGCCGCACGTGTTGCTACTTTGTGCTTACAGCGTGACAGCGTGCTTACGCAACGTGTACGCATTTCATAGGGGTTTTACACACACACTTAGCAGTCGCAGTGGCCTGAACATTTGTGCATTTAAGGTATTGCTTTTCTTTCCTGAAAGTTAATCAAACTTAACAATTGGGAGCTCTGTCCGGTTCATCACATACTCACAGACTTGCAGGCCATAAACAGACTTTGATCTACCAACAAAGGGTGGAGACGCATGTTAAGTAATCTTGCATTGTGTTTGAAACCAGGTTGTGTTGTTAGATCACAGTCTGTTCTGTATAGTCTTAGAGGTGCTGATGTAAACCAGGGGACAAACAGGAAAGGAAAAAAAGGCGTTTAAATCTGTGTTTAATTTTTGGCGCGAAAAGCGTACACAAAGCGTACCGATACTTTGCATGCATTCTCACATATTGTTGCCATAGGTTAACAGTCATTATAGATCTGTGTGAAATCGGATACATTTGTTTGCTATATATATATTTGAAAGCGTGTTAAGGGTGTAATTGTAAAACACGAAACGCAGTTCCGGCCTAAAACGTTTAGGTTTACACTCAAAAGGAGATTGCCCGTGGGGGTGACTTCCCGCGAGCGTACGGAACAACTGTGTGTTGTTTTAGTGAGCAACAGTAGTTTTGTTGCTCACATTTATGGAGATAGTGTGGTTTATTGAGTTGCGAACGCACGTTGTACACGTGGTACGGTACGAGAGGAAAAGTGTACAGGAGCGCACACGGAGTGTAGAGACACGCACGGTCGCGTGTTTACGCAAGGTTGCGTAGAGTTGCGAGCGAAAATTATAACCACATGATAGCTGTTCAATTTAAGGCGGGATAGTATACAGTTAATACTATAGCACATAACTATCCGATCTAGATTACCGTAATATTTTGTTTAAACTGTACTACCTCTGGGGTAAAGCTATCAATCAAAAGGCGTGATATTTTTCTGTACAGAAAAACACTGTGTATTTGTGTGAGCTGAACCCCGGGGAAATCGGGATCTCGTGGAGACACTGAGTTAGCAGAGGCTCAGTGGTGTAGGGATCGCAACCTTACGTATTGACTAAAGGTGAACTAGGTGTTCCAGGTGAACTGGGTGTTCCAGGTGAACTAGGTGTTCCAGGTTAACTAGGTGTAGCGTGACAGTGATCGTAGGGCGGATAGATAACAAGTATCTAATCTATACGCTGTGCGACTAAACCGCACATCCGTGTGTTACATGCAGCGCAACGTGATACTATTTGCGTTGTTTCATGCAGGTGTGTCATATGCGCTGTGGAAAGCATACGCAGACGTGATTGTGTAAACAAGGGGTTTTTCGCTGATTTCGTCAGGAAATATCCCTGGTGGAAGTCCATTGGAAAGGGTGATCAATAGTAATTGAAGTATTCTGTTTTTCACCCTACAAAAAATCCAGAGGAAAGATATCAAAAAGGAAGTTTTCGCTGTTTCTCTCTCAGGAAAATATTCCAAAAGAACCTTCAATGAAAGAAATTACGGTGCTGAAGGGTCTGATAGGAGTCCGAAGTTAGGTACACTGAGTTGAGGAATGGGTCGGAGTACTGGCCAGCGTGGGCAGGAGCGAGTGAAAGCGCTAGGTTGACTTTCATGGTCATCTCGATTGTGCAGTTGGGGATTGTGTATAAGGCAAAAAGTCCGCGATGGGATCCAATTGCACAAGCGAGAGGCGAGAGGCAGCCAGGGTTCAGGCTGGAGATCTGCGGCCCAGATGGTCCACAAGGTTGATAATGTGTGAGAAGTATGGTCCACACACGGAGGCTTTTTGTGATGAATGGAGATGTATGACTGAGGGGGACAAAGATCATTTCCTAGGATGGGTAGTTTTGAACCAGAGGTACTACAGAGCATAAGGATTAGAATGTGTCTGATCAAATCTAGAAAACAGAGGATCAGACATACTGACTGTTTAAATCTGTGGCAACAAGAGGGAGATGTGCAAAGGGAACTGGCTCACACAGCATGTTCCAAACCTGACAGGAAAGCGATTGTGAGCGCACCACCACCGCCATATGTCGATGGGGAGAAATTGGCTACAACCAATGGAGCATCGGTAAAGGATAGCAAAATGCTTAATCAGTGTGTTAACCCTAACCCTTGCCAGTTGTATCCCGTTTTGAATTTTCCCCAAGGTTGTGAGGAAGATGACGAGCCTACCACGATATCGGCACTCTCTTTAGCAGCTTCCATACAGGACACTCAGGTGGGCACGGCCCAACCACCAAGAGCATTGATGATGCCCCCCAGCACAGGGGCGATTGAGGTTGTGTCCACCGGTAAGTACGGCACCATACATTATGCAGAGACAATAGCTCTCCGTATTATAGAGACAAACAGAAATGAAGTGGTTGAGCTAAACCCAGTCAGGGTGATTGCAGTCCCCAATTGAAAGACTGATAATCAGGGAGTAACTCCCATCAGGAACATTGCAATGCATTGTCCTTGGTCCCGATCAGAAATGAGATCAATCATGTCAGAATTCCCCGATCCCAGAAAAGATCTAGTCGAATGCCAGAAATTTATTAAAGAATTGAGCAATGCCCATGAGCCCACAAACAAAGATTGGCGGACAGTGCTACGAGCGAGTTTACCCTCAAATATTGACATCCCAAAATTCATAACTGATTGTAAACTAGATGTAGAATTGCCTCTCACTGTTGAGTACAACCAGGAGAATGTAAAGCAAATTAACATACAATTAGGATTGTATTTCCCTACTGTTGTTAAGAGGAGCAAAATTTCTCCATAAGACAGAAGGACAGTGAAATGGCATCCGAGTATTTCCATAGAGCACTGCAGGAAATGGCTAGATACACTGGGATAGAGGATATTAAGGAGAATGCCAACCACAGGGAGGTAGCTGTCTCTGTACTAATGGATGGATTAAAGGAGGCACTGATGACCAGAGTGCAAACCTCTCTGCCAAATTGGAGAGGTATCTCGGTAGCTGCACTAAGAGAGTCTGCCATCGAACATGATCGCAACATCATTAAACACAGGGAGTCGCAAGGGGATAAGCTGATAATGGTAAGTATACAGGCTCTTACAGGGAAGCCCCATCAGCCTAAACCCCGAACCCCTGATGTTTGGAAAAGATCAAGACTATGTTACATTTGTAGAAAGAAAGGACATTTTGCTCAGGATTGTAGGAGTAGTAGGACACATAGTCAATATAGACCCCCTAGACCAGAATACGAGCCACGTTATTAAACACATGGGGGTAAATTTACTAAAGTGGGAGAATTTTAGAACTGGTGATGTTGCCCATGGCAACCAATCAGATTCTACTTACCATTTATCTAGCTGCTTCTAGCAGATAATAGATATAATCTGATTGGTTGCTATGGGCAACATCACCAGTTCTAAAAATCTCCCACCTTAGTAAATTTACCCCATAGACGGGACCACGGGACATATAGTAAAGATTTTAAAGCCATATAGAAAACACTAATTCGGCAAATGGGAAGAACCGAGATAAGTGCAACATTACCCTTTGACAAAACTTGCTGGGGTTAAGATGGGGCCTCTATGATGCTAAACCTTTACTTCTTTTCCTAGCAGCAGTGGCCCCTGACTATCTTAACAGAGACTTTGTTAAACATGAGATACATATAGTGTGCTCCAGCTCAGCAAGTTCAAAGTATGTTAGACACCCACAAAGACTAACGTTGCATTTCACTGTTCTAGATTCATGTCCATCACAGGTAGAGGAAATTATCTCACAGATACAGGGTTCCCTATGAAGTTAGGATGGACAGGACACTGGATTGAAGGCTGGGATAGTCCCAATAGTGACACAACAAGCACAAACTTTAAAGGGGAATAGACCAAGTAGGGAATCAATTCCCCGTAGTGCCCAATCCAGTTGTAATTTTTATAAAATCCTCTTTACCTCAAGAAACTTATCTGTTACCAACCTCTATGTGGTTGGTCTTCAAAGTTTCCTCTTCACCTCTTACGTTCACCTACAGGAGGGTACAATAAATGGACCCGATTACAGTTCATACACCACATGCATTATCGGAGATTCAGAGTGCTGCCCGAATCCAGTATATCTCACCAGCACAATGGCACCAGTATTACTGCAGTGTGCCTTATCATGCACAAAGGGTGGAGAATGGGAATACTGGTAAAGGGAGATTGTGTACGGACACTGATATGCATGATGGTGTGACAGCCTGTTGGTGAACGCAAACCTGACATTTTTCTTTTTTTTAGTCTCTCTTCTCTCTTCTAGAGATGTTTTTACTCCACACGACAAATACACAACAGTTAATTGAAATGCAAAATTTGTGTTCCCTACAGGAGAGGGCAGTCTGGAAGGCGAAGGGATATGGTCAGGAGTCCTCAGGACTTTGGACAGATGGACACGGTAAGCCAGTGGCTCCCAGGGCATATCTCCCAAGCCTAGCTGAGGCGGCACACGGTCTGACTCATCTGGGCAAGGAGGGTATGTGTAAGTTGGTAAGAGCCTACTGGAGTGCACCAGGGTTATCTTCTCATGCAGGTAAGAAAGCAATGACATGTCTTACTTGCTTGAGGAAGAATATTGGTAAGACAATACCAACGGAGCCATCCCATATCCCTCCTACAGACGGACTTTTCCAGGTAATATAAATCGACTTCATACAGTTACCACCCTGTAGGAATTTAAAGTATGTGTTTGTATGTACCGATGTCTTTTCAAACTGGGTAGAAGCATTCCCCGCTGCCACAAATACTGCCGTGTTCACTGCAAAGAAAATCGTGCAGGAATTTGTGTGCAGATATGGTATCCCTAGAATGATTGAAAGTGATAGGGGTACCCATTTTACAGGTGAAGTCTTTCAGGTCATGTACAAACTGATGGGTATTAATAGTAAGCTGCATACTCCATATCGGCCACAGGCAAGTGCGAAGGTGGAGAGAATGAACAGCACTATTAAGAGCAAGCTGAGCAAAGTGATGGCTGAAACTGGATTGTTGTGGCCAGAAACATTGCCACTAGTGTTGTACAGCATCAGAACCACTCCCAGGTCACCGCTTAACTTATCACCCTTCAAAGTTCTTTTTGGACAACAACCCCATGTAATGATAGACCCCAGGATGATTTGAAGTGCAATAACGAGATAACTGTGCAATATTTCGTTAGGATGAGCCAGCAACTGAGAAACCAGCAAAGGAATCTAAAACTGTCGATTCCTGACCTACCAAACAGTAATTGTCATGACATTGAACCTGGGGATTATGTGATGATTCAAATTTTTTTACGCTCAGGTTGCCTCATAGACAGGTGGGAAGGACTGTATCAAGTTTTGTTGACCAGCACGACAGCTCAAAAGGTCGCCGAAAGAGAGACTTGGGTCCACTCGTCCCACTGCAAGAAGGTTGCTGACCCGAAGAAAAGTCGTGACAAAGAGAAAGGTGAAGAGAACCTCGTATAACTAGAGAATTTATTCCAGGAAAGCTGAGAGGCAGGACTGTTGAACGGCACCTGAGCGCGGAGAACAACAAAATCAAGGGCGGTTGTCTTACCATTTTTCTTTTTCCACCCCCACCCCTCCCCCCACTGCATTTTTCTTTTTGTTTCTCTTCCTATTTTTGTTCCTTAACGAAATGGATCCACACTAAGAGACTGTGTTCCGGCTTTTGCTTGTGACACTGTTTTTGATCAGGACAATCTGTTTTTGTGAGGGCCCCTGAGACGTCGAGCAAGGATCTGGAATGGGTTCTGATGGAGAGTACGGATTCGTAGGACCCCAGGATCAGCGCATCACTTTGGTCAAGGCTGGTATCAGTAAGAGATCTGGTAGTCACGGAGCTCGGAGGCAATGTGAAGGGTTATTGTCTGATGAATATTGTATATGTGCGCATTGCGAAAATATAGTCGAAGATGGGTGCATCCAGAGATGTCAGTCAAACAGTAATATCGACATTGGCAGACATCCTTTGAGTGATTACCACTCATTAGTGGGTACGGTCTTAAACCAAACAGAATGCTGAGTGTGCTCACAAGTACCTCAAGGACAGAGTAAGTCGGGATTAGTGCCATACCCTTTAACGATAGATGAGGTACTCGAATTGCACGGGGTGGGAGACCGGTGGACAAGAAATTCAATATATCTAGGCCCCCTAGCTTGAAGCTCCACCAGTACCACGTAGATAGGTCACTGTTATGCTTTAATGTGTCCAATTTCCAGAAACCAGGAAATTGGTAAGTGACATGGAATAACCAGACAATGACCTTTTCACACAGAGCTGATAATATACCTATCAACTCCGAACTTGTACGTAAGATAGCCACAAGTGGGAAGTATATTCAGTATAGGTATACACGTGGGATCAAAACCATGTGGGCTGGAAAAGTATTGCAGGGGTATTGTGCCCACATCATCCAGCCCGATACTTGTACTGAGCAAATGAGAGAACTGGGGACCGGTTTCTTTATAAGGAAGATATGTGATATGGTGTTTTGTCCCCTATGTTCTCCCAGATGATGCCTACTTCATATGTGGAAGGAAAGCGTACAAGTGGCTTACTCCGAGCTCTGAAGGGTTGTGTTATATTGGCAGAGTACTACCAGAGGTTATGACCATAGCACACGACAAAATGAAAGACATTCACCGCAATGCTCAGACTCCTTATACTCATACCCATTATGAACACATCATCAAGAGACACCTCATAGATAGGACAGAGCCCGCAGCCTCTGATTTGATCCATGAATCCACCGGGATTCAGTTCCTTCTCGCATTAGATATCACCCGTACCGCCAGAGGAATTATAAATTATAGGTATATTCATGCGCTGGCAAACTTGATAGATAATATCACTGAGATGTATGATGACACCTTCAGGTATACGGGAAGGGAGTTACAAGCCTACAAGAAGGAACTGGTCCAGCACAGGATGATCCTGAATTATGTCACGGCTGTGACAGGTGGGTACTGTGTTACTCTGGCAACTCAATATGGTGTGAAGTGCTGTACCTATATTACGAATAGCAGTGACGACCCCACGGAGATCATCGATCAAAAGATGGACGAGATCTTACAGTTAAAGTGGGAGTTCAGAAGGAAACACAACCTTACCTTGACGGCTGTGGGTAATGAATTGACTGGCTGGGCCTCATGGTTGAACCCACTCAGATGGTTTCCTGGATTAGGAGAGTGGGCGCAAAATGTTATTGCGAGTGTGGGAAAGTTTCTCCTTTGTATCCTGGGTGTCGTCATAATTATTGGTTTGATATTCAGGTGTGTTCGAATTTTGACGCGGCGCAAACACAGCACATATTTGATGAGTCTAAGGAGAGAGGGCGCTGTTACAGCAGCAGATTTGATTTATGACCCATCTGTAGAAACAGTGTTATGATAAGGATTGCAAATTAATTTCATGGCCTGTTTCTTTCACCATTTCTTTTTGTTTCCCTCTCTACCCAGAAACATCCAACTGGAAAAGACGTCAACCTTACCCAAATTTATGTGAATGTATTTTTATGTGTCTTACCTTCATCTCTGCAATCTTCAATTAATGGCACACATAGGCGATAAATGTTATTCACAAATAATAGCATACACATACGTCTTCCCCCACATGTATCATCAGATAAATGTGCTCCCCATTTGCTGGTATAAGAAGCCGGAAAGGTGAGGGCTAATGGTCTTTGCCGAGAAGGAGCTCGGTAGTGTTTGTTTGCCCATGTACAAACCCTTAATACGGGATAAGAAGGATTTAAAGTATACTTCGCAATACCTCAAAGCTTATTTAAAACATATACGGCACGATGATACATGCCCCTCAGATATTAATTCATGCATACATGCTTTTTTCCTATCCCACTAGGCTATACATTTCCCACCTACAAATCTCCCCCGGACGTGAACTTTGTATATAATGTATATGTAATATTTTCAGTTTTATTAGTTATATGTGGCAGTTATTGTTGACTGCCAAAGGGTGGACTGTCGAAAATATTATACCCACATGCATCAAGTACAAACACCACACAGAGGGGCCTCTGTGCATGTGCTTGTTCTGCTGTGCGTGCACATGCCCGCACGCTGCGTACATTGGCTCACGAAGTCCTGCGTATTAGCGCGTGGTATGAGTAAATACGGTAGCATATGCCTTTGCATGGAAAAGCCACAAAGACATAACTGACATTTAATCCACGTAGTGCATAATTTACACATAGCCCACACACACCACACCAGCAAGTTACATTTACTTTGGAAAGGGAACAATAGAGATATTCAACTTTACAGGATATGAGGGGACAGAATTAGGTTAGGAGGTGGTGTTTGGTATCCAGTTGTACAGTATTTCAAGGGCAATATTCCGATGGCAGTTTGCAGAAAGTAGCACGCTCCTGCGCATAGATATGCGCAGGAGTACAATATAAATATTACACTGTATTTACTGTACTCTTGATATTCGGAGGGAACCCAGTGGAGGACATCTGCAAGTGCACCTGGACCAGGCATCGCCCACCTATTCAAACCGACCTATGACCCCTCATGTACTGTAAATGACCAGCCCTCTAACCTATGGATGAAGAGATTACAGTTTCCTTTGTTTCATGCTTTGGACCATTGTATAAAAACCAAACCTCCTGGTCGGGCTCAGTCTATTATCTGAAGGTCATCTATCCAGATTGACTGAGGACCGGAACCGGGTGTTCAGGCGAATAAATGTATGTATCCATTGATTGTAGCCTTTTTCTCTTGTATTGTTGTATTTCTCTGTGAACCCCCTTTTAAATAAATATTTGTTGCTGGGTTGGACCACAACATAACATATACAATTGGTGTCACATTTCCTTTCCTGTTAGGGGTTATAAAGTGTATTCCGCAGCACGTGTAGCTATTTTGTGCTTACAGCGTGACAGCGTGCTTACGCAACGTGTACGCATTTCATAGGGGTTTTACACACACACTTAGCAGTCGCAGTGGCCTGAACATTTGTGCATTTAAAGTTAATCAAACTTAACAATATATATATATATATATATATATATATATATGAAAAAAATGAAGTGCACAAGAGCGCCTACTAGTGTCTAACATATAAAAATTTTGTGTGACCCTGTGAATTGTGAGGACACAGTAAGGATGAAGAAAAAAAGCAACAACTTAGCTCTTTAAAACGCCTTCAGTCTGATGACTCTTAGGAGCATGTAAATTAAAAAGAGATAAACATAGTGTGTACTGTTTCCTGAATGTTTACAAATATGCTGTTAATTAGGAACACTGCTGGTCCCAAACGTCATAGTAAAAAGAGCAAGTTTAAGTAAAAAGTAAACAAATTTTAATACACAGTCCTGTAGCAAATGCAGGTAACAAACGTACAAGATAAAAACATAAAAACGGCTTATCTGTCCGCTATGGGAAGTTCTGGGTGAGCAGCAAGTCCCTGTCCCAACGCGTTTTGTCCTAGTGAAGAGGACTTCATCGAGGTGATATATATATATATCCTGAATTGGGTTTACAAAATACCAAATTGATGTCCTGTTACAAACGTAATAAAAACCTTAGAGACATCCTAGTTAAAGCAGATGTCTCTCAACATGCATCTCCCCAACTTATGTTCAACAAAAAGGTATGCATCCGATGCACGTGCATCACGTGTCAGTTCCTAATACCGGGCGACACGTTCCAACACCCTCAATCTGGCAAGACCATGTATATTCTTCATACGCTTACATGTTCTTCTAAATTTGTTGTATATCAGCTTATATGCCCCTGTGGGCTGTCATATATCGGCAAAACAGAACGAATGTTCAAAGAATGCATGGCAGCCCACAGGTCTGCAATTAAACTAGCTATTGCCAAGGGTTCAAGTGAACAACCAGTAGCCAGGCACTTTGCCCACAGTAGGCACCCTTTGACTACGCTCAAGTATCGTATGATCGATCAAGTACCGGCCTCTATTCGAGGCGGTGATCGGGGTGGTAAACTGCTGAGATTGGAAGCACGATGGATTTACCGTCTAGGCACCATCCATCCAAGGGGACTCAACGAGTCCCAGGGATTTAATTGTTTTTTATAAACAATATAGTCACTCCAGCCTCCTTGTCTATATATGCAGCTTGCCACCATAGGTAGCCATATGTGCTTGTCAACACACGCAATTGCTACCGCTGTAAATCCCATCAGTATTTTTGACCATCCGACACTGTACATTAGATCTACCCATATTATTCTGGGAGCACATATAAAAACAAAAAAAAGGGGGAATAGGGTAGAGCCATGAGCTTGTGTGCCCAAATGTACATCCCCAGTATTTTAGGTGTTACCATTGTTTACCTTCGGTCGCCATGATACGTCTTATATGTATATGGTGTTGATATCATCACAACCTCTGTATACGAAAATGATGTACTGCTAGCATCTTGTTTTATGTACAAATATCACATTGGATCTCAAGACACTGTCCACCATACATGCCTATATATTGTAGTTATGGATGTACGTCGATTATGATTCATTTATGTTGTTCAGATCCGCCTGCAGCATTTGTTGTTGTTTTTGCTTGTTCCCATGGTAACCCGGCTGTCCTGTATCCGTAGCTATGGTGATGGGGAGCACACATGGGGGAAGTGACGTAGGCTGACGTCACTACTGCTGCGCCAGACGGAGCGGGCGGTGTCCCGCCCGCCACACGCGGCAGGGGCACAGGGTGATTAGCAGCCTTTAAAGGTAAGACTGTTTTGTATGTATTTGTAACCTGAGGAAAATGCCTTAACAATAAAACGGCATTGAAACGTTGTTTTACTAAACTGCCTATCTAAGAGATTTATTCAATAAGACACCAGGAGTGCTACGTTTGCTGGCTGTGTATATATATATATATATATATATACACACACACACACACACTTACATGTGTGTGTACTTTGGAGGCATGGACATCGCTAAGTGCCCCTAAACAATGGGAAGGCCAGGGTAATCAGTACATATTTCACTCCCTCTCAGCACCCCTACTTTTAATACCTGTACTTGCAATAGAACTGTCTTCCTGCAACACGCAGCACTTCTGCATTCACCTCCCTCCTTCTGCATTCACCTCCCTCCTTCTGTATGCACAGGGACATGCGATGAGGTAAATGGCTGAGGAGGTATAGTTCCAGAGCCAGATTTACACACAATATATGAGCCATATATGGGCATTATACACAGGTGCAGCAGTATCAACTCCTGGAAATTTGGTTAGTTTTGGTCAGAGATGTGCCAAAGACTTTTTACTCCACAGGTTTGGCTATAATAATGATTAGAATAAAGATAAAAGATATTTATAACATATTCTTTGTATTTGTAATATACTTTATATGGGCCCTCATTCCGAGTTGTTCGCTCGGTATTTTTCATCGCATCGCAGTGAAAATCCGCTTAGTACGCATGCGCAATGTTCGCACTGCGACTGCGCCAAGTAACTTTACTATGAAGAAAGTATTTTTACTCACGGCTTTTTCTTCGCTCCGGCGATCGTAATGTGATTGACAGGAAATGGGTGTTACTGGGCGGAAACACGGCGTTTCAGGGGCGTGTGGCTGAAAACGCTACCGTTTCCGGAAAAAACGCAGGAGTGGCCGGAGAAACGGTGGGAGTGCCTGGGCGAACGCTGGGTGTGTTTGTGACGTCAACCAGGAACGACAAGCACTGAACTGATCGCACAGGCAGAGTAAGTCTGGAGCTACTCTGAAACTGCTAAGTAGTTAGTAATCGCAATATTGCGAATACATCGGTCGCAATTTTAAGAAGCTAAGATTCACTCCCAGTAGGCGGCGGCTTAGCGTGTGTAACTCTGCTAAATTCGCCTTGCGACCGATCAACTCGGAATGAGGGCCATAGTCAGAACTCTGGCACAAGTGTTAGTATTACAGGAAAGGCTCTGCCTCACCTGCCTCACCCCACCGCACGTCACTGGTGTGCACCTCTCTCCTTCTGCATGCACCTCCCTTCTTCTTCATGCACCTCCCTCTTTATGCATGCACCTCTCTCCATCTGCATACACCTCCCTGCAGGCACCTTCCTCCTCCTGCAGGTACCTCCCTCCTTCTGCATGCACCTCCTTCTTTCTGCATGCACCTCCCTTCTTCTGCATGCACCTCCCTCCTGCTGCATGCACCTTCCTCCTTCTGTATGCAACACACGCCATCTGCATGCACCTTCTTCCTCCTGCATGTACCTCCCTCCTTCTGTATGTACCTCCCTCTATCTGTATGCAACCTTCCTCCTTCTGCATGAACCTCCCTTCTTCTACATGCACCTCCCTCTTTCTGCATGCACCTCCCTCCATCTGCATGCACCTCCCTGCATGCACCTCCCTCCATCTGCATGCACCTTCCTCCTTCTGTATGCACCTCCCTCCATCTGCATGCACCATCCTCCTCTTGCATGCACCACCCTCCTCCTGTATGCACCTCCCTCCATCTGCATGCACCTCCCTGCAGGCACCTTCCTCCTCCTGCAGGTACCTCCCTCCTTCTGCATGCACCTCCTTCTTTCTGAATGCACCTCCCTTCTTCTGCATGCACCTCCCTCCTGCTGCATGCACCTTCCTCCTTCTGTATGCAACACCCTCCATCTGCATGCACCTTCCTCCTCCTGCATGTACCTCCCTCCTTCTGTATGTACCTCCCTCTATCTGCATGCAAACTTCCTCCTTCTGTATGCACCTCCCTTCTTCTACATGCACCTCCCTCTTTCTGCATGCATCTCCCTGCATGCACCTCCCTCCATCTGCATGCACCTTCCTCCTTCTGTATGCACCTCCCTCCATCTGCATGCACCATCCTCCTCCTGCATACACCACCTCCTTCTGTATGCACCTTCGTCCTCCTGCATGCACCTCCCTCCATCTGCATGCACAACCCTCCTTCTGTATGCACCTCCCTCCATCTTCATGCACCTTCCTCCTCCTGCATGCACCTCCCTCCTTCTGTATGCACCTCCCTCCATCTGCATGCACCTACCTCCTTCTGCATGCACCTCCATCCTTCTGTATGCACCTCTCTCCATCTGCATGCACCTCCCTTCTTCTGCATGCACCTATCTCCTCCTGCAGGCACCTCCCTCCTCCTGCATACACCTCCCTCCTAGTAATAGTCTGTGTATGCTTGGTGACTTGCTACATCAATCCAAAGGATCATTACCCCTAAATGGATTTGTGGTGTTGTGCGATTGCCCCTTGTACTCTAATGGAGAAACCCTCCCCTGAAGTTGTGGCACCCCTAATGATAATATTATCCACCAGTCGCGGTCATTTCAGCGTAGACTAAAATCTTCCTTCTAGTCTCAGACAGGAGCAGCATTATTCCCTAAACAATCCGCAACCTCACTCCCATGCTGAGACATACATAGTACAACAGAGGTGGCACAATTAGGCCCCACTGTGAACAGATTGCAGTGTTGTCGCCTGCTGCACAATGGGGGAAATAACTTACCAAAGACATCCAGATAACCAGGGATGGAGGACAACTTCCTCCAGCAAATCAATGCAAAAAAATTAACTATTTATGGGCCCAAATCAGACCTGCCCGCAGCAGCAAAATTGTTCTCTAATGGGCAAAACCATGGGGGTCATTCCCAATTGATCACTCGCTGTCAATTTTCGCAGCGCAGCGATCAGGTTTCTACTGCGCATGCGTATGCACCGCAATGCGCACACGCGTCGTACGGGTACAAAGCGTATCGTTGCTGAACGATGGATTTAACAAAGAATCCATTCGCACAGCCGATCACAAGGAGATTGTCAGGAAGAGGGCGTTTATGGGTGTCAACTGACGGTTTTCTGGGAGTGGTAAGGAAAATGCAGGCGTGTCCGGGCGTTTGCAGGGTGTCTGACGTCAATTTCGGCATAAAAAAAACTGAAGTGATCGCAAGGGCTGAGTAAGTCCAGTGCTACTCAGAAACTGCACAAAATGTTTTTGCAGAGCTCAGCTGCACAGGCGTTCGCACCTTGCAAAGCGAAAACACTCTACCCCGTGGGTGGCAACTATGCGTTTGCACGGCTGCTAAAAGTAACTAGCGAGCGATCAACTCGGAATGACCCCCCCCATGTGCACTGCAGGGGGGGCAGATGTAACATGTGCAGAGAGAGTTAGATTTGGGTGGGGTGTGTTCAAACTGAAATCTAAATTGCAGTGTAAAAATAAAGCAGCCAGTATTTACTCTGCACAGAAACAAAACAACCCACCCAAATCTAACTCTCTCTGCACATGTTACACCGGGTGTAGTATGGTATGCGGGCGGCCGGGCTCCCGACGACCAGCATACCAGCGTCGAGAGCCCGACCGCCGGCATACCAACAGTGTGGCGAGCGCAAATGAGTCCCTTGCGGGCACGGTGGCACGCTACGCGTGCCACGCTATTTTATTCTCCCTCCAGGGGGGTCGTGGACCCCCACGAGGGAGAAAAAGTGTCGGTATGCCGGCTGTCGGGATTCCGGCGCCGGTATACTGTGCGCCGGGATCCCGATAGTCGGCATACTGAAGACCACCCGTTACATCTGCCCCTCCTGCAGTGCACATGGTTTTGACCATTAGAGAGCAATTTTGTTGCTGCAATCAGATCTGAATTAGGCCCTATGACCGTGTGTGTGTGTGTGTGTGTGTGTGTGTGTGTGTGTGTGTGTGTGTGTGTGTGTGTGTGTGTGTGTGTGTGTGTGTGTGTGTGTGTGTGTGTGTTAATGATTAGATTTGCCTAAGTAGAACTATTGCTGATGTTATGCATTGCTCATCCTCTCACTGCAGCTAAACTCATTCTCATCATTAAGAAATCAAATTGGTTAATGGGAAAAACCTACACAGTAAGATCGCATCTAGCAGATCACATAGACAGTGGGGTATATTTACTAAGGTCCCGATTTTGACCGAGAAGCCGTTTTTTCTTCAAAGTGTCATGTCGGGAATTTACTAAGCAAAAATCTCGGCAGTGATGAGAGCATTCGTAATATTTTGGAAGTCCTAGGAAAAAATTACGAATCAATACACCATCGGTCAAATACGCCTGCAATTTGCTAGAAATCGGTCATTTACTAAAAAGTGCAAATCACAAACACTGCCGACAATAGCCAAACACTGCAGTGCTGAAATACAATTCGTGGAAAAGTGCTAAAAAAAACCAGACCTGCTTTTTTTTCCCGTGTTTGGATAGGCATGCACGGATCCATGAGATCCGTGCATGTTTATCAGTGGGAAGGGGATGGGAAAGTGTTATTTTTTTGAAAAAAAAATGCGTGGGGTCCCCCCTCCTAAGCAAAACCAGCCTCGGGCTCTTTGAGCCGGTCCTGGCTGCAAAAATATGGGGGGGGGAATGATAGGGGTTCCCCCATATTTAAACAACCAGCACCGGGCTCTGCGCCTGGTCCTGGTTCAATACGGGGGACAAAAAGCGTAGGGGTCCCCCGTATTTCTGAAACCAGCACCGGGCTCCACTAGCCAGATACATAATGCCACAGCCGGGGGACACTTTTATATAGGTCCCGGCGGCCCTGGCATTACATAACCAACTAGTCACCCCTGGCCGGGGTACCCTGGAGGAGTGGGGACCCCTTCAATCAAGGGGTCCCCCCCCCTCCAGCCACCCAAGGACATGGGGTGAAGCCCAAGGCTGTCCCCCCCATCCAAGGGCTGCGGATGGGAGGCTGATAGCCGTTTTGTTAAAAAATGAATATTGTTTTTTGTAGCAGTACTACAAGTCCCAGCAAGCCTCCCCCGCAAGCTGGTACTTGGAGAACCACAAGTACCAGCATGTGGAGGAAAACCGGGCCCGCTGGTACCTGTAGTACTACTACTAAAAAAATACCCCAATAAAAACATAAGACACACACCTTGAAAGTAAAACTTTAATGCATACATCCACACCTCCATATACACATACTTACCTATGTTCACACGAGGGTCGGTCCTCTTCTCCATGTAGAATCCATGGTGTACCTGTTGAAAAAATTATACTCACAAAATCCAGTGTAGAAGGCTCCTCTTTTAATCCATTTGTAATCCAGGTACTTGGCAAAATAAAAAAGCGGACACCCGACCTCGCACTGAAAGGGGCCCCATGTTTTCACATGGGACCCCTTTCCCACAATGCCAGAAACCCCCTCTGACTTATGTCTAAGAGGGTTCCATCAGCCAATCAGGGAGCGCCACATTGTGGCACGCTCCTGATTGGCTGTGTGCTCCTGTACTGTATGACAGGCAGCACCCGGCAGTGTTACAATGTAGCGCCTATGCGCTCCATTGTAACCAATGGTGGGAACTTTGTGGTCAGCGGTTGACCGAAAGTAACCTCACCGCTGACCACAAAGTTCCCACCATTGGTTATAATGGAGCGCATAGGCGCTACATTGTAACACTGCCGTGTGCTGCCTGTCATATAGTACAGGAGCACACAGCCAATCAGGAGGGTGCCACAATGTGGCGCTCCCTGATTGGCTGATGGAACCCTCTTAGACATAAGTCAGAGGGGGTTTCTGGCATTCGGGGAAAGGGGTCCCATGTGAAAACATGGGGCCCCTTTCAGTGCGAGGTCGGGTGTCCGTTTTTTTTATTTTGCCAAGTACCTGGATTACAAATGGATTAAAAGAGAAGCCTTCTACACTGGATTTTGTAAGTATAATTTTTTCAACAGGTACACCATGGATTCTACATGGAGAAGAGGACCGACCCTCGTGTGAACATAGGTAAGTATGTGTATATGGAGGTGTGTATGTATGCATTAAAGTTTTACTTTCAAGGTGTGTGTCTTATGTTTTTATTGGGGTACTTTTTTAGTAGTAGTACTACAGGTACCAGCGGGCCCGGTTTTCCTCCGCATGCTGGTACTTGTGGTTCTCCAAGTACCAGCTTGCGGGGAAGGCTTGCTGGGACTTGTAGTACTGCTACTAAAAACAATATTCATTTTTTATCAAAACGGCTATCAGCCTCCCATCCGCAGCCCTTGGATGGTGGAGACAGCCTCTGGCTTCACCCCTGGTCCTTGGGTGGCTGGAGGGGGGGGACCCCTTGATTGAAGGGGTCCCCACTACTCCAGGGTACCCCGGCCAGGGGTGACTAGTTGGTTATGTAATGCCAGGGCCGCCGGGACCTATATAAAAGTGTCCCCCGGCTGTGGCATTGTGTATCTGGCTAGTGGAGCCCGGTGCTGGTTTCAGAAATACGGGGGACCCCTACGCTTTTTTTTTCCCCGTATTTTTGGAACCAGGACCAGGCGCAG
Source organism: Pseudophryne corroboree (assembly GCF_028390025.1). Lineage (NCBI taxonomy): Eukaryota > Metazoa > Chordata > Amphibia > Anura > Myobatrachidae > Pseudophryne > Pseudophryne corroboree. The sequence goes on along the minus strand of NC_086449.1, from coordinate 798,019,249 downwards.
AGCCCGGTGCTGGTTGCTTAAATATGGGGGAACCTCTGACATTTTTCCCCCCATATTTTTTCAACCAGGACCGGCTCAAAGAGCCCGAGGCTGGTTTGGCTTAGGAGGGGGGACCCCACGCAATTTTTTTTTGGATTTTAACACTGATTTTATTTTTTTTAAAGGTGCACAATGAAGCCCAGCACGAATCTCTCAGATCCGGCCGAGATTCATTGTATTAAAGTCGGCAGTGTTTTACAAGTCACTCACGAAAAACACTGCCTAAAAAAACGAATGACATCGACATCGGTAAATCCGAAAGTGCAGAATACGGCAGCTTAGTAAATTAGTCGTACTAAATTCAAAAAGTTGCAATTTTACACTTTCGATGTCAATCGTGATTGAACTTTGACCTCAAACGGAAAAATACGAATTTTAGTAAATATACCCCAATGTTTTGTGATGGAATCCCAGCTGCTTATATTAAGTGCAAACCATGCACCTCACAACAGGCGTATATGTGCCTTTCTGAATGTAGGCATACCTATTCTGCCCAATCCTTGCCCCAGGCGCAGGTGAGCTGAATAGCGTAAATCTGCATAGGCGCCCTCTTTCTGAACATTCACAAAGTGATTTCAGGCAGTATACATGTGTTGGATTACATACAATATCCCAGCGGTCAGGACACCGGCAGTCAGTATACCGACCCTAACATAACCCTCCCTCCCCGAAGCCTAACCCTAACCCTCCCTCCAGCCTAACCCTCCCTCCCCACAGCCTAATCCTAACCCTCCCTCCCTGCAGCCTAACCCTCCCCTCCCGCAGCCTAACCTAACCCTCCCTCCCCGCAGCCTATCCCTCCCTACCCACAGCCTAACCCTAACCCTCCCTCCCCGCCGCCTAACCCTCCCTCCCCACAGCCTAACCCTAACCCTCCCTCCCCACAGCCTAACCTTAACCCTCCCTGTAACCTAACCCTAACCCTCTCCTCCCGCAGCCTAACCCTCCCTACCCACAGCCTAACCCTAACCCTCCCTCCCCACAGCCTAACCCTCCCTCCCCGCAGCCTAACCATAATCCTCCCTTTAACCTAAACGTAACCCTCTCTCCCCGCAGCCTAATCCTCCCACCAGCCTAACCCTAATCCTCCTTCCCCGCAGCCTAACCCTAACCCTCCCTCCAACCTAAACCTAACCCTCCCTCCCCACAGCCTAAACCTAACCCTCCCCAGGGGTGCCTAAGCCTAACCCTAACACTCCCACCTCCCCTCCCTTCCCTGTCAGGGGAGGGAGCCTAACCCTCCCTCCCCACAGCCTAACCCTCCCTCCAGCCTAAACCTAACCCTCCCTCCTCGCAGCCTAACCCTCCCTCCCCACAGCCTAACCCTAACCCTCCCGCCGCCTAACCTAACCCTCCCTCTCCGCAGCCTAACCTAACCCTCCCTCTCCACAGCCTAACCCTAACCCTCCCTCCCTGCAGCCTAACCCTCCCTACCCGTAGCCTAACCCTTACTCCCCACAGCCTAACCCTCCCTCCCCGCAGCCTAACCCTAACCCTCCCTCCAGCCAAAATGTAACCCTCCAACCCCGCAGCCTAACCCTCCCTCCAGCCTAAACCTAACCCTCCCTCCCCGCAGCCTAACCCTAACCCTAACCCTCCCCTCCCACAGCCTAATCCTAACCCTCCCACCACAGCCTAACCCTAACCCTCCTTTTTGCACAGCCTAACCCTCCCCGGTGGTGCATAACCCTAACACCCCCCCCCCCCTTCCCACAGCCTAAACCTCCCTCCCCGCAGCCTAACCCTCCCCTCCACAGCCTAAGCCTAACCCTCCCATCACAGCCTAACCCTGACCCTCTCCTCCGCAGCCTAACCCTAACCCTCCCATCACAGCCTAACCCTGACCCTCTCCTCCGCAGCCTAACCTTAACCCTCCCACCACAGCCTAACCCTTCACAGGGGTGCCTAAGCCTAACCCACTCTTCCCATAGCCTAACCCTAACACTCCCACCCCCCACCCCCCTTCCCTGTCAGGGGAGGCAGCCTAACCCTCCTACCCTGCAGCCTAACCCTCCCCTCCGCAGCCTAACTCTAACCCTCCTACCACAGCCTAACCCTAACCCTCCCTCCCCGCAGCCTAACCCTCCCTCCCCACAGGCCAAACCTAACCCTCCCTCCCTGCAGCCTAACCCTAATCATCCTTCCCCATAGCCTAACCCTAACCCTACCTCCCCGCAGCCTAACCCTCCCTCCCCACCGGCCAAACTAACCCTCCCTTCCTGCAGCCTAACCCTAACCCTCCCTCCCCACAGCCTAACCCTAACCCTCCCTCCCCGCAGGCTAACCCTCCCTCCCCACAGCCTAACCCTCCCTCCCCGCTGCCTAAACCTAACCCTCCCTCCCCGCAGCTTAAACCTAACCCTCCTTATCGCACAGCCTAACCCTCCCTGGTGGTGCCTAACCCTAACACCCCCCCACCGCAGCCTGAACCTAACACTCCCACCCCCCCACCCCCCTTCCCTGTCAGTCTCCTGTCAGTCAGAGCAGTGGTGAATAGACGCTATTCACTAGAGACGGAGGGACAGGGGGCATGCCAGCAACTCACAGAGCGCTGGCCATGCCCCCATAGTGACGAAAACGGGGCATGGCTCACGATAGCGGCACTCCCACGAAGTCACGCCCCCTTTTCTATAGGCCACGTCCCTTTTCTGGGCCATTGTGTCCCTCTTCATCTTCAGTCAATGTTGGGAGGTCTGCAATGTAACAATAAAATTTTTCTAACAAAACAATGAAAAAAATTATTTCTGCACTCGAAAAATGCATGTATGTTCAGCAGAGCCAGATCTCCTCAGTAACACCACAAAGAATCTTGAAAACGAACATAAGTTAGGAAACTTAGGCCCAGATTTATCAAGCCTTGGAGAGTGATAAATTGCACCGTGATAAAGTACCAACCTATCAGCTCCTAACTGTCATTTTTCAAACACAGCCTGTAACATGACAGTTGGGAGCTGATTGGCTGGTATTGTATCACTGTGCAATGTATCACTCTCCAAGGCTTGATAAATATAGGCCACAATGCAAATAATATCAAACAAAGGCCCAAACTTGGACCCTGTTACATTTCCCTGTGTGTGTGTATATATATATATATATATATATATATATATATATAGTACCAGATGTGGTCGCACTCGCACAGGAAATATAAATATATAACCTCGACTGGGGTGACTCCCAAGAGGTCCAGAGTATTAATCCAGACGTCAACGTATAGAGAGACAGCATAAAGGGGCACTCACCAGAGTTTTGCACGTAAAAAGCATTGATTTTTAATTTATACTTATCAAGGCGATTTCACAAAGAGAGAGTTCTTTCAACGTTTCGATCCCTCAGGATCATTGTCAGGAAAATACAGCAAATGCAGCATGTACAAGAAATTGCATCTGTTCATATACACCAGTATCGGATACTGGTGTATATATATATATATATATATATATATATATATATATATATACAGCTCAAAAAAATAAAGGGAACACTTAAACAACACAATGTAACTCCAAGTCAATCGCACTTCTGTGAAATCAAATTGTCCACTTAGGAAGCAACACTGATTGACAATCAATTTCACATGCTGTTGTGCAAATGGAATAGACAACAGGTGGAAATTATAGGCAATTAGCAAGACACCGCCAATAAAGGAGTTGTTCTGCAGGTGGTGACCATAGACCACTTCTCAGCTCCTATGCTTTCTGGCTGATGTTTTGGTCACTTTTGAAAGCTGGCGGTGCTTTCACTCTAGTGGTAGCATGAGACAGAGTCTACAACCCACACAAGTGGCTCAGGTAGTGCAGCTCATCCAGGATGGCACATCAATGCGAGCTGTGGCAAGAAGGTTTGCTGTGTCTGTCAGCGTAGTGTCCAGAGCATGGAGGCGCTACCAGGAGACAGGCCAGTACATCAGGAGACGTGGAGGAGGCCATAGGAGGGCAACAACCCAGCAGCAGGACCGCTACCTCCGCCTTTGTGCAAGGAGGAACAGGAAGAGTACTGCCAGAGCCCTGCAAAATGACCTCCAGCAAGCCACAAATGTGCATGTGTCTACTCAAACGATCAGAAACAGACTCCATGAGGGTGGTATGAGGGCCCGATGTCCACAGGTGGGGGTTGTGCTAACAGCCCAACACCGTGCAGGACGTTTGGCATTTGCCAGACAACACCAAGATTGGCAAATTCGCCATTGACGCCCTGTGCTCTTCACAGATGAAAGCAGGTTCTCTCTGAGCACATGTGACAGACGTGACAGAGTCTGGAGACGCCAAGGAGAACGTTCTGCTGCCTGTAACATCCTCCAGCATGACCGGTTTGGCAGTGGGTCAGTAATGGTGTGGGGTGGCATTTCTTTGGGGGGCCGCACAGCCCTCCATGTGCTCGCCAGAGGTAGCCTGACTGCCATTAGGTACCGAGATGAGATCCTCAGACCCCTTGTGAGACCATATGCTGGTGCGGTTGGCCCTGGGTTCCTCCTAATGCAAGACAATGCTAGACTTCATGTGGCTGGAGTGTGTCAGCAGTTCCTGCAAGACAAAGGCATTGATGCTATGGACTGGCCCGCCCGTTCCCCAGACCTGAGTCCAATTGAGCACATCTGGGACATCATGTCTCGCTCCATCCACCAACGCCACGTTGCACCACAGACTGTCCAGGAGTTGGCGGATGCTTTAGTCCAGGTCTGGGAGGAGATCCCTCAGGAGACCATCCGCCACCTCATCAGGAGCATGCCCAGGCGTTGTAGGGAGGTCATACAGGCACATGGAGGCCACACACACTACTGAGCTTCATTTTGACTTGTTTTAAGGACATTACTTCAAAGTTGGATCAGCCTTTAGTGTGTTTTTCCACTTTAATTTTGAGTGTGACTCCAAATCCAGACCTCCATGGGTTAATAAATTTGATTTCCATTGATAATTTTTGTGTGATTTTGTCGTCAGCACATTCAACTATGTAAAGAACAAAGTATTTAATAAGAATATTTCATTCATTCAGATCTAGGATGTGTTAAGTGTTCCCTTTATTTTTTTGAGCAGTGTATATATATATATATATATATATATATATATATATACATGAAAGGGGAAGGAATGGTTGTGCATTCAATGTTATCCGTCCTTAAAGTCCATAAGATCCGTTTTATTTTCAGATGCAGGTGCTGGCACTTCTAAACAGTGTAACCACACTGTTAATTAGACATGTAACTGGAAAGGAATGAAGGCGCACTCAGTGAATCAATGAATCAAATAAATTTACTACAAGCAACAAGCTCACATACATCAGAAGATTAAATTCACCAGCTCGTGGAAGCAGTAAACGCTGTCTCCGGTATCACTTGCAGCAGTCCGTCTCTCACAAAGCTGGCACACAATTGCACTTGGTTCAGCGTCTCAACTTACAGATCCAGTGTTCATGAATGGAACGAACACGTCCTTGTTTAGGCCACGCCCAACGCGTTTCGTCACTGTATGACGAACTGTACTTAAAAAAAAACACTGTCCACCGCCCCCCAATCCCCCCCCCCCTTTCAGTCCCCCACAGATTCGAATTTGAAGTAGGTGGATGCTACTGTAATTAAGTACACTGGAAGACCTCATGTTTTTTTCTGTGCAGATACCGGCTCCTCTTTCTAAGCATCTGACGTCACACGCATGCAGGACTGGGAACACAGGCATGCTCTGGAGCCGGCACCCAACAGCTGTCTAATCACTGACAGCCTGTCGGGAGTATTCAGCCATCCCAGCTCTCGGTCAATTTCGGTGAAGATTGTAAGGAAATGCTCTTTCTACAGCCTTGTTGGCGGGCCCCCTGGGACTAGCAGGGCCCTAAGCAGCCGCTTTGGTTTTCTTGTGGTAAATCCTCCATTGGGTGGGATGAATTCAGTTGTCTTGGAGACGGGCAAGGTTTAATAATTTCCTAAAATGTGTCTGTGTGGGCATATATTAGTGGGGTGGAGGCGTCTGGTCTTGCCTGGCATCCTGGTGTTGTCCTGTAACACTGGTAGCTTATACTGTATCTTATTGTACAGACCAGTTGAGCCATTTATATTGACGATTGCTTCATCTGTACATATTAGAGGCATTATAATGACCCCACTTTGTTTTGCTTACATTATGATAAATGGTCACAGGATACGTTAAGAAGGAGATTGCTCTAGAGCTGACTTCAAGCTTTCAAGACTTCAAGTCTTTTATACTAGTAATGACATTGCCAAGTCACTGCGTTATGTGATTAAAGACCCAAGCAACCAAAGATATGACAAATATACTATAGAAGGGTAATAACTATCCTCACCCAGTGACTGTCTGCAATTTCTGACTAGGAATCCACAGTGTGGCATATCCAATACAGTGATTACTTTCCAAATACATAGCATTACAGCAGGCTTGTGTAGGCTGGATGCAGTGGTCATACAATGCTACAATTCAATACAAACATGTCATTTTCTTACCCCACACGTCTATTACCCTGACTCGTCAAATGCTGAATACGTTTTACATTATATTGATTATATATGGTACTCTGGGCAGATGGTTTTACAGTAGATAAAACAATATGCATAGTTACTATAGCATATAAGAGGACTGACATATCACTGTATTCAATGGTACCATGACATATTTATAAAAATATATATATATATGTATATATATATATATATATATATATATATATATATATACAGATATACACTACTCAAAAAAATAAAGGGAACACTAAAATAACACATCCTAGAACTGAATGAATGAAATATTTTTATTAAATACTTTGTTCTTTACATAGTTAAATGTGCTGACAACAAAATCACACAAAAATTATCAATGGAAATCAAATTTATTAACCCATGGAGGTCTGGATTTGGAGTCACACTCAAAATTAAAGTGGAAAAACACACTACAGGCTGATCCAACTTTGATATAATGTCCTTAAAACAAGTCAAAATGAGGCTCAGTAGTGTGTGTGGCCTCCATGTGCCTGTATGACCTCCCTACGAACGCCTGGGCATGCTCCTGATGAGGTGGCGGATGGTCTCCTGAGGGATCTCCTCCCAGACCTGGACTAAAGCATCCGCCAACTCCTGGACAGTCTGTGGTGCAACGTGGCGTTGGTGGATAGAGCGAGACATGATGTCCCAGATGTGTTCAATTGGACTCAGGTCTGGGGAACGGGCGGGCCAGTCCATAGCATCAATGCCTTCGTCTTGCAGGAACTGCTGACACACTCCAGCCACATGAAGTCTAGCATTGTCTTGCATTAGGAGGAACCCAGGGCCAACCGCACCAGCATATGGTCTCCCAAGGGGTCTGAGGATCTCATCTCGGTACCTAATGGCAGTCAGGCTACCTCTGGCGAGCACATGGAGGGCTGTGCGGCCCCCCAAATAAATGCCACCCCACACCATTACTGACCCACTGCCAAACCGGTCATGCTGGAGGATGTTGCAGGCAGCAGAACGTTCTCCTTGGCGTCTCCAGACTCTGTCACGTCTGTCACATGTGCTCAGTGAGAACCTGCTTTCATCTGTGAAGAGCACAGGGCGCCAGTGGCGAATTTGCCAATCTTGGTGTTCTCTGGCAAATGCCAAACGTCCTGCACGGTGTTGGGCTGTAAGCACAACTCCCACCTGTGGACGTCGGGCCCTCACACCACCCTCACGGAGTCTGTTTCTGATCGTTTGAGTAGACACATGCACATTTGTGGCTTGCTGGAGGTCATTTTGCAAGGCTCTGGCAGTGCTCCTCCTGTTCCTCCTTGCACAAAGGCGGAGGTAGCGGTCCTGCTGCTGGGTTGTTGCCCTACTACGGCCTCCTCCATGTCTCCTGATGTACTGGCCTGTCTCCTGGTAGCGCCTTCATGCTCTGGACACTATGCTGACAGACACAGCAAACCTTCTTGCCACAGCTCGCATTGATGTGCCATCCTGGATGAGCTGCACTACCTGAGCCACTTGTGTGGGTTGTAGACTCCGTCTCATGCTACCACTAGAGTGAAAGCACCGCCAGCTTTCAAAAGTGACCAAAACATCAGCCAGAAAGCATAGGAGCTGAGAAGTGGTCTGTGGTCACCACCTGCAGAACAACTCCTTTATTGGGGGTGTCTTGCTAATTGCCTATAATTTCCACCTGTTGTCAATTCCATTTGCATAACAGCATGTGAAATTGATTGTCAATCAGTGTTGCTTCCTAAGTGGACAGTTTGATTTCACAGAAGTGTGATTGACTTGAAGTTACATTGTGTTGTTTAAGTGTTCCCTTTATTTTTTTGAGCAGTCTACATATAAATATATATATATATATATATATATATATATTAGTGATGAGCGGGTTCGGTTCCTCGGAATCCGAACCCCCCCCCCCGAACTTCACCCATTTTACACGGGTCCGAGGCATACTCGGATTCTCCCGTATTGCTCGGTTAACCCGAGCGCGCCCGAACGTCATCATCTTGCTGTCGGATTCTCGCGAGATTCGGATTCTATATAAGGAGCCGCGCGTCGCCGCCATTTTTCACTCGTGCATTGGAAATGATAGTGAGGGGACGTGGCTGGCGTCCTCTCAGTTCTATGTTCAGGGGGCTGCAAATATCTGTGCTCACTGCGTTATTGTGGGGACTGGGTATATAGGAGGAGTACAGTGCAGAGTTTTGCTGACCAGTGACCACCATTATTATACGTTCTCTGCCTGAAAAACGCTCCATATCTGTGCTCAGTGTGCTGCATATATCTGTGCTCATGCTGCTTTATTGTGGGGACTGGGGACCACCAGTATTATATAGGAGGAGTACAGTGCAGAGTTTTGCTGACCAGTGACCACCAGTATTATACGTTCTCTGCCTGAAAAACGTTTCATATCTGTGCTCAGTGTGCTGCATATATCTGTGCTCACACTGCTTTATTGTGGGGACTGGGGACCACCAGTATTATATAGGAGGAGTACAGTGCATAGTTTTGCTGACCAGTGACCACCAGTATTATACGTTCTCTGCCTGAAAAACGCTCCATATCTGTGCTCAGTGTGCTGCATATATCTGTGCTCACACTGCTTTATTGTGGGGACTGGGGACCACCAGTATTATATAGGAGGAGTACAGTGCAGAGTTTTGCTGACCAGTGACCAGTGACCACCAGTATTATACGTTCTCTGCCTGAAAAACGCTCCATATCTGTGCTGCATTGTAGTATATAGTAGGAGTACAGTGCATAATTTTGCTGACCACCAGTATATAATATATAGCAGTACGGTACAGAAGGCCACTGCTCTACCTACCTCTGTGTCGTCAAGTATACTATCCATCCATACCTGTGGTGCATTTCAGTTTTGCACAGTTTGCTGACCACCAGTATATAATATATAGCAGTATGGTACAGTAGGCCACTGCTCTACCTACCTCTGTGTCGTCAAGTATACTATCCATCCATACCTGTGGTGCATTTCAGTTTTGCACAGTATATAGTAGGCCATCGCTATTGATACTGGCATATAATTCCACACATTAAAAAATGGAGAACAAAAATGTGGAGGGTAAAATAGGGAAAGATCAAAACCCACTTCCACCTCGTGCTGAAGCTGCTGCCGCTAGTCATGGCCGAGACGATGAAATGCCATCAACATCGTCTGCCAAGGCCAATGCCCAATGTCATAGTAGAGAGCATGTAAAATCGAAAACACTAAAGTTCAGTAAAATGACCCAAAAATCTAAATTAAAAGCGTCTGAGGAGAAGCGTAAACTTGCCAATATGCCATTTACGACACGGAGTGGCAAGGAACGGCTGAGGCCCTGGCCTATGTTCATGGCTAGTGGTTCAGCTTCACATGAGGATGGAAGCACTCATCCTCTCGCTAGAAAACTGCAGTGCCACTCCTAGATGGGCCAGGTGTTTGTGTCGGCCACTTGGGTCGCTTAGCTTAGTCACACAGCTACCTCATTGCGCCTCTTTTTTTCTTTGCATCATGTGCTGTTTGGGGACTATTTTTTTGAAGTGCCATCCTGTCTGACACTGCAGTGCCACTCCTAGATTGGCCAGGTGTTTGTGTCGGCCACTTGGGTCACTTAGCTTAGTCACACAGCTACCTCATTGCGCCTCTTTTTTTCTTTGCATCATGTGCTGTTTGGGGACTATTTTTTTCAAGTGCCATCCTGTCTGACACTGCAGTGCCACTCCTAGATGGGCCAGGTGTTTGTGTCGGCCACTTGGGTCGCTTAGCTTAGTCATCCAGCGACCTCGGTGCAAATTTTAGGACTAAAAATAATATTGTGAGGTGTGAGGTGTTCAGAATAGACTGAAAATGAGTGGAAATTATGGTTATTGAGGTTAATAATACTATGGGATCAAAATGACACCCAAATTCTATGATTTAAGCTGTTTTTTAGTTTTTTTTGTATAAAAAAAAACGAATCCAAAACACACCCGATTCCGACAAAAAAATTTCAGGGAGGTTTTGCCAAAACGCGTCCGAATCCAAAACCAAAACACAAAACCCGAAAAATTTCCGGTGCACATCACTAATATATATATATATATATATATATATATACACTGTATATATATATATATATATATATATAGTAAGACTAGCACCAATGAATAAACCAAAGGTGCAACTGTTGCTGTGTGATGCTGCAGCATTATATCATTGTTATCAAACAATAAATACTTACGGGATGCGACCGCAATGTGACTGGTCGCGCACGTGCATAGTAGCTGCCGTGAATAGACAGTTTACGGAAAATCGCTCGTTTCACGATTTTTTGGGTAAATAACAACCAAACCTGAATGATGGCCAAAGTTTATAAATAAAAAATTATATTTTGATTAAACCATGAAAAAAAATAGTGCGAGGATTTCGCAATTTGTATCTGGAAATATGTTGTGTATATTTAAATTATGCTCTGGGATATATTTAATTAGAAAGCAATGTGTGATTTGATTAAAGGTATAAATTTGTTCCACTCTATTTTTCTTAATGGAGTGCAGAACCCTCATTCAGCCTGCAGATAGCAATTGCTTTGTAGAAAACCAGAGAAGGAAATGTACTTTCTTGGTGGCTGAGCAGCTGATGCGCAGCTGACCGCGAGTCCGCTGAGGAGCATATGCTCTGTACCAAGCGTACGCAGTTACACATCTCTGACACATCTCCACTTGGGAGGAGCATAGCTGGTATTATTATTAATATTATTATTATTATTACATTTTATTTATAAGGCGCCACAAGTGTTTTGCAGCGCCGTACAAAGGACAGTACAGGGAGACAAAACTTAGCATTACAGTAAATAGTAAATAAATAACAACAAATAGAGTACAGGTAACAAGGAGCACCACAATTCTCAAGACATAATACAGCTTAGATGTAAGTAGTGAGGGAGTAATCATTGTACTACTAGGGGCTGGTAGCCATAAATAGAGATGAGCCTTTACCAGCAGGAGAAGAAGCGGGTAAAGATGGTCACTGAATAGGAGAGAGCTGCGAGTGAAATGTGTCGAGAAGAGGGCTTAGATAACAAGAGGAAAGAGGGCCCTGCTCTGAAGAGCTAACAATCTACTGGGAAGGGTCGACGGACAGATGACATGAGGTGCAAGCAAGCAGGAGGAAGCCTGATGGCAGGATGTAAGCAAAGCAGAGATGGTCAAGGCATGATGCAGGGTGATGGAGGAGCGGCCTCAGGACTAGGTTATGGGTCTGGAGGGTACGCTTTGATAAATAGGTGGGTTCTTAGTGCCCGTTTGAAGCTTTGCAAGGATGGGGAGAGTCTAATGGAGCGGGGGAGCGCGTTCCACTGAAGGGGTGCAGCACGGGCATAGTCTTGAACTTGAGCATGGGAAGCAGTGACCAGGGTAGAGGAGAGGCGACGGTCATTGGTCAACTGTAGGGGGCGGGAGGGAGTATGAAGGGAGAGGAGGTTGGAGATGTAGGGAGCAGTGGAAATAGAGATGGCCTTGTATGTGAGGGTGAGGAGTTTGAAGAGGATTCTGTAAGGGAATGGAAGCCAGTGTATGTTTTGTCGAAGGGGAGTGGCAGATGTGGAGCGGCGGGAGAGGAAGATGAGCCTAGCTGCGGAGTTGAGGACAGATTGGAGGGGAGCAAGATGGGAGCAAGTGAGGCCAGTGAGGAGAACATTGCAGTAGTCGAGCCGTGAGATGACCAGTGAGTGGCTGATAAGTTTAGTTGCACTCTGGGAGAGAAATGGCCTGATGCGAGCAATGCTGCGTAGCTGGAATCAGGATTGTGCCAGAGCTTGGATGTGGGATGCAAAGGAGAGGAAGGAGTCAAGAGTGATGCCCAAGCAGCGGAGTTGGGGAACGGGGGAGATGGTGGTGTTGTCAACAGTGATAGAGATATTGGTAGGGGGTGTTGCTCTGGATGGGGGGAAGATGATGAGTTCAGTTTTGCCCATGTTGAGCGTCAGAGAGCACTCAGACATCCAGGAGGAGATTGCGGAGAGGCAGCTGGAAACCTGAGAGAGGACAGAGGGGGACGGATCAGGAGAGGAGATAGAGATGTATCGGGCCTTGGGGGAGGATACAACGGAGCAGTTGTGCAAAGCATCCAATAAGCTGCTAGCTGTCATTTCAAAGACTGTGCTAAATAAATGACAGAAGCTGATTGGTTACTTTGGGCAACTTCTCCACTTTATCTCTCTCCAAGGCTTGATACATCTCCCCCACAGGATTAATTCAGTGAAGGCGTGACAATGGAAATGTGAGACATTCTGGGTTGTACATAATGAAGCCACTATTCTGGATGCTACGCGACTGTAAGTCCCATGCGTACACCAGAGATCACAGCAAAAATGGCCACCGCGCATCGCCATTTTCTCAGAGACCTGAGCATGCTCACTAGACTCAGGCACTGCGCTTGGGTCTAGTGATCAGAGTCTGCTCCCTGTGAGCTACAGAGGAGGGTCCCAGGATGGAAGCTGCACACGGGTCCCCTCCTCATGTAATACGCCCCTAGCTTACCCCGTAATAGCCCGCAGCTCTGTCTAGAAAGCCATCGGACACTTCTACATGTGAATGCCACGCAGTAATGGCCATTCAGCTGTGGCTGACTCTGAATCATTCCAAATTGCTCCAAGTTGCACATGCAGATTTGCAAGCAATTCCGGCCCTTAGTTCCAGGCATGTATTGTGGTAATACGGCCAACTTGCGTTCGCCAGGGTGGTAACTAGTGGCCGCCTCTCAGAGAGCAGGGCTCTGTTGGCAGCCCTGTCTCCACACCGCAGCCCTTGCGTATGGTTAGCAGGATGCCTGGGGTTGCACTCTGCAGCCAGTATCACTGCGGGGGTGCCACCCATAGCTTCTTTTGGACGCTCCAGATTAGCAGCATGCCATGTGTCTGTGACACCCCAGGGTTGGCAAGTGTGTCTAAGTGGTTGGAAGAGGTATCACAGGTGTTCAGTGGCTATGTGATAGACCCAGGGCCGTTTCTAGACAATTTGGCTCCCAGTGCGAGATTTCAAAATGCGCCCCCCCCCCCCCCATTGCTATAAAAAAAAATGCGTGCCCCCCCCCCCCCCCCCATATAGCCAGAAAAAAGCATTCGCGCGCGCTCCCGACAAGGCTGTGTGGCCTGATTAAAATGGGCGTGGTCTCATTACAGTGGGCGTGGCCTCGTCTGATATCACACCCACCACAGGGGGAAAAAATAAAAATAAAAAAGTCCCCTTTTTACACATTACACCAGGCAAGTGTCCCCATATTACACAGCGCGGCAGGCAGGTGTCCCCATTTACAAAGTGCGGCAGGCAGGTGTCCCCATTTTACAAAGTGCGGCAGGCAGGTGTCCCCATTTTACAAAGTGCGGCAGGCAGGTGTCCCCATTTTACACAGTACGGTAGGCAGGTGTCCCCATTTAACAAAGTGCGGCAGGCAGATATCCCCATTTTACGCAGTACGCAGGCAGGTGTCCCCATTTTACACAGTACGCAGGCAGATATCCCCATTTTACACAGTACGCAGGCAGGTGTCCCCATTTTACACAGTACGCAGGCAGGTGTCCCCATTTTACACAGTGCGGCAGGTGTCCCCATTTTACACAGTGCGGCAGGTGCCCCCATTTTACACAGTGCGGCAGGTGCCCCCATTTTACACAGTGCGGCAGGTATCCCCATTTTACACAGTGCGGCAGGTGTCCCCATTTTACACAGTGCGGCAGGTGTCCCATTTTACACAGTGCGGCAGGTGCCCCCATTTTACACAGTGCGGCAGGTGCCCCCATTTTACACAGTGCGGCAGGTGCCCCCATTTTACACAGTGCGGCAGGTATCCCCATTTTACACAGTGCGGCAAGTGTCCCCATTTTACACAGTGCGGCAGGTGTCCCCATTTTACACAGTGCGGCAGGTATCCCCATTTTACACAGTGCGGCAGGTGTCAAGTGGGAGGAGAGAGAGAGAGAGAGAGAGAGAGAGAATACTTACAACTTGCCGCTCTTCGGGTCCCGCGTGCCGGCCGCCTCCTCCGTCGATGGTTATCTCCAGTCCTCTCCTCCCTCTCTCTTCCACCCGAGCGCTTCTGCTCGGGGGGCGGGGCTTTGCGGAATGACGCGTTTGCATCGTGACCTCACGACGCAAACGCGTCATTCCGCGAAGCCCCGCCCCCCGAGCAGGAGCGCTCGGGGGGAGAGAGAGGGAGGAGAGGAGTAGTCACAAAGTGCCGCGGCGGGCGCCCCGTGCGGTTGCACGGCTCGCCCGCCGCTAGAAACGGCACTGGATAGACCCTTTCCCTAAAATGTTTTCCCCTGTACCTTGTTTGTTGTACCTTGCTCAGAGAGGTACTTGATACACAACAGTGATTCATTGACAGCAATCTCCAACAGGAAGTTTATTTTTATTGAGCCCCAAAGTACTCTGGATTAAAGATGGTGATTAGTTATTTGTAAAATTTGGATAATTACAATGAATAATGATGAAGTCAAGAAGACGAGAAAATCACATTTGACTACAGCTCACAATACACTGGAACATTCAATAATTCAGGGGTTCACTCACTCTAATTTATATATATAAATACGAAGGCCCTCAGGCACTCACTCACTCAGTAATCACTCACTCATCATTAATTCTCTTACTTCCCGATATGTTAGGAAGATGAAATGTAACATAGGTATTCTTCAGGTGAGAAATAGGAAAATTACGTAACTAGAATTTTAATAAACCTCCCCTAGGGGGATGAAAATGGGGTTGGCATAATGACATCATTACCGATGCGTGGCTTGCGCTGTGTTTGAACGATAACGCCCAAACGGACAATCGGATGAAAATCTGGAT
This sequence comes from Pseudophryne corroboree, assembly GCF_028390025.1. NCBI lineage: Eukaryota > Metazoa > Chordata > Amphibia > Anura > Myobatrachidae > Pseudophryne > Pseudophryne corroboree. Next base: position 798,003,945 of record NC_086449.1, on the reverse strand, counting down.
TGCACCTCCAGTGGGTAGAATATCATAAACTACAAAAATGGTCCTGTCACTTTTTACAGTATCTCTCACTCAGTCACTGACTGACTGACTCATCACTAATTCTCTTCCCGATATATTAGAAAGCTGAAATTTAACATAGGTATTCTTCAGGTGGGAAATAGGAAAATGTCGTAATTAGAATGTTAATAAACCTCCACTAAGGGGATGAAAAGGGGGTTGACATAATGACGTTATTACCGATGTGTGGCTTGCGTTGCATGAACGATAACGCCATAACAGACATTCCGATCAAAAATTTGAATTGCACCTCCAGTGTGTAGAATTTCATTAACTACAAAAATGGTCCTGTCACTTTTTACCGTATCTCGACTCTCACTCAATCGCTGACTGAGTGACTCATCACTAATTCTCTTCTGCATATGTTAGGAGGATGACATGTAACATATGTATTCTTCAGGTGGGAAATAGGAAAACTACATAATTAGAATTGTAATAAACCTCTTTTAAGGAGATGAACAGGGAGTTGACATAATGACGTCATTACTGATGCGTGGCTTGCATTGCATGAACGATAACACCCAAACGGACAATCGGATCAAAATTTGGATTGCACCTCCAGTGGGTCGAATTTGAGAAACTACAAAAATGTTCCTGTCACTTTTTACTGTATCTGCTACGGGTGCTACTCTGGTAACGCGAAGAACCATGGATTAATATATACTTATATTAAGACATCTCAAATTTACATCTCTATAGATTTACCAAATTTTTAACACTCTTTTATATTTACAACCGTAAAAATCAGAAACTCTTGTGCGAAGTAGAACAGCTAGTCACAGATACATGCATATTCCAAGAAATGAAGACAATAATGAGGGCGATGAATACATTTATTAAGACTACTACTGTTTCAATGGAAATCACTATTTTTCTAACTATCCCTGATAAGAATGTCCCAATCTTCACAAGCAATTTTACGTTGGAGCTCTTAGATCCCACAGTGGCAGAGTATTGCACTGGGGGGTAACGGCACTTAAGTTGTATTAATCCTGGGTTTTATTTAGCAGAAATGTAATTGTCCTTTAGAATTGCAAAATGTATGTAATTAGCGAAGGTATCTCAGGATCTCTAACATTGCAGCTTTCTCTACAGTAATTATTCCTTGAACTCTTTACTCTTTAAAGTAACTCAATATTCCTTGAATAAATAACTAAGTCTTTACGCTTTAAAGCAACTCTCTCTCTCTCAATTCCTCTTACAAGTAATGTCTCTGTCCTGGTAACTGTGTTCAAGCAGGGGCTATTATGTGGGATGTTCTAGTACGACCTGGTAGCACCCCTTCTCTCCCTGCGGTCATGAGCAGTATATGTGGACAAGTAGGTCCGAAACACAAACAGTCTCTGTTTACTTTCTCTGAACCTCACAGGCTGTTCCACTCTCTGGCTGGACCTGTCTCAGTGGTTTTCAGCTTCTCAAGATGGCCGCTGCGTCCTCACCTCTGCATAGGCCTGGCGGTGTCCAGTCCACGGATGCTACATCTCACGCCCGGTCTCCCGGTTCTCTGCACCACGGAAGCACCCTGCTGCTTTAGCTCTGCAGCGCTGCTCTCCACCGCCCTGCATGACCACCCTGTTTACTCCGATTCAGCTCTTCCGCTCCACTCCTCATAACACGTCCAGCTCCTTCAATGACTTCTCTTCAGCTCCTCCGCTTTCCACAAGGCTCCACTTGTTCTCTCCCACTCTGTCCGATCAACTCTCACCACATGACCAGTACAGGACACGTGACCTGACTCTTGTCCGTCCTTTAACCCCTGCTGCACCAGCATGACACTCCAGGCTGCAAACACTGTACTTACACTTTTAAAGGGGTACACACAATGTACCGGGGTTCCTTCAATATGCTTTGGGCAATGCTGCACTTGCAGGTTCTGTCAGCCCCGCAACATGTGCAACTTTACATTGTGCGCAGGGGGGGGGGCCTTTCGAAAATCAATATCTTCTGAACGATGCACCACAGAGCGGCAGTTATGCTCTTGCTTAGTCAGCGGAAATAGCTTTATTTCATAGCCATTGGGGTATATTTACTAAGGTCCCGATTTTGACCGAGATGCCGTTTTTTCTTCAAAGTGTCATCTCGGTAATTTACTATGCAAAAATCACGGCAGTGATGAGGGCATTCGTAATATTTTGGAAGTCCTAGGAAAAAATCACGAATCAATACACCATCGGTCAAATACGCCTGCAATTTGGTAGAAATCGGGAATTTACTAAAAAGTGCAAAACACAAACACTGCTGACAATAGCCAAACACTGCCGTGATGAAATACAAATCGTGAAAAAGTGCTAAAAAAAAACAGACCTGCTTTTTTATCCCGTGTTTGTATAGGCATGCACGGATCCATGAGATCCGTGCATGTTTTTCAGTGGGAAGGGGTGGGAAATGTTTTAATTTAAAAAAAAAAAAATGCGTGGGGTCCCCCCTCCTAAACCAAACCAGCCTCGGGCTCTTTGAGCCGGCCCTGGTTGCAAAAATATGGGGAAAAAATTGACAGGGGTTCCCCCATATTTTAACAACCAGCACCAGGCTCTGCGCCTGTTATGTCTTTATTGGGGTATTTTTTTAGTAGTAGTACTACAGGTACCAGCGGGCCCGGTTTTCCGCCGCATGCTGGTACTTGTGGTTCTCCAAGTACCAGCTTGCGGGGGAGGCTTGCTGGGACTTGTAGTACTGCTACTAAAAACAATATTCATAACTTACAACAAAGGCTATCAGCCCCCCATCCCCATTGGATGGGGGGGACAGCCTCGGGCTTCACCCCTGGCCCTTGGGTGGCTGGAGGGGGGGGACCCCTTGATTTAAGGGGTTCCCACTCCTCCAGGGTACCCCGGCCAGGGGTGACTAGTTGGGTATTTAATGCCACGGCCGCAGGGCGCTGTATAAAAGTGACCCCCGGCTGTGGCATTATCTGTCCAGCTAGTGGAGCCCGGTGCTGGTTTCAAAAATACGGGGGACCCCTACGCTTTTTGTCCCCTGTATTTTTGGAACCAGGACCAGGCGCAGAGCCCGGTGCTGGTTGTTTAAATATGGGGGAACCCCTGTCAATTTTTTTCCCATATTTTTGCAACCAGGACCAGCTCAAAGAGCCCGAGGCTGGTTTGGCTTAGGAGGGGGGACCCCACGCAATTTTTATTTTAAGTTTAAACATTTTTATTTTTTTTTACAAGGTGCACAATGAAGCCCAGCACGGATCTCTCAGATCCGGCCGAGATTCATTGTATTAAAGTCGGCAGTGTTTTACAAGTTACTCACGTAAAACACTGCCTAAAAAAACGAATGACATCGACATCGGAAAAACCGAAAATGCAGAATACGGCAGCTTAGTAAATTAGTCGTAATAAATCTAAAAAGTTGCATATTTACACTTTCGATGTCATTCGTGATTGAACTTTGACCTCAAACGGAAAATTACGAATGTTAGTAAATTTACCCCACTGTCTCAGAAACACTGATAAACCACCTTGAGCTGTGATACCCGGAGAGCGGCCTCAGCCATCTCTCTCACTTTGATTGACGCTCATATACAGGCATCTTGTGACAGTAACATAACAGCAGGAAAACAAGGTTTCTCTGGTACGGAATAGATGAATCTTCCTGCTCATCTGCTCTGCAAGCTGTTTCTGGACATTTTCTGGTGTTTAACATTCAGAGCAGGGTGAGTTTTCGTATTTCTCTTGCTCGTATGTTAATTCGCAACCTCCATCCGACTTCTACAACACCTGGATACGCACGTATGTGAAATAAGAATACTTTTATGGAGATATGACATAAAAAGAAACAAAGAAAGAAGCAGCAGCAGGTTTGGCCATTGCTTTGTTGATCGGATACATTGGAGCAGGGATGGACTGGGTCTCCGCATCGGCCCTGACATTTGTGATCGCCTTCGGTGTGTGTGGACGTCCCAGGGGGGAGGGAGCGTATACAAAAGGCACAGGGGCGTGCTGCGAGTCGGGGGGCGTGGACTCACGGCACGCCCCCAATTTCCATGTAAACGCACGGTTTGGGTGGGGAGCAGGGGCGCGTGACACGGCACAAGGCGTGTCAGGGGGCGTGGACTCATGGCATGCCCCCATTTCCATGGAAATGCATGGTACGGGGCGCTCAGGAATGGAAAAGGGCGTCCACCGGACTCATCGCAACCGCGAACACATGAGCGGACTCTGGGGGTTATTCAGGTTTGTCAGTAAACCGAAAAAGCACACTAATGGGCAAAACCATGTTGCACTGCAGGTGGGGCAGATGGAACCTTTTTATCCATTCCCCTGAAACCCTCCAACCTACCCCACCCCCACCTGAGAGCACTACCTTCATGTAACACCCGCTATCATCCCATCCCACTAACTCTTAAGGGCCCTACACACTTAAAGATTATCTGTCCAATCTGCCTGATTGGAAAGAAAATCTGGAAATGTCTGGGAGCAAATGACAACTGACTATGTACTCTCAAACCCTGGAAAACAGACAAAAAATGGACTTACAGACAAATTGGTCAAGTTTGTTTCATTAAACAAATTTATCAGAACAACCATTTGTCCATTTTCTTGATTTTGGGAGTAAATGGTTGATTGTCATTTGCTCCCAGACATTGCCAGATTTTCTTTCCAATCAGCCAGATTGGACAGATAATCTTTAAGTGTGTAGGGCCTTTTACCCTCAGCATCACAATCTCCCTTTTAATTGCAAGCTTTTATGAGCAGTTATCTAGTATCTTCCCTCTTTCTCATGTCTCTGCTCAGCATGCGCTCTTTGGGGTAAATTTACTAAGGTGGGAGTTTTTAAGAACTGGTGATGTTGCTCATAGCAACCAATCAAATTCTACTTAACATTTATCGAGTTGCTTCTAGAAGATAATAGATAGAATCTGATTGGTTGAATGGGCAACATTACCAGTTCTAAAGAAACCCCCCACCTTAGTAAATTTACCCCTTTGTGTCTGCTCATTTTTCCCTAGAATGTAATCTCTTGTGAGCAGTACCCTCTCTCTCAAAATTTTGCACAGCTACGATCATGAACTCAGACATGCGGGGTGACGCCCAGCACAGAGCTAGCCCGCCCCGCATGTCAGTGCCCCCCACCCCCCCACGCAGAAGTGCAAAGGGGCGATGCCTTTGCACTTCAAGAGTAGCTCCCGACCAGCCCAGCTTTAGCTCCCCGGCCTGCAGTGGCTGAGTGTGACGTCAAGTAGCCGCTGCGGGCCACTCCCCGCACGGTTCGGCCATGCCTGCGTTGGTCGGACCACGCCCACGAAACGGCGGCCAAACGCCACTGTTTCGCTCCCTCCGCCCATCGACCGCCTCTTCCTGTCACTCAGGCAGAGGCGATCGTACCATAGCGACGGGCGGCCATGCGCCGGCGCATGCGCAGTTCTGACCCGATCGCTACGCTGCGAAAAACTGCAGCGTGCGATCGGGTCAGAATGACCCCCTATGTCCGTAACCATCATCGTCAACTTTGTACATTCTTGTTCGGATTTATATATTGTTTTATATATTTGTTTTATTACGAGACACATATTGGATGTTTCTACGCCTATTATGTACTGACATGAGCCAGAGTTTCATAAAAATACAGCAGAAAGCAGTGGGCAACTTCACTACACGTAACTCAGGCCTTGATGTATTTACAAGCTACATTTAAAAGGGTGACTTGCAAAAAATCAGCTCTAATCTCTTCCCTGTGTGACTGCACGTAGACCCAGCCTTCAGTGGGAGAACCCCGGGGTCAGGTTTAGCATCCCAGCAAACTCTGCTGATTACCCACTGCTGGAAAAAAGAGAAAGTGGAGGAACTGAAGTCTTACATCTTAATTATTGAGTGAAACCACCATGAGACACAAGGAGCCTCAGATCTAAATGGTTTAATTTCTCACACATCATGAAATAATTGCCATGTACACTGTCTGCTTGGTCCCTGTACGTTGGAGCTAATAACTTCTGTTCCCAGCCATATGGAAGCCGGCTTGCCAGTTATCGGGACAATTTCCAAATGGCTTTGCTACATGTTTCCTGCTTGCAATTTTGTGGATTTCTAGGCGAGGGGAATATTTGCTTTGCTATAAACAGACTTTGGACCTAGTCAGCAATTAATACACATTTATTAAGGAGATTAAGGACATCGTTCAGTCAATCACAGCCGTAGCCTCCCGTGCAGATAACAGCGCCCTCTACTGGTGCATGAGTGTACTGTTACTGTCAGTAAGTCTCACAGGCTTCCCCAAGTCTAGAGTGAACTGAATGGGCCTATTTATCATTTATATTTTGCGGGATATCCCCTGAAAACACCAATTTTCCGCAAATAATACATTTTTTCACGAATGCATTTACAGTTGCCCCAGCAGACTTTGGCAATATCTGTTGTGGTTCGGCGTTTTTGACCACAGAAAGTAATTAACTACAACACTCTCAAATGGAGATCACTTTAATTTTACAGATTACTGGGATAGGCTTCTATCGTCCGTGCATGTCAGCTGTAATACATGCTGGTGGTGGTAGATAATTTCTTATTGCCACAAATAGTGACATTAAGAAATTATATTTATCAGGTAAAAGAAATGGGACACCTGCACAAATGAAGTAGGTTTCTATTGTTCTTGTAGTCTACATTTCTTTCCCGTAAAGTCTACTTGCAAATGTGCAGTTGGAGTATCAGGTCTAAGCCAGGAAGTAAAGGTATTGCGTAAACCATCCCGGGATTTTATCACAGCCCTTGTCTCAGTGACTGTACCTTAATACATTCCATCGATTCCATGTTGCCTGTGGTATACAGTGGTAAGGAGCCTTCATTTTCAGCGGCAGACTGAATCCTATATAATAAAAGGCTAGCCCTGCTCCTTACCTCTATGGGGGAATTCAAGTGTTTTGCGTACGATCGTCTACTAGATGGTACCCGGTGGTGCAATTCAAGTGTTTCTTCTATAGTGGGCCTCTTTCTATAGGGGACCTGATACCATCCTCTATATGAATCCAGTTCCAGCCATCTATTATAAAAAGAATACAGTTCTATATGGGACTGGATTCAGGGCCTAATTCAGACCTGATGTGCAGAGAGAATGGATACCCTAGGGTGCTCGGGCGCTTTAGGTAGGAGATGCTTAACCAAGCAGCAGTCTCTGAAATAAGGGAAGTCACTCCCGTTAGCAGTGCAAAGAAAAGGTGGGGTGAGACCGCGCTAAATTTGATGGATACAACAAGTAGTATAAATAAAAACACAATTTATTCCTAAAATAAAATGCAATAGGTTTCAGTTAAGAACTAAGTACATGTAGGACAAATGCATGTCAGATACAGTTGGTATATGGTCTAATTTTCATAGGACACTTCTATAGGGTTGCCCAATACGCCAGGTAAGTATTGTTTGAAATTTGGAAGTTTTGAGGTGACCGTTCCGGATTGTTTTCCCCTACAGGTATACAGTCCAGCATAAACAACAGTCTCAGAGATAAGCAATATCCAATAGATAGGCAGTTTACCGTTAGAGGGTAGTGTGCTCCAGATTCTTTTTAGTGGAGAGCTCCTCATGCATTACGGTTGACACAGTCCTTTTGTGCGGATATTGCTATTTGTAGTCTCAGAGTTGGGATGGATCGTCTGGACGAAGTTTAGGGGATGGTTCGGTCCTCCTTCAGAACAACTCCTGGCGGGGGTCCCTGGTACACCTGACGCGTTTTGCTGCAGTCAGCTTGCAGCTTTATCAAAGGTATCCATAGTTAAGACATGTGGGGTTTATATACCCCTTCCAATATGGTGGCTAATTAGCCCTTGGTAGCACCTGATTGCATGATTACATAATCATCACTTAAAATATATGTTTAAAACTAGAACAAACTTACATGGTAGACAGACCTACTTTGGATGGGATGTGGTGTATATGAAATAAAACAAATTATTAGGCAATTCAATGATAAAAACCAATAAATTTATAGACTTTCAACTGATAAGTATAGATAGGTAGGACACAATAGCCAATGGGTGGATTTGTTGTGGCCAGTGTTGTCATGGATACAGCATTGTGTTCATTTGTTATTGGTGGGGGACATAGTATAGAACAGTACTGAGATTTCGTATTTCCTGATGAAATTACCGATCACGTGACCCACATATCACGTGATCGGAACATTGGTGGTGTACTTCCGCATTGCGGGGGGAGAACGGTTGCTAGGAAACCTAATAGGGCAGCTGTCTGTAGGGAATATCAGCTGTGGAGGCCGTGGATCGTAGCGGCTCTTCCGCCTTGGTCGATGAAATGCGGGACACGTGACCGCGTCAACACACGTGACTTGTTTTAGATCATCGTGTGCAGCGCTTTCGCCCACCAATGTGTAGATGTTGTGGCGCTTCCGCCAACCAGCCACTAAGATGGTTTAGGAGTTTTAAAAAGACGGAACAGTGTCCGTTCGGAGAGTTAGAAATTTTACATAAACAGCACAATATCAGACTTAGATGGGAGGGATTCAGAGTTTAAATAATAAACCACAAATCTAGTAACTACAGTGATGTTACATTTATTATTATATATAGGAGATAGATTCCCTAAGAACAGGAGAGGTAATATTCTGCATTTTCATTTAATGTTCAATTCGTTATTTTTATTTAAATGTCATCATAAGAGATGTGACAGTGGGGAAATTATACATAAATCCCCATACATGATTTATTGGTAATAGGGTTCAGGGGGATCAGTAGAACACTAATAAGGTGATCCACTCGTCCCACCGAAGTCCATTTACTTACATATAGAAAGGTGGTATATTTGTGAGAATGTTGTATAGCCTATATGGAGTCAGGATGTAACAGGAATAGGGGGATTAGTTGGTATTCATATTATATTATAGTATTTAGTTCTACAGCCTCATTGAGGCCCCCTGGATATATTGAGCCCATTCTAAACATCCAATAGGCTTCCTGTTGGCATAATTTTTTATATCGGTCCCCTCCCCTGTTGGTTGATGGAATATGTTCTACTCCAACTAATTTAAGGCAGTTGGGATTACCGTGATGGAACTCATGAAAGTGTTGGGAGACACTATGAGATGTCAGTCTCTTGATAATGTTCCTTCGATGTTCAAGAAACCTTATTTTTAACTTTCTGGTGGTACGTCCTACGTATTTCAGTCCACATTCACATGAAAGGATATATATAACGTAGGAAGAGTTACAGTTGATGAAGTGTTTGATTTCATATAGTACCTCACTATTTTCGGTTTTAATGGATTTAGTTTTATTATCTATATGGTTACAAGTAATGCATCTCGTTGCTCCACACTTAAAAAACCCTTTGGTTTTAGATGGAAGCCAGGAGTCTGATTGAGCCATGGGTTTCGAGTCTAATTTCAAGAAGCTTGGCGCTAATGTATTACGAAGTGATCTATTCTTCCGAAAAATAAAGACTGGGTCAACTGGTAATATAGGGGCTATTAGATAGTCCTGTTTGAGAATGTTGTGATTTTTTCTTAGAATCTGTTTGATTTTGGTACAATGATTATTGTAGGTGGAGATAAATGCTACTGGTTTTTCTTCTCCTGGTGTATTTATTCTTACCTCCTTTTGGGATAATAATGTGTTTCTATCTATTTTCCTGACCTCCTCAAGTGCCCTGTTTAAAAGTGCTTCAGGATAACCTCTCTGTTCGAATGATTTTAGCATCTCTAGTGCTTGAATTTCAAAGGATACTGTGTCAGAACAATTGCGTCTAAGACGTATGAGCTGTCCCCTGGGAATGCTCCTCTTCCAGGGGGGGTAGTGGGCACTTGAATAGTGCAAATATGCATTAGTGCCCACTTCCTTGGCATAGTTGGTGGTACATATTTTGCCATCTTTAACTTCTAAAGACACATCCAGAAAATTGATACGTTGTGAATGATATTGGTGAGTAAAAACTAAATCATAAGTGTTAGAATTAAGAGTGTCAACAAATAATTGTGCCGAATGTGAATCCCCATCCCAAATAATGAATAAGTCGTCAATGTATCTGCCATACAGGACCAGGCCCGCCCCCCAATCACCCCCCCAAATGAGATGTTCCTCCAATTCGCCCACATAGAGGTTGGCGTAACTGGGAGCGAACCTGGTCCCCATGGCAGTACCCTTGACTTGTAGGTAGTGGGATTGTAAAAATAAGAAATAATTGTGACGCAGAATAAAGGAAATAGAATCTATAATGAATTTCCTGTGAATCACACTCAGGTCCCCATCTTGATTGAGTCGTTTGGATATTGTGGATAAACCTTTTTCATGTGGTATATTTGAATATAGGCTTTGGACGTCCAAAGTAAGAAATGCATATGAGTTTTGCCACTTCACATCTTTGATAAGAGATAGGAAATGGGTAGTATCTTTGATGTGGGATCTGAGTGTAGGTACACGAGGTTGTAAATATGAGTCTACATAAAAGGAAATATTAGAAGTGAGGGAGTGGATACCTGAAATGATGGGTCGCCCAGGGGGTGAAGTCAGGGACTTGTGTATTTTTGGTAGGTGGTAATAAACAGGAGTGACAGGATGTGCTGGATAGAGGAAGTGATATTCTTCTCTGGATATGACTTCAGCGTCCAAGGCCCCCCCTAGAAGAGTCGCAAGCTCCCGGAGAAAGTCTTGTGTGGGGTCGCTAGTCAATTTGGTATAAAACTCAGTATTTTCTAGCTGTCTCATAGCCTCCAATATATAGTCGTCCTTATTCTGTATAACTAGCCCACCCCCCTTGTCTGCTTCCTTGATAATTATAGATTTATCTTTTGTTAGGATATTTATAGCCCTCTTCTCTTGTCTGGACAAGTTAGATTTACTTTTTTGGGGCTAGAGATCAATATCTGTACACATTGTCTTGAAGTCATCTAAGGTAACTTTATAAAAGGTTTCTATACTAGAACCCTTAGATTTTATAGGAAAGAATTCCAACTTCTGTTTGAAGTTCTTTCTAGATATATCGAACAGTTTCTCTGTCTTTGTGGTTGTGGAATTAACCACACCACCTAATTCTTCCAATATATCCAGAGCTAATTGGTCCTCATGATCAAGCACTATGGGGAGGGCCTCTTCATTCTTGCGTTTCATACATTGTTTGGCAAAGTATCTTTTGCGGCACAGTGTTCTAATGTATCTATTGAGTTCCACAAATAAAGTAAAGATATTGGGTGGGGCAGATGGAGAGAACTTAAGGCCTTTATTTAAGAGGGCAGTTTCTAAATCTGTAAGTACTTTTGATGATAGGTTAAAAATAGATGTAGTCTTAGTCACCTTAGTTTTGATCCTATTTAATTTCTTATGTTTTTCTTTCTTGCCCCCTCTTCTCCCTCTGAATCTGTACTTCTTCTGCCTCTTTTTGATGCTGTTTGGTGTTCGTTTGTATGAGATATTTGATCCCAATGTAATTTGTTTGGACGTTTGTCTAAAAAAACTTCTGAAGTATTTTCTGTCTGTCGGACTTTCAAATCTCTCTCTTTGGGTCTTGCCCCCCTATTCTGAGTATCATAAAATGATTTGTCTCGTGTCCTAGGTGACAATGAGTGGGAATATGTGGAATGTGATGTGTGCGCTTCTTCATTTTCTTTAGCTCTCCTAGGGTGGGGTGAACTGTTGGACCAATGGTGTCTGGTATTACCTCCCTCTTTGTACTGGGTGTGATTAGAATGCCTGTATGGGGATTGATGAACACTAAACAGCATCAAAAAGAGGCAGAAGAAGTACAGATTCAGAGGGAGAAGAGGGGGCAAGAAAGAAAAACATAAGAAATTAAATAGGATCAAAAATAAGGTGACTAAGACTACATCTATTTTTAACCTATCATCAAAAGTACTTACAGATTCAGAAACTGCCCTCTTAAATAAAGGCCTTAAGTTCTCTCCATCTGCCCCACCCAATATCTTTACTTTATTTGTGGAACTCAATAGATACATTAGAACACTGTGCCGCAAAAGATACTTTGCCAAACAATGTATGAAACGCAAGAATGAAGAGGCCCTCCCCATAGTGCTTGATCATGAGGACCAATTAGCTCTGGATATATTGGAAGAATTAGGTGGTGTGGTTAATTCCACAACCACAAAGACAGAGAAACTGTTCGATATATCTAGAAAGAACTTCAAACAGAAGTCGGAATTCTTTCCTATAAAATCTAAGGGTTCTAGTATAGAAACCTTTTATAAAGTTACCTTAGATGACTTCAAGACAATGTGTACAGATATTGATCTCTATCCCCAAAAAAGTAAATCTAACTTGTCCAGACAAGAGAAGAGGGCTATAAATATCCTAACAAAAGATAAATCTATAATTATCAAGGAAGCAGACAAGGGGGGTGGGCTAGTTATACAGAATAAGGACGACTATATATTGGAGGCTATGAGACAGCTAGAAAATACTGAGTTTTATACCAAATTGACTAGCGACCCCACACAAGACTTTCTCCGGGAGCTTGCGACTCTTCTAGGGGGGGCCTTGGACGCTGAAGTCATATCCAGAGAAGAATATCACTTCCTCTATCCAGCACATCCTGTCACTCCTGTTTATTACCACCTACCAAAAATACACAAGTCCCTTACTTCACCCCCCTGGGCGACCCATCATTTCAGGTATCCACTCCCTCACTTCTAATATTTCCTTTTATGTAGACTCATATTTACAACCTCGTGTACCTACACTCAGATCCCACATCAAAGATACTACCCATTTCCTATCTCTTATCAAAGATGTGAAGTGGCAAAACTCATATGCATTTCTTACTTTGGACGTCCAAAGCCTGTATTCAAATATACCACATGAAAAAGGTTTATCCACAATATCCAAACGACTCAATCAAGATGGGGACCTGAGTGTGATTCACAGGAAATTCATTATAGATTCTATTTCCTTTATTCTGCGTCACAATTATTTCTTATTTTTACAATCCCACTACCTACAAGTCAAGGGTACTGCCATGGGGACCAGGTTCGCTCCCAGTTACGCCAACCTCTATGTGGGCGAATTGGAGGAACATCTCATTTGGGGGGGTGATTGGGGGGCGGGCCTGGTCCTGTATGGCAGATACATTGACGACTTATTCATTATTTGGGATGGGGATTCACATTCGGCACAATTATTTGTTGACACTCTTAATTCTAACACTTATGATTTAGTTTTTACTCACCAATATCATTCACAACGTATCAATTTTCTGGATGTGTCTTTAGAAGTTAAAGATGGCAAAATATGTACCACCAACTATGCCAAGGAAGTGGGCACTAATGCATATTTGCACTATTCAAGTGCCCACTACCCCCCCTGGAAGAGGAGCATTCCCAGGGGACAGCTCATACGTCTTAGACGCAATTGTTCTGACACAGTATCCTTTGAAATTCAAGCACTAGAGATGCTAAAATCATTCGAACAGAGAGGTTATCCTGAAGCACTTTTAAACAGGGCACTTGAGGAGGTCAGGAAAATAGATAGAAACACATTATTATCCCAAAAGGAGGTAAGAATAAATACACCAGGAGAAGAAAAACCAGTAGCATTTATCTCCACCTACAATAATCATTGTACCAAAATCAAACAGATTCTAAGAAAAAATCACAACATTCTCAAACAGGACTATCTAATAGCCCCTATATTACCAGTTGACCCAGTCTTTATTTTTCGGAAGAATAGATCACTTCGTAATACATTAGCGCCAAGCTTCTTGAAATTAGACTCGAAACCCATGGCTCAATCAGACTCCTGGCTTCCATCTAAAACCAAAGGGTTTTTTAAGTGTGGAGCAACGAGATGCATTACCTGTAACCATATAGATAATAAAACTAAATCCATTAAAACCGAAAATAGTGAGGTACTATATGAAATCAAACACTTCATCAACTGTAACTCTTCCTACGTTATATATATCCTTTCATGTGAATGTGGACTGAAATACGTAGGACGTACCACCAGAAAGTTAAAAATAAGGTTTCTTGAACATCGAAGGAACATTATCAAGAGACTGACATCTCATAGTGTCTCCCAACACTTTCATGAGTTCCATCACGGTAATCCCAACTGCCTTAAATTAGTTGGAGTAGAACATATTCCATCAACCAACAGGGGAGGGGACCGATATAAAAAATTATGCCAACAGGAAGCCTATTGGATGTTTAGAATGGGCTCAATATATCCAGGGGGCCTCAATGAGGCTGTAGAACTAAATACTATAATATAATATGAATACCAACTAATCCCCCTATTCCTGTTACATCCTGACTCCATATAGGCTATACAACATTCTCACAAATATACCACCTTTCTATATGTAAGTAAATGGACTTCGGTGGGACGAGTGGATCACCTTATTAGTGTTCTACTGATCCCCCTGAACCCTATTACCAATAAATCATGTATGGGGATTTATGTATAATTTCCCCACTGTCACATCTCTTATGATGACATTTAAATAAAAATAACGAATTGAACATTAAATGAAAATGCAGAATATTACCTCTCCTGTTCTTAGGGAATCTATCCCCCATCTCCTATATATAATAATAAATGTAACATCACTGTAGTTACTAGATTTGTGGTTTATTATTTAAACTCTGAATCCCTCCCATCTAAGTCTGATATTGTGCTGTTTATGTAAAATTTCTAACTCTCCGAACGGACACTGTTCCGTCTTTTTAAAACTCCTAAACCATCTTAGTGGCTGGTTGGCGGAAGCGCCACAACATCTACACATTGGTGGGCGAAAGCGCTGCACACGATGATCTAAAACAAGTCACGTGTGTTGACGCGGTCACGTGTCCCGCATTTCATCGACCAAGGCGGAAGAGCCGCTACGATCCACGGCCTCCACAGCTGATATTCCCTACAGACAGCTGCCCTATTAGGTTTCCTAGCAACCGTTCTCCCCCCGCAATGCGGAAGTACACCACCAATGTTCCGATCACGTGATATGTGGGTCACGTGATCGGTAATTTCATCAGGAAATACGAAATCTCAGTACTGTTCTATACTATGTCCCCCACCAATAACAAATGAACACAATGCTGTATCCATGACAACAATGGCCACAACAAATCCACCCATTGGCTATTGTGTCCTACCTATCTATACTTATCAGTTGAAAGTCTATAAATTTATTGGTTTTTATCATTGAATTGCCTAATAATTTGTTTTATTTCATATACACCACATCCCATCCAAAGTAGGTCTGTCTACCATGTAAGTTTGTTCTAGTTTTAAACATATATTTTAAGTGATTATGTAATCATGCAATCAGGTGCTACCAAGGGCTAATTAGCCACCATATTGGAAGGGGTATATAAACCCCACATGTCTTAACTATGGATACCTTTGATAAAGCTGCAAGCTGACTGCAGCGAAACGCGTCAGGTGTACCAGGGACCCCCGCCAGGAGTTGTTCTGAAGGAGGACCGAACCATCCCCTAAACTTCGTCCAGACGATCCATCCCAACTCTGAGACTACAAATAGCAATATCCGCACAAAAGGACTGTGTCAACTGTAATGCATGAGGAGCTCTCCACTAAAAAGAATCTGGAGCACACTACCCTCTAACGGTAAACTGCCTATCTATTGGATATTGCTTATCTCTGAGACTGTTGTTTATGCTGGACTGTATACCTGTAGGGGAAAACAATCCGGAACGGTCACCTCAAAACTTCCAAATTTCAAACAATACTTACCTGGCGTATTGGGCAACCCTATAGAAGTGTCCTATGAAAATTAGACCATATACCAACTGTATCTGACATGCATTTGTCCTATATGTACTTAGTTCTTAACTGAAACCTATTGCATTTTATTTTAGGAATAAATTGTGTTTTTATTTATACTACTTGTTGTATCCATCAAATTTAGCGCGGTCTCACCCCACCTTTTCTTTGCACTGATGTGCAGAGAGAGTTAGATTTGGGTGGGTTATATTGTTTCTGTGCAGGGTAAATACTGGCTGCTTTATTTCTACACTGCAATTTAAATTTCAGTTTGAACACACCCCACCCAAATCTAACTCTCTCTGCACATGTTACGTCTGCCCCACCTGAATTGCACATGGTTTTGCCCATTAGAGAACAAATTTGCTGCTGCGATCAGGTCTGAATTAGGCCCTCAGTTCTATGCGCGGCTGGATTCATCCCTCTTTTGGAATCCAGTTCTATGGGAGCCGGATTCGGTCCTCTATATGAATTCAGATCTGTGAGGGTCCGCATTTGGCCCTCTATTAGAATCCACTTCTATATGGGAGTCCATAGGCAGCACCATGTATAGATGGCATTGGCTATCAGGTACAAGCTTTGGAAAGTTTTGCTTTCCAGAGCTTGATATATATGGGGAATGCGCTCAGGCCTCAGAAAACAGAAGTTTTGCTCTATACATATATAGGACCTCATTCAGGTTGGATCGCAAACCGAGATCCAACCGTAATAATTACAATGATGATGCGGGTGCATGCGCAAGGCCCATCTTGTGCATGTGCCTGCGTTTACTGCGGGCGCCCGCAGTATTTGTGAAAACCTCTGCCTGATTGACAACGCTCCGTTTCCAAGGTGGAGACGGAGCGTTGCGGGGGCGGCAGCTTCCAAACGATGGCATTATCGTGCCGGCTGCGTGACGTCACATGCATCCACTCCGATCAAAAAGATGGCGGCGGGCCTCCTGCCGTCGCAACCAGGCTGTGCCGACAGGAGGCTTCCCTAATTCCTGACTGAATAGGGTCCGTGGTTTTGTGTAATGCCAGTCTTTAATAGATATTGGTGGTCAATCCGAGTTGTTCGCTCGTTGCCGATTTTCGCTATGCTGCTATTTGTTGCTAAATGCGCATGCGCATGGTACGCAGAGCGCATGCACTAAGTTATTTAACACAAAACTTAGTAGATTTGCTGGTGTTCGAGTGACGCTTTTCAATCGCACTGCTGATCGCTGAATGATTGACAGGAAAGGGGCGTTTCTGGGTGGTAACTGAGTGTTTTCCGGGAGTGTGCTAAAAAAACGCAGGCGTGTCAGGGAAAAACGTGGGAGTGTCTGAGGAAACGGGGGAGTGGCTGGCCGAACGCAGGGCGTGTTTGGGATGTCAAACCAGGAACTAAATGGACCGAGGTGATCGCAATCTGTGAGTAGGTCTGGAGCTACTCAGAAACTGCAAAGAATTATTTAGTAGCAGTTCTGCTAATCTTTCGTTCGCTAATCTGCTAAACTAAGATACACTCCCAGAGGGCGGCGGCCTAGAGTGTGCAATGCTGCTAAAAGCAGCTAACTAGCGAACAACTCGGAATGAGGGCCCTTATGCAGCAAATAGCTTTGAAGGTATTACACTTGGAGCAGGATTGGTGTGGGTAAACTGCATGATGTAGAGTCGCACAACCTCTACCCACCTTACACTTCAATGGTCTTATCACAGGCAGGGCTGCCAAGAGAACTCCTGTGACAAAGCCTAATATTTATCCTATATTAAACACTATAAAAGGTTAAGAGACACAGTACGCAATTGGCGCACGAGGTACCGTAAGGGTACGCCCTTAGCGTAGCGGACGCTGTATCGGGAGCGAGCCGCTCGAGCGACACAAACGCTCGCGAGAATACGCTGTTGGTATCGGGCACACTATAGGCGGCTGATCACCGTAATGTTACGCTAATAGCGTAACAGACGCTTGTGAACAGGAAACGAACACAAGCGGCACTGACGCTCACAGAATTAAACCTTAATAACTATACCTTAAGGAATGTACTTATACTGTAAACCTTTGTGCAGTGATAATGTGTAGATGCAATGCAGTGTAACTTTGTTAGTTCAAAAGCTGTATGAGCGACTGAGACGCTCAGAGAACCCTTAGAAATATAATAAACACTCAAATACCGGTCTAAGGTTCTAACACCTTTAAGGGAGAGAATGAACGTTCAATTGCAAAAGAATACACAATACAGTTTATACACTACCATGCTAACATTAATACCTAACAGAATAACTACACATTAATATACAATAGTGGCACAATAACATTTAAGGGGGAGGAGAGAAAAATGGCTACAACAAATAGGAGGTAAAATGGCTGCAGAGAACTTACGCACAAGGGGAAACAATCGCAAGAGCCTTCCTGGATATCCAGCTCCCGATTGTCAGTGATGATAACCGTTGAGAAGAGTAGAGTAGAGTGGAGCTGGCCCAGGTCGGCTTGTCCTTATATACACTACACACAGTACGATACAATGGTCCCTACAATCTCATTGTTCATTGGACACAGGAATCCGTCTCCGCATTATAACAAAAGGTCATAGGTTGGTTCATACAGGTGGGCTGTGGCTATTTCAAACTGCTCAGGTGGGAGGGAAACTCAGGTTTCCCACTGCATGGGTAATGAACTGCGAATATAGTAAATGTCCATAAACTTCTTATAGTCATAACTATACGCACGAGCGATTAATCGGTTTCTAACCAACACCGGAATATTGCTAATTATATACTCTTCCGATGGATACTAAACACCACTGCGTAACCCCTGTCTGACCCTTCGTATCAAACAAAGAGAGATCTCTTTGTCTATGAACATGCTATATTAACTAAACTTTCAGATTCTATCAAAGGGACCATAATCTACAAAATACATTATATGACTAAAATATGTAACGATCGAGTCGCATGCTAGACGCACACAAACTCTACCGTAAATGCGCATACCGTGCGCCCGTGACGGCGAGTATGCACACGTACGGGAGGGTTCATGCACGTGCAGCGTGCACATGCATGGGGAGAAAACAAAGCAATGTAGGTTTAGATATTTTTCGACTTTGACAGTCCACCCTTTGGCAGTCACCAATAACTGCCACTTCCTAAAACAGTTCAAAAAGAGAAAAATATATGTCATATGTAAATACATTTCTATGATTGGGTAAGGGAGGAGAGAAGAAGGTGGGAAAAAAGTATGACCTAGTGAGATAGTAGAAGCATGTGTGTATGAGTCCATGTTTGGGGAGTCATGTATCATCATGCCGTACGTGTTTTAAATCAAGCTTCGAGGTATTGCGAAGTATACATTTGAATTCCTTCTTATCCCGTATTAAGGGTCTGTGGATGGGCTGTCAAACTTTACCGAGCTCTCTTCGGCTTTTGGGTGTAACAAAATGGGGGAGCACATTTTAGTTGATGATACATGAATGGGGGGATATGTGATTGCTGATATCTGTGCCTATATTCCCTATCGACTATGTGTGTCATTACCTGAAGGTTGTAGAAATGAAGATAAGAAGCAATTATGGTAAATGCAGTCATAAACTATGTGAGTTTAATATACATTTGCTGATTGAGGTCTTGTCTTGTGTCTTGTCTCGATGTACATGTTGACTGTAGTCTCCCGATGCTTTTGCTATAATTGCTTGAGCAAAAAGCTTTCTCAATGTCCATAGACTTACAATCTTTAAAATGTTGGGCTATCGTAAAATTTAAAGTCACTAGGGATATTGGGGGGTCTATGGCATTGTCCATCAGTGGTCTGTATAAAAAGGTTGTCAAATTCTTCTTCCAAGCGGATGTCTTTGTACCTTGGAGGAAAACAAAGGAGAAACGGGTGAAAGAAACGGACCGTGGAATCACATTTTCATCACAACATTGTCTCTATCGTTGGGTCATAAATCAAATTAGTCGTTGTTATTACAGTATCTTCACTTCTTAAACTCATCACTCGGGCACTACGTTTACACTTCGTTAAAACCCGAACGCATCTAAATATCAGACCGACCAATATGATGACACCCAGAATACACAAAAGAAATTTCCCTACATCCATGATAATACCTTGGGCCCATTCTCCTAAACCAGAGAACCAATTTTGTGGGTTCAACCATGACACCCAACTGGTCAGCTCATTACCCACAGCAGCAAGGGTGAGATTGTGTTTCCTTCGGAACTCCCATTTTAATTGCAAGATGTCATCCATCTTTTGGTCTATGACCTCTACCGGGTCCTCTGTGCTGTTTGTAATATAAGTGCAGCATTTTACGCCGTACTGCGTTGCCAGTGTGACACAATATCCACCTGTTACTGCCGTGAGATAATTGAGAACCATCCTATGCTGAACCAGTTCTGTTTTATAAGCTTGGAGCTCCCTTCCAGTATACCTAAAAGTGCCGTCATACATTTCAGTGATATTGTCTATCAAATTCGCAAGTGCGTTTATGTATTTGAAATTTATCACCCCCCTGGCGGTACGAGTGATATCCATTGCGAGGAGAAACTGAATCCCGGTGGATTCATAGATCAGGTCAGAGGCATGATGCTCTGTGCTTTCTACCAGGTGCCTTTTAACTACGTGCTCGTAATGGGTGTGAGTATAAGGAGCTGGGGCACTGCGGTGAATATCTTTAATTTTGGTATGCGATACAGTCATTACCTCAGGCAATACTTTTCCAATATAACATAATCCCTCTGAGTTTGGGGCAAGCCACTTATACGCCTTTCTCCCGCATATGAAATATGCGTCATCGGGGAGAACATATGGGACTGAATATGTTAGAACCATGTTACACATCTTCCATGTGAACCCTCCTAACCCTAATTCTCCCATCTGTCTAGTACACGTATCCGGTTGTATGATATGTGCACAGTATCCTGGTGATACTTCTCCAACTCTCATGGTCCTACTTCCTAGGGTATACCTATATCGGAAATATTTTCCACTACCGGCTATGTGGCGTATAAGCTCTGTATCTGTAGGCATTCTATCGGCTCTATATGAAAAGGTCATGGTTTTGTTATTCCATGACACTTCCCAATTTCCCGGCTTTCGGGGATTGGAAATGTTAAAACACACTAAGGACCTATCCACATGATATTGGTGGAGCTTCAAACTAGGAGGACTAGAGATATTAAACCTCTTGTCCACCGGTCTCCCACCACTTAACTCAAGTACCTCCCCTATCGTTAAAGGAAATGGTACTAGTCCTGACTTGCTGTGACCTTGAGGTACTTGAGAGCATACCCAACAGTCTGTTTGGTTTAACACCTTACCCACTAATGAGTGATAGTCACCCAATGGATGCCGGTCCATGTTAATGTTAAAACTGGACTGACATTTCTTGATGCACCCATCCTCAACTAAGTTATCACAATGCCTACAGATGCAATTTTCTTCAGCTAACAATCCTTCACAATTCCTTCTATGGTCAATGCTACCAGATCATTTTCTGATACTCGCCTTTGCTTGGTGATTATGTTGTTCTTGGAAATCTACGCCTCCATCTCTGTCATCAGAACCTTTCTGGATCCTTTCTCGACCTCACTGGTACTCTCACCGAAACAGACTGCTCTGGTCTACATCAGGGTCAACATGAAAACACGGATCACAGTCTCTTGAGGCGAGTCCATCTTACAGGAGGAGAAAGGAGAAATTTGTAATGGGGGTACAGGAAAACAGTTTGAGGGGGAGAGAAACTTGTTACGATAATTAGTTCTCTAGTCTTGTTGTTCTTCTTGTTCTGCTGTCATCTCAAAGGTGCTTTCTCTCAGTCTTCTAAACATTCTGGTGATACAATATTCCTTCTAGCTCAGCGCTCTTTCTGTAAGGAGAATAAATCTTGCATTACCATTTGTCCAACTAATGTGTGACATACCATCTGTAAAGTATGAGAACATGAGAAAAGAAGAAAAAAACAAAAAAGAGAGAGAGAACACTTCATATATATATGTTACATAAACCAACAATAAACAACAACAGGAAAAAACATTTTTCAGGAGAGAAAAAAACATTGTCAGATCTTCCGTTCACCATCAGGCTGTCACATCTACATGTCCAATGGCATCTTTGCATAGTCTCTCCCACCAGTATTTCCATACTCCACCCTTTGTATCTGGCCAGGATACATCGATGCTGGTAGGTCATACTGGGGTTTGGTAGACTTCTGAAAAGGTCAGGTAGTCAGGTGATGCTGGAGCTGTTGTGGTGAACGTCAGAGATGGGGAAAAAGAAACATTTTACAGATACATTACAAATTTTACCCGGTCATTCCTGTGTCTTCAAGGAATGACCTCCCAATTTATTAACTGTTACCTCAGGCTTTATCAAGGTTAATGATCAACTTTCCTAATCATAAATTATATGTGTGGACCAAAATTTGACATGTGTGATACTTGATTATACTTCCGAGTGTCGTAACTCTGCTCGTGTTTCTGTCTAGGGGGTCTGACTTTATGTGGGCTGTTGCAGTTACTGGCATAATGCCCTTCTTCTTTTACAAAGATAACAAATCCTTGGTTTCCTCCATGTGCCAATGGCCTGGGGTTTTGGTTGATTTGATGCCTCCTCTAATGCTTGGATGCTCATCACCATCAACCGCTTTTCCTGTGTTTCCCTGGTTCTTTGATTATTATGGTCATGTCGTTGTCTAGGGGGTGTATATACCTTGTGTGTGTTTTTAGACCTACAATCTCGTGCAACATGACCTTCCCTTAAGCAGTTGTAACACCTTCTTACTTTTGACCTATTCACAGGGGTTTGTGGCTTGCTTTTGATGTTCCGGTCATGATTAATAGCGGACTCTTTCAAATCGGCCACTGAGATATCTCTCCAGTTAGGTAGAGAGGCTTGTATACTCGTTCTTAATACTTCCTTTAAACCATTTATTAACACATAAACTGCTACTTTCCTGTAGTGTACATTTGTTTTAATATATTGTGTTCACCCTGACAGGATTTTGTTCCATTATGCTATTTTGTGTTAACTCTTTGGTGTAAGATGCATTTGTCTGTGAGTAACATACAATACCGTACTTACCTGTTGACACGACCTCACCTGACCCTCCGTTAGGGGGTTCTGCTATTGCCTTTACCAACTTGGCCGTGTCCCTCTGGGTGTCTCGTATGATGACTGCTGGGTAGAGTGTTGACATCGTGTTGGTTTCACCTTCTCGCTGGTAATCCTGAGGGGAGTTTAACATGGGGTGCGACTTGCACAGGTTAACATTTGTAATTTTGACACTTTCATTTTTATAAACATTATTACATTTGTTACTTTCATTCTTAATACAGTTACTAAGTGCATTTTTATCGTACACCATCGTGCCATTCTCGGCAGCCATAATCCTCTCCATTGCCATGTCTCTCCTCCCAAGATGAGAGTCAGATATGCAAGTTAAATTTCTTTGCATTTCACTTTCCTGTTGCCACAATTGTAAATAGTCATAATGTCTAATACGCCTTTTTGAAGATTTAATCAGGCAAACTCTTCTCCTTAAATTCTGTAATACTTCTGGGTTAAAACTACCTACCCGGGGAAACTTCTCCCCGTCATGCACAGTCATCCTTTCCCATTCATTGCACAACATCTCTGTGTGATGACCATATTTCTCACACATGATATACCTTGCCGACCCGATTGGTCGGTTTACCAAATCAACCTGAACCTCGGTTGATCGCCCCTTACCTGAACAACTGGCCCCCATCTTTGCAGGTGCTGCTTTCACTACCTCTGACTTCAAATCAGGGTCTTCGGCAACCCTTACAAAAACCAAGATGTCCGGGGTAAGGCTGCGGTGGGGGTTTTGCACCGAGGTCCGACCACTTAACTCCGCCCACGCTGGCCAATACGACGACCAAAGTTCCCAGAGGTTCCGTACCCAACCTAGGGCCCCTATGAACGTCTACTTGCTCGGGCGTGTGGGAGTATGTTACCCTCCCCAGCAAGTATCAGTCGTTGGAGTGTCCCTGAGTGATCAGGCTACCTCCCTTAAAATAAAAAAATTACACAAATCACGTTAACAATGTGCAAGTAGCGTTCTTATGAATATTCAAGACACGCTAATGCACACAATCACATGCGGTACAATCGTATCTGCACACAAACAACTAATCTTATGTGCGGAACGATCAACGGAATTGAAAATTTCGGCTGCAAATTCCTTCAGCAATGAGCTTTGTTGGCCTATATGGGTCTCGCACCAACCCTCTTCGGTTGTGCTCTCTTACTTCTAGTCTACTGTACCTGAACCTCCTGGTCCGTGACCTCCTGGTCTGTATGTACAGCAGACTCTACTGCTCTTTATATGTCGAGACTAACAAGGGACGCCTCCCAAGCCACCCCGCGCTATCACTTTCGCTGGTGTACCTCTTTCTAATTTCCTATGGTTCCCACGTCCGTAAAAAGAGAGAAATCTTATATATCCACACTCTTACATTCGAACACTATTATTTCTGTACAGAATTCCTTTTATTCGGTAATAGTCTAACCCAGAAGAATTGCAACAGAGAAGGTTTTTTTTCTTTTAACTTTAACGTTTGGATTTGAGATAGATTTGCGTTATTATCGCGTTACTTCCTTATCGCCTACTAAAACAATACTATCGTGCGGTTTGTATTATGTGGGCGTATCCGTACGCTCCGTTGCGTAATATACGCTCCGTGCGTCGACCCTTGCGTCGTGTACGCCCCGCCCCTGTAGGGACACGTGTACACAGACCAAGTACGTCCACAGTAACACAACTACACGTTTATCAATGTAAATGATCTTTAACTGTAATCATTCACTGGACACCACCCAAATCTCCCTTGTATTTCTAGGCGAGACTGGGTGCGTGCCTTTACAACTATTCCCTTAAATATTACTTTTTATCTTTTAACTATTAATAACAACAAATCTCTCAGCACGTTATCAATGGTATGTGGCAATCAGGAGAATGAGATACGGACAAATACTACTAAGCAAGAAGTACAGGTGTGTGTGCTTATGCGTACGTATGCAAAACAGAAACTAAACAGTTTTAAAAGACAATAACGTACTGTTCTTACCTTCCGGTTCCGGATTCCCTCAGCACTCCTTACTAAGCGAAGCAGACGCTTATCTGGTCAGCACTACGAGGGATACCACCTTCCCGCCCTTTGCTGACCGATAATGTCTGCTAAAGTTACCTAGTGCAGATATGTGAAGAGCGGAGGAGCCCCCAATTGACAAAGCCTAATATTTATCCTATATTAAACACTATAAAAGGTTAAGAGACACAGTACGCAATTGGCGCACGAGGTACCGTAAGGGTACGCCCTTAGCGGACGCTGTATCGGGAGCGAGCCGCTCGAGCGACACAAATGCTCGCGAGAATACGCTGTTGGTATCGGGCACACTATAGGCGGCTGATCACCGTAATGTTACGCTAATAGCGTAACAGACGCTTGTGAACAGGAAACGAACACAAGCGGCACTGACGCTCACAGAATTAAACCTTAATAACTATACCTTAAGTAATGTACTTATACTGTAAACCTTTGTGCAGTGATAATGTGTAGATGCAATGCAGTGTAACCTTGTTAGTTCAAAAGCTGTATGAGCGACTGAGACGCTCAGAGAACCCTTAGAAATATAATAAACACTCAAATACCGGTCTAAGGTTCTAACACCTTTAAGGGAGAGAATGAACGTTCAATTGCAAAAGAATACACAATACAGTTTATACACTACCATGCTAACATTAATACCTAACAGAATAACTACACATTATTATACAATAGTGGCACAATAACATTTAAGGGGGAGGAGAGAAGAATGGCTACAACAAATAGGAGGTAAAATGGCTGCAGAGAACTTACGCACAAGGGGAAACAATCGCAAGAGCCTTCCTGGATATCCAGCTCCCGATTGTCAGTGATGATAACCGTTGAGAAGAGTAGAGTAGAGTGGAGCTGGCCCAGGTCGGCTTGTCCTTATATACACTACACACAGTACGATACAATGGTCCCTACAATCTCATTGTTCATTGGACACAGGAATCCGTCTCCGCATTATAACAAAAGGTCATAGGTTGGTTCATACAGGTGGGCTGTGGCTATTTCAAACTGCTCAGGTGGGAGGGAAACTCAGGTTTCCCGCCGCATGGGTAATGAACTGCGAATATAGTAAATGTCCATAAACTTCTTATAGTCATAACTATACGCACGAGCGATTAATCGGTTTCTAACCAACACCGGAATATTGCTAATTATATACTCTTCCGATGGATACTAAACACCACTGCGTAACCCCTGTCTGACCCTTCGTATCAAACAAAGAGGGATCTCTTTGTCTATGAACATGCTATATTAACTAAACTTTCAGATTCTATCAAAGGGACCATAATCTACAAAATACATTATATGACTAAAATATGTAACGATCGAGTCGCATGCTAGACGCACACAAACTCTACCGTAAATGCGCATACCGTGCGCCCGTGACGGCGAGTATGCGCACGCACGGGAGGGTTCATGCACGTGCAGCGTGCACACGCATGGGGAGAAAACAAGGCAATGTAGGTTTAGATATTTTTCGACTTTGACACCTGGGCCCCGGTACAACAACTTCCAGGGCCCCCACGCCCCTCACCTGGAGGGGGTGTGACCACAGCATGCTGGGGCATGGCCACACTGCTTTAGAGGCATGTCTAGCACGAGAAGCACCCACTCACAGGAGAATGGCAGAACCTGGCTGGGCCCAGGTACTTTTCAGGGTGTGTGGCTTAATCGCAGGAGGCGTGGCCATGCACCCTTAGAAAAAAAAATACAGAAAAAGTTGTGTTTTAAACACTTCCCTGGCCACACTGCAGCTCAACATACAGCAACACGTGCTGGGCTGAGAAGAAGAACTGCAGCTGCCAGGTAAGAGGGTGGGGACCTCGGCCTCCACTGCGCCCCTCCATCAGACCTGGACCCGGGTAATTTGCACCTTAGAGGACCCAGTCATGCCAGTAATCCAAACAAATAATGCAGATCTTGTATACATTACAAAGTGCTTTCATTTTTCAGACTTTAGAATTTCACTCAAGTGTCACTCATGTAGCACATCAGGTGTGGTTCCAATGACTGGAATACAGAAATACATATATATAAATGTCTCATTTTCACCGATAAAGTGGTGTCTTTGAAATTCTTGGAACATCAATTTTTTTTAAGAGGTAAATTCAATTAGCGGCGGGGTTCTGTCAGGATCATCACATGTCAGTACAAAGCCGGTTATCTTTTTGCTTGCATTTTTACGGAATTGTTGTCACCTCCCTAAATGTTAATTCAATTTCCGTCCACGTCTCTAAAATAAGTGTTTATAACAGTGGCGTGCGGTAAGGTCAGTGGCTGGTGAGGCACTACAGCCATAATGTCCAGCGAATCCTGCCAATGACCCCTACCGCCGCCGAGCCAATGCCCTCTACTGCCTCTAAGCCGATGCCCACTACTTCCTCTGAGCCGATGCCCGCTGCCACCGCCAATGGCTTACAAACTCGCCCACCATCACCTGACCCAGCCCTCCGCCACTAATTTGCATCTCAGTCCGATGGACACGACATGCAGAGGCTCAGTTGTATCAGGCAGGGACGGGAGACGCTTCAGCGCTAAATCAGGTGCAGCTTCCGGGTCTGGCTGTGGAACTGTCTGTCACCCGTCGCCGCTGCCTTATTTGCTACCTTCCTGGTCATGTGAGTCTGTAGGCACAGCCCCCACATTGAGGCATGCCTCAAACTCTGCTGTACTCAATGCAGTATTATTAACTGCGTCATGGCCCCGCCCCCAGCAGCTCCAGGCAGTTTCTGACCGAGAGGGGAGGCATATCTATCGCTGCCTCACATCCCCTCTCCCTGTCATACTCTAATGGAAAAAAGCAGGTGTGTATAATTTATAACACAGACTGAGTTATATTTACACTACTGTTAATGTAATATAGATTAGTGGGAAAATCTGTTCTTTTCACTGGAGTATGATAGGTGAGGCTCTGCTTCCCCTGCCTACCCTGACTGCACGTCCCTGGTTTATAAGACTATTTTCTGTCACCAATGAAATGTATTACAGTATTTTGGACCACACCCAGTTTGTTATTTGCGTGAAAAAGAGGCGTCTACCGGACAGAAAATTTTGTATTGTGAAATAATTCATATTTTACTTATGGTGACAATTACATACGTGTAAAGAAAGCAATGAAATACAACACTCTCAAATGGAACTTCCAGAAACGTGTACATTTCCAAACTGGATACGGTTGCTGCAAAGACAGCAGTTCTAATCCTGGATAGATACGTATAGCTTCAGAATGTAAGCTCTCACGAGCAGGGCCCTCCACCCTCATGTGCGTATCCTTCTCTTACTTAAACTATGTTCCATGGCACCAAATCCCGTGGTTTTCTGCCACCCTGATAGTTTTGTCAGTGTCATCTGCTAAAAAAAAAATGAAATCGCTTTCATATAAAAATGTACATAGGTGTGGTTCTTCTAATTATTGGAATGTGCTTTATTCTGATTATCACAGGAAAGTCTTATACACCGTTCATTCAGTCTAGCACATAATGCAGTAGGCGTGGATAAAGTGATCCTAATATGCTTCTCATCGGTGCAGGGTTGCCATCAGAAATTGTAGGACCCAGGACAAAAAAGACAAGCCCCCCCCCCCCCTTGTAGGAATGGCCATCAACCATCAATGATTCATAATCATCAATGGTTTATGGCAGATGTAGAATACTTTTGCCATCGATGAGGGAGAATCAGATGGATTTCCCTCCATCGATGGCATGGCATAACCAAATGTTTTATTTTAGATTTTTAAAAGGTGTTGAGACACGGAACATAGTCCCGCCCTTGACACCCGCAAAGCCCAGACCCTCTATTCTGATTGGCCCATGGGCCAGTCAGTGAAAGAAATTCGAACCATCGGTTGAGGAAACCATTGATCGTCATACATTACATAGTTGGCAGCCATTGATGGTCACTTACGAGCATGACATCTAGTTCATGAAACCTCTGGCAACGAACGTGACACCTACTGCATGAAACCCCTGGCAATGAGCATGACACCCAGTGCATGAACACCTGGCAACGAGCATGACATCCAGTGCATGAAACCTCTGGCAACGAGTGTGACACCTAGTGCATGAAACCCCTGGCAACGAGCAGGTAATTTAAAAGCAATTAAAAGCTCTACTGTAGGGCATAATATGGTGCAGGGGGCATAATATGGTGCAAGGGGCATTACTGTGTTGGGCTTAATATGGCAGAATTTTATTTAGACCTGGGGTGGCCAAGGTCTGTTGTTGCAGGGGCAAAAACTGGGGTGTTAGGTAGTATTTACATGTGACGCCACACCCATTTAGCAAGGCCATACCCATTTTAATGAGGCCACGACCCCTCACCGGGAGCACGCAAATATTGGAACTGTACTGGGAAAATCACTCGCAAAACACATTTTGAAGGATACACCCACACCTGAAAGAGATTTCCTGTTACAGGGTCCAGCATCTTTCTACACAGTCAGCCTGATTCAGATACTATTAAGTGTTGGAAGAGGCTGAGGTATCTCTCCTACTTTGATAAAGGTATTTCGCTGCTTACACCCTTAATGCAGAATCCAGAATTCATACCTGGTCTAAACATAAAGACCCATTCAGGGTGGGCCCTTGCAAATATATTTTACATAGGCCAATTGGTTGATAAAACTGGGCTACGATCTTTTACAGATCTCCGTGAAACCTTTGGTCTTCCGCCAACTTCTTTTTGGTTCTACCTCCAGATTAGACACTACATCTCCTCATTACCTGCCCGAAAAGAGGGATGAGATCCAACCCCCTTTGAATCTTTACTTCTCTCACAAGATTCACAGAGACATTTGATATCCAATTTCTACCAAGTATGTCTGACTGGCTTTACAGACCCAATGCAGAATTACATCTCTACATGGCACAAGGAATTAAATGGGGGTTTTGCGGATGACCAATGGCTCCGGATATTTAACTATGCATTTGCCAGTTCCTCTTCAGAACAGGTTTTGGAAACTCAATCTAAGATTTTATCTCGATGGTATTGATGTCCAACAATTCTTCACCAGATGAACCCGAATCTTCCCAGTATATGCTGGAGATGTGGCCAATCTCGGGGTACCCCCTTACACACTTGGTGGCTTTGTCCAGTGCTATCCAATTTCATTCCCTCTCTGAAAAGATCACCAGCCTCCCACTTCCAACAACACCTGAATTCTAGCTTTTTAATTTGATGAACGTACCCATTTCACAATTTAAAAAGTCGTTGCTTCAACACCTAATGGGGGGAATTCACATGTTTGAAAAGTCGGTTGGGTGTCTGTTTTCTCTAACGTCCTAGAGGATGCTAGGGACTCCGTAAGGACCATGGGGATAGACGGGCTCCGCAGGAGACATGGGCACTTTAAGAAAGACTTTAGGAATGTGTGTGCACTGGCTCCTCTCTCTATGCCCCTCCTCCAGACCTCAGTTTACTACTGTGCCCAGAGGAGACTGGGTGCACTACAGGGAGCTCTCCTGAGTTTCCTGATAAGAAAGTATATTTGTTAGGTTTTTTATTTTCAGGGAGCCTGCTGGCAACAGACTCCCTGCATCGAGGGACTGAGGGGAGAGAAGCAGACCTACTTCTTAAGAGTTCAAGGGCTCTGCTTCTTAGGCTACTGGACACCATTAGCTCCAGAGGGAGTCGGAACACAGGTCTCACCCTGGAGTTCGTCCCGGAGCCGCGCCGCCGTCCTCCTCACAGAGCCGGAAGATAGAAGCCGCGTGAGTATGAGAAGAAAGTAGACATCAAAGGCGGCAGAAGACTTGAGATCTTCACTGAGGTAACGCACAGCAGTAAAGCTGTGCGCCATTGCTCCCACACAGCACACACACAGCAAGTCACTGTAAGGGTGCAGGGGGCGCAGGGGCAGCAATATATCCTAATTTTCTGGCAAAAAGAAGTATATACAGCTAGGCACTGTATAAATAAAGAGCCCCCGCCAGTTTTTTCATTATTTCAGCGGGACCGAAGCCCGCCGCTGAGGGGGCGGGGCTTCTCCCTCAGCACTCACCAGCGCCATTTTCTCCACAGCTCAGTGCTGAGAGAAAGCTCCCCGGACTCTCCCCTGCTTACCACAGTGAAAGAGGGTTTTAAAGAAGGAGGGGGGCACATAATTGGCCGCAAATAAATGATTACAGCGCTATCTGGGTAAACATACTGTGTTTTTCCTGGGTCATTAGCGCTGGGTGTGTGCTGGCATACTCTCTCTCTGTCTCTCCAAAGGGCCTTGTGGGGAAACTGTCTCCAGATAAGAGAATTCCCTGAATGTGTGGTGTGTCGGTACGCGTGTTTTAGCATGTCTGAGGTAAAAGGCTTTCCTAGTAAGGAGGTGGAGCAAATAAATATAGTGTCTCCATCGGCAACACTAACACCTGACTGGGTGGATATGTGGAATGTGTTAAGTGCTAATGTAAATTTATTGCACAAAAGGTTGGACAAAGCTGAGTCCAGTAATTATGCACAGAGTCAGGCTCTGCCTGCCCCTATGTCGCAGGGACCCTCAGGGTCTCAAAAGCGCCCACTATCCCAAATAGTAGACACTAATACCGACACGGATTCTGACTCTAGTGTCGACTACGATGATGCAAAATTATAGCCAAAATTAGCTAACAGTATTCAATATATGATTATTGAAATAAAAGATGTTTTGCATATCACAGAGGAACCCCCGGTCCCTGACACGAGGGTACACAGGTATAAGGAAAAGAAACCTGAGGTAACAATTACTCCTTCTAATGAGCTGAATGAGTTATTGGAAAATAGAAATCTCCAGACAAGAAACTGCAGATTCCCAAAAGGATTCTTATAGCGTATAAAGGACAGGATATGGTGGGAATCCTCCCCAAGGGTAGACAAAACCTTGACACGCTTATGCAAAAAGGTAGCACTGCCACCCCAAGATACGGCTACCCTAAGGGATCCTGCTGAGCGCAAGCAGGAGGCTACATTAAAGTCCATTTACACATAATCTGGTACTTTACTCAGACCGGCGTTAGCGTCGGCTTGGGTTGGTAGCGCTATAGCAGAGTGGACGGATACCTTAACGACAGAATTGGATACCCTGGATAGGGATACCACTTTGTTAACCCTGGGTCATATTAAAGATGCTGTCTTATATATGAGGGATGCTCATGGCCTACTGGGTACTAAAGTCCACGCTATGTCCATTTCTGCTAGACGAGTCCTATGGACCCGGCAATGGACAGGTGATGCCGACTCAAAAAGGGCATATGGAGGTTTTACCTTATAAGGGTATGGAATGATTTGGGGACGGTCTCTCGGACCTGGGGGTATATTTACAAAGAATCGTGTTTTTGCCGTTTTGAAGGGTGTTTGAACTCGAATGGTATCGGGTGCATTTTACTGCAACTTTTTGAATCCTGATACGATCATTCACTAAGCTGCTGACTTTTCCCAATTCATATTTTCCGATGTCGATGTGATTCGTAATGTTAGGCAGTGTTTTATGGGAGTGATGAGTAAAACACTGCCTGACAAAACACAAGTAATCCCGGCCGGATCTGTGAGATCCGTGCAGGGCTTCATTGTGTACCTTAAAAAGGTGTTTAAAGTCGTAAAAATCAGAAAAAAATTGTGTGGGGTCCCCCCTCCTAAGCACAACCAGCCTCGGGCTCTTTGAGCCAGTCCTGGTTGACAAAATATGGGAATTAAAATGACAGGGGTTCCCCCATATTTCATCAACCAGCACCGGGCTCTGCGCCTGGTCCTGGTTCCAAAAATACGGGGGACAAAAAGCGTAGGGGTCCCCCGTATTTTTGAAACCAGCACCGGGCTCCACTAGCCAGGTACATAATGCCACAGCCGGGGGACACTTTTATACTGGTCCCTGCAGCCCTGGCATTACATACCCAACTAGTCACCCCTGGCCGGGGTACCCTGGAGGAGTGGGAACCCCTTAAATCAAGGGGTCCCCCCCCTCCAGCCACCCAAGGGCCAGGGGTGAAGCCCGAGGTTGTCCCCCCCATCCAAGGGCGGCGGATGGGGGGCTGATAGCCATGTGTAAAAAATGTGAATATTGTTTTTAGTAGCAGTACTACAAGTCCCAGCAAGCCTACCCCGCAAGCTGGTACTTGGAGAACCACAAGTACCAGCATGCGGTGGAAAACCTGGCCCGCTGGTACCTGTAGTACTACTACTAAAAAAATACCCCCAAAAAAACAGGACACACACACTGTGAAAGTATAAGTTTATTACATACATGCACACCTCCATACATACATACTTACCTATGTTCCCACGAGGCTCTGTCCTCTTCTCCATGTAGAATCCTTGGGGTACCTGTGAAAAAAATTATACTCACATAATCCAGTGTAGATTGTGTCCAAAGTATAATCCACGTACTTGGCAAAACAAAAAAACGGAAACCCGACCACGCACTAAAAGGGGTCCCATGGTGAGGTTACTTTCGGTCAACCGCTGACCGCAAAGTTCCCACCATTGGCTACAATGGAGTGCATAGGCGCTACATTGTATCTCTGCCGTGTGCTGCCTCACAGACACTACAGGAGCACACAGCCAATCAGGAGAGTGCCACGACGTGGCTGAAGGGACCCTCTTTGACAGGAGTCAGGGGGGGTCCTGGCAGTCGGGGAAAGGGGTCCCATGTGTAAACATGGAACCCCTTTCAGTGCGTGGTCGGGTTTCCGTTTTTTTGTTTTGCCAAGTACGTGGATTATACTTTGGACACAATCTACACTGGATTATGTGAGTATAATTTTTTTCACAGGTCCCCCAAGGATTCTACATGGAGAAGAGGACCGAGCCTCGTAGGAACATAGGTAAGTATGTATGTATGGAGGTGTGCATGTATGTAATAAACTTATACTTTCACGGTGTGTGTGTCCTGTTTTTTGGGGGGTATTTTTTTAGTAGTAGTACTACAGGTACCAGCGGGCCAGGTTTTCCACCGCATGCTGGTACTTGTGGTTCTCCAAGTACCAGCTTGCGGGGGAGGCTTGCTGGGACTTGTAGTACTGCTACTAAAAACAATATTCACATTTTTTACACATGGCTATCAGCCCCCCATCTGCCGCCCTTGGATGGGGGGACAGCCTCGGGCTTCACCCCTGGCCCTTGGGTGGCTGGAGGGGGGGGACCCCTTGATTTAAGGGGTTCCCACTCCTCCAGGGTACCCCGGCCAGGGGTGACTAGTTGGGTATGTAATGCCAGGGCCGCAGGGACCAGTATAAAAGTGTCCCCCGGCTGTGGCATTATGTACCTGGCTAGTGGAGCCCGGTGCTGGTTTCAAAAATACGGGGGACCCCTACGCTTTTTGTCCCCAGTATTTTTGGAACCAGGACCAGGCGCAGAGCCCGGTGCTGGTTGATGAAATATGGGGGAACCCCTGTCATTTTTTTCCCCATATTTTGTCAACCAGGACCGGCTCAAAGAGCCCGAGGCTGGTTATGCTTAGGAGGGGGGACCCCACGCAATTTTGTTTTATGTTTTAACACTAAGCAGACCCTTTCCCATAGATAACCATGCACAGATCTCACTGATCCGTGCATGGTTATCCAAACTCGACTGGAAAAAGCAGGTCTATTTTTTTTCTGCTTTTTTTAACGAATCGAAAAAAACAGACCCGCACATGAGCACTCAGAGACTAACACCCAAATACGAATGAATAGTGAATGCCCGTATTGTATGAAATAACAGCCGCGTTTGACCGATGGTCTATTCATTCGTATTTCTGAACTTTGCCAATCAAACCATTACAAATAGACCAGACACTGCCGAGTTTTCTGCTTAGTGAATTCCCGGATTGGGACTTGAAAAAAACCACAAATCGGACAAACTCGAATTCTTAGTAAATTTTGGCCCTGGTCTCCACAGCTATGGCAGGTAAATCAACATTTTTTGCCTTATATTCCCTCACAGCTTAAGAAAGCGCCACATTATCAAATGCAGTCCTTTCGGTCAAATAAAAACAAGAGAGCACGAGGATCGTCCTTTCTTGCCAGAGGTAAGGGCAGAGGGAAAAATCTGCCAACCACAGCTAGTTCCCAGGAGCAGAAGTCCTCCCCGGCCTCTACAGAATCCACCGCATGACGCTGGGGCTCTGTTCAGGGAGTCCGCCCCAGTGGGGGCACGTCTTCGACTTTTCAGCCACATCTGGTTCACTCACAGGTGGATCCCGGGACAATAGAAATTGTCTTCCAGGGTTACAAGCTGAAATTCGAAGAGGTACCCCCTCGCCGGTTTTTCAAATCGGCCCTACCAGCTTCTCCCCCAGAGTGTTACGACCCGGATGCTCAGGACTGGAGAGATCTTATACAGTAGTCCAGAGCAGCAGGACGTAATGCTGGGAAAGGGAAACGGAATGGGAAATGTTACTACCTGGAGGCTCAGGACTGGAGAGATCTTATACAGTAGTCCAGAGCGGCAGGATGTAATGCAGGGAAAAGGGACATGGAATAGGAATAGCCCCTGGCACCCTACCTCCGTTGTTTTACCCGTGCTGTCAATTCACTCTTGTGAGACTATGGTTTCTTGGGCCCATGGCAGCCGCGTTTGAAGGGCGGATTAAGTCTGCCCAACTCCGATGCCCCCTCAGGTCTTAAGGAGAGACAAAGAGTGAACTGAGACAGGGTAATAACAAGGGGCCCTCTAACTGAAACAACAAGGCCAGGGGCTACTGGCTAACCTAAAACAAAAAGTATGCGCAGCTTGCCGCCAAGGAAAAGGACAACCCCTGAGTTCCGGGGAGGACAATGGAAGCGGAAACCTCCGCAATGCTCCAGTAAAAAAAAAAACAATACTAAAGCGGCCTAGGCCGCAACACGCGGCAAGGCCGCCACTCACGAAACCCGGGTGAGAACCCCAACCGACTGCCACAGGTAAATGAGGACCAGAAGGATTCCCAGGACCGGCTAACGAACTCCAAGATACAGGAACTCAGGGAGCAGGACGGACCGGATACGACAGACCAAGAACAGACGTTCACCAAACATGAGCAGCATGCAGGAAGCTATCACCGGCGTTAGTGTGAGGCACTGAGGAGGCATATAACAGGGAACCCTCCAAAAGAAACACAAAGGCTAATGAACAAATGCCGTGCAGCTGCTTTGCTGCACGAGCAGGGGAAAACAGGTGAATGCTGATTAGTGCAACGGGGAACGCGGTCCGCCTGTGGCGTCCCCGTTGCTAAGGACCCGGCGGCCCTGCACGCACAGCGTCCTAGCGTTGCCAGGGAGCCGGCGGCTTGCGCGCGCCTAGCGTCCCGGCATTGCTAGGCGCGGTGCAGAAGAAACAAGAAGAGAGGCGCGGCACCCGTGACCACTGCTCTGTCAGCGAGCGGGCTCACCACCGCGCCTAACACAGAGAGGGAGATGGTTTTAAATGCAATTCAAAAATTGTGTCTTCAACAGGTGGTGGTAAAAGTTCCCCTGCTACAACAAGGGCGGGGGTATTACTCAAGTCCCAAAACCGGACGGTTCGGTCAGACCCATTTTAAAATTTAAAATCCTTGACCCTATACTTAAAAAGGTTCAAGTTCAAGATGGAATCGCTCAGAACGGTCATCGCCAGCCTAGAAGGGGGGATTTTATGGTATCCATGGACATAAAGGATGCATACCTTCATGTTCCCATATATCCACCTCATCAGGCGTACCTGAGATTTGCGGTACAGGATTGTCATTACCAATTTCAGACGTTGCCGTTTGGGTTTTCCACGGCCCCCGGGCATTTTCACCAAGGCAATGGCGGAAATGAGGGTGCTCCTGCGCAAGCAGGTTGTCACAATTATCCCATACTTGGACGATCTCCTGATAAAAGCGAGATCACAAGAGCAGTTGTTGAACAGCGTGTCACTTTCACTGAAGGTGTTACAGCAACATGGCCGGATTCTCAATATCCCGAAGTCACAGTTAATTCCTACGACTCGTTTGCCCTTCTTAGGCATGATTCTGGATACGGACCAGAAAAGGGTTTATCTTCCGATAGAAAAGGCCCAGGAACTCATGACTCTGGTCAGGGACCTATTGAAGCCGAAACAGGTGTCGGTGCATCACTGCACTCGAGTCCTGGGAAAGATGGTGGCATCCTACAAGGCCATTCCTTTCGGCAGGTTCCATGCAAGGACTTTCCAATGGGACCTACTGGACAAGTGGTCCGGGTCACATCTACAGATTCATCGGTTGATCACGCTGTCCCCCAGGGCCAGGGTATCTCTCCTGTGGTGGCTGCAGAGTGCTCACCTTCTGGAGGGTCGCAGATTCGGCATTCAGGACTGGGTTCTGGTGACCACGGACGCGAGCCTCCGAGGTTGGGGAGCAGTCACACAAGGAAGAAGTTTCCAAGGTCTGTGGTCAAGTCAAGAAACTTGTCTTCACATCAACGTCCTGGAACTGAGGGCCATATACAACGCCCTTCGTCAAGCGGAGACCTTGCTTCGTGACCTACCGGTTCTGATTCAGTCAGACAACATCAGAAGCCACCAGGATTCTTCGCTGGGCTGGGCGGAAAATCATGTGGCTCACTGTCAGCAGTGTTCATTCCGGGAGTGGACAGCTGGGAAGCAGACTTCCTCAGCAGACACGATCTACATCCAGGAGAGTGGGGACTTCATCAGGAAGTCTTCGCACAAATTGTAAGTCAGTGGGCCTGCCCCAGATAGACATGATGGCCGCCTAAACAAAAAACTACAGAGGTATTGCGCCAGGTCAAGAGACCCTCAGGCGGTGGCAGTGGACGCCCTAACAACACCGTGGGTGTTCCAGTCGGTCTATGTGTTTCGTCCTCTTCCTCTCATCCCCAAGGTGTTGAGAATAATAAGGAAAAGAGGAGTACAGAAAATTCTCATTGTTCCAGATTGGCCGCGAAGGGCCTGGTATCCGGATCTGCAGGAAATGCTCACAGAAGATCCGTGGCCTCTTCCTCTAAGACAGGACCTGTTACAACAGGGGCCCTGTCTGTTCCAAGACTTACCGCGGCTGCGTTTGACGGCATGGCGGTTGAACGCCGGATCCTAGCGGAAAAGGGCATTCCGGATGAGGTCATTCCTATTCTGATAAAGGCTAGGAAGGATGTGACAGCTAAACATTATCACCGTATATGGCGGAAGTATGTTTCTTGGTGTGAGGCCAGGAATGCTCCTACGGAAGAATTCCATCTGGGCCGTTTCCTTCACTTCCTACAAACTGGAGTGAATTTGGGCCTAAAATTAGGCTCCATTGAGGTTCAGATTTCGTCCCTATCCATTTTCTTTCAGAGGGAATTAGCTTCTCTCCCAGAAGTACAGACTTTTGTGAAGGGAGTGCTGCATATTCAGCCTCCTTTTGTACCTCCGGTGGCGCCTTGGGACCTCAACGTGGTGTTGAATTTCCTTAAGTCGCACTGGTTTGAACCACTTAAAACTGTGGAATTAAAATATCTCACTTGGAAAGTGGTCATGTTGTTAGCCTTGGCTTCGGCTAGGCGAGTGTCGGAGTTGGCGGCTTTGTCTCATAAAACCCCATATCTGGTTTTCCATATGGATAGAGCGGAATTGTGGACCCGTCCTCAATTCTTGCCTAAAGTGGTGTCATCTTTTCATATAAACCAACCTGTCGTGGTGCCTGTGGCTACGCGAGACTTGGAGGATTCCGAGTCTCTTGATGTAGTCAGGGCTTTGAAAATTTACGTGGCCAGAACGGCTAGGATCAGAAAAACAGAAGCACTGTTTGTCCTGTATGCAGCCAACAAGGTTGGCGCTCCTGCTTCAAAACAGACGATTGCTCGCTGGATCTGTAACACGATTCAGCAGGCGCATTCTACGGCTGGATTGCCATTACCAAAATCGGTTAAGGCCAATTCCACTAGGAAGGTGGGCTCTTCTTGGGCGGCTGCCCGAGGGGTCTCGGCACTCCAACTGTGCCGAGCTGCTACTTGGTCAGGGTCAAACACCTTATCAAAGTTCTATAAATTTGATACCTTGGCTGAGGAGGACCTCCTGTTTGCTCAATCGGTGCTGCAGAGTCATCAGCACTCTCCCGCCCGTTTGGGAGCTATGGTATAATCCCCATGGTCCTTACGGAGTCCCCAGCATCCTCTAGGACGTTAGAGAAAATAAGATTTTAAACCTACCGGTAAATCTTTTTCTCGTAGTCCGTAGTGGATTCTGGGTGCCCGTCCCAAGTGCGGACTACTTCTGCAAGACTTGTATATAGTTTTGCTTACAGAAGGGTTATGTTATCATTTTCATCGGTCCCGGACTGATGCTATGTTGTTTCATACTGTTAACTGGGTAGTTTATCACAAGTTATACGGTGTGATTGGTGTGGGCTGGTATGAATCTTGCCCTTGGATTAACAAAAATCCTTTCCTCGTACTGTCCGTCTCCTCTGGGCACAGTTTCTTTAACTGAGGTCTGGAGGAAAGGGCATAGAGGGAGGAGCCAGTGCACACCCATTCCTAAAGTCTTTCTTAAAGTGCCCATGTCTCCTGCGGAGCCCGTCTATCCCCATGGTCCTTACGGAGTCCCCAGCATCCTCTACGGACTACGAGAAAAAGATTTACCGGTAGGTTTAAAATCGTATTTTCTCCTGTCTATTAGATAGGAAAAAACAGTCACCCAACTGACTTTTCAAACAATTGAATATCCCCCAATGAATGCAGCTAGAGCAGTTATACCTTGTTTTTGGAGATTTACCATCTGCCCTCCCCTCTCTCAGTGGTTTAGAAGAACTGATTTTTACATGTCTGTGGAGGATCTTACGTCCTCCTTAAACCCGACCTTCTCCTCCTTGACAGCAACGTGGTTTGACTGCCCTGAGATTTAAAGAATCGTCGGAATATTCAGCCTACCTAATACCCAATATTAGTATCCCACCCGAGTGTTCTTGAAGATAATCTCAATCCTTTCCCCCCCCCTTACGTCCTACTATCTCTTTCTTGCTCAATATCTTTCTTTCCCACACCTTACTCTAGTCTGACCAATTAACTTTGTTTTTTATTCTGCACCCTGGTTTTCTTTTCCTTTTTGATCTCTCATTGATGTCTATGTCTAAACGGATATTTGATATTTGGTCATGTTATGCCAACTTTACCACTTGAATTGAATTGTATTATGACAATTGCTTGTGTTGCTCGAGAATATTATTTGTCTGACCTGGAAAAATCTTTCACATTGCTACTGTTGTTTCCTGTGATATTTAATAAAAAACAGATTGCACCCAAAAAAAAAGAAAAGAAATTGTGGCGCCCGGGACTGACAAAATAGACAGGGCACCCACACCAAACAAAAAAAAATTCTGCCACACCGCTCCACCCCTATGTGACACATCATGACATTAAATATAGGTGGAACATTGCGGACCTGCAAGAACGATTCACAGAGCTGATGCGCAGGGAAGGCTTATTTTAAGTCCTTCCTGCACATCAGCCCGCTGTTGTTGTGCTGCCTGTGCAGTTCTCCAGGTTTTGGCAGAAGGAGCCAGGGGTGGGCCCCCCTCTCTATAAGGGCCTGGGACTCCAGTCCCCGCAGTCCCCCCCTGGTGGCTGCCCTGGCTGAATCAGTCCCGGGGTTCAAAAATAACCTTCTAGCCAGGGGTGGGGTGGATGAATAGTCATTGCTTATAAAAAATAAAAATTTAAATCCCCAGATTTTAACATGTAAAGAAAAAGAGCAGTTTTAGAGCGTATTGATTCTCTATACCCAAGATTTATATTGCTTATATAGATGTAAAAATGATGACACTCCTCTCTAAGGATCTGAGTGTCTGTTAATAGTTAAATAATGTGTCCGTTGCAAAATCCTTTAAGGACTTTGTAGACTCGCTGTGTTATCTCTGTTGTCTCGCCAGACGTTCCATCATTTCTGCATATCTCGGTTTTTCTTATCTGTTTTCTCCTTCTTTGAGAAATTTTCAGTACGTAATGTGACTGATATGAAAGACAGTGATAAAAACGAAACGTTTCTATCTGCCTGCTGGTGACATTTAAAGCGGCACATATCCCTCTTATGGTTTATGATGCCCACCTAGGTTCTCAGAGAAGAGGCAGCCCCTTATTTTATGTTGTCCAATCCATAAAATCATATTTATCTGCTCCTTATAAAGCACGAGAAGGCGATCTCTGATCAGCAATGCTTCAATCCCTGGACTACTTAACACAGAAAAGTTTTACATGGGCATAAAGATCACAGAAAGAAAATACATAAATCGGACAATTCACAAAGACCCTTCAACATAAAGGGAACTTGTGTTGCCTCCTTATTAGGAATCAACAACAAGAGGGACATCTTCATAAGAATTTATAAAACATTCCAATTAGTTCTCCATATTCCAGTTGTATTATGGTCATCAGGTGGCCTTAGCCAGACCTATATTGATTCTCAACAAATGCATACACAAGTTAGAAACTTTGGTTT
The DNA here is from genome assembly GCF_028390025.1 of Pseudophryne corroboree. Classification (NCBI taxonomy): domain Eukaryota; kingdom Metazoa; phylum Chordata; class Amphibia; order Anura; family Myobatrachidae; genus Pseudophryne; species Pseudophryne corroboree. Next base: position 797,962,776 of record NC_086449.1, on the reverse strand, counting down.
GGATTTTCAGATCCATTGCTCATGTGTGAACCAGCTAGCTGGGTCACACATGCCCATATCAGCGGTGCAAGAGGGCGGGTACGGGTGGGTACGCCATACCCTTAAGAATTTAGCCGTGGGTATGCCGTACCCACCGCCACCGGGCCGCCGCTCCCTCCCTCTGCTGCTGCTCACCGCCGCTGCTGCTTGAGGGGAGGAGAGCGCAATGTGCGCCTCTCCTGCCCCTCAGTGTCTCCCTTCAATTCAGCGCTGGCCCGTGAGCCAATCAGAGCTCGCGGACTGGCAGCCAAGGCTCCTGATTGGCTGCCAGACCGCAAGAGTTGATTGGCTCATGGATCGGCGCTGAATTGAAGGTAGACACCTGCACCGCCACCGGAAACTGAGGGGCTGGAGAGGCGCACGCTGCGCTCTACTCCCTTTACACACAGGACAGCAACAGCGGTGAGCAGCAGGGAAATGTGTACCTGGCCCTGGGGGCATATCTGGCACGGGTGTGGATCATTAGATCGACAGTGTCTAGGTCGACCACTATAGGTCGACAGTCACCAGGTCGACAGGGTTTCTAGGTCGACATGTGCTAGGTCGACAGATCAAAATGTCGACATGAGTTTTTCATGTTTTTCTGGTGTCATTTTCTTCGTAGAGTGACCGGGAACCCCAATTAGTGCACCGTGTCCCCTCGCATGGCGAGCGAAGCCTCGCTCCGCTGCCGCTTCGCTCGGCACAGATTACCGTTCCAATCATAGTCCACGTGGATCGTTAAGTATGAAAAAGTTCCAAAAAAGAAAAAAAACGTGAAAAACTCACGTCGACCTTTTGACCAGTCGACCTAGCACATATCGACCTAGAAACCCTGTCGACCTTCAGACCCTGTCGACATAGCGACTGTCGACCAATAGTGGTGGACCTAAACACTGTCGATCTTCAGACCGGATCCTATCTGGCACTAGGGGCATATATGGCACTGGGGGGACATGTGTATCTGGCACTGGGGGCATATCTGGCACTGTGGGGACATGTGTATCTGGCACTGGGGGCATATCTGGCACTGCGGGGACATGTGTATCTGGCACTGGGGGCATATCTGGCACTGGGGGGACATGTGTATCTGGCACTGGGGGCATATCTGGCACTGGGAGCATATCTGGCACTGTGGGGGCATTTCTGTATCTGGCACTGGGGGCATATCTGGCGCTGGGGGGACATGTGTATCTGCACTGGGGGCATATCTGGCACTGGGGGGACATGGGTATCTGGCACTGGGGGCATATCTGGCACTGGGGGGACATGTGTATCTGGCACTGGGGGCATATCTGGCACTGCGGGGACATGTGTATCTGGCACTGGGGCATGTCTGGCACTGGGAGCATATCTGGCACTGTGGGGGCATTTCTGTATCTGGCACTGGGGGCATATCTGGCACTGGGGGCATATCTGGCACTGGGGGGACATGTGTATCTGGCACTGGGGGCATTTCTGTATCTGGCACTGGGGTTATATCTGACACAGTGGGGGCATTTGTGTATCTGGCACTGTGGTGCAATGTGTATCTGGCACTGTGAGGCAATGTATATCTGGCACTGTGGGGCAATGTGTATCTGGCACTGTGAGGCAATGTGTACCTGGCACTGTGGGGCAATGTGTATCTGGCACTGTGAGGCAATGTGTATCTGGCACTGTGGGGCAATGTGTATCTGGCACTGTGAGGCAATGTATATCTGGCACTGTGGGGCAATGTGTATCTGGCACTGTGAGGCAATGTGTATCTGGCACTGTGGGGCAATGTGTATCTGGCACTGTGAGGCAATGTATATCTGGCACTGTGGGGCAATGTATATCTGGCACTGTGGAGCAACGTGTATCTGGCACTATTGAGGTCATATGTGTATCTGCCCCTCCCCCATATGTGTGCCTTTAGCTTGGTGGGGTGTCAAAGCTCTATACAGAAGCAGTTGGGCTGCAGACTATTTCTCAATTTATCTGGCTTTAACTGAATCTGCTTATAGAGATCAGGCCATTACTGCTTTTAATTGTTAACAAAAGGAAGCTTGTGATGGGTTAATAGTTTAGGCTATTCACTATTGACTACGAGTTATAGTAATGGACTGATCATTAGAGGAAGCGTCATTAAGCCAGAGGAGGTGAGGAATTGTTTGCTTCATGGACATGGGCGCCTTATACATTTTTTTTCTATGACATCAACAAATACCTAGTTACTTTTTTTAGTCTTGGTGCCATGGCTGACAAATCTGGGGCTGTGAGAAGCTGTGGAAGAGCTGAACCAATCAAATTTGTCTCACCACTCAAACACATCCATCTCCAGCCAATTAGAACTTTAAGACATAAATGTTCAGACACTTATAACAGATCAAAGCAATACTTCCATAATCCATGTTTGAGAAGACTTCTGTGTACATTTATAACTGCTGAAACAAACAAGATAAGCATGCCAATGACATACAGTATACAGACTTCATAAGAAACATATAGGGAAATGTATAGGGATAATATGTCCCCACAAGGAATCCATATAACATAATCATGTTTCATGTACATGTGTGCAGAGAACCATATGTTTAGTTAAATTAATGCTATTCTATTTTTCCTAAAGATGGTTATAACATGTATGTGAAAACCATAAATAGAAAATATTCTGTACACGGGGCAATAAACAGCTGTAAAACAGATTAGCATATTAGCAAGCACACCTCATGTCATCACAGTGGAATGGTGGGATTTGGGCAAGAGGTAGCAAGGTCTAAAAAGTGCTGATATTATCTTAGAAATGGGGGGTCTCAATCTTCTACTTGGCCATGGGGGTCATTCCGACTCGTTCGCACGCAGCGGTTCTTCGCTGGGGTGCGAACGGGTTGGAACTGTGCATGCGTGGCGGGCGCAATGCACACGCGCGTCGTTGCTCGCCGGGCAGCGGCTACAACAAAGAAGAAAGTGATCGCTAGCGCGATCGCAAGAAGATTGACAGGGGGAGGCGTTCCGGGGTGTCTAATCCCCGTTTTCCAGGCGTGGAGATCCAAACGCAGGCGTGTCCAGGCATTTGGAGGGCGGATGTCTGACGTCAATCCATCGCTGGATCCGTCGCACAGGGTAAGTAGGTCTGACCCTGGTCTTGATTTGCAGGAAACTTTTTTAGCATAGCAGGGCTGCACAAGCGATCGCAGCCCTGCTATACTAAAATACACTCCTCCATAGGCGGCGTCAAGTTGATCGCACGAGCAGCAAAAAGTTGCTACGTGCGATCAACTTGGAATGACCACCCATATTTTCTAGCTTTCCCAAGGCAGCAAATTATGTAAAAGAATGTGTGAGTGTCTTTGTACTACTATTATAGCTCTCATTAATTTTGTTTTATTTTAAGGAACTGTTTTTCATTTATGTTTCTGTTTACCAATTTGTTGCCATTTTTATTAAATAAACATTGGCATATTAAATCACAATATAAAAATGTTCTGTGCCTGTGTTCTTCGAAAATTTGCGTAACAACAAGGCATGGTAATAATCGTGTCACATTTGTGCAGGGAAATGTTTGATTTTACAGCAATAATGAATAAGATTTTGGCATCAGACAGGGAGTAATTGAAGATTACTGAAGAGAGTCAGTTCTTCAACTAGATCCTATGGTGGCTGGACTTTATGTTTATTATGAATACTTGTTATTGAAAAAAATGTAGGAAGATTAAGGGGTGTATTCAATAAGTGTCGGAAGCTGCCGTCTTGTCGGAAAGACAGCAGCTTCCGACAGGTTTAGGTCGGAAGGGGTTCCGACCTATTCAATACTGGCTGTTTTTTTCCGACAAGTCGGGAGTTCCCGACTTGTTGGAAAACACGTGGATTGTCGGAATAGCCGCGGATCCATGTGTTCCGCGGCCAAATCCTACAGGTTTTGGCCCCGGTTCCGACAATGTCAATCCGACTTTTTTTAAAGTCGGATTGACATTGTCGGAACCGGGGAGATGAGACGTGTGAGGCGGCCGGAGGAGCAGCGTGAGGCGGCCGGAGGAGCAGCAGCGGGACAAGTGGCCTGAGGAGGAGCAGTGGCAGAGGCGGCCGAAGGAGCAGCGTGAGGCGGCCGGAAGAGCAGAGGCAGAGGCGGCCGAGGAGCCGGGGATCGGGAACGGGTGAGTATTGCCAGTGGCAGCAGCAGCAGCACGGCCCGGCGCTCAGCAGCGCACTGGCAGTTGTCGGGAGCGGCCAAATCCGCCAGTTGGATTTGGCCGCCCCATTGAATACTCAAAGGACCGACAGGAATTGAATATACCCCTAAATGTAGAGAAAATAAAGAAGGCTAGAGAGGAGAGGGGAAAACAGGGATATTGTGGGTTACACACCCATGGAATTAGTCATTTTTAGACAGACCAGGTGGTTTTGTTTCGTACAAAGCAAAGGTAACTTGACAGTTACATTGGGGAGACTTTTCTTACTAGGAACTCGAACTGCGCAGAGGAAACGCATAGACCATTGCATTACCATTGAATGAATCATTTGTTTAACTTACGCTGGGATCTTATTTAGTCTATGCTGAAACAGTCTCTACAATTGGTCTCTATTAATAGCAGAGCGGAGTGGAGGATATGGTCACTACCCTATAGGATTACACAGTGAATGAAAATATGTACAGTAGGGCCGTAACTACGTGTGTGCCAAGTGGGCCTGGCACACAGCGCAGTTGCTCTGAGGGCGCACGGCCAGCAGCATGTAATGAGTCAAATTGACTCATTACATGCCGCCTCTGAAGTCTGCGCCATGCGCTGCCGCCGCACTGGGGAGGAGAGCAGCGCTGGGCAGCGGAGAAGGAGGAGGAGGGAGGGGGACTGGAGCCGCAGCAGCGCTATTTAATTGGTTAATTCTATTTCGGAGTGGGAGAAGGGACCTTCTGATGTATCTAGGGGAGGAGACACGTCACCAGGGGGAGGAGCTATGGGCGAACAGGCTACCCGAACAGGGTACTCAGGGTACTCCGCTTCGCTCGCCACCTGATTACTAAAGGTAATAGTTGGTGGCGTGGATAGTAGAGGAACTATCCCGCTGGCCTTGCTCCTCCCCCTTGTGTTGTGACTCCTCCCCCAGACGGAAAAGGTCCCTTAGCCCACTTGATTCTAGCATCTACCTATTTAATTGGTAGTAAGCGCCGCTGCAGCAGCCCCCTCTCCTTCCGTATTGGCTGCCCGGCGCTGCTATGGATGCTGGGATGCGGTTCCTCCATCCCAGCATCCACAGCAGCGCCGGGCAGCCAATATGGAAGAAGAGGGGGCTGCTGCAGCGGCGCTTACTACCAATGAAATAGCGCTGCTGCGGCTCCAGTCCCCCTCCCTCCTCCTCCTTCTCACCTGCCTGCACCGAGGGTAGCTGCACGAGGAGCTGACTGCCAGATGGTAAGTATCTTTCTTTCTTTCTTTCTTTCTTTCTTTCTTTCTTTCTTTCTTTCTTTCTTTCTTTCTTTCTTTCTTTCTTTCTTTCTTTCTTTCTTTCTTTCTCTCTCTCTCTCTCTTTCTCTCTCTCTCGGGGACACCGTCTGCCGTACTGTGTAAAAAGGGGGCCTGGCTGCAGCAATGTGTAAAAACGGGGACTACCTGCCTCAGTGTGTAAAAAGGGGGACTGGCTGCCGCAATGTGTAAAAAGGGGGACTGGCTGCCGCAATGTGTAAAAAGGGGGACTGGCTGCCGCAATATGTAAAAAGGGGGACTGGCTGCCGTAATGTGTAAAATGGGGGACTGGCTGCCGCAATGTGTGAAAAGGGGGACTGGCTGCCGCAATGTGTAAAAAGGGGGACTGGCTGCCGCAATATGTAAAAAGGGGGACTGGCTGCCGTAATGTGTAAAAAGGGGGCCTGGCTGCCGCAATATGTAAAAAGGGGGACTGGCTGCCGTAATGTGTAAAAAGGGGGCCTGGCTGCCGCAATGTGTAAAAAGGAGGACTGTCTGCTGTAATGTGTAAAAAAAGGGGGCCTGGCTGCCGCAATGTGTAAAAAGGGGGACTGTCTGCTGTAATGTGTAAAAAGGGGGACTAGCTGCCGTAATGTGTAAAAAGGGGGCCTGGCTGCCGCAATGTGTAAAAAGGGGGACTGTCTGCTGTAATGTGTAAAAAAGGGGGACGCTGTCTGCTGTAATGTATAAAAGGGGCTCTACCTGGTGTAGTGGCGCTACTGTGCAGCGTAATTTGAATAATGGAGACTACTGTGCACCGTAGTATGAACTGCTATTATTTTGTGTCCACGCCCCTTCCACATGAAGCCACGCCCCTATATATTTTTCGCGCACTGCCCCTATCTTACATGTGGGAGGGGGGGGCGCCAATGTCATTTCTTGCACACAGCGCTAAAATGCCTAGTTACGGCACTGATGTACAGTATACAATGAGTAACTCTATTTAACTTGCATTTAGCATAGGGAGTCCCTGAATACAATAGTGTAGATTTATCCACAATATAATGGACCCTATTCAGGCCTGACCTTGGTTGGCAAACAACAACAAGTGAGATTCTTAATTCAATGCACTGTATTCGTTTTGATTTAGACGGCAGGTCACAGAGTTTATTAATATATGTGAAGGAGATCAGATATTGGAGTTTACATAACAGATTTTTTATTAAGTTTAACCTTAATGACTAACATTATGAAATATTTCAGAAATTAACATGATTACATAAAGCATATTTTATTTACTATGATTATTATTATTATTATTATTATTATTATTATTATTATTATTATTGTAGTTGTTGTTTATAGTTGCATTTTCTTTGTATTATCTCTTGTTGTAGTTGTTTTTATGTTTTTTCTTTTTTTTTCTTTTCTACAGCTGTCCTCTCCAAACAGAAAGAGCTAAAATTAAGGTCTACATTTGTTAAAAATCTTTGTTTTCTTTCAAATTATGCTGATTTTGTATGTATTACTATTGCCTTTTTAATCCAAACCAGCAGTGGGCGGCGCGAGACAGGGCGCTATCCAATTAGCCCTGATAAGCCGGAGCTTATTTCGGATGTCGGGACTTTTTCTTTGTGTGAAACATTGGGCATAATTCAGCATGGATCGCTAATTAGAGAATTTGCAAATCGAGCGTGTATAGAACGACTGCGCATGCATAGAATTCGCATTGTGCATGTGCGTGGGGAAAATGCGTACAGATCATAAACGCAATGCAGCCGTTGTTTGACTGACAGGAAGCCAACGTTTCTGGGTGGAAACCTGCCGTTTTCTGGGTGTGTCAGAAAAAATGCAGGCGTGCCCAGGCGTTTTTGGGGAGAGTCAGCGCAGACCACTTCCAGGCCGTCGCAGATTAGTGGCATCCTCAGATCTTCTCACATTTGCTCAGACAGCAAAGATTATTCGATCTGCGAAGCATTTGCAAATTTGCAGGGGGCGTTTTTTACTTCCTGTCAGGCCGGCGCCTTTCTACTCGCAGACAACTGCAGTTTCTCAGAATAACGATCCTTGCTGAATTAGGCCCATAATCCACTATAAGTGCCACTTAGACCTGCAATAAGTGCCACAAAAATACATAGGTCTGCGTCTTTTTGCTGGATCTATAAAACATGACACTATGGGGGAGATTCAAATGTTTGAAAATTCAGTTGGGAGTCTAATCCAATCTAATAGACAGGAAAAAAACAGACACCCAACCGACTTTTCAAACATTTGAATTCCACCCTTTGTATTTTCCTAATTGAATAGGGTGATAAATATTTGTGAAAAACACCTGTTTTTCGTACCCGCTGTACTATCACGGATAATTGGATACCCCTCACAGAGAGTAAGGTGGAGCCCCTTCAACAATCCAAGGTCTGAGCAGACAGTGCTCAAAAGGGTGGTCTTCAGGTTGCCGACTGTCGGGATCCCGGCGCACAGTATACTGGCGCCGGAATCCTGACAGCCGGCATACCGACAGTTTTTCTCCCTCGTGGGGGTCCACGACCCCCCTGGAGGGAGAATAAATAGCGTGGCGCGCGTAGTGCGCCACCGCACCCACAGCGTGGTGAGCGCAGCGAGCCCGCAAGGGGCTCATTTGCGCTCGCCACGCTGTCGGTATGCCGGCGGTTGGGCTTCCGGCGCCGGTATGCTGGTCGCCGGGAGCCCGGCCGCCGGCATACCATACCACACCCGCTCAAAACCATAATACACATTAGTTTTCAACAGTTTATTATACATTAAAGGTATATAGCAACTACAAAAATACAGCGTACCCATGAGCAATCATGAAATATAAAGACCCCTTTCTCGGGCAAATATCAGCTTTATTACAAGTATTACTCAAAGACAAAATCATGGGGGTATATTTACAAAGATTCGTGTTTTGGCCTTTTTGAAGGGTGTTTGAACTCGAATGGTATCGGGTGCATTTTACTGCAACTTTTTGAATCCTGATACGGTCATTCACTAAGCTGCCGACTTTTCACAATTCGTATTTTCCGATGTCGATGTGATTCGTAATATCAGGCAGTGTTTTACGGGAGTGATGAGTAAAACACTGCCTGACAAAACACAAGGAATCCCGGCCGGATCTGTGAGATCCGTGCAGGGCTTCATTGTGTACCTTAAAAAGGTTTTTAAAGTGTTTAAAAATCTGAAAAAAAAATTGCGTGGGGTCCCCCCTCCTAAGCATAACCAGCCTCTGGCTCTTTGAGCCGGTCCTGGTTGAAAAAATATGGGGGGGAAATTGACAGGGTTTCCCCCCATATTTGATCAACCAGCACCGGGCTCTGCGCCTGGTCCTGGTGCAAAAAATACGGGGGACAAAAAGCTTAGGGGTCCCCCGTATTTTTTGAACCAGCACCGGGCTCCACTAGTCAGAGAGATAATGCCACAGCCGGGGGACACTTCTATATAGGTCCCTGCGGCCCTGGCATTAAATCACTAACTAGTCACCCCTGGCCGGGGTACCCTGGAGGAGTGGGGACCCCTTAAATCAAGGGGTCCCCCCCCTCCAGCCACCCAAGGGCCAGGGGTGAAGCCCGAGGCTGTCCCCCCCATCCATGGGCTGCGGATGGGGGGCTGATAGCCAAGTGTAAAATAAAAGAATATTGTTTTTTGCACAAGAACTACAAGTCCCTGCAAGCCTCCTCCGCAAGCTGGTACTTGGAGAACCACAAGTACCAGCATGCGGGGGTTAAACGGGCCCGCTGGTACCTATAGTTCTTCTGAAAAAAAAATACCCAAATAAAAACAGGACACACACACCTTGAAAGTACAACTTTATTACATACATTCCGACACACACATACTTACCTATGTTCAGATGCCGACTCGGCCCACATCTCGACGTCGATTCCAGGGTACCTGAAAATAAAATTATACTCACCTAAATCCAGTGTGTCGTGTCCTTTTTTAATAATCCACGTACTTTGGCAAAACAAAAAAATGGAAACCCGACCACGCACTGAAAGGAGTCCCATGTTTACACATGGAACCCTTTTCCCCGACTGCCAGGACCCCCCCTGACTCCTGTCAAAGAGGGTCCCTTCAGCCAATCAGGGAGCGCCACGTCGTGGCACTCTCCTGATTGGCTGTGTGCTCCTGTAGTGTCTGTGAGGCAGCACACGGCAGAGATACAATGTAGCGCCTATGCGCTCCATTGTAGCCAATGGTGGGAACTTTGCGGTCAGCGGTTGACCGAAAGTAACCTCACCGCTGACCGCAAAGTTCCCACCATTGGCTACAATGGAGCGCATAGGCGCTACATTGTATCTCTGCCGTGTGCTGCCTCACAGACACTACAGGAGCACACAGCCAATCAGGAGAGTGCCACGACATGGCGCTCCCTGATTGGCTGAAGGGACCCTCTTTGACAGGAGTCAGGGGGGGTCCTGGCAGTCGGGGAAAGGGGTCCCATGTGTAAACATGGGACCCCTTTCAGTGCGTGGTTGGGTTTCCGATTTTTTGTTTTGCCAAGTAAGTGGATTATTAAAAAAGGACACGACACACTGGATTTAGGTGAGTATAATTTTATTTTCAGGTACCCTGGAATCGACGTCGAGACGTGGGCCGAGTCGGCATCTGAACATAGGTAAGTATGTGTGTGTCGGAATGTATGTAATAAAGTTGTACTTTTAAGGTGTGTGTGTCCTGTTTTTATTTGGGTATTTTTTTTGCAGAAGAACTATAGGTACCAGCGGGCCCGTTTAACCCCCGCATGCTGGTACTTGTGGTTCTCCAAGTACCAGCTTGCGGGGGAGGCTTGCAGGGACTTGTAGTTCTTGTGCAAAAAACAATATTCTTTTATTTTACACTTGGCTATCAGCCCTCCATCCGCAGCCCATGGATGGGGGGACAGCCTCGGGCTTCACCCCTGGCCCTTGGGTGGCTGGAGGGGGGGGACCCCTTGATTTAAGGGGTCCCCACTCCTCCAGGGTACCCCGGCCAGGGGTGACTAGTTAGTGATTTAATGCCAGGGCCGCAGGGACCTATATAAAAGTGTCCCCCGGCTGTGGCATTATCTCTCTGACTAGTGGAGCCCGGTGCTGGTTCAAAAATATGGGGGACCCCTACGCTTTTGTCCCCCGTATTTTTGGAACCAGGACCAGGCGCAGAGCCCGGTGCTGGTTGATTAAATATGGGGGAACCCCTGTCATTTTTCCCCCCATATTTTTTCAACCAGGACCGGCTCAAAGAGCCCGAGGCTGGTTATGCTTAGGAGGGGGGACCCCACACAATTTTTTTTTCTGTTTTTACACTAAACAGACCCTTTCCCATAGATAACCATGCACAGATCTCACTGATCCGTGCATGGTTATCCAAACTCGACTGGAAAAAGCAGGTCTATTTTTTTGCTGCTTTTTTTAACGAATCGAAAAAAAATAGACCCGCACTTGAGCACTCAGAGACTAACACCCAAATACGAATGAATAGTGAATGCCCGTATTGTATGAAATAACAGCCGCGTTTGACCGATGGTCTATTCATTCGTATTTCAGAACTTTGCCAATCAAACCATTACGAATAGACCAGACACTGCCGAGTTTTCTGCTTAGTGAATTCCCGGATTGGGACTTAGAAAAAAAAACACAAATCGGCCAAACTCGGATTTTTAGTAAATACTGGCCATGGTATCAAAACAAAAGTTGCAACTGAATAGACGGAAAGGCGACTTCAACATGTACGTTTCCTGTTTTAACAAAAAAATCAGACAAACCACCTGACCTTTTAAATACACCAATGAGGTCTTATTTGTGGCTGGCAGACCCCTTTAATTTAAGATGCTTGAGAATCACACATGTCCTCCTCTTCTATAATATCTTGTGAAAGACGCGCGTGAGAAGGGCTATAATTATTGTGGTTGTCTGAAGGAGGATCGTCCTTTGCCAATACAGTAAACATTCATTATCATTCATAACCGGTGACTGAATATTTTCCCGTGTCACTTATTCCGGTAAAGAAGATTCTATTATAGATGCGCTGTGATATCTGTGTCTATCATTCATTATGGTTTAACATTCTGAACATGTGACGGACGGCTCTGTGTCTGATCTCCCCTCAGCACTAATGCTGCTTCCTACAGTTAAGGCTTTACGTTAATATGAGGCACAGATAGTGCACTTATTTTGTGTTGTTTGTAAAGCTTAGGTATTATCCCTAGCATAATAATAAAAAAAAAGCACGCACTTTCCTATTGAATGGTAAGGAAGCTATATATAACTATGAAGACAGAAGGTACAATAAACACTCAAGTCTATTAAGTTCAAACTATTCTTATTCGTTCTGTCCGTGTTAATGCCAAGGCAGGAAAAACAAAACCCCAGCAATGCAGGCACTACTTTATATTTACCGTAGGAAAAAGGCTTTATGGTACCATGCATTAAGTAGACCATAGCTGATTATATGGTTACAGATGGAAATTCTATGGGCGGTATTCAAATAATACATCACACCCAATCTCCTTTCTAAAGTGATCCCCGTTAACACGCATATTGCGCTTGTAGTAGTCAGGTTTAGCGGCATAAAGGGTTAGGGCGCCTCGCTATCCTGGGGGTAGCGAGCTGAAATGATGATACCACATCCATCAGCAGAAACAGAACGGGTGTGGAAGGGGGCGAAAATAATTGAATACCGCCCTATATATTCTAAAAAAGGCATTTAGTGCACTTAGGGGTCTACTGAGCAATAATCGTGATATTGGCTTGAATGCAGTGGCATCCTGAGGTGACATCTGGTGCGGGGAACTTGTCCATTGTGAGCCTAAGACACACCCATCTGCAAAAAGGGGCGTGACCTCACAGGCAGGTCGCCGGCTCATGGGTAGGCGACGTGTCCTTGTGGCCCGGACCCCCGTTTTCGTCACTCCGGGGGCCCGTGACATGCAGGTTCTCAAACTCTGTCATCAGGAACTCACATGTTCATGTTTTCCAGGTCACCTGTGGATTTTTGGAACGTGACAGTTGGTGATACACAGTGCTCCTGCCAGGTGACCTGGACACCGCGAACTGTGTGAGGTCCTGCACATGGGCAGTTTGCATATAACATCAGTCACAAACATCGATGACCGATATATATCGGTCCACTGATGATAGGAATATTGCAACCATCAGGACTTTACATTTTCCTGACAGCTACTCCTCTCTGCAGCTGCTGGGTGTACACAGGGTAGGCGAGGGCTGCTTCTAATAAATTTTCCATGTGGCTTCTAATCTCTGCAGCCGTGGGGTGGGGGTTGCTGCCGGGCTGCCCGCTCAGGCACTGGGGGGTGGAACCAGGAAGCAGAGGGGCCGGGAGTTCCCGCAGAGATTGGCAGCTGCTGGAAGATTATCTTCCAGCAGCCGCACAGTGGGAGTTTCAGGCTGGTGTGGTCGCATCTGATGCATCCGCACCAGGTAACTGGTTAATGGCTGCTGGGAAACATGATTAAGAGACGTGCATACTAAAACAGCATTTCAAGTATAACAATAACAATAACAAATAATCTTAAATAGAATAATCCTTCAGAAAAAAATAAATACATTCAAAAGGTCGCAATTGCCATTTCTACTAGTATTAATTAGATTATGTTGTAAACTGGTGTCCATATTATACAATATAATTATAATTTATTTTTTGACAAGTGAATGAAATATCTGGAACATTGTTAATTATTCATTTAACAGTTGATGAATCCAATATATGTCTTTGAACCTATCTTTGCCTTCAGCAGTCCACTTGGTATGTTTTACGCAAAGTCTGGTAAACAACTTGGGTCGCCACTATAACACAACTAATGCTTGGACACACTGTGCGTCATTCATTTTTCAATGATGTGGCTTGTGTGCTCAGTGATACACACATTAAGTGCTCTGGGTCTCCTGCCGGCCGACATGATTTAAAATAGGATTTTAATATCTACCGGTAAATCCTTTTCTCCTAGTCCGTAGAGGATGCTGGGCACCCGACCCTGTGAGTACTTTACCTGTAGTTTGTTCTTTATAGTTACACAAGTTGTGTTTCATTTGTTTTCAGATTCCCAAATCTGGCAAGGTTGATTTGAAAAATCGGCATGGGGGGACATCTTTAAACTCTAGTTTGTACCCATGGGACACTATTTGTAAGACCCATTTGTCCAGGCCAGATTGAATCCAGATTTGGCTGAAAAGTTTCAGACGTGCTCCCACCCGAGCGGACTCCCACAAGGGAGCCCCAGCGTTATGCTGCAGATTTGGCAGAAGCAGGGGTAGACTTCTGCTCCTGCGATCCGGGAGACGCTGCGGATTTCTTTCCTTTTGCCCTTCCCCTACCTGCAAAGAAGGGGGAACCTATGGCCTTTTTGTATTTGTTGGGCCGAAAGGACTGTATGTGAGAGTGATGTGTCTTTTTCGCCGGTGTAGGAGCATAAGGCAAGAATGTCGACTTACCTGCGGTAGCCGCTGAGACTAATGCATCCAGCCCATCACCAAACAAGGCCTCACCTTTATACGGGAGAGCCTCCATATTTCTTTTGGAATCTGCATCAGCATTCCACTAGCGAATCCACAACGCCCTCCAAGCTGATATTGCCATGGTAGCAGTTCTTGATCCCAAGAGACCAATATATTTCATGGTTTCTAGTACGTACGCAGCAGCGTCTTTGATATGACCTAACGTTAGGAGTATCTCGTCTCCATCTATTGTGTCAATGTCTAATGACAAGTTTTCTGACCACTTTTCAATAGCACTACTCACCCACGCACAGACAGTGGTAGGCCTGAGTAGTGTCCCATTGGCCACATCAATAGATCACCTCACTCACTTGCGGTCTGTCGGCTCCTTAAGTGAAGCCATTCCAGGCGCAGGGAGAAACACCTTTTCTCTTTTATGACAGGGCCCTGTCTAAAATGCGGGGGTAACTCCCACCTTTTGGAAAAAGGTAAGCTGCCTGAATTCCTTTTGGGAATCTGAAATTTATTTTCAGGTTAAATCAGAGACTGTTCAACTCCTGAGGTGGAGGGAAAAATAAGATTTTACTCACCGGTAAATCTATTTCTCGTAGTCCGTAGTGGATGCTGGGAACTCCGTAAGAACCATGGGGAATAGCGGCTCCGCAGGAGACTGGGCACAACTAAAGAAAGCTTTAGGACTACCTGGTGTGCACTGGCTCCTCCCTCTATGACCCTCCTCCAGACCTCAGTTAGGATACTGTGCCCGGAAGAGCTGACACAATAAGGAAGGATTCTGAATCCCGGGTAAGACTCATACCAGCCACACCAATCACACCGTATAACTCGTGATACTATACCCAGTCAACAGTATGAAATAGAACTGAGCCTCTCAACAGATGGCTCAACAATAACCCTTTAGTTAAACAATAATTATATACAAGTATTGCAGACAATCCGCACCTGGGACGGGCGCCCAGCATCCACTACGGACTACGAGAAATAGATTTACCGGTGAGTAAAATCTTATTTTCTCTGACATCCTAGTGGATGCTGGGAACTCCGTAAGGACCATGGGGATTATACCAAAGCTCCCAAACGGGCGGGAGAGTGTGGATGACTCTGCAGCACCGAATGAGCGAACTCTAGGTCCTCCTCAGCCAGGGTATCAAACTTGTAGAATTTTACAAATGTGTTTGACCCCGACCAAGTAGCTGCTCGGCAAAGTTGTAAAGCCGAGACCCCTCGGGCAGCCGCCCAAGAAGAGCCCACCTTCCTCGTGGAATGGGCTTTCACAGATTTAGGATGCGGCAGTCCAGCCGCAGAATGTGCAAGTTGAATCGTGCTACAGATCCAGCGAGCAATAGTCTGCTGTGAAGCAGGTGCACCCAACTTGTTGGGCGCATGCAGGATAAATAGCGAGTCAGTCTTTCTGACTCCAGCTGTCCTGGAAACATAGATTTTTAGGGCCCGGACTACGTCCAGCAACTTGGAGTCCTCCAAGTCACGAGTAGCCGCAGGCACCACAATAGGCTGGTTTAAATGAAACGCTGAAACCACCTTTGGGAGAAATTGGGGACGAGTCCTCAATTCCGCCCTATCCATATGGAAAATCAGATAAGGGCTTTTACATGACAAAGCCGCCAATTCTGACACACGCCTGGCCGAAGCCAAGGCCAACAGCATGACCACTTTCCACGTGAGATATTTTAGTTCCACGGTCTAAAGTGGTTCAAACCAATGCGACTTTAGAAAATCCAACACCACGTTGAGATCCCAAGGTGCCACTGGGGGCACAAAAGGGGGCTGAATATGCAGCACTCCCTTAACAAATGTCTGAACTTCAGGTAGTGAAGCCAGTTATTTTTGGAAGAAAATCGATAGAGCCGAAATCTGGACCTTAATGGAACCCAATTTTAGGCCCATAGTCACCCCTGACTGTAGGAAGTGCAGAAATCGACCTAGCTGAAATTCCTCCGTTGGGGCCTTCCTGGCCTCACACCACGTAACATATTTCCGCCATATGCGGTGATAATGGTTTGCGGTCACTTCTTTCCTAGCTTTAATTAGCGTAGGGATAACTTCCTCCGGAATGCCCTTTTCCTTCAGGATCCGGCATTCAACCGCCATGCCGTCAAACGCAGCCGTGGTAAGTCTTGGAACAGACAGGGCCCCTGCTGCAGCAGGTCCTGTCTGAGCGGCAGAGGCCATGGGTCCTCTGAGATCATTTCTTGAAGTTCTGGGTACCAAGCTCTTCTTGGCCAATCCGGAACAATGAGTATAGTTCTTACTCCTCTCCTTCTTATTATTCTCAGTACCTTGGGTATGAGAGGCAGAGGAGGGAACACATACACCGACTGGTACACCCACGGTGTTACCAGAGCGTCCACAGCTATCGCCTGAGGGTCCCTTGACCTGGCGCAATATCTTATTAGCTTTTTGTTGAGGCGGGACGCCATCATGTCCACAAGTGGCCTTTCCCAATGTTGTACAATCATTTGGAAGACTTCTGGATGAAGTCCCCACTCTCCCGGGTGGAGGTCGTGTCTGCTGAGAAAGTCTGCTTCCCAGTTGTCCACTCCGGGAATGAACACTGCTGACAGTGCTAACACATGATTTTCCGCCCATCGGAGAATCCTTGTGGCTTCTGCCATCGCCATCCTGCTTCTTGTGCCGCCCTGTCGGTTTACATGGGCGACCGCCGTGATGTTGTCTGACTGGATCAGCACCGGCTGGTGTTGAAGCAGGGGTCTTGCCTGACTTAGGGCATTGTAAATGGCCCTTAGTTCCAGAATATTTATGTGTAGGGAAGTCTCCTGACTTGACCATTGTCCTTGGAAATTTCTTCCCTGTGTGACTGCCCCCCAACCTCGAAGGCTGGCATCCGTGGTCACCAGGACCCAGTCCTGTATGCCAAATCTGCGGCCCTCTAGAAGATGAGCACTTTGCAGCCACCACAGCAGCGACACCCTGGCCCTTGGAGACAGGGTTATCAGCCGATGCATCTGAAGATGCGATCCGGACCACTTGTCCAACAGATCCCACTGAAAGATCCTTGCATGGAACCTTCCGAATGGAATTGCTTCGTAAGAAGCCACCATCTTTCCCAGGACTCGCGTGCAGTGGTGCACCGACACCTGTTTTGGTTTAGGAGGTCTCTGACTAGAGATGACAACTCCTTGGCCTTCTCCTCCGGGAGAAACACTTTTTTCTGTTCTGTGTCGAGAACCATCCCCAGGAACAGTAGACGCATTGTAGGAACCAGCTGCGACTTCGGAATGTTCAGGATCCAGCCGTGCTGTTGTAGCACTGCCCGAGCTAGTGCTACTCCGATCAACAACTGTTCCCTGGACCTCGCCTTTAGAAGGAGATCGTCCAAG
Organism: Pseudophryne corroboree; assembly: GCF_028390025.1. Taxonomy (NCBI): domain Eukaryota; kingdom Metazoa; phylum Chordata; class Amphibia; order Anura; family Myobatrachidae; genus Pseudophryne; species Pseudophryne corroboree. The sequence goes on along the minus strand of NC_086449.1, from coordinate 797,945,568 downwards.
TACGGGATAATTATAACTCCCTTTTTTCGAAGGAGTATCATCATCTCTGCCATTACCTTGGTAAATACCCTCGGTGCCGTGGACAGACCAAACGGCAACGTCTGGAATTGGTAATGACAGTCCTGTACCACAAATCTGAGGTACTCCTGGTGAGGGGGGTAAATGGGGACATGCAGGTAAGCATCCTTGATGTCCAGTGATACCATGAGATCCCCTTCGTCCAGGCTTGCAATAACCGCCCTGAGCGATTCCATTTTGAACTTGAACCTTCGTATATAAGTGTTCAAGGATTTTAAATTTAAGATGGGTCTCACCGAACCGTCCGGTTTCGGTACCACAAACATTGTGGAATAGTAACCCCGTCCCTGTTGAAGGAGGGGTACCTTGATTATCACCTGCTGGGAATACAGCTTGTGAATTGCCTCCAGCACTGCCTCCCTGTCCGAGGGAGCCGTCGGCAAGGCAGATTTGAGGAAACGGCGAGGGGGAGACGTCTCGAATTCCAGCTTGTACCCCTGAGATACTACCTGTAGAATCCAGGGATCCACCCGTGAGCGAACCCACTGGTCGCTGAAGTTCTTGAGACGGGCCCACACCATACCTGGCTCCGCCTGTGGAGCCCCAGCGTCATGCGGTGGACTTAGAGGAAGCGGGGGAGGACTTTTGTTCCTGGGAACTGGCTGTATGCTGCAGCTTTTTCCCCCTACCTCTGCCTCTGGGCAGAAAGGACGCGCCTTTAACCCGCTTACCTTTCTGGGGCCGAAAGGACTGTACCTGATAATACGGTGCTTTCTTTGGCTGTGAGGGAACATGGGGTAAAAATGCTGATTTCCCAGCTGTAGCTGTGGAAACGAGGTCTGAGAGACCATCCCCAAACAACTCCTCACCCTTGTAAGGCAAAACTTCCATGTGCCTTTTAGAATCAGCATCACCTGTCCACTGCCGAGTCCACAATCCTCTCCTGGCAGAAATGGACATTGCGTTTATTTTAGATGCCAGCCGGCAAATATCCCTCTGTGCATCTCTCATGTATAAGACTGCGTCTTTAATGTGCTCTACGGTTAGCAATATAGAGTCCCTGTCTAAGGTATCAATGTTTTGTGACAGGGAATCTGACCACGCAGCTGCAGCACTGCACATCCATGCAGAAGCAATAGCTGGTCTCAGTGTAATGCCTGAGTGTGTATATACAGACTTCAGGATAGCCTCCTGCTTTCTATCTGCAGGTTCCTTTAAGACGGCCGTGTCCGGAGACGGTAGTGCCACCTTCTTTGACAGACGTGTGAGCGCTTTATCCACCCTAGGGGATGTCTCCCAACGTGACCTGTCCTCTGGCGGGAAAGGGTACGCCATTAGTAACTTTTTAGAAATTACCAGTTTCTTATCGGGGGAAGGCTTCTTCACACACTTCATTTAATTCATCAGAAGGGGGAAAAACCACTGGTAGTTTTTTCTCCCCAAACATAATACCCTTTTTTGTGGTACCTGGGGTAATATCAGAAATATGCAACACATTTTTCATTGCCGTAATCATGTAACGGGTGGCTCTATTGGAATGTACACTAGTCTCATCATCGTCGACACTGGAGTCGGTATCCGTGTCGACATCTGTGTCTGCCATCTGAGGTAGCGGGCGTTTCAGAGCCCCTGATGGCTTTTGAGACGTCTGGGCAGGCACGGGCTGAGAAGCCGGCTGTCCCACATCTGCTATGTCGTCAAACCTTTTATGTAAGGAGTTGACACTGTCGCGTAATTCCTTCCACATAACCATCCACTCAGGTGTCGACCCCGCAGGGGGTGACATCACATTTATCGGCACCTGCTCCGCCTCCACATAAGCCTCCTCATCAAACATGTCGACACAGCCGTACCGACACACCGCACACACACAGGGAATGCTCTGACTGAGGACAGGACCCCACAAAGTCCTTTGGGGAGACAGAGAGAGAGTATGCCAGCACACACCAGAGCGCTATATATATAGGGATTCACACTACCCACAGTGATTTTTCCCCTATAGCTGCTGATATTACACAGATTGCGCCTAAATTTAGTGCCCCCCCTCTCTTTTTTACCCTATGTAGTCTGGAAACTGCAGGGGAAAGCCTGGGGAGCGTCCTTCCAGCGGAGCTGTGAGGGAAAATGGCGCCAGTGTGCTGAGGGAGATAGCCCCGCCCCTTTTCCGGCTGACTTCTCCCGCTTTTTTATGGAATATATGGCAGGGGATTTTACACATATATAGTCTTAATGACTATATTATGTGTTATTTTGCCAGTAAGGTACTCTTATTGCAGCCCCAGGGCGCCCTGCACCCATCAGTGACCGGAGTGTGTGGTGTGCATGGGGAGCAATTGCGCACAGCTGCAGTGCTGTGCGCTACCTTAATGAAGACCGGAGTCTTCTGCCGCCGATTTTCAGGAACATCTTCTTGCTTCTGGCTTTGCAAGGGGGACGGCGGCGCGGCTCTGGGAGCGGACGACCGAGGCTGGGCCTGTGTTCGATCCCTCTGGAGCTAATGGTGTCCAGTAGCCTAAGAAGCCCAAGCTAGCTGCAAGCAGGTAGGTCCGCTTCTCTCCCCTAAGTCCCTCGTAGCAGTGAGTCTGTTGCCAGCAGATCTCACTGAAAATAAAAAACCTAAATATAACTTTCTTTTCTAAGAGCTCAGGAGAGCCCCTAGTGTGCATCCAGCTCGGCCGCGCACAAAATTCTAACTGAGGTCTGGAGGAGGGTCATAGAGGGAGGAGCCAGTGCACACCAGGTAGTCCTAAAGCTTTCTTTAGTTGTGCCCAGTCTCCTGCGGAGCCGCTATTCCCCATGGTCCTTACGGAGTTCCCAGCATCCACTAGGACGTCAGAGAAATGACATTACTTCTTTACTAAAGTAAACCCTGTCCTTTTGGTAAAAGAGGGGGCTTCATAACTTCTAACACCTCCTTTATAGCTAAAACATGTTTTGAATGCTTTTTGCTAACTTAGGACCTATTCCCCTGGAATCACTAGTGTCGACACAGGAATCCGTGTCGGTATAAGTTTGTACTACTTGTGCAAATTTGTATGTGACCCAGAGGGGTCCCTGTGGATGAAAGGCAGAACTATTAAAAATCACATCTTCAACAGATGATATTCAGTTTTCTGTATGAGATTCAGTCCAACCTCTTACTGATATGATTCACACTATCATGTAACCTTTCACCCAGTCAGGCTCTTGGTGTCATATTACACCTCTGTGTCTCTAACATGTCTCCCACAGAGGAAGAATTCCCTGCCACAGACATGTCACACACGTGCACAACCACACCACAGACACTCCGGGACTTATAGGGGACAGACCCACAGTAAAATCTGTCAGAGGGACACAGATAGGATTTGTCAGTTCACAACCCAGCGCCAGTAACAAATGTCTGTGAACACAAAATGCCCACTGACATGCAGCACTTTTATAATGCTAATCACACAATTATATAGCACCAAATTCACTGTGGCCCGCCCTGTTTTGCACCCTGATACTTGTTCAGTAGTGGAGGAGGACCAGCGTTGTCTCTAGAGCCTGAGGAGAGAGAGAAAATGGCGCTGAGCAGTGTGCTGGCTGACTGAGGAGGAAGCTCCATTCTTCAATGGTGTGTTTCTCCTCAGCTTTTATGAGGTAATTTTTTATACTGGCGGGGGGTAGGACTGTGCCTCAGCAATGCATGCCCCTTATTTATGCCAGTTTCCATAGGTTTCATGCTGCCTAGGGCGCCCCCCCTCGCGTATGTGTGTGTATGTGTGGGCAACATGGCATGCTGCGCTCCCGCCAGCCGCGCGGTACCTTTAGCCGTCACTTTCTTGATTGAAGATCTGTCTTCTAACACTCACCTGTCTTCTGACTTCTGGCTCTGTGAGGGGGGTGATGGCGTGCTGTGGGTGTGAGCATCTAGGCACGGCTAGCGTTCAGTTCCCTTCAGGAGCTAATGGTGTCCTGTCAGCCAGAAGCAGAGCCATGAAACTCTTTAGGAAGTTGGTTCCTACTTCTGCCCCCTCAGTCCCACGAAGCAGGGAGACTGTTGCCAGCAGTTCTCCCTGAAAATAAAAAACCTAACATAAGTCTTTTCAGAGAAACTCAGTAGAGCTCCTCTGGAGTGCATCCAGTCTGCCTGGGCACATTTCTAAAACTGAGGTCTGGAGGAGGAGCATAGAGGGAGGAGCCAGTTCACACCCTTGAAAAGTCTTAAAGTGCCCATGGCTCCTGCGGAACCGTCTATACCCCATGGTACTGAAGTGGACCCCAGCATCCTCTAGGACGTATGAGAAATGTATTTATCTTAATAGTTTTCTCAATTTTGTGAGATGATTCATTGAATATTTCAGCTGTGTTTTAAATTCTAAGGTTCCTCTTTAGTAGACAACAAAAGATAATTAATCTCCAATGATTTAACATCTTTATAACATGTATTCTGAAGATCTGATGGATATCATACTTTCTCTATAAATATGCTGGCCATATCTTTCATTTGAAGTTCAAATACATTTATGAACCACTACTTTCATTTAATACACAAGTGATGGCCTTTTAGGATGTTTTTCTATCCCAGGTTTATGGTGTGAACTATTACAATGACGCTAATTATTAGCAACAATCTTTTTTTATGGAAGGTAGAGGTGGAAATGACATTGTCTTTGACCAACAGGGCCAGACAACAGAAAAGCAACATCATTTCTGGTAAACGTGCAAGGAAATATCAAACTGTAATCATTCAGAAAATAAACACAATCCTAACCTGGTCGTCACCACCATCCCAAATAATAAATTAGATAATCTATATAATGGTCATAGGGGACCAGGTTTACGCCAAAGCCACCAACCAATACATACTGAGATTCAAAGTAATCCATGCATAACTCATGGAAAGCAGGGTTCCCATTGCCGTTCCCAACAACTGGGAGGAAAAAAGTTCCTTCTACAGTTTTTCAACTATATTCAGGGGTGTCACCTGAAATACTTGATGCTACTTCCCTCCTGCCCCAAGCCCCCAATAACAGAGGCTCACACATACACACACAGTAACATATATCACATCACCAGAAACTCTTTAGCAGTAGCCTGGGCGAGGGGGCCTGGAGAGCAGGGAGCCGGGATAGCGCGCGGAATTCCGGCATCTTTTGCAACTCCATCATGGCAGCAGCTGTGGGCAGCTCCATTACAGTGTCTCGTGGGATTTAACATCACTATGCTGCGAAACTGTGCAGTGAGGAGCTCCTCAAAGGCCGCTGTTACTGAACAGCTGAGCCGCTGAGGACATGGGAGAACAGAGACACAGCTAAATGCTGTGCTTCAAAGAGAAGAGCTGAGGTCACTTCTGGGTGGGACAGTGTGCGTAGGCCCCTAATGTGCGGGGGGGGGGGGGGCGGGATGACCGCCCCCTGCTGCCCCTACTATAATGCGGCCCTGGTTGTAAATTGTTTAACTGGTTGAATAGTCCTCTAGAATCTATTTCATCCTCATCTTTCTTTGCTCTCTCTTCCCTGAAAAGCTTCTTGGTGGTCACTAGAGTATTTGAAGTCTGGAAGGAGTTCAGATGTTCAAAATGAGTTCTATTTCGGTGGGCATGATTCCTGAACAAGATTCCCTATACATGGAATTTCCTACTTTCATTGTAGGCCTAGCACTTACATCACAATTATGTTCAGATCGACACTCAAATATATTAGAGCTCTAGGTTTTTACTATACAATTAGTTCTGTAAGCCCTAATATAGGCTCTTACTAACCTCCTGGCTAATGTCTCCCATGCCGTTAAAATTTCACTTGAGGTGTCGCCCTCCTCTGGAACGCATTCCCTCAGCTGATCAGTTTCTCTAAGATTTTCCCAAAACCTTTAAATGTGCCTTTCAAAAACTCATTTCTCCTCTACCCCTCCATGATGTATTCTTCACAGTTCATCCTCCAACTCTTCACCTCGTCCTATTAGTATGTAAGCTTTCACAGGCAGGGCCCTCCACCCTTTGCCCTTCCCTAGCACAGTCCATGTCAATGGTGAGCACCCCTCTTGATTCCTCTTACACTGTTTGCGTTGGGTACATGGGTCACTAAGTTCTGTATTGACCCAATATGCAGTATTATAGTAATGTTTGGTACTTATGCCATGTACTTGAATTACGTTCTGCTGTGATCAATCTGATAATCGGTTGTGGTGCCTTATAAACAAAAGAATGATAGAGGATTATTATTATTATTATTATTATTATCTACCAGTCTTACAAAATATCTACCTATGTGTTAATCAGTCAGAGGCGGAACTACCGCCAGTGCAGCCAGTGCGTTGCACTGGGGCCCGCCTCTGTCCAGGGGCCCAAACTGACTCATTACATGCCGCTGTGTGCTGCGGGCAACCGCTGCCCGCAGCACACAGCCGCCTGGATAGGAGAGGAGTAGCGGTACGAGGGAGGAGGAGGAGGGAGGAGGAGGAGGGAGGTGGAGGAGGGAGCCGCAGCAGCGCTTTGTTACTGGTTGAGGCGCTGCTGCTGGCCCTCTGCTTCACTATAGGCTGTCTTCCGAGAACAGCCTATGGTGAAGCAGAGGGGCAGCAGCAGCAGCGCCTCCACCAATAACACAGCGCTGCTGCAGCTCCCTCCTCCACCTCCCCCCTCCTCCTTCTCTCCTGCCCGGGAATCGGGACCAGAAGCTGCACCGAGGAGCCTGAGCCAGCGGAGAGGGTAAGTATAATTCTTCTTTCTGCCGCAATGTGTAAAAAGGGGGAATCTGCCTGCCGCAATGTGTAAAAAGGGGGATGCTGTCTGCCGTAATGTGTAACAAGGGCACGCTGTCTGACGTACTGTGTAACAAGGGCACGCTGTCTGCCGTAATGTGTAACAAGGGCACGCTGTCTGCCGTAATGTGTAAAATGGGGACGCTGCCTGCCGTTATGTGTAAAAAGGGCACGCTGTCTGCCGTTATGTGTAAAAAGTGCACGCTGTCTGCCGTTATGTGTAAAAAGTGCACGCTGTCTGCCGCTATATGTAAAAAGGGCACGCTGTCTGCCGTTATGTGTAAAAAGGGGGACGCTGTCTGCCGTTATGTGTAAAAAGGGGGACGCTGTCTGCCGTAATGTGTAAAAAGGGGACACTGTCTGCCGTAATGTGTAAAAAGAGGAATCTGTCCGCCGTAAGGTGTAAAAGAGTCTCTACCGGGTGTAGTGGTGCTACTGTGCAGCGTAATTTGAATAATGGAGACTACTGTGCACCGTTTTATGAATTGGTATTATTTTGTGGCCACACACCTTCCCCACGAAGCCACGCCACTATGTATTTTTGCACGCGCCTACGGCGCGCACTGCCCCTGTTTTGCATGCAGGGGTGGGGCTCCGATGCCATTTCTTGCACACAGTGCTAAAATGTTTAGTTACGGCACTGTTGCTAGGTATCCATTTCTCTGGCCCTGAGCAGGTCCCCCTCACCAGATCCTCTCCAGGGGTGAGGGGGTGGACTTGGATGGGATGGGGGGCCCAAAGCATTTTGTCGCACCTGGGCCCACCGCTCGCTAGTTCCGCCACTGTAATCAGTGTATCTTTTTCTTTAAATGAAGAGAATCAGCGATTCCAGATCAGATCTTCATTCTCAGTCTTCTCTTCCAGGACATTTACTTTATTCTCCTTATATCTGTTCTGAAGTCTCATGAGGGTAAAAGGGCTTGATTACACTATTTTGTGAGATTGGACTCATCCTCAGAAGACATGATTATTATACAACCTCAGTCCCCTCAGAATGTCTTATTATCCATCTCACCAGCGACTCCTCTGTAATTTCCAGTAAATCCTGTAATTTATTGCATTGTTTGAACAAATCAAAGCTATCTCTATTGGCACTGAGGGATTGAGTTGTTTATTATTCTGCAAATATGACATCTCCTATTTATTCTGGTCTCCAGACAACTAAACTTGTCTATGTTCGCTAATATGAAAAGCAAATTCTTGATGTACAGAACGCCAGAACCGGTGCAGAAGGCATTTCGTTGCAGATGTCCTGGGACATCTTCTTTGGTCAGGTCCAGTCCACTGTTCCCCCACCCGCAGTGACGTAAATGTTGTGAGGTAACTAGAGTTTCCTATCCTAGTCATCTGTACTTCCTAAGCCATCTACAAACATTTTCATTAATATTTGCAGTGCACGTGGTACCCCACTAATAACTAACCAAGTCTGGGTATGTTTTATTCATAACACATGTACATATTTTCCCCTAGGCCTAGTTGTTCTATACTTCTTTTTTTTTAAAGAACATAATCAAATGGACTCTGCAATGTACTGAGGTCCCCAGAACAGGGGCTCTGTATTGTACCATGGTCAGAGCCGGCCTTAGCTATAGGCAGGCTAGGCATTTGCCTAGGGCATTCAAGCATGTCTAGGGGCATCCAAGCATGTCCCTGCAGTATCTCATGCTGAGAGGGACAGTCCGCAAACTAACTGTTACTTTCCAAATGTATTCAATCAGTACTTGTATACACTGCTGTTTACATTTGTCAAAAAAAATGCACACTGTGCCTTAAACTTCCTCCGACATGCTTGAATGCCCCTGACTTGTGAGACCTCAGACAGACAGCAGAAGCCCAGTAAATGCAATTCCTGGACCTGTGACATTTTTACTGACTATATAAGGTTATTACTGGATTGCTCCTTATGATACCACATATGTATTTGGAAGACTGCTTCACAGAAACCTGACATCACCTATACTGCTTGTGCACATGGGGGAGGGGGACCCTGCCATCCTGTGTGTGTCCCTTATCCCTGTGCAATTCCCAGGTGTCTGCAGGGACATAACATGGGCAGTGTTCTCCCCACACTTTATTTCCTAGTCAGTCCATACCGTAAAATTCCCCTGCCATCTAGCACTGTAACGTGGTCAGTAAGTTGCGTTGTGCTATTTCTATATGAAACATCAGTGCAGCATGACTTTCGGACACATCAGACTGGAGGGCAGAGCATATCACTCCCACAGTATAAAGTAAAGGGCATGCAGTAACAGACACCAGCAAACACACTGAATAGTGCAGAGAATGGACAGTTTCTACATGTTTGATACTGATCTTTTTGTATAACCAGCAAGTGTGGCAGTATCTGTGGCAGTATATGTGTATTATGGGCATTACTAATGTGGGGCATATGTGTAAAGTGCATTACTGTGTGGCATTATGTGTATTATGGGCATTACTAATGTGGGGCATATGTGTAAGGTTCCTTTACTGTGTGGAATTATATGTATTATGGTCATTACTGTGTGGCATTGTGCAGAGTTGAACTGGCCCACAGGGTAACCCCCCGGTGGGCCCCACTACCTGAGCGTTGCAGGTACAGATGCAGAACTAGCGGCGGAGCTAGGGGGCACCAGACAAAATTTTGCCTAGGGCATCAAATTGGCTAGGGCCGGCTCTGACCATGGTCATAGAATATGCCCTCTGCATTGTACAATGGTTACCGCAATTTGGGCTTTGCGTTATACTGCGGTCACCAGAAGATGGGCGGCTCTGCATTGCAATTCGGTTCCCAGAATATTGGCTCTGCATTGCACAGAGGTCACCAGAATATGCTCCTGCCATTGGCATGCATAAGCCATGAGCAAGGTCTGTGCGACCGACCCCCAGGACACAGACTAACCACCACTCCCTGGGACATAAACTAGCCACTGCCCAGAGCCAAACCCCCAGTCCCAAGAACATAGACACATTCCTTTCCCTGAGGCACCACCCGCACACACTCCCACTGGAATATTCCTTTCCTGGGGAACCCCCACCACCACTCCTCCGGGGTCATTCCTTTTCCTGTGGACCCACCACACACACACACAAACAAACAAATGCATACATACAGACACACACTCCCCCTGGAACATTCCATTCTCTGGGGAACCCTCGTCACCACTCCTCTGGGAACATTCATTTTCCTTTGGAACCACCCCACCCACACACACACACTTCCCCTGAAACATTCCTTTCTCTGGGGTACCCTTGTCACCACTCCTCCAGGAACATTCCTTTTCCTGGGGAACCCCCACCACCACTCCTCCAGGGTCATTCCTTTTCCTGTGGAACCACCACACATACACACAAACAAACAAACAAACAAACAAATGCATACATACAGACACACACTCCCCCTGGAACATTCCATTCTCTGGGGAACCCTCGTCACCACTCCTCTGGGAACATTCATTTTCCTTTGGAACCACCCCACCCACACACACACACTTCCCCTGGAACATTCCTTTCTCTGGGGTACCCTTGTCACCACTCCTCCAGGAACATTCCTTTTCCTGGGGAACCCCCACCACCACTCCTCCGGGAACATTCCTTTTCCTGTGGAACCACCACACACACACACACACACACACACACACACACACACACACACACACACACATATTCCGTCTGGAACACTCCATTCTCTGGGGAACCCTCATCACCACTCCTTCAGGAACATTCCTTTTCCTGGGGAACCCCCACTCCTCCGGGAACATTCCTTTTCCTGTGGAACCACCACAAACACACACACACACACACATACACACACTTCCCCAGGAACATTCCTCTCTCAGGGGAACCCTCGTCGCCACTCCTCTTGGAACATTCCATTTCCTGTGAAACCACCCCACCCACACACACACACTCACTCCCCCTGGAACATTCCTTTATCTGGGGAACCCTTGTCACCACTCCTCCAGGAACATTCCTTTTCCTGTGGAACCACCACACATACACACAAACAAACAAACAAACAAACAAACACATACATACAGACACACACTCCCCCTGGAACATTCCATTTTCTGGGGAACCCTCGTCACCACTCCTCTGGGAACATTCATTTTCCTTTGGAACCACCCCACCCACACACACACACACACTTCCCCTGGAACATTCCTTTCTCTGGGGAACCCTTGTCACCACTCCTCCAGGAACATTCCTTTTCCTGGGGAACCCCCACCACCACTCCTCCGGGAACATTCCTCTTCCTGTGGAACCACACACACACACACACACACACACACACATTCCGCCTGGAACACTCCATTCTCTGGGGAACCCTCATCACCACTCCTTCAGGAACATTCCTTTTCCTGGGGAACCCCCACCACCACTCCTCCGGGAACATTCCTTTTCCTGTGGAACCACCACAAACACACACACACACACACACACACACACACACTTCCCCTGGAACATTCCTCTCTCTGGGGAACCCTCGTCGCCACTCCTCTTGGAACATTCCATTTCCTGTGAAACCACCCCACCCACACACACACACTCACTCCCCCTGGAACATTACTTTCTCTGGGGAACCCTTGTCACCACTCCTCCAGGAACATTCCTTTTCCTGTGGAACCCTCACCCCCAAAAAGGATAGCCCAAGCAGGTGGGATGCGGTTGGGCCAGGATGCATTGTGTCATCTGCCACACCTCCTGTGACATTTTGCCAGGATTGTCGACTATGCCGTCACTGGGTAGCAAATTGCCTCATCCTTACTCTCGTCCTGCCCACTCAACCTCAAGGAATGGTAAGGGGTAAGCGTAGTGTGTGGGAGATTGGCCCACCTTTCCCGGAGAGTGAGTATGTATGGCCAGTATCCATTTATAGGAGGGCCTTCTGCTGGGGACTTGGTGTAATGTTGTAGCAGTGTCAGATGAGAGAACGGAAATACAATGGGCATAACATAACAGCCAGTGGCGTAACTACTGCCCCCGCAACCCTCACGGTGGCTTGGGGGCGAGGGGCTGCGGGGGCGCCACTGACAGAACAGATTGACATGCGGACGAGCGTCCGCATGTCAATCTGCAGGTCTCCTTCCCTCTGCTGCTGAACGGAGGGACACGGAGCGCACAGTGCGCGCCCCCCTGTGTCCCTCCCTGGCTCTCCGGCTGTCTAATAAAGGAAGTGCCGGTTCGTGAGCTCTGATTGGCTCACGAACCGGCACTTCCTTTATTAGACAGCCGGAGAGCCAGGAGGGACACTGGAGAGGCGCGCGCTGTGCCCTCCGTGTCCCTCCAACACAAAGGAGGGGGGGGGGGAGAGCAGGCACTGTGGGGGAATATCTGCCACTGGGGGAATATACCTGGCACTGTGGGGAATATCTGCCACTGGGGGAATATACCTGGCACTGTGGGGGACTATCTGGCACTGGGGGCATATACCTGGCACTGTGGGGGACTATCTGGCACTGGGGGCATATACCTGGCACTGTGGGGGAATATCTGGCACTGGGGGGCATATACCTGGCACTGTGGGGGACTATCTGGCACTGGGGGCATATACCTGGCACTGTGGGGGACTATCTGGCACTGGGGGCATATACCTGGCACTGTGGGGGACTATCTGGCACTGGGGGCATATACCTGGCACTGTGGGGGACTATCTGGCACTGGGGGGCATATACCTGGCACTGTGGGGGACTATCTGGCACTGGGGGCATATACCTGGCACTGGGGGACTATCTGGCACTGGGGGCATATACCTGGCACTGTGGGGGAATATCTGGCACTGGGGGCATATACCTGGCACTGTGGGGGAATATCTGGCACTGGGGGGCATATACCTGGCACTGTGGGGGACTATCTGGCACTGGGGGCATATACCTGGCACTGTGGGGGACTATCTGGCACTGGGGGCATATACCTGGCACTGTGGGGGACTATCTGGCACTGGGGGCATATACCTGGCACTGTGGGGGACTATCTGGCACTGGGGGGCATATACCTGGCACTGTGGGGGACTATCTGGCACTGGGGGCATATACCTGGCACTGGGGGACTATCTGGCACTGGGGGCATATACCTGGCACTGTGGGGGACTATCTGGCACTGGGGGCATATACCTGGCACTGCGGGGGAATATCTGCCACTGGGGGGCATATACCTGGCACTGTGGGGGACTATCTGGCACTGGGGGCATATACCTGGCACTGTGGGGGACTATCTGGCACTGGGGGCATATACCTGGCACTGTGGGGGACTATCTGGCACTGGGGGCATATACCGGGCACTGTGGGGGACTATCTGGCACTGGGGGCATATACCTGGCACTGTGGGGGAATATCTGGCACTGGGGGCATATACCTGGCACTGTGGGGGAATATCTGGCACTGGGGGCATATACCTGGCACTGTGGGGGAATATCTGGCACTGGGGGCATATACCTGGAACTGTGGGGGAATATCTGCCACTGGGGGAATATACCTGGCACTGTGGGGGAATATCTGGCACTGGGGGGCATATAGCTGGCACTGTGGGGGACTATCTGGCACTGGGGGCATATACCTGGCACTGTGGGGGACTATCTGGCACTGGGGGCATATACCTGGCACTGTGGGGGAATATCTGGCACTGGGGGGAGCAGGCAGTGAGGGGGCATATGTGGCACTGTGGGGGAATATCTGGCACTGGGGGCATATACCTGGCACTGTGGGGGAATATCTGGCACTGGGGGCATATACCTGGCACTGTGGGGGACTATCTGGCACTGGGGGCATATACCTGGCACTGTGGGGGACTATCTGGCACTGGGGGGCATATACCTGGCACTGTGGGGGAATATCTGGCACTGGGAGCATATGTGGCACTGGGAGCACGGCCCTAGCAACAAGCACTACCCCCTAGCAACGAGCATGACACCCAGTGCATGAAACCCCTGGCAACGAGCATGACACCCAGTGCATGAAACCCCTGGCAACGAGCATGACACCCAGTGCATGAAACCCCTGGCAACGAGCATGACACCCAGTGCATGAAACCCCTGGCAACGAGCATGACACCCTGAGCATGAAAACCCCTGGCACCGTGCATGGAACCAAGAGCATGAAACCCCTGGCAACGAGCATGACACCCAGTGCATGAAACCCCTGGCAACGAGCAGGTAATTTAAAAGTAATTAGAAGCCTTACTGTAGAACTTAATGTGTAATGGGCATTACGGTGTGTGGCATAATGTATCACGGACATTGCGGTGTGTGTCATAATGTGTCAGGCATTACGGTGTGTTGTATACTATATCACGGGCATTGTGGTATGTGGTATAATGTCTCGGGGTCATTGCGGTGTGGCATAATGTATAACGGGCATTGCGGTATGTGTCATACTGTGTCACAGATACGGTGTGTAGCATAATGTATAACGGGCATTGCGATTCCTGTCATAATGTGTCACAGGCATTACGGTGTGTGGCATAATGTGTCGGGGGCATTACAGTGTGTGCATATTGTGTCATGTGCATTGTTGTGTGTGGCATAATGGCAAAGGCCATTGCAGTATGTGGCATAATGTATACTAGGCATTACTATAAGGAGGAAAAATGACAAATAATGTAAGGGGCATGAATCAGGATTCTTCTTCTTTCCTGTAGTGGCGAACGTCTGGGCGTGCAGGTTGCAAAACTGGGGTATAAGGTAGTCTTTTCCTGCAATGCCACGCCCCTTTACGCGAAGCCATGCCCATTTCAGCGAAGCCACACCCCTACTAGTGCCGGGGGGGGGGGCGCCGAAGAATTTTTTGGCTTGGGGGAGAAAAATTTCTAGTTACGCCACTGATAACAGCTGCCTCCTGGCCACCTATGTACTAGCCCGGAGTGATGGGCAAACCGTGGAAGTGGGAGGATGTACAAGTCCCCATAGATGGAAATCCCCTTTAATATAAACATGTTGAATTAATGCAAGTTGAGAGCTTCATAAATTACAAAAAGTAAAACAGAGGGCCAGATGTAGTACAGTGCGAGGTGGCCGGAGCTCCGAGATTCCGGACATACTCATACTTTTTTTTTTAAAGCGCCAATCGTTTACAAGGCAAAACCAACCTGATTTTGCCTTGTAAACGATCGCCGCTTTAAACAAACGTACAAGTTCAGCTGGAATCTCCGAGCTCCAGCCGCCTTGCACTGTATTACACCCAGCCCAGAGTCTTAAACAGTAAGTGACACAACCAAAATAATTCAATTTCAAAGTATTTTTCTCTTTATGTCTTCTTTTTTTCCCCCGCCAAGTACAATTCTGTGACAGCGCTGGCAATTCTTTGCCTCAACGTAATTGACAAAATAATAATTTCTTTGAGAGCAGAATCCACAGTGGTGGATTACTGCCTCCGTGTCACACATGGATGCCTGCCGTTTTTATACATCTCTGGTCTGATAGCTGCAACTAAGTGAGAAATGTCCTGCTAATGGGATGAACATTGAAAGCTGAATGGAATTTAGCGTTCCTCCATTGCTCTCTGCTCCGACTCAGGTTCCAGGGTCTGGATGAGTATATTGAAATTGCGCTGACCTGACCGCTCCTAGTAGCAGCTGCTGCTACATAAGTGGGATTCAGAGCCTCTTTCCTACTTATCTACACGACTGCCTGATGTTTTATGTCAGGACTTCTACCCATGGAAGCCCCGACCCTAATAATTCCAGTAGGCGAAAGTGGATTTTGGCGCCCCATAGTGGAATGTACTGCTGCCAAGCCTTCATGTAGTGCCAACACTTTCCTCAATGTCTCTGTGGCCAAGCACAATGGGGGTAATTCAGAGTTGATCGCAGCAGCAAATTTGTTAGCACTTGGGCAAAACCATGTGCACTGCAGGTGGGCAGTAGCGGATCTTGCTACGGGCACACAGGATTTTTGCCTGGGGCGCCACCTTCCGGAGGGCGCCGCCGCCATCCGGGGGGGGGGCGCTGCCGCCGTGGCAAGATCCGCTACTGGTGGTGCCCCCCGGTGCTGTGCTGTCACTGCTGTGCGGTGCGCGATGATGTCATTGCGCGCCGCACGGCATTGTGGGACCGGCACATAGACACTAGGGGTCATAATTGATCTCTAGTGTCTATACGGTGCTATGGGAGAGACGTCATGACATCTCTCCCATAGATCAGAGGAGCGGCGGCGGTGGCTGGAGACGGAGGTCAGCAGCGGTCAGGAATCAGGAGCGAGGATGGTGAGTATTAATTAATTATTATTATTATTTTTTTGTAAGCGGCACAAACTAGGGGGCACAAATGGGGGCACAACTCTACTGGGGGCACAAACGGGGGCACAACTCTACAGGGGGCACAAACGAGGACACAACCATACAGGGGGCACAAACGGGGGAACAACTCTACAGGGGGCATACCTGATCACGCCCCTTCATGAAGCCACACCCCTATTTTCACCCGGGCGCCACAAGGGCTAGAACCAGCCCTGCTTGTGGGGCAGATGTAACGTGCAGAGAGAGTGAGATTTGGGTGGGTTATTTTGTTTCTGTGCAGGGTAAATACTGGCTGCTTTATTTTTACACTGCAATTTAGATTTCAGTTTGAACACACCCCACCCAAATCTAACTCTCTCTGCACATGTTACATCTGCCCCATCTGCAGTGCACATGGTTTTGCCCAACTGCTAACAAATTTGCTGCTGCTATCAACTCTGAATTAAGCCCAATGTACGCATCCAGGACTATCCATTAACCCCTAGGACTAGCCCTTCAGCTTCATGTACCCCTAGACGTCCCAACTTCAACTACTGGGCATGGCTACCCCCCCTACCCCTGAGTGTTATGTCACCATTACACATCACACATAGCGGTTTCCGAATTGCTGGGCTACCCCCAGTACATCTCTGTACTATGTAGAAGCCGATAAGATGGTAGGACAGTGCACAAAAAGTGGGACTGTCCTGCCTAAATTGGCACAGTGGGGAGATATGTGCTGTGCATGTGTGTACTCCTTGCGGGTCATTCCGAGTTGATCGCTAGCTGCTGTTGTTCGCAGCGATCAGGCTAAAAATCTGCATTTCTGCGCATGCGTATGCACCGAAATGCGCACACGTGACGTATGGGTACAAAGTCCATTGTGGTTTTGCACAGGGTCTAGCGAAGCTTTCATTCGCACGGCACGACGCATGGAAGATTGACATGAAGTGGATGTTTCTGGGTGTTAACTGACCGTTTTCAGGGAGTGCTTAGCAAAACACAGGCGTGTCGGGGAAAACACAGGCGTGGCTGGGCGGGCGGGTGTGTGACGTCAAAAGCCGTCCCTCTGTCGTTAGAATCAACGCACACGAAGAGTAGCTACAGGGCTGGTCTTGATTTGCACAAAATGATTTAGCGGGCGCTCGGCTGCACAGGCGTTCGCACTTCTGCTAAGCGAAAATACACTCCCCGGTGGGCGGCGACTATGCGTTTGCACAGCTGCTAAAAACTGCTAGCGAGATCAACTCGGAATGACCCCCCTTGTCTCTCCGTCCTCACTGATGATGGGAGGATTAGCTGCCAGGGCATTTGGATGTCCACGCCTCCTCCACACCTCCTCTCAGTACCATTGATTGAATACAGCTTAGCCATTATGACTGTAAATGATCTAATGTTTGCACTATCTGCCTGCTTAGTTAACATACATGATTAAATGAGTAATGATTAGCATATAGCAAGTATTATAAACTGATTTTTTTTTTAAATAATATAAGTCTACCTAATCCTAGTAGTCTTTGCTATAACGTGGTATTTAAGAAGGCTAGTAGAATGGTTGCAGTCAAACAGTTATTTAGTTTTGCTGAATGTATGTGGCCGGCTGTGACTCACCCCCTGCCCCGGGGGCTAGCATTTGGCTGTGACTGTGATTTAGGGAGGGTGATCACCCTCTTTGTTGTCACTGGTGAACGCCTGCCCCACACTAAATAATGTATGACTGCAGGGGAACCCTTCCAGACTCACTCACTCTCCACCGCATCTATGTGCCCACTGGGCGTACACCCCACCCTCATTGGATATTTGCTTATTGAGTATAAACCCTTACCTCCTTCTGGGCACACTCACCCACCATTATGCACCCACTATACTTACACCCCCTATGTGTATGTGCCACAGCCTACTAACCTTCCCTCTATTGGGCATGTGCCTACTGGGCACACTTACTGTCCACTGTGATATGTAATACCCCTCTCATACTGGGCTCACTTACCATAAAACAAATGTTATGTATACCTCCAAGGCACTACCCTACAAGGGCTAGCCGTAGCTTACCAACACGGAACCACCTGATTCCACGATTCAAACAGGTATGTACGTCCCAAAAAGTCTTTCAGTTTACAATATGATAATAAAAAAGCAGAAGATAGGATATTTCATCGCTTTGGGTATAGCGCTTACTTTAAAACAGGGGTGGGGAACCTTTTTTCTACCAGTTGTTATGCCCCACTAAATATGCCCCCTGTAGTTATGCCCCACTAAATATGCCCCCTAGTAGTGCCGCTTATACACACACATTAAAAGAAAAAAAAAAAAAAACAATGCTCACCAGCCCTGCTACTGCTTCCGGACCGCTGCCCTCCCTCTCCTCGAAACTATGGGAGATGTCATGACGTCTCTCCCATAGCGCCGCACAGCCACACATGTACACTGCCTGAGCCAGAAGCTGGAGCTCAGGAGTGAGCTGCTGCCTCCCGCTGCTGCTGAGGGGCCGGGCTCCCGCTCGGCATCTACTCTCGTTTAGGTGAGCCTGGCCAGGCCGCATCAAGTGGCTTTGAGGGCCTTATACAGCCCTCGGGCCTGAGGTTCCCCACCCCGGCTTTAAAAGACCTTAAGGTGATAGCATGTAATTAGTGATCTCTCCCATACTCTCATAGGGCCTAATGGTACGTACTTGTGGCTTTCCTTGCGTCTTTTGCTGCAGATGTGTCTGAGACCAAGGGCAGTTTGGGAACTAAAAGTGGCCCTGCAAAATTTTGTAGAAATGGCCTGATATGGACAGCGTCGGCCTACCAGGAATCTTCCTGGTGAGCCCTAAGGCCAATCCGAAGGCAGACTTAAAAAATGTTTTTCTCCCCAAAAAATATTTTTATTTCCACAAACAAATGTGATGCATAAAAATGATTAAAAACACAACAAGGAGAATGCTGTCTGGAGAATTCATTGGAGCGTGAGGAGCCGTTTGATGGTGGTAGAAGAGGTCCACATACAAGCGAGGACTTAAAAATACCTTTTGGTGCATGTAGGGCTTATTATAAAGTTAAGCCTTATCCATATGGTTTTATGTCGTTTACCTGATATTATACCACCAGGGTGTACCAAGCTTTAAAAGAAACTGCTATGTGAAGGCATCCTGTATAGTACAGGTCAGTTTTCTGTGACGAGATTTTGGATCAACAAAGAACTGATACTTCGTTAATGAATTTGAATATTGGGGGTGATTCCGAGTTGTTCGCTCGTTAGTTTTTTTTCGCTACGGAGCGACTAGTTGCAAACTGCGCATGCGCAATGTTCGCAGTGCGCCTGCGCCACGTAAATTAGCACAAAAGTTTGGTATTTTACTCACGGCGTAACAAAGAATTTTCATTGTTCTGGTGATCAGAGTGTGATTGACAGGAAGTGGGTGTTTCTGGGCGAAAACTGGCCGTTTTATGGGTGTGTGCGAAGAAACGCTGGCGTTTCTGGGAAAAACGCGGGAGTGTCTGAAGAAACGGGGGAGTGTCTGGGCGAACGCTGGGTGTGTTTGTGACGTCAAACCAGGAACGAAACTGACTGAACTGATCGCAGTGTAGGAGTAAGTCTCGAGCTACTCAGAAACTGCTATGAAATTTCTATTCGCAATTCTGCTAATCTTTCGTTCGCAATTCTGCTAAGCTAAGATTCACTCCCAGAGGGCGGCGGCCTAGCGTGTGCAATGCTGCTAAAAGCAGCTAGCGAGCGAACTCGGAATGAGGGTCATTGTCAGGTTTTCTTTTTGAGGACTTGGGAGATGAACAGATCCGAATTGTGTATAGCAGCGCTTGGAAATCGTTCTCTTATATATTGTGTATCTAAAAAGAAGTGGTGCTCTTTTGGGCTAATGCCAAGCTGCAGCTAAGGCGCAAGTTACTATTTCATTTCTTTTGTCTTCCAATAGAGCATAACTATTTAGATTGAACTTCAGTGATTTATTTTACACATACTGTATAAAACATTTCTGTACCAGGGAACAATCAAAATCAGACGTACAGTAGGCACCAGAGGCAGGCTGCATACCGGATGTTAGAAGCTATCTGGTAAGTAAAGGCATGGTGGCTGGATGTTACAGATCTCCTGGCGCCCAATGACAGCTCTCCCTCACTGGCAGCATAGCAACACCTCTTCCTGGGCTGGTAGACTTCTTTGTGTCATGTGACCAGCATCATCAGTCAACGCATTTCAACAACAATGGCCCTCATTCCGAGTTGATCGGTCGCAAGGCGATTTTAGCAGAGTTACACACGCTAAGCCGCCGCCTACTGGGAGTGAATCTTAGCTTCTTAAAATTGCGACCGATGTATTCGCAATATTGCGATTACTAACTACTTAGCAGTTTCAGAGTAGCTCCAGACTTACTCTGCTTGTGCGATCATTTCAGTGCTTGTCGTTCCTGGTTGACGTCACAAACACACCCAGCGTTCGCCCAGGCACTCCCACCGTTTCCCCGGCCACTCCTGCGTTTTTTCCGGAAACGGTAGCGTTTTCAGCCACACGCCCCTGAAACGCCGTGTTTCCGCCCAGTAACACCCATTTCCTGTCAATCACATTACGTTCGCCGGAGCGAAGAAAAAGCCGTGAGTAAAAATACTTTCTTCATAGTAAAGTTACTTGGCGCAGTCGCAGTGCGAACATTGCGCATGCGTACTAAGCGGATTTTCACTGCGATGCGATGAAAAATACCGAGCGAACAACTCGGAATGAGGGCCAATGTCTTTATCAAGGTGTTCACCCGTTTTATACTTTGCTTGCTGACCGTTCATTGTGATATAAAACACCCCTCCCTTACAGGGCTCACTTACCGTCCCCCGTGATATAAAACACTCCTTCCTTACTAGGCTCAGTTATCGTCTACTGTAATATAAAGCACACCTTCCTTACTGGGCTCACTTACCGTCCCCCGTGATATAAAACACTCCTTCCTTACTAGGCTCAGTTATCGTCTACTGTAATATAAAGCACACCTTCCTTACTGGGCTCACTTACCGTCCCCCGTGATATAAAACACTCCTTCCTTACTAGGCTCAGTTATCGTCTACTGTAATATAAAACACACCTGCCTTACTGGGCTCACTTACCGTCCCCCGTGATATAAAACACTCCTTCCTTACTAGGCTCAGTTATCGTCTACTGTAATATAAAACACCCCTCCCTTACTGGGCTCACTTACCGTCCCCCGTGATATAAAACACTCCTTCCTTACTAGGCTCAGTTATCGTCTACTGTAATATAAAACACCCCTCCCTTACTGGGCTCACTTACCGTCCCCCGTGATATAAAACACTCCTTCCTTACTAGGCTCAGTTATCGTCTGCTGTAATATAAAACACACCTGCCTTACTGGGCTCACTTACCGTCCCCCGTGATATAAAACACTCCTTCCTTACTAGGCTCAGTTATCGTCTACTGCAGTGATTTTCAACCTTTTTTTACTCGCGGCACACTGAACAATATTTTAAAATTGCCAAGGCAAACCATCAGTTCACCCACAGGAAAAACAAAACAAAAACACACATTGGCCCTCACAGCAAAAAAATAAATAAAAAAATCCATACATACAGTGGCCTACACAGAAAATACAATCACATTGCTCCCCACATAAATCCTATTGCTTCCCACATTAATTATTTACATTGTTCCTCCCATAAATACTATTGCTCCCCACAGGAGAAATAACATAACAAATATTAGCCGCTACCGGTCAGCTGTCCTCCTCCCTGTCCATCAGTAGAGGGAGTTATTCATAGTGGAGTGCTGCAAATACTGAGCAGCGGGCGGTCGGGCAGGTGTGGATGTGGGTGGGCAAGGAAAGCTGTGTATGCAGGTGGGAACTGGAAGATGTGTATGCAGGCGGGTGGGCTGACTGAGTGATGAGACGCGGTGGCGTGACCTATGATATCACGCCGCCGCGTCACAAAGGCATAGGTCATGGCCGGAGCGCGACTGCTCCTCTAAGAAGAGCCCGGGCCAACAGTTCACTCTGAAGGTGCAGGAAGCTGCTCTGGCTCCGCGGCACACCTTGCAACTGGTTGCGGCACACTAGTGTGCCACGGCACACTGGTTGAAAAAGCCGGGTCTACTGTAACATAAAACACACCATCCTTACTGGGCTCACTTACAGTCCACTGTGATATAAAACACCCTGCCTTACTGAGCTCCTTTATTATCCACTATGATATAAAACACTCCTTCCTTACTGGGCTCAGTTATTGTCTGCTGTGATATAAAACACCCCTCTCTTGCTGGGCTCATTTACCGGGATGTGGTTATGTGACCGGCGGTCTTTACCGTCCACCGTGATATAAAACACTCCTTCACCCTCGAAGATCAACACCTCAACTCTGGCACACCAAATTCACCAGATATCTGTACAAATGTTCACGTACCGCCAAGCGACAGTGGAGGAAATCACGCTCTAAAGTGGACTTCTTCCATTTGTCAACCTACAGTGCTGCCCTTTCTGTCTTTAAGCAGTCATACTTCAAAAACCTCATATCCTCCCAATCTTCAAACCCCCGGTGTCTCTTTGCCACTGTCAACTCCCTCCTCTGCCGACCCCCACCTTGACCCCATTCTTCACTCTCTACCCTCAACTTTACCACCTACTTATCCAAAACTGACTCCATACACCAGGACATTACATCCCAACATACCCTCAACAACCTGCCCCTTCCTTTCCCTGACCACCCCTAGCCATCCATCTAACCAATTGTGATTTTTGTTTCCCCTGTAACCGGAGATGAAGTAATGGATCTCATCGGTCGTCATCCCCAACCACCTTCCCACTTTCTCTGCTACCTCTCTCCTTCAGCTTGTTCACATCTTGCCCACCTCCTCAATCTCTCCCTCTCATCAGGCATTGTCCTCTCTGCCTTCTAGCATGCCCTTGTCTCCCCTATTCTTAAAAAAACCTATCCAGGATTCTAACACTCTTTCCAACTACCGCACCATCTCTCTCCTCCCTTTTGCTTCCAAACTCCTTGAGTGTATTGTCTACAACCACCGTACTGCCTTTCTTTCCTCCCAGTCACTGAATGACCCATTTCAGTCTATCTTCCATTCTCGTCGCTCCACTGCCCTCACAAAAGTCTGCAATGACCTCCATGCTGCCAAATCTAAGGGCCACTACTCTCTGCTTATACTTCTTGACCTCTCTTCTGCTTTTGATACTGTGGACCATCCTTTCCACCTGCAAATCCTTCACTCCATTGGTCTGTGTGATACTGCGGTCGCCAGACTGTCCTCCTAGCTCCAATGACTCCACCTCCCCCCCACTTTCTCTAACAGTAGGTGTCTCCCACGGTTCTGTTCTTGAACCTCTCCTTTTCTCACTCTATACATCCTCTTTAGGTGAACTCATTCACACTTTTGACTTCCAATATCATCTCTATGCTGTTGGCAAACAAATCTACCTGTCCTACCCTGACATCTACCCCTCTCTCCTCAGTCATAGCACTAGCTGTCTCTCTGCTATCTCTTCTTGGATGTCCCTATGCTTTTTTAAACTTAACATGTTTAAGACTGAGCTGATCGTCTTCCATCCCGCATAACCTCGCCTCCCACAATTTCACTATCTGGCACTACTATAAGAGTCTATTCACGGGAGACAGAGGAACTGGGGGCATGCCAGCAGTTTACAGAGCACTGGGCACGCCGCACAGTGACGGACATGGGAGGCGTGGCTCACAATCACATCATTTCCACAAAGCCACACCTCTTTTGTAGACACCACGGGCACACGCGACTTCGCTGCTCACAGGAGTCCGTACTCCATAGCCCTGGTTGTCGAGAGGTATGCTCTCCACCTCTCTACAAAACTTTAACAGGGCTATCAAGACCCACTTCTTCATCAAACCCAGCCATCTCTCATCCTAATCCTCTGCTACATGCCTCACTTTGACCCCATCTGTGTAGGGATGGCCATAGACCATCAATGATTCAAAATCATTGATGGTCTACGACTGATGTTGAATACTTTTACCATCGACGGTGTGCAACCAGATGGTTATACACCATCAATGGTAGCTGTTTGCCCAATGGTTTTCTTCCTCCCCCTGCTAATTTCATAGTCAGTGAGGTTTAAAAGAGGCAAACGGCCCATCAGGTTCAACCTGTATTCTGCATTAATCTATTGATATTATAATGTGTATGCTGGAGTAATGGTTTAGTACTAAACGAAAACAATGGCCCTCATTCCGAGTTGATCGGTCGCAAGGCGAATTTAGCAGAGTTACACACGCTAAGCCGCCGCCTACTGGGAGTGAATCTTAGCTTCTTAAAATTGCGACCGATGTATTCGCAATATTGCGATTACTAACTACTTAGCAGTTTCAGAGTAGCTTCAGACTTACTCTGCCTGTGCGATCATTTCAGTGCTTGTCGTTCCTGGTTGACGTCACAAACACACCCAGCGTTCGCCCAGGCACTCCCACCGTTTCCCCGGCCACTCCTGCGTTTTTTCCGGAAACGGTAGCGTTTTCAGCCACACGCCCCTGAAACGCCGTGTTTCCGCCCAGTAACACCCATTTCCTGTCAATCACATTACGATCGCCGGAGCGAAGAAAAAGCCGTGAGTAAAAATACTTTCTTCATAGTAAAGTTACTTGGCGCAGTCGCAGTGCGAACATTGCGCATGCGTACTAAGCGGATTTTCACTGCGATGCGATGAAAAATACCGAGCGAACAACTCGGAATGAGGGCCAATGATTCTTACCACCTCCAGATAATATAATGTCCATATGTTAAATGCTATAGCCCTGGATACATTTACCAGTTAGGAATTTGTCCAATCCGCTTTTAAATACATTTACAGCAGTGGCGTGCGGTGATGTCAGTGGCTGGTGAGGCACTGCAGTCAAAATGTTCTTTGAGTACCGACGATGACTCCTACCACCACCGACTCAATCCCCGCTACTGTCGCTGCCCCTACCAACACTTCAATAGAAATAATATGTAATCTATGTGATCGTAGTAGTGGTAGGTACTGTTTGGGGGTAGTATTAAGGACAAACATCATATCAGCGGGATGTAGTTGGCATCCCAACGTACGGATGCCGGCCATCAGGAGACCAGCGCCGGAATCCTGGCACCTGTCAGAATGCCGGCGCCGTTATCCTGAACGTAAGTATGCCGGGGAGGGTTAGGCTGCTGGGGGGGAAGGGGGAGAGAGTTAGGCAGTGGGAAGGGAGGGTTAGGGTTAGGCTGTGGGGAGGGAGGGTTAGGCTGTGGGGAGGAAGAGTTAGGCTGCGGGAGGGGAGGGTCAGGCTGCAGGAGGGGAGGGTTAGGGTGCGGGAGGTTAGGGTCAGGCTGCGGGAGGTTAGAGTCAGGCTGCGGGAGGTTAGGGTCAGGCTGCGGGAGGGGAGGGTCAGGCTGCGGGAGGGGAGGGTCAGGCTGCGGGAGGTTAGGGATAGGCTGCTGTAGGGGAGGGTTAGGGCCAGGCTGCGGGAGGTTAGGGCCAGGCTGCGAGAGGGGAGGGCCAGGCTGCGGGAGGTTAGGGTTACGCTGCTGGAGGGGAGGGTTAGGGTTAGGCTGCCGAAGGTTAGGGCCAGGCTGCCGGAGGTTAGAGCCAGGGTCAGGCTGCAGATAGGGAGGGGTAGGCTGCGGGGAGGGAGGGCTAGGCTGCGAGGGGCTAGCCTGGATACCGGGAAAGGGAGGGGAGAGCAATACACAAGAGAAAACTGCGTGGAAGGCACAGGGAGGGGTGAGGGAGGGGGGGGTCACAGGGTTGGGGTGGTGTCAGTGGGTGGGGGTGGTTACTGGTCACAGGGGTTGGTGAGTTGAGATGGGTTACAGGGTATGGCGAGTTGAGGGAGGGGTGAGGGGAGCAATGGGTAGGATGAAGGGGGTCATAGGGTGGAGTTGGTCACAGAGAGGGTTGAGGTGGGCACACTGAATGATGAGTTCAGGAGAGCATGGGGAGGGGTGAGATGGGCCCAGGGTATTGCTAGGGGGCACAGGGTAGGATGAGGGAGGTCATAGGGTGGGGGTGGTCACAAGGAGGGGTGAGGTGGGCACAGAGAATGGCAAATTCAGGGGGACATGGGAAGGAGTGAGGTGGGCACAGGGTAGGATGAGTGGGGGTGATATGGTGGGGGTGGTCACAAGGAGGAGTGAGGTGGACATAGGGAATGGTGAGTTCAGGGGGACATGGGGAGGAGTGAGGTGGGCACAGGAAGGGAGGAGTGGGAGGTACAAGGAAGGGTGGGGGGTGTCACAGGGAGGGTAAGATCTATCTGTCAGGTAACCCTAGTGGTCGATGCATATCGCTGGAAACAATACTGGGACCCCCCCAGGATGAGGGGACACACCCTGATCCCCAGCAAGGTACAGCAGCAACACCCCGCGGTACTCACCACTGTGCATGGCGTAGCTCCGGCGGCGAGGGAGAGACGAGCGGCCGGGACCCATGGACGCACAGACACACGGACAGGCACAGCAGCAGTAATGCTGGCCACTCTGCTCCTCGTCACATTGCAGCCTGAACGGTCAGGTGTGTACTGCTCCCGGCTACTGCCTCCCGGAAGTGCCTGCTAGCTGGAGTGCGGAAACTACTGGACTGATCCATCCCGCAGGGAGACAGCAGCATAATTGCGGGGTGGAACTGACTACACATTATGGAATGCCAATAACCGTTCTGGGGTGGAGGAGTGGGGTCGCTACCTTTGATTGGGAGGCAGGACCTCAGACGGCCACAAGGCAGGAGAAGGGGGGGGTTCGGGTCAGGTCTAAAGCTTGCGTCAGCCAATTACATCAGCCATAGTGATGGGGGTGTGCTTTCATATGGGCTGAAAGCACGCCCTTGTCACAGAGGCACTGCTATTAGGTGCCGCTTGTAAGTCTTTTTTCAATGGGCTTTTACTGGCCAATGTTTGGCCCCGCCCCCCGCTTCCGGGCCTTTTCTTATCGACAGCCGGAGACACCGAGAGCCGTGCCTCCAAATACATTGAAAACTTTTTATTTTATTAATAAAAATTATTTAAATAATATAAAGGCAGAAGCAGATACTTATGACACAGAATAAGTATCAGTAATATCTTCTTTGTATTATTTTAATCTTACATGACAGGGGAGGCACTGTCTCCCCTGCATGCACGTCCCTGAATTACAGACAGGGACGGTTCTAGCCCTTGTGGGGCCTTGGGCAAAAAATAGGGGTGTGGCTTCCTACGGGGGCATGGTCAGTTACGCCCCCATTTGTGCCCCCTGTAGAGTAGCGCAGCTGAAAGAAAAAATAAATAAATAATAAGAATTTACTTACCGATAATTCTATTTCTCATAGTCCGTAGTAGATGCTGGGGACTCCGAAAGGACCATGGGGAATAGCGGCTCCGCAGGAGACTGGGCACAAAAGTAAAAGCTTTAGGACTACCTGGTGTGCACTGGCTCCTCCCCCTATGACCCTCCTCCAAGCCTCAGTTAGGATACTGTGCCCGGACGAGCGTACACAATAAGGAAGGATTTTGAATCCCGGGTAAGACTCATACCAGCCACACCAATCACACTGTACAACTTGTGATCTGAACCCAGTTAACAGCATGATAACAGAGGAGCCTCTGAAAAGATGGCTCACAACAATAATAACCCGATTTTTGTAACAATAACTATGTGCAAGTATTGCAGACAATCCGCACTTGGGATGGGCGCCCAGCATCCACTACGGACTATGAGAAATAGAATTATCGGTAAGTAAATTCTTATTTTCTCTGACGTCCTAGTGGATGCTGGGGACTCCGAAAGGACCATGGGGATTATACCAAAGCTCCCAAACGGGCGGGAGAGTGCGGATGACTCTGCAGCACCGAATGAGAGAACTCCAGGTCCTCCTCAGCCAGGGTATCAAATTTGTAGAATTTAGCAAACGTGTTTGCCCCTGACCAAGTAGCTGCTCGGCAAAGTTGTAAAGCCGAGACCCCTCGGGCAGCCGCCCAAGATGAGCCCACTTTCCGTGTGGAATGGGCTTTTACAGATTTTGGCTGTGGCAGGCCTGCCAGAGAATGTGCAAGCTGAATTGTACTACAAATCCAACGAGCAATAGTCTGCTTAGAAGCAGGAGCACCCAGCTTGTTGGGTGCATACAGGATAAACAGCGAGTCAGATTTTCTGACTCCAGCCGTCCTGGAAACATATATTTTCAGGGCCCTGACTACGTCCAGCAACTTGGAATCCTCCAAGTCCCTTGTAGCCGCAGGTACCACAATAGGCTGGTTTAAGTGAAACGCTGAAACCACCTTAGGGAGAAATTGAGGACGAGTCCTCAATTCTGCCCTGTCCGTATGAAAAATTAGGTAAGGGCTTTTATAGGATAAAGCCGCCAATTCTGAGACACGCCTGGCTGAAGCCAGGGCTAACAGCATTACCACTTTCCATGTGAGATATTTTAAGTCCACAGTGGTGAGTGGTTCAAACCAATGTGATTTTAGGAACCCCAAAACTACATTGAGATCCCAAGGTGCCACTGGAGGCACAAAAGGAGGCTGTATATGCAGTACCCCCTTGACAAACGTCTGAACTTCAGGAACTGAAGCTAGTTCTTTTTGGAAGAATATCGACAGGGCCGAAATTTGAACCTTAATGGACCCTAATTTTAGGCCCATAGACAGTCCTGTTTGCAGGAAATGCAGGAAACGACCCAGTTGAAATTCCTCTGTAGGGGCCTTCCTGGCCTCACACCACGCAACATATTTACGCCAAATACGGTGATAATGTTGCACAGTTACATCCTTCCTGGCTTTGATCAGGGTAGGGATGACTTCATCCGGAATGCCTTTTTCCTTCAGGATCCGGCGTTCAACCGCCATGCCGTCAAACGCAGCCGCGGTAAGTCTTGGAACAGACAGGGTCCCTGCTGGAGCAGGTCCTTTCTTAGAGGTAGAGGCCACGGGTCTTCCGTGAGCATCTCTTGAAGTTCCGGGTACCAAGTCCTTCTTGGCCAATCCGGAGCCACGAGTATAGTCCTTACTCCTCTCCTTCTTATGATTCTCAGTACCTTGGGTATGAGAGGCAGAGGAGGGAACACATACACTGACTGGTACACCCACGGTGTTACCAGAGCGTCCACAGCTATTGCCTGAGGGTCCCTTGACCTGGCGCAATATCTGTCCAGTTTTTTGTTGAGGCGGGACGCCATCATGTCCACCTTTGGTTTTTCCCAACGGTTCACAATCATGTGGAAGACTTCTGGGTGAAGTCCCCACTCCCCCGGGTGGAGGTCGTATCTGCTGAGGAAGTCTGCTTCCCAGTTGTCCACTCCCGGAATGAACACTGCTGACAGTGCTATCACATGATTTTCCGCCCAGCGAAGAATCCTTGCAACTTCCGTCATTGCCCTCCTGCTTCTTGTGCCGCCCTGTCTATTTACGTGGGCGACTGCCGTGATGTTGTCCGACTGGATCAACACCGGCTGACCCTGAAGCAGAGGCCTTGCCTGACTTAGGGCATTGTAAATGGCCCTTAGTTCCAGGATATTTATGTGAAGTGACGTTTCCATGCTTGACCACAAGCCCTGGAAATTTCTTCCCTGTGTGACTGCTCCCCAGCCTCTCAGGCTGGCATCCGTGGTCACCAGGACCCAGTCCTGAATGCCGAATCTGCGGCCCTCTAGAAGATGAGCACTCTGTAACCACCACAGGAGAGACACCCTTGTCCTTGGAGACAGGGTTATCCGCTGATGCATTTGAAGATGCGATCCGGACCATTTGTCCAGCAGATCCCACTGAAAAGTTCTTGCGTGGAATCTGCCGAATGGAATCGCTTCGTAAGAAGCCACCATTTTTCCCAGGACCCTTGTGCATTGATGCACTGACACTTGGCCTGGTTTTAGGAGGTTCCTGACTAGGTCGGATAACTCCGTGGCTTTCTCCCCCCGGGAGAAACACCTTTTTCTGGACTGTGTCCAGAATCATCCCTAGGAACAGCAGACGTGTCGTCGGAATCAGCTGCGATTTTGGAATATTTAGAATCCACCCGTGCTGTTGTAGTACTACTTGAGATAGTGCTACTCCGACCTCTAACTGTTCTCTGGACCTTGCCCTTATCAGGAGATCGTCCAAGTAAGGGATAATTAAGACGCCTTTTCTTCGAAGAAGAATCATCATTTCGGCCATTACCTTGGTAAAGACCCGGGGTGCCGTGGACAATCCAAACGGCAGCGTCTGAAACTGATAGTGACAGTTCTGTACCACAAACCTGAGGTACCCTTGGTGAGAAGGGCAAATTGGGA
The DNA here is from genome assembly GCF_028390025.1 of Pseudophryne corroboree. NCBI lineage: Eukaryota > Metazoa > Chordata > Amphibia > Anura > Myobatrachidae > Pseudophryne > Pseudophryne corroboree. The sequence goes on along the minus strand of NC_086449.1, from coordinate 797,915,406 downwards.
CATGGAGGTAAGCATCCTTGATGTCCAGAGACACCATATAGTCCCCTTCTTCCAGGTTCGCTATCACTGCTCTGAGTGACTCCATCATGAATTTGAACCTTTGTATGTAAGTGTTCAAGGATTTCAGATTTAAAATAGGTCTCACCGAGCCGTCCGGCTTCGGTACCACAAATAGCGTGGAATAATACCCCTTTCCCTGTTGTAGGAGGGGTACCTTGATTATCACCTGCTGGGAATACAGCTTGTGAATGGCTTCCAATACCGCCTCCCTGTCGGAGGGAGACGTTGGTAAAGCAGACTTCAGGAACCGGCGAGGGGGAGACGTCTCGAATTCCAATTTGGACCCCTGAGATACTACCTGCAGGATCCAGCGGTCCACTTGCGAGTGAGCCCACTGCGCGCTGAAATTCTTGAGACGGGCCCCCACCGTGCCTGAGTCCGCTTGTAAGGCCCCAGCGTCATGCTGAGGACTTGGCAGAAGCGGGGGAGGGCTTCTGTTCCTGGGAAGAGGCTGCCTGCTGCAGTCTTTTTCCCCTTCCTCTGCCCCGGGGCAGATATGAGTGGCCTTTTGCCCGCTTGCCCTTATGGGGACGAAAGGACTGAGCCTGAAAAGACGGTGTCTTTTTCTGCTGAGAGGTGACCTGGGGTAAAAAGGTGGATTTCCCAGCCGTTGCCGTGGCCACCAGGTCCGATAGACCGACCCCAAATAACTCCTCCCCTTTATACGGCAATACTTCCATATGCCGTTTGGAATCCGCATCACCTGACCACTGTCGCGTCCATAACCCTCTTCTGGCAGAAATGGACAGCGCACGTACTCTTGATGCCAGAGTGCAAATATCTCTCTGTGCATCTCGCATATATAGAAATCAGGGACGGATCTAGACATTTCTTTTAGGGGGGGCGGTTTAAGAATCTATGCGGACTCCTCCCCTCTCTACTCATTACTCCTCCCACTTCTAGTCCAGCCCCTCCCAAACACAAAATATTAAACTTTCAAAGCAATGGGGAATTTAGCTGTTTTTGTGTGTGAGATAAGAGTAGTATTTTATTTTTTATTAAATTGTATTGTGATGCTAACTAATAAATGAGCAGCAGTGGGGGTCAGGGTGAAAGTCTGTGGCTGCACCTAAGAAAGGTGTACAGAACTGCCCATAGTCTGTCTGAGAGGAGACATGTCTCATGTTACAAGCAGGCTGCACAGACCTCTCTCTTCACCCAGTGCTGCTGCTATCACACAGAATGCATGTCTCTCTTCACTGATTGCTGAAGTCTGACCTGTAAGCAGACATCAGCTAAGTTGCCCAGTGCACACATACGGGACACTGACCTCCGTTACAAGCTGCAGACAAGGAGATTGGAATTTCTGGGGGGAGAAGGAAGGTGAGGAGGGGGGCTCCTCTTGCAGCTCAGTCAGGAGACATGATGCAGGGCAGACACTGGTGAGACGCGAGAGACTCCCAATCCCAGTAATGCTTTGCAACAGGCTGACCAGGCTCACACACAGGGAGACCAGGGGAGAGAGGAGGAGCAGGGGAGGAAGGCCAGCTCTGATTGGCTTGGACTCGGGAGAGCTCTCTCCTCCCTCTGCACAAGTGCTCAGCTCAATCCCGTCTATCTGTCTCACCCAGCTGTGACTCGCTCTGCTGTGGGAGGGGCTAATGCAGATCTCCGGTACACTGTGTGCACAGCAGCACATGGAATGGAGCTGTATGTTAGGGGGGGCGGTCGCCCCGTTCGCCCCCCCCTAAATCCGGCCCTGATAGAAATGCATCCTTTAAATGCTCTATAGTCAATAATATACTGTCCCTGTCCAGGGTATCAATATTTTCAGTCAGGGAATCCGACCAAGCCACCCCAGCACTGCACATCCAGGCTGAGGCGATTGCTGGTCGCAGTATAATACCAGTATGTGTGTATATACTTTTTAGGATATTTTCCAGCTTCCTATCAGCTGGTTCCTTGAGGGCGGCCGTATCAGGAGACGGTAACGCCACTTGTTTTGATAAGCGTGTGAGCGCCTTATCTACCCTAGGGGGTGTTTCCCAACGCGCCCTAACCTCTGGCGGGAAAGGGTATAATGCCAATAATTTTTTAGAAATTAGCAGTTTTTTATCGGGGGAAACCCACGCTTCATCACACACCTCATTTAATTCATCTGATTCAGGAAAAACTACGGGTAGTTTTTTCACACCCCACATAATACCCTTTTTTGTGGTACTTGTAGTATCAGAAATGTTCAAAACCTCCTTCATTGCCGTGATCATGTAACGTGTGGCCCTACTGGAAAATACGTTTGTTTCCTCACCGTCGACACTGGAGTCAGTGTCCGTGTCTGGGTCTGTGTCGACCATCTGAGGTAACGGGCGCTTTAGAGCCCCTGACGGTGTTTGAGACGCCTGTACAGGTAACAACTGATTTGCCGGCTGTCTCATGTCGTCAACAGTCTTTTGTAAAGTGCTGACACTATCACGTAATTCCTTCCATAAGACCATCCAGTCAGGTGTCGACTCCCTAGGGGGTGACATCACTATTACAGGCAATTGCTCCGCCTCCATACCATTTTCCTCCTCATACATGTCGACACAACGTACCGTCACACAGCACACACACAGGGAATGCTCTGATAGAGGACAGGACCCCACTAGCCCTTTGGGGAGACAGAGGGAGAGTTTGCCAGCACACACCAGAGCGCTATATATATATACAGGGATAACCTTATATAAGTGTTTTTCCCTTATATAGCTGCTGTATAGATTTATCTGCCAAATTAGTGCCCCCCTCTCTTGTTTTACCCTGTTTCTGTAGTGCAGGACTGCAGGGGAGAGTCAGGGAGCTTCCCTCCAACGGAGCTGTGAGGAAAAATGGCGCCAGTGTGCTGAGGAGATAGGCTCCGCCCCCTTCTCGGCGGCCTTTCTCCCGCTTTTTTAAGGAAAAATTGGCAGGGGTTAAATGCATCCATATAGCCCAGGAGCTATATGTGATGTATTTTTTGCCATATAAGGTGTTTTTATTGCGTCTCAGGGCGCCCCCCCCAGCGCCCTGCACCCTCAGTGACCGGAGTGTGAAGTGTGCTGAGAGCAATGGCGCACAGCTGCGGTGCTGTGCGCTACCTTATTGAAGACAGGACGTCTTCTGCCACCGATTTTCCGGACCTCTTCAGTCTTCTGGCTCTGTAAGGGGGCCGGCGGCGCGGCTCTGGGACCCATCCATGGCTGGGCCTGTGATCGTCCCTCTGGAGCTAATGTCCAGTAGCCTAAGAAGCCCAATCCACTCTGCACGCAGGTGAGTTCGCTTCTTCTCCCCTTAGTCCCTCGGTGCAGTGAACCTGTTGCAAGCAGGATTCACTGAAAATAAAAAACCTATACTTAAACTTTTTTACTAAGCAGCTCAGGAGAGCCACCTAGTGAGCACCCTTCTCGTTCGGGCACAAAAATCTAACTGAGGCTTGGAGGAGGGTCATAGGGGGAGGAGCCAGTGCACACCAGGTAGTCCTAAAGCTTTTACTTTTGTGCCCAGTCTCCTGCGGAGCCGCTATTCCCCATGGTCCTTTCGGAGTCCCCAGCATCCACTAGGACGTCAGAGAAAAATGAATACTTACTATCCCCGCTCCTGATTCCCGACTGCTGCAGACCTCCGCCGGCGCCGTTCCTCTCTTCGGATCTAGCACAGCATAGACACTAGAGGTCAATTATGACCCCTAGCGTCTGTGCCAGTCCCACAATGCTGTGCAGTGCGCGTTGACGTCATTGCGCAACGCACAGCAAAGGTCCTCTCCACGAAGGGAAACTAGATGGGTAGCGTCTAGTTCCCTTAACAGTGTGGGACCAGCGGGGGACACTGCGGCAGCGGGGGGCATAGTAGCGGATCTTGCCATGGTGCAGCGCCCTCCGGATGGTGCCGGCGCCTCGGGCAAAAGTCCTGCTTGCCCGTGCCAAGATCCGCTACTGTTTACAGAGTCTGCCATTATTACCCTCTCCGGCAGTGAGTTCCAAATCTTTATTGCCCTTACCGTGAAGAACCCTTTCCTATGTTGTGTACGGAATTTCCTCTCCTCTAACCTAAGTGAGTGCCCACACTATAGTTCAGGCCTACTAGGCTGTCAGACAACTGCCCTGTACTGCTCCCGCCACTTACACAGTGTGTAAGAGGCGGGGGAATAGGATGTCACAGGCTGAGCTGTCATTCACAGCATAGCCCCTCATGACAGCTCAGCCCCTCCCCCGGCTCATTCTAACTCTAAGGACTGGGGCTTGTAGTTCCACAACAGTTGATGAGCCACATGCTGCATATACACCATAATAACCCCACTGTTCACTCCTATTAACCTGCCCTGCATTGCAATCAAGTTACAGAAAATATCGCACTGCGCATGCGCATGACCCTCTCCCGGGCTCATCGCTGGACGATACGTCATGTCTAGTCCCGGCACGCATGCGCCATAGCTCATCCAGAGCCATGAATGGGCAGGCAGGACACGCCCCCTAACCCCAACCCTCCTGCAGCCGTTACTGCCGGAGCATGCGCAGTGTTAGTTTCCTGCAGGAGCATGCGCAGTGGTTGCTACCTGTCGGCGCGCTTACAAAATGGCCGCCTGAAGCCGCTTCACGCCGTTTCTCTCGTTGCCGGGTGTGGAGTAGCCGGAGATCTAGAGACGGGCGGAGGGTGACAGTTTGTGACCGAGGCCGCACTCGTGTCTGTGGTGAGAGCGAGGTAATAGCTCGGTGAGGAAGTGGCGGGAGTCTGGGCCGCGGCATGGCGGGGAGAGCGGTGTCCGGTCACCGCCTGACGGGAGGGCCTCCACACTGGAGGTACAGGAGCCTCTTACTGGCAGCCCTTATCGCCTATACCGTGTGTTATACCCTCCCTGTATGTCTATACCGTGTATTGTACCCTGGTTATATCTCTATACAGCCAGTCAGCATAGTGTCCTTTATCTGTATATTGTGTATTATACCCTCCCTGTATGTCTATACCGTGTATTATATCCTGGTTATATCTCTATATACAGCTAGTCAGCATAGTGTCCTTTGTCTGTATACTGTGTATTATACCCTCCCTGTATGTCTATACCGTGTATTATACCCTGGTTATATTTCTATATACAGCCAGTCAGCATAGTGTCCTATGTCTGTATACCGTGTATTATACCCTCCCTATATGTCTATACCGTGTATTATACCCTGGTTATATCTCTGTATCCAGTCAGTCAGCGTAGTGTCCTATGTCTGTATACCGTGTATTATACCCTCCCTATATGTCTATACCGTGTATTGTACCCTGGTTATATCTCTATATACAGCTAGTCAGCATAGTGTCCTGTGTCTGTATACTGTGTATTATACCCTAGTTATATCTCTATATACAGTCAGTCAGTGTAGTGTCCTATGTCTGTATACTATGTATTATGTCTTGGTTATATCTCTGTATACAGCCAGTCTGGCAGTGTAGTGTCCTATGTCTGTATACCGTGTATTATACCCTCCCTGTATGTCTATACCGTGTATTGTACCCTGGTTATATCTATATACAGCCAGTCAGTGTAGTGTCCTATGTCTGTATACCGTGTATTATATCATGGTAGTGTCCTATGTCTGTACACTGTATTATACCATTACTATGTGTGGGAATCCGTTCTTTTGCCGGCAACTGTTAGTACCATTAAATTACCCCATAGTCGGAGTATATACATCTTTGCTGCATTCATGCCAAACACGCCAGGTTGTGAGAATCTTCTCGCGTATGGCATCTTTTTACAGAAAATGCATCTAATACCCCTTTTACACTCGCAGAAAAATCCCGGGATATTGCACGTGAACGCGCATCATCCCTGGATTCTTCTCAGTGTAAATGGGTTACGGGCACAATTTCCCGGGACGAGCATCCCGGGATTTCATACCAGGTCTAAAAGCAGGGTTGAACCCGGGACCGTCCCGGGAAGCTGCCAGTGTAAACGGGTATACCAGGTCAAGGCGACCTGGCACCTGTTCTCTTCATAGGAGGAGGCGGTGCTTGGAGAAGATTATCTCCAAGCACCGCCTCTGGGAGACTCAGCGGTGACGTCACTGACCCGGCAATATGCCGGGTCAGACCGCTAATGTGAAAGGGTCATTCCCGGGAATGTGTCCCGGCAAATATACCGGGACACATTCCCGGGAATGAACTTTCCTGCGAGTGTAAAAGGGGTATTACTTACAATACGACTAGGACACACGAGGAAACTGTGCTGATTAGTCTCATCTGTGACACTTGTATAGCTGTGTTCAACTGAGTCTGAATCTGTACATGAAATGCTACAATGTGGCAACCACAGCTTTTTTCCAATACAAGTTCTGTTCTGCTCCGTTTACAGACTCACAATATACAAGTGTCCTATATTAAATGAATCAGCACAGTGTCCATGTGCATCCTAGTCGCATTGTTGCAAATAAGATGAATTTTTGGCAAAAAGGATTCCCGACGTTAGCAGAGTTGCACCGGACCTGGCAGCTCACTCATGCCAGGCATCTTGTGATACATGGCGTGTTAAGGTGGGTACATACTTGCCAGTAAAGTAAACGATGACACTCATTTTGCCCTTCCTGAGTGATGTCGCTTACCATATCGACTAGTGTGTATGTACGCTGTCCAACTGTGAGCGATGCGCGACCCTGAAGGTCGTTAATGATCCTCACTATCTGCCATGCATGCAGCTCAATTTGGACTGTCCAAAAACTGCATGCACGGCCTCAGCTTGATGTCGCTGAGCGATATCGTTTGTGTATCCACTAGGAGCCAAGGGTACATTAAGAATTTGATAGTGTGGGCTGGCTCCTCCCTCTATGCCCCTCCTACCAGACTCTGTTTAGAAAATGTGCCGGGAGGAGCCGGTCACGCTTATGGAAGCTCCATTTATTTTGTGTTTGTTATTTTCAGGCAGGGCTGGCTGGCACCAGCCACACCCAACCTCTTGAATGGTTAATGGTCCTGTTCCCCGCTAACAGGACACTGAGCTCCTGAGGGAACTATTCGCAAGCCCCATCACGATACGTTCCCGTAGCACGCCGCCACTGCTAACAGCCAGAAGAATGAATATTGGGGAGTACTGAGCTGGGGGCCCGGTTAGTGGGGCGCCGGCCATTATGGTGGCATGAGGGTATGGAGATGCACGGCTTCTAACCGTGACGGAATGCGTCTCCAGACACGATACACAACTGCGTCACAGTACCCACACTGGCAAAAACAGTCTCAAAACGGTTTTCTCTCCATTTTAAGCACCAGATTACCTCAGCCAGTATAAAAAAATAAAAAATAAAAAGCGGAAAGACTGCACGCCATTGAAGCTCACCAGCGCCATAAGGCAAAGAGTGTTTCTTGTACAGCGGAGTGTTCCTCTTCACCAGGGGGCTCACTTCTGGGTACTCAGGGCAGTGCACCTTCCCAGAATAGCAGGGATGAACCGGAATGGGCTTAATTCCATTAAGGGAACGATCTCAAATATCTCTACAAAGCTATCCCGCAATGAGAACGAGATGCAATACTTAAGACAGATTGTGGATAAGTTTATGAATAGAGACTGTCCCCAAACCAGCGTCTCAATCCCCTCCCATTTGTCCGCAAAAACGATCTCTGGCCCATATCCTGCAGTCTGACTCTGGCGTTTCAGATATGGAGGAGGGTGCGGTGGATTTGGAGGGGGAATGCTACTGTCACAGGGAATAGAGGTTATCAGACATGTTCTGCAAATTCCTGATAAGGTGTAAGGAATGTAAAAAAGTAGTCGGTCACTTTTCTTGCGTCAAAGGAATTGAATACCCTGTTTGAAGAACTGTGGGTTAATCCTGATAAAAAAATTTCCAATCCCGAAAAGGTTGCTCTCATCTTTTCCCTTTCCTCTGGGGGATAGGAAAAATTGGGAAAATCCACCGATAGTGGACGCATCAGTCTCTAGTCTGTCATGTAAAATTGTATTGCCTGTCCCTGGTGCAGCCTCCCTAAAAGATACGGCTGATCGTAAAATTGAGCCTACACTCAAATCACTGTACACAGCTGCTGGGGTGGCCGAAAGACCCACTATTGCATGTGCGTGGATCACGAAAGCCATTGCTAAATGGTCAGGTAACCTAATTTAGGAGCAGCAATGTCAGAGGTGTCAAGAATTCTCCTCTGGGCAGAAAAACCGTTGTGGAGTTGTCAGTAGTCTTCATTCCGGGAGTATATGACTGGTAGGTAGACTTTCTCAGCAGACCCGACCTGCACCCAGGGGAGTGGGGCCTTCACCCGGGAGTGTTCAGGTGCTTAACAAGTCGGTGGGGATATCCACATGGCCTCTTGTCTCAACAAGACGCTCAAGCAGTATTGTTCCAGTTCGAGAGACCCACAGGCAGTGGTGGTAGGCGCTCTGACAACTCCATGGATTTATCAGATAGTGTATGTGTTTCCTACAGTACCTCTGATCCCAAAAATTCTCAAAAGAATAAAAAGGGAAAAGGTTCAAGCAATACTCATTGCTCTGGAGTGGCCAAAAAGGGCCTGGTACGCAGACCTTCTGGAGATGCTTTTCGAAGATCTGTGGCTTCTACCTCTTTGCGAGGATCTTCTCCAACAGGGCCCCGTTCGTCTATCAGGACTTACCACGGCTACGTTTGACTGCATGGGAGTTGAACGGCTGATTCTAGCAAGAAGAGGGATCCCTAAGAACGTTATTGCGACTGTGATCCAAGCCAGGAAGGGGGTAACGTCTAAACATTACCACTGTATTTAGAAGAATTGAGTCTCTTGGTCGAGAGCAGAAGTTATTCTGCGGTGGAATTTCACCTGGGACGTTTCCTGCTTTTTCTGCAGGCAGGTGTGGATGTGGGCCTACTTCTGGGCTCCATAAAAGTCCATATTTCGGCCTTGTCCATTTTCTTTCAGAAACAATTGGCTTCTCTCTCTCTCTGAGGTCCAGATGTTTTGAAAGGAGTTCTGTGCATCCAACCTCCCTTTGTGCCTCCCACGGCACCATGGGATCTCAATTTGGTGCTGCAGTTCCTCCAATCGGACTGGTTTCCACCATTACAGGAGGTGGACGTAAAATGTTACCTCTGTGACCGTCACACTGTTGGCCTTGGCTTCAGCACGACGTATGTCGGAATTGGGTGCTTTGTTTCACAAGAGCCCTATTTAATCTTCCATGAGGACAAAGCTGAGCACAGAACTCGCCAGCAATTTCTTCGGAAATTGGTGTCTGCGTTTCACATCAACCAACCTATTGTGGTTCCGGTTATCACAGACACCTCTATTTCAAAGTCCTTGGATGTTGTAAGGGCGTTGAAGGTATACATAAAGAGGACAGCACGTCACAGGAAATCCGACTTGCTGTTCATTCTATATAATACCTATAAAATTGGATGTCCTGCTTCAAAGCAGACAGTTGCACGCTGGATCAGGTTCACTATCCAGCAGGCTTATTCCACGGCAAGTTTGCCGTATTCCAAAATCTGTACAGGCCCACTCTACTAGGTCGGTGGGTCCTTCCTGAACGGCTGTCTGGGGTGTCTCTGCTTTACAGCTCTGCCGACCGGCTACTTGGTCTGGTTAGAACATGTTTGCTAAGTTCTACAAGTTTGATACTTTGACCAAACTGAAGGTCCTCAGAGGCCAATCAGTTCTGCATGAACCTCAGCACTCTCCCACCCGGTTTGGGAGCTTTGGTACATCCCCATGATACTAAATGGACCTCAGTATCCTCTAGGACGCAAGAAAAAATAGGATTTTAATTAACTACCAGTAAATCCTTTTCTCGTAGAGGATACTGGGCGCCCGCCCAGTGCTTCGTTCTTCCTGCACTGTTACTTGGTTAAGTAATCTTGGTTCGGCTGTTGCTGTTCCTGTTTAAAGTTGGGTTAGCTTAGCTTTCCTCTAGTTTGTGTGTGCTGTTTCGGAATCTCACCACTATCTTTATTCATCCTTCTCTCAAAGTATTGTCGTGCAGTTTCCTAGACTGAGTCGGGTAGGAAGGGCATAGAGGGAGGAGCCAGCCCACACTATCAAATTCCTAATTTACTGGTAGGTAATTTAAAATCCTATTTTTTTTAAACTTAACGTTTCTTCAGGCAGCTGTAAACAATGAAATCTTTCAGATGTCTTGCTTTCTGGCATGCTTCATTTTGGTATATATGTATACGAGAAGAGCTGAATGTTGGTACTATAATCATCCAAGCCTTTATTAAACTTGCATGTGGCTTTTCTGATTCAGTGCAGGCAAAATGGCTAAACGTGTTGCAGACAAGGAGCTGACAGACCGAAACTGGGATCAAGAAGAAGAGGCGGAAGATGTAAGTGTGGAGTTTAAACTTTATTCATATAGCGCAAGCATATTCCATTGCCCTGTACAATTGGGAGCTAAACAGTAATAAATCAGAGCTAGGAGTGCCTTGCTCACAAGCTTACTCTCTAGTGAAATATGGATTTGTTACAAAAGTATAAGTGGTCCATACTGCACGTTGGTCAGGCCAGATTACAAAGGTAGGCATCACTGGTAAACTGCTTCTGGTTAAAGCCAAGAATGAAGTTTTCATTAGTGCCATTGTGTTGTCTGTTGAAAATCGAGCGACCAGATACTGGGATATGATGGGCTCTGTTTAATTCTAAGAGTTTGATAGTGCTGGGAATTAGCTCCCAGGGCTATTTAGTACAGCGCAGTGGTAAGTCTGAGAATGCCCGTTCTCCCGGACTAAACAAGGTGTTTTGTTGAGAGAACCAGCATTCTCTGGCCTCAAGTGCCCGTCGCGATGCTGTTTCTGCCGTGCTAACGGCAGAAATTAGCATCGCCCTGGCGCTTTTGTCTGATTTCTGCTCCCTCCCCTTTCGAGGGTGTGAAGAAATCTCATTGTCAGGTGTCACAGCGCACTGTATTGAATAGCACCAGGAGCTAATTCCCAGCGCTATTCAACTGAATCAAGCCCAATGTGATAAATACGGAGATTGACACAGATAAGGAAGTGCTTATCCTTTTTGAAATGTTCTAAGTTTAACAATGAAAACATGCGAGTACTCGTTACAATAATAGCAAGAACAAATTAGAAAACTCTGCTCTTATCGCAGGTGTCTCTAGATCTGTCCTAGATGATCGTCATTTAAATCATGTAGTCCAGTCGATCTCCAGGGACTTGTCTAATAACTTTGTCACAAGTTAAAAGCTGGAGGAGGTTTGTAGAAGGCTAGGTCCGCTGCAGCCAGAACTAGCTTGGATCAGTTCTGATATGTGTAAGTCTCTAGGCATTATAGTATTCCTGCAAAATGGCTCGGTGTCTGTGAAGCTGGGTGCAGTAGTCGTTTGCATAAGATAATTTATCGTAGACCTGACAGGTTTCCCAACAATTGAATACCACCCTAAGTCATTGTATCTATGGATTTCTAGGGTTTGTTTTTTCTCGGTTTACATTTGTTTAGCAGTTTGCCAACAAAGATGTATGTTTCTGGTACAAAGGGTTCTACCTGTTACAACTGTGTTCATTTCTCAGGCTGGAACTTTCAGCTTGGCGAGTCAGGACGTTTTGAAGAGCAGAGAGATTAAGAAAGCAAAAAGGAGGAACCTTGGAAGTGAGGTAACACTATCTGGGTTGTTGGGTTAGCAGCCTGTGGGGCCGATTCAATTGTGGCACGTACCACCAGCTTGTCTAAAGGAATGGGTGTCTATCCAATAAACGTCCGTTAGCTGCGGCAGTAATATATTTTTCTCACGGCCTCAGGAGGTGTGATAAACTATAAAGTCCATAGTTTGGGTGCCCAAAGCACCCAAATAGGACTTGGAAAGTCCTTTTAAGCACTTTAGACAGGCGTAGCCACTTTCCACAGCTAAACATGGAGCTTGTTAGGTGCCTTAACTGGCAATGGGCGTCTGATTGGAGCAACAATTGAACAGCTCTGATAGACACCCATTGCTATAGACGCTCAGCAGGGGGCACAGGATAAATTTAATAGGCCCCTGTGTGTCAGATAATTGCTCACATTGCATTTAAAAGACGACTAATTTTCACCTTGAAACTGCATGTTATAGTATGGAATATCGAGGCAGATGTATTAAACCTGGAGAAGGCATAAAGAAGTGATAAGTGCAAGGTGGTAACGCACCAGCCAGTCAGCTCCAATATGTAAATTGACAGTTATGAGCTGATTGGCTGGTGCATTATCATCTTGCACTTATCACCTCTTTATGGCTTCTCCAGGCTTAATACATCTGCCCCATTATGAGCTTTGCAACCTGGAAAATGTTGGTGTACACTTCTAATGCATAACCATTGTGTATTGCTTTAGTCTGAAACTGGTGGAGCCTTCAAAGGATTTAAAGGTTTGTTTGGATTACCAAGCGGAGCCGCTGCTGAATCTGGAGTGAAACCGGCACACGGTTTTACCAACGGAAATGGCAGCACTTCCCTGTTCAGCAGCTCAAAGCCGGCAGTGGAAATAAAACCTTCCTTTGGTGAGTCTGCTGAAGCCTTGCTTTAGAATTGTCGATTAGGAAATATCAGAAATAGCTTTGAAGTAATGGATTCAAAATAAATTTGCAAGCAGATCTAGATTGGGAGTCCTCTCAGGTGGCATATTGGAGACCTGGGGCATCCATATGGCATTTAAACCTTTGATTTTGTTCTTCAAAAGTCCAATGGACAGTGCTTATGAGGTAGTGTAATCATCAAGTATACACCCGCAGTCCCTGGATGATGAGGGAGAGATCTAGTCTTTCTACATTGGCCAGAAGAGGTTGTGGGGTTTGGGTTTTTTTACTACATGGTGGTGCAGAATGGTTTTAGGAGGCTTTGTTAGGTGATGGACTGTAAGAGTATGCAACACATGTTGGTTGATGGACCTGTGCTAACAAAGTTGGGTTTCTTTGATCTTCATCATGGCTTTCGGGAAGAAATTGTGCATTTTAGTACAGGTAGCTAGCGAAGTAGAACATATGAAGGCTAGTCATGTAAGCCCTAGTATCCGGTTACATATGGAAAAATGTTGTCCCCCTACGCCTACCTTTTATAATATTCATAGTGTTGTAAAGGTGTGTTGGGATACAGCCGGTCACCTTACAGACACTGGGATCCCGGTGTTTAGCTTGCCTACGGGGGGACGAGCGCAACGAAGGTTCTATTCCCACTCTATGGGTGTCGTGGACTCCCACAAGTGGGCAATAGTACCTGTCAGTCGACATGCCAACTGTCGGGCTTTCCACCGGGCAGTATTCCGGCGTCCGTATAGTGACCCTAAAGATTTATATATGAGGGACTAAAGGCAAAGGCTTTCTTTATCTTTCATTATGACTAAATTAGACTTTATTCAACAGGTTCTCTCTTTACAAATGGTCCATCTTCAGTCACTGACGGAACGTCTAGCGCTGCAAGCTTCAATGGAGAAAGACCGTCATCTACCTCTAGTTTTAGTTCAAAAAATGACTACAACAAACAGTTAACAGCCCTGAACTGCTCCGTGCGTGACTGGATTGTGAAACATGTGAATACCAATCCCCTGTGTGACCTTTCACCAATCTTCAGAGACTATGAAAAACATTTAGTCAGCATCGAGCAGAAGTATGGAGGGAGCACCGACAGCGGATCTGAGAGCGACAACTCCAAGACGACCCCGACCATTCCCACGTTTGGTTCTCCGAAATTGGAGGCCAAGCCGGCTTTCCATTTTACTATCAAAGAGAGTAAATCTGAACAGACAGGACAGCCTACCCCGGAGAAGACTGCTCCTCCAGCGTCCATCTTTTCATTCAGCTCAAAGTCAGACACGTTTGGCTCTGGGAAAGCAGCGGGATTCTCTTTCACAGCAGGGGCTGTCAGTCTCTTTGGTAAAGATTCCAATAAGGGCAGTACTGGGGCACCTTCACCCTCGCTCCAAGCAGACTCCAGCAGCAAGAACGAGGATTCAGGTGACCAGGATTTATTATACTTCTGTCTTTCAGTATGTAAGAGCAGTAGAGGAGAGGTCAACATTTGGACATCCTCTGACATGGGTACCCACTTGAATTAGTTAGATGCAGCTCCCTGCAGTTGCCATGAATTTAATTCTTGATAGATATATAGAAACAGGTTGAGTATCCCTTATCCAAAATTTAAAATCCCACATTTTTGGGCAATCTACGGAGATAATGACATGTATATTATATAATGTGTATATATAGATATATAATATACAAACAAAGTTCAGCACTCACCAAAGCAAGCTCACTTATTTTCACAACATGAATAAATAAATAAATGATGGGGGTTTAGTTAGTGAATTGGCCAATGCACGTAAGCCTGCAAACCGCTCGCTAAGGTACCCCATCTTCATGCAGATCCTACACTATCACAGAGTCATAAACATTAAAACCTGGCAACTGTATCACATAATATAACTGCAAATATGCCCACTTGGTTTAATGTGTATCTGCCATATACTCCATGGCTTTTAAAGGTACACTAGTCACCTGACACTGGCTGATAAATTACTAAAGAACAGCTGACCCAGGTTTAAGATAATTGGGCTTGCATAGGGGTGCATGAACAAAGCTTGTGGCCACAGTTAATGAGTTAACCAAAAGATTAACCCTAATATATATAGATATATATAGATAGAGGGAGAGATATGCTAGAGGGATAGATATGCGTCTATATATAATATGTCTATCTATGTGTCATTATCTCAGTAGGGGAACCAAAGATGTGATTTTGGATAAGGGATACTCAACCTGGATGTAGATATATTATAGCATAGCTCTGGGTATCCTCAACCTGCTCTGGTGCCCTCCCCAGGGGATGCCACCTTGTATGTATGCAGAAATAACAAGTTGGCACTCGGAGGCCTGAAATCACAATGACCAGTTTTATTAGTGTAGTCAGCGTTTTCGGGGACCATCTCCCCGTCTTCAGGACAAAGTGCAAATATATAAGCTTGCCCACACACACACCCCATTGATTTTTCCCCCCACCAGTGTTCACTGCGGCCATGCTGCCCATCTCTCCGTTCAGGCACTTCAGTATACAGCACGTGATGCGGAAGTGATGTTGGGGCAGATGTATTAACCTGCGCTAGCCATTTAGCTCCAGTATGTAAATTAAGTTAGGAGCTGATTGGCTGTTGCGTTTATCACCTTGCACTTGTCACTGGTTTATCACTTCCGTGTGCTTTCTCTAGGTTAATACATCTGCCCCATTGTTTGTAGCGTTACCATGGTCACGCAACAACATACAGCATAACCGACAAGCCGAACATATTACAACAGTGACTGTGTAATGTTACATAATGTAAAACCTTTCTATCGGTGAGCCATGAGAGTACCGCACGCTCCCTGGGAAACGGTGTAATGGGACACACTGAACAGCTATACAATATGTGTATCACTTAAACTCACAACATACAAAAAAGTTAGTGCCAACAAAATCAAAACAGTTATACAAAAAGTATGTTCAGCGTCTTACATCACTGGGGAAAATGCATAAAAAAGTCTGTATAGCAAATATTTATGTAGTATTTGTGAAAAAAATATTTAAAGACTTTATAAGAAATCCGGTAGAGTCACAAAAACGTGTATATAGTCTACTTTAACAGGTGCTACAATAGTCACAACCATTCTAACCAGGTTGGCACAATCAAGGCAGTCAGCCAATCAGATCGGTCAGTCATATAGTGGGAGGATATGCGTCCCCAGAAGCATAGAGTACTTTAGGATATGAGTGATGTATTAGTGAGGACAGGGCTGCATGTGGCAGTGACTGGATGGGGAATGGAGGCAGCAGGGTCTCCCAGCATCAGTGTTATAGGAACACTCACACCTATAGTTGTGTATGTCCTTATCCCATGCAGACACTGACCTGGTATTGCTGCTCCCTATATACATTTTCTTCTGGAACCGATGCTTTCTGTTCTGTACATGACTTGCTGTTTTATACTTTCGCAGCTGTAACAGGAGGCGGGGAGGATGAGGAGGAAGAGCTGCCCAAAGTAATCACTCAAACTGTAACAGAAGAGGATGCTTTCTATTCCAAAAAGTTAGTTTTGAAGTGTTCTTTCCATAGCATTAAATGGAAGATGGATAAGCTAGTCAGGAAAACCTGGGCAACACTTCCTAATGCCATTGGTAAATTGTATTCTGTGTGGCCATGTGTCTGTATATACCACATTACTGTGTCCCTGAAGTTTGGAATGCTTGCTGTATTGTGATAATACTGCAGATACATTACTCTATATGCTTTCTATGTATGCATTAGTTGGCCTGTACTCCCTCTGCCCATGGCTTAAAACACTGATATCCACAAAGCTGTAATCAGTCCCTGCTGGTTGCCTTTGTTACAGGAGCAGATAGTAAAGTGTTGCTAATAACACTACAACGATCTAATACTGTTTACTTAGTAACCAACCATAATCTTATGTTAGCAGATTAAAAAAAAAGTATAGAAACGAATCTTCTAAGTGAGCGAGTCCTACTAGGTGTCTCGCTGTCTGAGGCATCTCTGTACCTGATGGGCTTAAATAGAATCCTATTGGCCTACGTTTTCCATGGGTAACTGGTGACTTTGTTCTTTTTACCTAAGGTGTAAGCTCTTCTACAAGAAAGACAATGAATTTAAAGAGAGAGGTGTAGGCACGCTACATTTGAAACCTGTAGGCGATCAGAAGACTCAGCTTTTGATTCGTGCAGATACAAATCTCGGTAAGTAACGGCTTTTCCCCTCCTGGGCATTAGATAACTGCTATGAATATTCCTTATTCCAGCGGTACCTTTACTCTGTTATCAAGGCTTCCTAACAGTCCTGGTTTTAAGTATATCCATGCTTAAGCACAGGTTTACGTAGTTCCTCAGCCAGTTTGATTATACCATATAGGTTTAGGCTGCTGGAAGGGAGGGTTCCCTCGGTCGGGATGCCACGATCAGTATTCTGACTGGCAGTATATCAGTCCCAACCTGGCAAGACTCCTTTCCGCACCATGCCAGTATTGGCCCAAGTCGTGTGGGGGATAGCTGTAGCTAGGCGAGGCAACAGGCGGTGGATACCTGTATAGAGGTGTTTCAGTATCTGAGTGTCGTCTTGTATGTTCTAGCTATACCAACATATGTTGGTGTACAAGATTACTCTAGATAGTTAATACATATCTACTGTACACAAATTCCCAATGCTTGATTATGAGCAGGACCTCCCTCCCAGGCCAGTAATCTTGCTGCCACATTGGCTGAGTAGTTTACCAATTTAACCCTTTCAGAATTGAGGATCCCAAAGATTCCAGACTTGCTAAATGTCTTCACACTTTGATCATGTTCTCAAACAAATGAACCCCATTATTTATACCCAATCTACTGCTCTGTAACTGAATCAACCTCATGTCACGCTTTGGTTATTCTACGTGTCGCGTATACAGCCTTTCTCTATCGTCCTAGTGGATGCTGGGGTTCCTGAAAGGACCATGGGGAATAGCGGCTCCGCAGGAGACAGGGCACAAAAAGTAAAGCTTTAGGATCAGGTGGTGTGCACTGGCTCCTCCCCCCATGACCCTCCTCCAAGCCTCAGTTAGATTTTTGTGCCCGGCCGAGAAGGGTGCAATCTAGGTGGCTCTCCTGAGCTGCTTAGAATAAAAGTTTAGTTAGGTTTTTTTATTTTCAGTGAGTCCTGCTGGCAACAGGCTCACTGCATCGTGGGACTAAGGGGAGAAGAAACGGACTCACCTGAGTGCAGAGTGGATCGGGTTTCTTAGGCTACTGGACACTAGCTCCAGAGGGACGATCACAGGTTCAGCCTGGATGGGTCACCGGAGCCGCGCCGCCGTCCCCCTTACAGAGCCAGAAGAGACGAAGAGGTCCGGTGAAATCGGCGGCAGAAGACATCCTGTCTTCAGACTAAGGTAGCGCACAGCACCGCAGCTGTGCGCCATTGCTCTCAGCACACTTCACACTCCGGTCACTGAGGGTGCAGGGCGCTGGGGGGGGAGCGCCCTGAGACGCAATATAACGGAATACCTTAGGTGGCAAAACAGAATACATCGCATATAGCTCCTGGGCTATATGGATGTATTTTAATCCCCTGCCATTTTACACAGAAAAGCGGGAGATAAGGACGTCGTGAAGGGGCGGAGCCTATCTCCTCCGCACACAAGCGCCATTTTCCCTCACAGCTCCGCTGGAAGGACGGCTCCCTGACTCTCCCCTGCAGTCCTGCTTCAGAATCAGGGTAAAAAAGAGAAGGGGGGGCATTTTTGGCAGCAAATAACGATAATAACAGCAGCTATAAGGGAATAACACTTATATAAGGTTATCCCTGTATATATATATATAGCGCTGGGTGTGTGCTGGCAGACTCTCCCTCTGTCTCTCCAAAGGGCTAAGTGGGGTCCTGTCCTCTATCAGAGCATTCCCGGTGTGTGTGCTGTGTGTCGGTACGCGTGTGTCGACATGTATGAGGAGGAAAATTATGTGGAGGCGGAGCAGTTGCCTGTGTTGGTGATGTCACCCCCTAGGGAGTCGACACCTGACTGGATGATTGTATTTAAACAATTAAGTGATAATGTCAGCAATTTGCAGAAAACTGTTGACGACATGAGACAGCCGGCAAATCAATTAGTGCCTGTCCAGGCGTCTCAGACACCGTCAGGGGCGCTAAAACGCCCGTTACCTCAGTGGGTCGACACAGACCCTGACACAGATACTGAGTCTAGTGTCGACGGTGACAAGACAAACGTAATGTCCAGTAGGGCCACACGTTACATGATCACGGCAATGAAAGAGGCATTGAACCTTTCTGACACTACAAGTACCACAAAGAAGGGTATTATGTGGGGAGAGAAAAAACTACCAATATTTTTTCCTGAGTCAGAGGAAATAAATGAGGTGTGTGAAAAAGTGTGGGTTTCCCCCGATAAAAAACAGCTAATTTCTAAAAAATTATTAGCATTATATCCTTTCCCGCCAGAGGTTAGGGCGCGTTGGGAAACACCCCCTAGGGTAGATAAGGCGCTCACACGTTTATCAAAACAAGTAGCGTTACCGTCTCCTGATACGGCTACCCTCAAAGAACCAGCTGATAGAAGGCTGGAAAATATCCTAAAAAGTATATACACACATACTGGTGTTATACTGCGACCAGCAATCGCCTCAGCCTGGATGTGCAGTGCTGGAGTCGCATGGTCGGATTCCCTGACCGAGAATATTGATACCCTGGATAGGGACAATATTTTGTTAACTATAGAACATTTAAAGGATGCACTACTATATATGCGTGATGCACAGAGGAATATTTGCACCCTGGCATCAAGAATAAGTGCTATGTCCATCTCTGCCAGAAGAGCGTTATGGACGCGACAGTGGTCAGGGGATGCGGATTCCAAACGGCACATGGAAGTATTGCCGTATAAAGGGGAGGAGTTATTTGGGGCTGGTCTATCGGACCTGGTGGCCACGGCAACGGCTGGAAAATCCACCTTTTTACCCCAGGTCACTCCACATCAGCAGAAAAAGACACCGTCTTTTCAAACTCAGTCCTTTCGTTCCCATAAGTACAAGCGAGCAAAAGGCCACTCTTTTCTGCCCCGGGGCAGAGGAAGAGGAAAAAGACTGCACCATGCAGCCGCTTCACAGGAGCAGAAGCCCTCCCCTGCTTCTGCCAAGTCTTCAGCATGACGCTGGGGCTTTACAAGCAGACTCAGATATGGTGGGGGCCCGTCTCAAGAATTTCAACGCGCAGTGGGCTCACTCGCAAGTGGATCCCTGGATTCTACAGGTAGTATCGCAGGGGTACAAACTGGAATTCGAGGCGTTTCCCCCTCGTCGTTTCCTGAAGTCTGCTTTACCAAAGTCTCCCTCCGACAGGGAGGCAGTTTTGGCAGCCATTCACAAGCTGTATTCCCAGCAGGTGATAATCAAGGTACCCCTCCTGCAACAAGGAAAGGGGTATTATTCCACGCTGTTTGTGGTACCGAAGCCGGACGGCTCGGTGAGACCAATTTTAAATCTGAAATCCTTGAACACTTACATAAAAAGGTTCAAATTCAAGATGGAGTCACTCAGAGCAGTGATAGCAAACCTGGAAGAAGGGGACTATATGGTGTCTCTGGACATCAAGGATGCTTATCTCCACGTCCCGATATACCCTTCTCACCAAGGGTACCTCAGTTTTGTAGTACAAAACTGTCATCAGTTTCAGACGCTGCCGTTTGGATTGTCCACGGCACCTCGGGTCTTTACCAAGGTAATGGCCGAAATGATGATTCTTCTAAGAAGAAAAGACATTTTAATTATCCCTTACTTGGACGATCTCCTGATAAGGCAAGATCCAGGGAACAGTTAGAAGTCGGAGTAGCACTATCTCAGGTAGTGTTACGTCAGCACGGGTGGATTCTAAATATTCCAAAATCGCAGCTGATTCCAACGACACGTCTACTGTTCCTAGGAATGATTCTGGACACAGTCCAGAAGAAGGTGTTTCTCCCGGAGGAGAAGGCCAGGGAGTTATCCGAGCTAGTCAGGAACCTCCTAAAACCAGGACAGGTCTCAGTGCATCAGTGCACGAGGGTCCTGGGGAAAATGGTGGCTTCTTACGAAGCGATTCCATTCGGAAGATTCCATGCAAGAACATTTCAGTGGGATCTACTGGACAAATGGTCCGGATCGCATCTGCAGATGCATCAGCGGATAACCCTGTCGCCAAGGACAAGGGTGTCTCTCCTGTGGTGGCTGCAGAGTGCTCATCTACTAGAGGGCCGCAGATTTGGCATTCAGGATTGGATCCTGGTAACCACGGATGCCAGCCTGAGAGGCTGGGGAGCAGTCACACAGGGAAGGAATTTCCAGGGCCTGTGGTCAAGCCTGGAAACGTCTCTTCATATAAACATTCTGGAACTAAGGGCCATTTACAATGCCCTAAGTCAAGCAAAACCTCTGCTTCAGGGTCAGGCGGTGTTGATCCAATCGGACAACATCACGTCAGTCGCCCACGTAAACAGACAGGGCGGCACGAGAAGCAGGAGGGCAATGGCAGAAGCTGCAAGGATTCTTCGCTGGGCGGAAAATCATGTGATAGCACTGTCAGCAGTATTCATTCCGGGAGTGGACAACTGGGAAGCAGACTTCCTCAGCAGACACGACCTTCACCCAGGAGAGTGGGGACTTCACCCAGAAGTCTTCCACCTGATTGTAAACCGTTGGGAAAAACCAAAGGTGGACATGATGGCGTCCCGCCTCAACAAAAAACTGGACAGATATTGCGCCAGGTCAAGGGACCCTCAGGCAATAGCAGTGGACGCTCTGGTAACGCCGTGGGTGTACCAGTCAGTGTATGTGTTCCCTCCTCTGCCTCTCATACCAAAAGTACTGAGAATCATAAGAAGGAGAGGAGTAAGAACTATACTCGTGGTTCCGGATTGACCAAGACGGACTTGGTACCCGGAACTTCAAGAGATGCTCACGGACGAACCGTGGCCTCTACCTCTAAGAAAGGACCTGCTACTGCAGGAGCC
This sequence comes from Pseudophryne corroboree, assembly GCF_028390025.1. Taxonomy (NCBI): domain Eukaryota; kingdom Metazoa; phylum Chordata; class Amphibia; order Anura; family Myobatrachidae; genus Pseudophryne; species Pseudophryne corroboree. The sequence goes on along the minus strand of NC_086449.1, from coordinate 797,893,959 downwards.
TTGTCTGTTCCAAGACTTACCGCGGCTGCGTTTGACGGCATGGCGGTTGAACGCCGGATCCTGAGGGAAAAAGGCATTCCAGAAGAAGTCATCCCTACTCTGGTCAAAGCCAGGAAGGATGTAACCGCAAAACATTATCACCGCATTTGGCGTAAATATGTTGCTGCGTGGTGTGAGGCCAAGAAGGCCCCTACAGAGGAATTTCAACTGGGTCGTTTCCTTCATTTCCTGCAAACAGGACTGTCTATGGGCCTAAAATTAGGGTCCATTAAGGTTCAAATTTTGGCCCTGTCGATTTTCTTCCAGAAAGAACTGGCTTCAGTACCTGAAGTTCAGACATTTGTGAAAGGGGTCCTGCACATACAGCCTCCTTTTGTGCCTCCAGTGGCACCTTGGGATCTCAATGTGGTGTTGAGTTTTCTAAAGTCACATTGGTTTGAACCACTTTCCACTGTGGACTTAAAATATCTCACATGGAAGGTGTCGATGCTGTTAGCCTTGGCTTCAGTCAGGCGTGTGTCAGAATTGGCGGCTTTATCATATAAAAGCCCTTACTTAATTTTTCATTCTGACAGGGCGGAATTGAGGACTCGTCCTCAATTTCTACCTAAGGTGGTTTCTGCATTTCACATGAACCAACCTATTGTGGTACCTGCGGCTACCAGGGACTTAGAGGACTCTTAAGTTGCTTGACGTTGTCAGGGCCTTGAAAATATATGTTTCCAGGACGGCTGGAGTCAGAAAATCTGACTCGCTGTTTATCCTGTATGCACCCAACAAGCTGGGTGCTCCTGCTTCTAAGCAGACGATTGCTCGTTGGATTTGTAGTACAATTCAGCTTGCACATTCTGTGGCAGGATTGCCACAGCCAAAATCAGTAAAAGCCCATTCCACAAGGAAAGTGGGCTCATCTTGGGCGGCTGCCCGAGGGGTCTCGGCTTTACAACTTTGCCGAGCAGCTACTTGGTCAGGGGCAAACACGTTTGCTAAATTCTACAAATTTGATACCCTGGCTGAGGAGGACCTGGAGTTCTCTCATTCGGTGCTGCAGTCATCCGCACTCTCCCGCCCGTTTGGGAGCTTTGGTATAATCCCCATGGTCCTTTCAGGAACCCCAGCATCCACTAGGACGATAGAGAAAATAAGAATTTACTTACCGATAATTCTATTTCTCGGAGTCCGTAGTGGATGCTGGGCGCCCATCCCAAGTGCGGATTATCTGCAATACTTGTACATAGTTACAAAAATCGGGTTATTATTGTTGTGAGCCATCTTTTCAGAGGCTCCGCTGTTATCATACTGTTAACTGGGTTCAGATCACAGGTTGTACAGTGTGATTGGTGTGGCTGGTATGAGTCTTACCCGGGATTCAAAATCCTTCCTTATTGTGTACGCTCGTCCGGGCACAGTATCCTAACTGAGGCTTGGAGGAGGGTCATGGGGGGAGGAGCCAGTGCACACCACCTGATCCTAAAGCTTTACTTTTTGTGCCCTGTCTCCTGCGGAGCCGCTATTCCCCATGGTCCTTTCAGGAACCCCAGCATCCACTACGGACTCCGAGAAATAGAATTATCGGTAAGTAAATTCTTATTTTTCATTGGCTGAGCCAGTATTCCTTCAAACGTGCCTCCATGTTGTATGATTGGTCATTAATGTTACGTCAGCCGCCATCACTGACAGGTACCATCACTTCTGTTATCCTGGCATTGCAAGTAATCTTTGGTCTAATGTGTGTTTATTGCAGGTAATATCTGGGTGAACATTGTGATTTCATCCCTCATGCCGTGTTCAAGAACAGGGAAAAACAATGTAATGATTGTTTGCGTTCCCAACCCTTCCATTGATGAGAAGGAACCACCAGTTACCATGCTGATCCGAGTGAAAACCTCGGAGGATGCGGATGAGCTGCACAACATCATCCTGGAGAAGAAGCGAGCCTTAGAGACCAACAAATCGGAGGGAGAGGCCAACAACTCGGGATTATAATTTTTTTATTTTATTTTTTGCCAAGTTGCTGCTTATGACTGAGCTTGGAGGGTTGCCATTCATTGAGTTCTCTATAGACCTGCACACCTTCTAAGTACAGAAAGATTGTTCTCATAAGTTTTGTTTTGTCAAGAAAGGATTTGAATGTTAATAAAAGCTTTACGGGAAGTGGTGTATGGATTGTGTGGAATGAATACATGGTGCGGATAAGTACGTCCCATCACAAAGCCTTAGCTGGCCGTCGCACAAGATGAGTTTACAGAGAGATGGACGTGGTCAGCAGAAACCATCTTGGCTAAACCTTTTTATTTTCACTTTAAAATCCACCTCTTGGATAACATCTATGAAAGTGGACTTGTCTCCAAAAAAACAACTCTGATGTCTTAAATTGAAACCTATCGTTTTGACTGCAGCTCGTTTTAATTCCCATCCCCCAAAGCCAGATGTAGAGCACCCAACTAATCTTTTTACATCCTATCCAATATTGCGGCCATCATTATTGGTGTGGGGGCAGGGACAGTATACCAATAAATGGCCATATAAGGAAGAATTTTAGTTGTTAATGCTGCAAATTATAAAAGGATTATGCCAATGTATTTTTTATTTTTTTGTTAAGAGAAAGTTTGTTGCTGATGTGTGTTGGGATTAAAGCTGGGGTGGACTAAAAGTCCCAGCATGGGACTGTGTGACATGCATGAGCCTGCCTGAAGTCATGTGATGTCTACCTCAGAATGGAGCAGTGATATGCCGGTCGTTATGGGAATCCAGTTTATATGTGGGAGCTGAGTTGTGTGTAACCCCCCAGTCAGGCCATTACTATAGAAGAGAGATGTAAAAGATTGCATAGTGTGCACTGCAGCAGGTCAATAACCATTCTGAATACAAGGCTGAGGATTAGATTGCACAACACGAGGGGGAGGGAGGGGTGGACCTGTTCCTGACTCACATACTATATAATTCCGACACTCCAGCAACTTCAAGGTTGGCTGTTTCTGCAATAATTCATTAAAGCATCACCTGCGTGTTTCTGTGTAATAGGGAGAGGAGTGTCAATATTTATTTTCAAGAGCACCTCTTTATTTTTAAACATTGAGTAAGTGATGGCTCTCTCAAGCTGCTGCAGGTCTTAGGATGCCTGTTGCCTTGTAATTCCGCAGCAGCTGGAAAGCTGTGGTATTCCTGCTGCAAATGCCAATCCCTTAGCCCAGTGATCTATCCTACTGGTTTGTTTTTCCTATTTTTGTCTTTAAATCATCTTTCCTGCACTGTAGAACCTTTTACTATTAACTTGCTTAAAGCCTGTTGTAAACTGATGTAATCACACTGCATTTGGGTTTCCTGTGTGTGTTGAGCTGAAAAGGAATGTACTAAAGTTTGTTACTTTTGAAACTATTCCTAGACCTGTTTGTATAACAAGTGTCTGTTACAGATGGAGCCTTCTCTGGTGCACCTAGCTGCACCAACTTTTATTAGCATAAGCCTTTCATCTATTACAATACAGCAGGGGCTTAAGCCTGACAGCACTGACTCCGTTTATCCTATTAAAGGGATAGATGAGCAGGGCTCCATCTGTATGTCACGTTTTTCCAAAATCCACTTTCCCATATTGTAATCTGTGAGACTGACATAACACACACTATACTAAGGGTTAATGGTAGTGGTCTCCTGAGATCATTTTTCTAAAAATAAGTTATTTTTATAGAGCAGCACGATATTAGGACATGCTGTTCAGAAGAGGTTCCTATTTGTGGTCCTAAAGGACAATAGTTTAAGGCTACTGTACTTGAGCACAGGTGACGTAGTGCCTCAATTATTTGGCTTTAACCATCTGTGCTCAAGCATGGATATCCCTAAAACCTGGACTGTTAGTGTGCCTTGAGAAATGAGGTTGGGAAGCTGCTGTAGAGAGAATATTGTCACTGACACCGGGGATAGGGTAATGTAGGATGTCACACCTCTTATATAAGTTTTGCAGAATCGTGAATGGCTGTTAGTACTCTGCAAAATTATTTCTGGTTGTCTACGGCAGTGGTTATCAATTGCCCTGAGCAGCAATACTAACACCTTGGCTGGCAAACTGGCACCATATATTGCCCCAGGGGTTATATAGGTGCTTTTTAACCCCTGCCAGAACTTTTACATTAGCTGGAGAAAGCCTGCTGAAAAAGGGGCGGGGCCATCTCCCTCAGCACACTGGCGCCATTTTTCCCTCACAGCTCCGCTGGAGGGATCGCTCCCTGGCTCTCCCCTGCAGTCCTGCACTACAGAAAAGGGTAAAAAAGAGAGGGGGGGCATAACTATATTTATGCAGCTATAAAGGGAAAACACTTCTATAGGTGATATCCCTGTGATATATAGCGCTCTGGTGTGTGCTGGCATACTCTCCCTCTGTCTCCCCAAAGGGCTTTGTGGTGTCCTGTCCTCTGTAAGAGCATTCCCTGTGTGTCTGCTGTGTGTCGGTCCTGCTGTGTCGACATGTATGAGGAGGAAAATGATGTGGAGGCGGAGCAAATGCCTGTGAATGTGATGTCACCCCCTGCGGGGTCGACACCTGTGTGGCTGGACTTATGGAAGGAATTGTGTGAAAGTGTCAACTCCTTACCCAAAAGGTTTGACGACATAGGACAGCCGGCTACACAGCTTGTGCCTGTTCCAGCGTCTCAAATGTCATCAGGGGCTTTAAAATGCCCGCTAACTCAGGTGACAGATACAGACGTCGACACGGATACCGACTCTAGTGTCGACGATGATGAGACTAGTGTACCCTCCAATAGGTCCACCCGTTACATGATTGAGGCAATGAAAAATGTTTTACACATTTCTGATAATACCCCAGGTACCACAAAAAAAGGGTATTATGTTTGGTGAGAAAAAACTACCTGTAGTTTCTCTGACGTCCTAAGTGGATGCTGGGGACTCCGTCAGGACCATGGGGATTAGCGGCTCCGCAGGAGACAGGGCACAAAACTAAAGCTTTAGGATCAGGTGGTGTGTACTGGCTCCTCCCCCTATGACCCGCCTCCAAGCCTCAGTTAGGTTTTTGTGCCCGTCCGAGCAGGGTGCAATCTAGGTGGCTCTCTTAAGGAGCTGCTTAGAAAAAGTTTTTAGGTTTATTATTTTCAGTGAGTCCTGCTGGCAACAGGCTCACTGCATCGAGGGACTTAGGGGAGAGAAGTTCAACTCACCTGCGTGCAGGATGGATTGGCTTCTTAGGCTACTGGACACCATTAGCTCCAGAGGGAGTCGGAACACAGGTCTCACCCTGGGGTTCGTCCCGGAGCCGCGCCGCCGACCCCCCTTGCAGATGCTGAAGATTGAAGGTCCAGAAACCGGCGGCAGAAGGCTCTTCAGTCTTCTTGAAGGTAGCGCACAGCACTGCAGCTGTGCGCCATTGTTTGTCACACACTTCTCACCAACGGTCACGGAGGGTGCAGGGCGCCCTGGGCAGCAATGTAAATACCTTTTATGGCTAAAAAATACATCACATATAGCCCTTGAGGCTATATGGATGTATTTAACCCCTGCCAGATATTACAAACTACAGGAGAAAAGCCCGCCGGAATAGGGGGCGGGGCTTATTCTCCTCAGCACACAGCGCCATTTTCCTGCTCAGCTCCGCTGTGAGGAAGGCTCCCAGGACTCTCCCCTGCACTGCACTACAGAAACGGTAAAACAGAGAGGGGGGGCACTTTTTATGGCGATATTTTATATATTTAAGCTGCTATAAGGATACAACACTTATATAAGGTTGTTCCCATATATATTATAGCGCTTGGGTGTGTGCTGGCAAACTCTCCCTCTGTCTCCCCAAAGGGCTAGTGGGGTCCTGTCTTTAATAAGAGCATTCCCTGTGTGTCGGTACGTGTGTGTCGACATGTATGAGGACGATGTTGGTGTGGAGGCAGAGCAATTGCCGGTAATGGTGATGTCACCCCCCAGGGAGTCGACACCGGAATGGATGGCTTCGTTTATGGAATTACGTGATAATGTCAGCACATTACAAAAATCAGTTGACGACATGAGACGGCCGGAAAACCAGTTGGTACCTGCCCAGGCGTCTCAGACACCGTCAGGGGCTGTAAAACGCCCTTTACCTCAGTCGGTCGACCCAGACACGGACACTGAATCTAGTGTCGACGGTGAAGAAACAAACGTATTTTCAAGTAGAGCCACACGTTATATGATCACGGCAATGAAGGAGGCTTTGCATATCTCTGATACTGCAAGTACCACAAAAAGGGGTATTATGTGGGGGGTGAAAAAACTACCTGTAGTTTTTCCTGAATCAGAGGAATTGAATGATGTATGTGATGAAGCGTGGGTTAACCCAGATAGAAAAGTGCTAATTTCAAAAAAGTTATTGGCATTATACCCTTTCCCGCCAGAGGTTAGGGCGCGCTGGGAAACACCCCCTAGGGTGGATAAGGCGCTCACACGCTTATCAAAACAAGTGGCGTTACCGTCTCCTGATACGGCCGCCCTCAAGGATCCAGCTGATAGGAGGCTGGAAACTACCCTAAAGAGTATATACACACATACTGGTGTTATACTGCGACCAGCCATCGCCTCAGCCTGGATGTGCAGTGCTGGGGTGGTCTGGTCGGATTCCCTGACTGAAAATATTGATACCCTGGATAGGGACAGTATTTTATTGACTATAGAGCAATTAAAGGATGCTTTTCTTTATATGCGAGATGCTCAGAGGGATATTTGCACTCTGGCATCAAGAGTAAGTGCGATGTCCATATCTGCCAGAAGAAGTTTATGGACGCGACAGTGGTCAGGTGATGTGGATTCCAAACGACATATGGAAGTATTGCCGTATAAAGGGGAAGAATTATTTGGCGTAGGTCTATCGGATCTGGTGGCCACGGCAACTGCCGGAAAATCCACCTTTTTACCTCAGACCCCCTCCCAACAGAAAAAGACACCGTCTTTTCAGCCGCAGTCCTTTCGGTCCTATAAGAACAAGAGGGCAAAAGGACAGTCATATCTGCCCCGGGGCAGAGGAAGGGGTAAGAGAGGGCAGCAAGCAGCCCCTGCCCAGGAACAGAAGCCCTCCCAGGGTTCTGCAAAGCCCTCAGCATGACGCTGGGGCTGTACAAGCGGACTCAGGAGCGGTGGGGGGTCGACTCAGGAATTTCAGCGCACAGTGGGCTTGCTCACAGGTGGACCCTTGGATCCTGCAGGTAGTATCTCAGGGTTACAGGTTGGAATTCGAGAAGTCTCCCCCTCGCCGGTTCCTAAAGTCTGCTTTGCCAACGTCTCCCTCAGACAGGGCGACGGTATTGGAAGCCATTCACAAGCTGTTTTCTCAGCAGGTGATAGTCAAGGTACCCCTCCTACAACAGGGAAAGGGGTATTACTCCACGCTATTTGTGGTACCGAAGCCGGACGGCTCGGTAAGACCTATTCTAAATCTGAAATCTTTGAACCTGTACATACAAAAATTCAAGTTCAAGATGGAATCACTCAGAGCAGTGATAGCGAATCTGGAAGAAGGGGACTTTATGGTGTCCCTGGACATAAAGGATGCTTACCTGCATGTCCCAATTTGCTCTTCACATCAAGGGTACCTCAGGTTCGTGGTGCAAAACTGTCATTATCAGTTTCAGACGCTGCCGTTTGGATTGTCCACGGCACCTCGGGTCTTTACCAAGGTAATGGCCGAAATGATGATTCTTCTGCGAAGAAGAGGCGTATTAATTATCCCTTACTTGGACGATCTCCTGATAAGGGCAAGGTCCAGAGAACAGCTGGAGGACGGAGTAGCACTAACCCAAGTAGTGCTGCAACAACACGGGTGGATTCTGAATTTTCCAAAATCTCAGTTGACCCCGACAACACGTCTGCTGTTCCTGGGAATGATTCTGGACACGGTTCAGAAAAAGGTGTTTCTTCCGGAGGAGAAAGCCAAGGAGTTATCCGAACTTGTCAGGAACCTCCTAAAACCAGGAAAAGTGTCTGTGCATCAATGCACAAGAGTCCTGGGAAAGATGGTGACTTCTTACGAAGCAATTCCATTCGGCAGATTCCACGCACGAACTTTTCAGTGGGATCTGCTGGACAAATGGTCCGGATCGCATCTGCAGATGCATCAGCGGATAACCTTATCGCCACGGACAAGGGTGTCTCTTCTGTGGTGGTTGCAGAGTGCTCATCTGTTAGAGGGCCGCAGATTCGGCATACAGGACTGGGTCCTGGTGACCACGGATGCCAGTCTGAGAGGCTGGGGAGCGGTCACACAGGGAAGAAACTTCCAGGGAGTATGGTCAAGCCTGGAGATGTCTCTTCATATAAATATACTGGAGCTAAGAGCAATTTACAATGCTCTAAGCCTGGCAAAACCCCTGCTTCAGGGTCAGCCGGTGTTGATCCAGTCGGACAACATCACGGCAGTCGCCCACGTAAACTGACAGGGCGGCACAAGAAGCAGGAGAGCAATGGCAGAAGCTGCAAGGATCCTTCGCTGGGCGGAAGATCATGTGATAGCACTGTCAGCAGTGTTCATTCCGGGAGTAGACAACTGGGAAGCAGACTTCCTCAGCAGACACGATCTACACCCGGGAGAGTGGGGACTTCATCTAGAAGTCTTCCACATGATTGTGAACCGTTGGGAAAAACCAAAGGTGGATATGATGGCGTCTCGCCTCAACAAAAAACTGGACAGGTATTGCGCCAGGTCAAGAGACCCTCAGGCAATAGCTGTGGACGCTCTGGTAACACCGTGGGTGTACCAGTCAGTGTATGTGTTTCCTCCTCTGCCTCTCATACCCAAAGTACTGAGAATTATACGGCAAAGGGGAGTAAGAACGATACTCGTGGCTCCGGATTGGCCAAGAAGAACTTGGTACCCGGAACTTCAGGAGATGCTCACGGAAAATCCGTGGCCTCTACCTCTAAGACGGGACCTGATTCAGCAGGGACCGTGTCTATTCCAAGACTTACCGCGGCTGCGTTTGACGGCATGGCGGTTGAACGCCGAATTCTAAAGGAAAAAGGCATTCCAGAAGAGGTTGTCAAAGTCAGAAAAATGTCTCAATGCACGTTGCCATATTTGCACCGCACACTGGTCCGCGCTGCGCGTGCATGCGCTCTCCCGTGGATGCGCATACCCGCAATAACGTGCACTCGCAGGCGCGGTATGCGTATTTACGGTAGAGTTTATGAAGTCGTAGCGTGCGACTCATTCGTTACAAATGTTCACAATTAATGTAGTTTGTAGATCATGGTCCCTTTGATAGATTCTGAAAGTTTGGTTAAAATACAATGTCCCAGAGCTGAGGAATCCCTCTTTATATCGTACAAAGGGTCTAACAGGAATCATACAGCAGTGTTTGGTACCCATCGGAAGAGTATTTAATTAGCAATATTCCGGTGTTGGTTTGGAGCGTATTAATCGCTCGTGCGAATAGTTATGGACATAAGAAGTTTATGTCCATTTCTATTATTTACACATACTCAGGTATGCGGCGGGAAACCCAGTTTCCCACCCACCTGAGCTGTTGGAAATCGTCACAGCCCACCTGTATGAATCACCCTATGACCTTTTGTTATGATACAGGGCCGAATTCCTTCGGCCAATGGACAATGGGATTGTAGGACCAGGAGATTGCATTGTGTGTGGGGCATAAATAGGCAGGCCGACCACATCCAGCTCTCACTCTCTCATCAACGGTTATCTGCTGATAGCCGGGAGCTGGATGTCCAGGCGCATGCGATAGTTTCCCCTTGTGCGTAAGTTTCTCTCCGTTATCATTGTCTTTCTGTGAGCCAATTTCTCTCATCTCATCTCATCTCTCTCTCTCTCTCTCTGTTCTGTTCTCTCATATCTCCCCTAGACTAGGCTAGTATTGTATTGTATAAGATAGTATTGTATTGTATTGCATTTAGGTCAGTGTAGTATTGTCTTTTTGTATTCATTGTTTAGATCTGTGGTTAGGAAGTCTCTGTTATATTGTAGTGTATCATATGTACTGTTATCCCCTTTTACAAGTATATTAGATATAATACAGTTAATAGGCCTTGGAACCTAAACCAGTATCTGTGTATTTCCTATAGTGTTAAGTGTTCACTTGAGCGTCGGTGACGCTCAAGCAGCTTTGTAGTTAGTCAGGTTACACAAGGTTGCACTTACACCCTGTACTCACATTAAGGTATTCAGTGTATTTCATTGGTATAAGGTTTTATCATAAAGGTATAGCGTTGTGAGCGTCTGCGCCGCTGGTGATCTCCTCGTGGTCTCGAGCGTCCGCTACGCCATAGCGAATCATTACTCTAGTCATAACCAATAACGTGTCCTGTGATCACTGGGCCGTGAGCGAATGTGACGCTTGAGCGTCTCGCCTACGGCTGAGCGATCGCTACGCAGATAGCGTACCATTACGGTACTTCTTAAGCAAACAGCGTACAGTGTTCTTAGCTTCAAAAAGGGTTGTTATACGACAAAGGAATTTAGCATTGTCAAGGTCATTCCTACACTGGTTAAAGCCAGGAAGGAGGTGACTGCACAACATTATCACCGCATTTGGAGAAAATATGTTGCGTGGTGTGAGGCCAGGAAGGCCCCCACGGAGGAATTTCAACTGGGTCGATTCCTACATTTCCTGCAAACAGGATTGTCTATGGGCCTCAAATTGGGGTCCATTAAGGTTCAAATTTCGGCCCTGTCGATTTTCTTCCAGAAAGAATTGGCTTCAGTTCCTGAAGTCCAGACTTTTGTAAAAGGAGTACTACATATACAGCCCCCGGTTGTGCCCCCAGTGGCTCCGTGGGACCTGAATGTAGTTTTGGATTTTCTCAAATCCCATTGGTTTGAGCCACTCAAATCGGTGGATTTGAAATATCTTACATGGAAAGTAACCATGCTACTGGCCCTGGCTTCAGCCAGGAGAGTATCAGAATTGGCGGCTTTATCGTATAAGAGCCCATATCTGATTTTCCATTCGGACAGGGCAGAACTGCGGACGCGTCCTCAGTTTCTGCCTAAGGTGGTGTCAGCGTTTCACCTGAACCAGCCTATTGTGGTGCCTGCGGCTACTAGCGATTTGGAAGATTCCAAGTTGCTGGACGTTGTCAGGGCATTGAAAATATACATTTCAAGGACGGCTGGAGTCAGAAAATCTGACTCGCTGTTTATACTGTATGCACCCAACAAGCTGGGTGCTCCTGCTTCTAAGCAGACGTTTGCTCGTTGGATTTGTAGCACAATTCAACTTGCACATTTTGTGGCAGGCCTGCCACAGCCTAAATCTGTCAAGGCCCATTCCACAAGGAAGGTGGGCTCATCCTGGGCGGCTGCCCGAGGGGTCTCGGCATTACAACTCTGCCGAGCAGCTACGTGGTCGGGGGAGAACACGTTTGTAAAATTCTACAAATTTGATACCCTGGCTAAAGAGGACCTGGAGTTCTTTCATTCGGTGCTGCAGAGTCATCCGCACTCTCCCGCCCGTTTGGGAGCTTTGGTATAATCCCCATGGTCCTGACGGAGTCCCCAGCATCCACTTAGGACGTCAGAGAAAATAAGATTTTACTTACCGATAAATCTATTTCTCGTAGTCCGTAGTGGATGCTGGGCGCCCATCCCAAGTGCGGATTGTCTGCAATACTTGTACATAGTTATTGTTACAAAAAAATCGGGTTGTTATTTGTTGTGAGCCGTCTGTTCAGAGGCTCCTACGTTTGTCATACTGTTAACTGGGTTTAGATCACAAGTTATACGGTGTGATTGGTGTGGCTGGTATGAGTCTTACCCGGGATTCAATATCCTTCCTTATTGTGTACGCTCGTCCGGGCACAGTATCCTAACTGAGGCTTGGAGGAGGGTCATAGGGGGAGGAGCCAGTACACACCACCTGATCCTAAAGCTTTAGTTTTGTGCCCTGTCTCCTGTGGAGCCGCTAATCCCCATGGTCCTGACGGAGTCCCCAGCATCCACTACGGACTACGAGAAATAGATTTATCGGTAAGTAAAATCTTATTTTTTCCTGCATCTGAGGAATTAAATGAGGTGTGTGAGGAAGCGTGGACTTCCCCTGATAAGAAATTGATAATTTCAAAACGTTTATTGGCAGCGTACCCTTTCCCGTTAGAGGATAGGTCACGTTGGGAAACACCCCCTAGGGTAGATAAGGCGCTGACACGCTTATCAAAGAAGGTGGCACTACCGTCTCCGGATACGGCCACCCTGAAGGAACCTGCTGATAGAAAGCAGGAGGCTACCCTAAAAGCTATTTACACACACACACGGGCATTATATTACGACCAGCGATTGCATCAGCTTGGATGTGCAGTGCTGCTGCTGCGTGGTCAGATTCCCTGTCAGATAATATTGATACCATGGATAGGGACAATATTTTGCGGACGATTGAGCATATAAAAGATGCAGTCTTATACATGCGTGATGCACAGAGGGATATTTGCCGGCTGGCATCTAGAATGAGCGCTATGTCCATTGCCGCCAGAAGGGGGTTATGGACTCGGCAATGGGCTGGCGATGCCGACTCAAAGCGGCACATGGAGGTTTTGCCCTATAAGGGGGTGGAACTGTTTGGGGATGTTCTTTCGGACCTCGTGTCCACAGCTACTGCTGGGAAATCGACCTTTTTGCCACATGCCCCACAGCAAAAGAAAGCACCGTATTATCAGGTACAGTCCTTTCGGCCCCAGAAAAGCAAGAGGGCTAGAGGCTCATCCTTTCTGCCGAGAGGCAAAGGTAGAGGAAAAAAGCTGCAACACACAGCTAGTTCCCAAGAGCAGAAGTCCTCCCCTGCGTCCGGTAAGTCCACAGCATGACGCTGGGGCTGCTCAGGCGGACCCGGGTATGGTGGGGGCCCGTCTCAAAAATTTCAGCGCACAGTGGGCTCTCTCACAGGTGGATCCCTGGGTCCTTCAAGTAGTACTTCAGGGGTACAGGCTGGAATTCGAGACGTCTCCCCCCCGCCGTTTCCTAAAATCTGCCTTACCGGCAACTCCCTCTGCCAGGGAGGCAGTGTTGGTGGCTATTCAAAAACTATTCACAGCAAGTGATTGTCAAGGTACCCCTCCTTCAGCAAGGAAAGGGTTACTATTCCACAATGTTTGTGGTACCGAAACCGGACGGTTCGGTGAGACCCATCTTAAATTTAAAATCCTTGAACACTTATATCAAAAGGTTCAAGTTCCGGATTGGCCAAGAAGGACTTGGTACCCGGAACTTCAAGAGATGCTTGCAGAGGACCCTTGGCCTCTGCCGCTCAGACAAGACCTGCTGCAGCAGGGACCCTGTCTGTTCCAAGACTTACCGCGGCTGCGTTTGACGGCATGTCGGTTGAACGCCGGATCCTAAAGGAAAAAGGTATTCCGGGGGAAAAGTCATCCCTACCCTGATCAAAGCCAGGAAGGATGTCACCGCAAAGCATTATCACCGCATTTGGCAGAAATATGTTGCTTAGTGTGAGGCCAAGAAGGCCCCAACGGAGGAATTTCAACTGGGTCGTTTCTTACACTTCCTGCAAGCAGGAGTGACTTTGGGCCTCAAATTGGGGTCCATTAAGGTCCAGATCTCGGCCCTGTCGATTTTCTTTCAGAAAGAACTGCCTGAAGTTCAGACTTTTGTCAAGGGAGTCCTGCATATTCAGCCTCCTTTTGTGCCCCCAGTGTCACCTTGGGATCTCAATGTGGTCTTGAAATTTCTAAAATCAGATTGGTTTGAGCCACTTAAGACTGTGGATTTAAAATATCTCACGTGGAAAGTGGTTATGTTGTTGGCTCTGGCTTTAGCCAGACGGGTGTCAGAGTTGGCGGCTTTGTCCTGTAAAAGCCCCTATCTGATTTTCCATATGGATAGGGCAGAGTTGAGGACTCGTCCTCAGTTTCTCCCGAAGGTGGTATCAGCTTTTCACTTGAACCAACCTATTGTGGTGCCTGCGGCTACTAGGGACTTGGAGGATTCCAAGTTTCTGGACGTAGTAAGGGCCCTGAAAATTTATGTTTTCAGGACGGCTAGAGTCAGGAAAACTGACTCGCTGTTTGTTCTATATGCACCCAACAAGCTGGGTGCACCTGCTTCTAAGCAGTCTATCGCGCGCTGGATTTGTAGCACTATTCAGCTGGCGCATTCTGCGGTGGGACTACCGCAGCCTAAATCTGTAAAAGCCCATTCCACAAGGAAGGTGGGCTCATCTTGGGCGGCTGCCCGAGGGGTCTCGGCTTTACAACTTTGCCGAGCTGCTACTTGGTCAGGGGCAAACACGTTTGCAAAATTCTATAAATTTGATACCCTGGCTGAGGAGGACCTTGAGTTCTCTCATTCGGTGCTGCAGAGTCATCCGCACTCTCCCGCCCGTTTGGGAGCTTTGGTATAATCCCCATGGTCCTTACGGAGTTCCCAGCATCCACTAGGATGTTAGAGAAAATAAGAATTTACTCACCGGTAATTCTATTTCTCGTAGTCCGTAGTGGATGCTGGGCGCCCATCCCAAGTGCGGATTGTCTGCAATACTTGTACATAGTTATTGTTACAAAAATCGGGTTGTTATGGCGAGCCATCTGTTCAGAGGCTCCATTGTTATCATACTGTTAACCGGGGTTCCTATCACGAGTTATATGGTGTGATTGGTGTGGCTGGTATGAGTCTTACCCGGGATTCAAAATCCTTCCTTATTGTGTCAGCTCTTCCGGGCACAGTGTCCTAACTGAGGCTTGGAGGAGGGGCATAGGGGGAGGAGCCAGTGCACACCAGGTAGTCCTAAATCTTTCTTAGAGTGCCCAGTCTCCTGCGGAGCCCGTTTATTCCCCATGGTCCTTACGGAGTTCCCAGCATCCACTACGGACTACGAGAAGAATTACCGGTGAGTAAATTCTTATTATTTGTCCAGTCTTCTTGAAAGAATGGCTACAGCATATACATAAGTAGATAATAATAAATGTCTCCTCCACTGCTGAAGTAGTTATAATCTTTATGTGTTATAAAACATAAAAGTTAAGCAGAGGGTTAAAATATACAGTATAGGTACAAAATAAGTCTGTCCTTCTACTAAGGAAATAGTGTAAGCAGTGCATGCTCACTGCTTACCCTGTTCTTTCCCTCTATATCAGAGTGATGTGTTATGCTAGCAGCTGCTGCAGTGATGTCATTTACAGAGCCTCCTCTGCCATCCATTTAAGTATAGAAATTGTTTCCAATTTCAGAGGTAGGCAAGGAGTAGACCACTACATTGTAACATGCATTTTCATTTATGATTCGGCAGGGTGCAGCACCCTGCTGAAACAGCCTAGAAGGAACACTAGGTGTGGAAATGGTAGTATCAAACATTTCTTTGACGTCCTAGTGGATGCTGGGAACTCCGTAAGGACCATGGGGAATAGCGGCTCCGCAGGAGACTGGGCACAACTAAAGAAAGCTTTAGGGCTACCTGGTGTGCACTGGCTCCTCCCTCCATGACCCTCCTCCAGACCCCAGTTAGAATCTTGTGCCCGGCTGAGCTGGATGCACAGTAGGGGTTCTCCTGAGCTCCTAGAAAAAGAAAGTATATTTTAGGTTTTTTATTTTCAGTGAGATCTGCCGGCAACAGACTCACTGCTACGAGGGACTAAAGGGAGAAGAAGCGAACCTACCTGCTTGCAGCTAGTTTGTGCTTCTTAGGCTACTGGACACCATTAGCTCCAGAGGGATCGAACACAGGGCCCGACCGCGATCGTCCGGAGCCGCGCCGCCGTCCCCCTTACAGAGCCAGAAGCAAGAAGACTCCTGGAAATCGGCGGCAGAAGACTTCGGTCTTCACCAAGGTAGCGCACAGCACTGCAGCTGTGTGCCATTGCTCCTCATGCACACCTCACACTCCGGTCACTGATGGGTGCAGGGCACTGGGGGGGGGCGCCCTGAGCAGCAATATTAAACACCTTGGCTGGCAAATCTACACAATATATAGTCATACAGGCTGTATATGTGTAAAATACCCCTGCCAGAATCCATAAAAAAGCGGGAGAAGTCTGCCGGAAAAGGGGCGGGGCTATCTCCCTCAGCACACTAGCGCCATTTCCTCTTCACAGTGCAGCTGGAAGACAGCTCCCCAGGCTCTCCCCTGTAGGTTTCAGGCTCAAAGGGTTAAAAAGAGAGGGGGGGCACTAAATTTAGGCGCAATATTGTATATACAAGCAGCTATCTGGGAAAAATCACTCAATTATAGTGTGAATCCCTGCATTATATAGCGCACTGGTGTGTGCTGGCATACTCTGTCTCCCCAAACGACTTTGTGGGGTCCTGTCCTCAGTCAGAGCATTCCCTGTGTGTGTCGGTATGGCTGTGTCGACATGTTTGAGGAGGAAGGTTATGTGGAGGCGGAGCAGATGCCGATAAATGGGATGTCGCCCCCTGTGGGGCCGACACCAGAGTGGATGGAGAGGTGGAAGGTATTAACCGACGGTGTCAACTCCTTACATAAAAGGCTGGATGACGTAACAGCTGTGGGACAGCCGGCTTCTCAGCCCGCGCCTGCCCAGGCGTCTCAAAGGTCATCAGGGGCTCAAAAACGCCCGCTACCTCAGATAGCAGACACAGATGTCGACACGGAGTCTGACTCCAGTGTCGACGAGGTTGAGACATACACACAATCCACTAGGAACATCCGTACCATGATCTCGGCAATGAAAAATGTGTTACACATTTCTGACATTAACCCAAGTACCACTAAAAAAGGGTTTTATGTTGGGGAGAAAAAGCAGCCAGTGTTTGTTCCCCCATCAGATGAGTGAATGAAGTGTGTGAAGAAGAGTGGGTTCCCCCGATAAGAAACTGGTAATTTCTAAAAAGTTACTGATGGCGTACCCTTTCCCACCAGAGGATAGGTCACGTTGGGAGATATCCCCTAGGGTGGATAAGGCGCTCACACGTTTGTCAAAAAAGGTGGCACTGCCGTCTTAGGATACGGTCACTTTGAAGGAGCCTGCTGATAAAAAGCAGGAGGCTATCCTGAAGTCTGTATATACACACTCAGGTACTATACTGAGACCTGAAATTGCCTCAGCATGGATAGTGCTGCTGCAGCGTGGTCTGTTACCCTGTCAGATTGTTACCTCGACAGGGATACTATTTGGCTAACCATAGAGCATATTAAAGACGTTGTCTTATATATGAGGGATGCACAGGGGAATATTTGCCGGCTGGCATCTAGAATTAAGGCACTGTCCATTCTGCCAGGAGGGTATTAGGGACCCGGCAGTGGACAGGTGATGCTGATTTTAAAAGGCACATGGAGATTCTGCCTTATAAGGGTGAGGAATTGTTTGGGGATGGTCTTTGGGACCTCGTATCCACAGCAATAGCTGGGAAGAAAATTTTTTACCTCAGGTTTCCTCACAACCTAAGAAAGCATCGGCTTCAGAAAAGCAAGCGGGTCAAAGGCGCTTCCTTTCTGCACAGAGACAAGGGAAGAGGGAAAAAGCTGCACCAGACAGCCTGTTCCCAGGATCAAAAATCTTCCCCCGCTTCCTCTGAGTCCACCGCATGACGCTGGGGCTCTACAGGTGGAGCCAGGTGCGGTGGGGGCGCGTCTCGGGAACCTCAGCGACCAGTGGGCTCGCTCACAGGGGGATCCCTGGGTTCTACAAGTAGTCACACAGGGATCCAAGCTGGAGTTCGAGGCGACTCCCCCTCACCGTTACCTCACATCAGCCTTGCCTGCTGCCCTCGGAGAAAGGGGAGGTAGTACTGGCGGCAATTCACAAGCTGTACTTCCAGCAGGTGATAATCAAGGTACCCCTTCTTCAACAAGGCCGGGGGTTAATATTCCACAATGTTTGTGGTACCGAAACCAGACGGTTCGGTGTGACCCATTCTAAAATTGAAATCCTTGAACACTTATATACGAAGGTTCAAGTTCAAAATGGAATCGCTTAGGGCGGTTATTGCAAGCCTGGACGAAGGGGATTACAGGGTATCACTGGACATCAAGGATGCTTACCTACATGTCCCCATTTACCCTCCTCACCAGGAGTACTTCAAAATTGTGGTACGGGACTGTCATTACCAATTCCAGACGTTGCCGTTGGTCTGTCCCTGGCACCGAGGGTATTTACCAAGGTAATGGCCGAAATGATGATACTCCTTCGAAAAAAGGGAGTTATAAATATCCCGTACTTGGACGATCTCCTTATAAAGGCGAGGTCCAGGGAGCAGTTGTTGGTTGGAGTAGCACTATCTCGGGAAGTGCTACAACAGCACGGCTGGATTCTGAATATTCCAAAGTCGCAGCTGGTTCCTACGACGCGTCTACTGTTCCTGGGTATGGTTCTGGACACAGAACAGAAAAAAGTGTTTCTCCCGGAGGAGAGGGCCAAGGAGTTGTCATCTCTAGTCAGAGACCTCCTAAAACAAATACAGGTGTCGGTGCATCAATGCACGCGAGTCCTGGGAAAGATGGTAACTTCTTACGAAGAAATTCCATTCGGCAGGTTCCATGCAAGGATCTTCCAGTGGGATCTGTTGGACAAGTGGTCCGGGTCGCATCTTCGGATGCATCGGCTGATAACCCTGTCTCCAAGGGCCAGGGTGTCGCTGTTGTGGTGGCTGCAGAGTGCTCATCTTCTAAAGGGCCGCAGATTCGGCATACAGGACTGGGTCCTGGTGACCACGGATGCCAGCCTTCGAGGCTGGGGAGCAGTCACACAGGGAAGAAACTTCCAAGGACTATGGTCGAGTCAGGAGACTTCCCTACACATAAATATTCTGGAACTAAGGGCCATTTACAATGCCCTAAGTCAGGCAAGACCCCTGCTTCAACACCAGCCGGTGCTGATCCAGTCAGACAACATCATGGCGGTCGCCCATGTAAACCAACAGGGCGGCACAAGAAGCAGGAGGGCGATGGCAGAAGCCACAAGGATTTTCCGATGGGCGGAAAATCATGTGTTAGCACTGTCAGCAGTGTTCATTCCCGGAGTGGACGACTGGGAAGCAGATTTTCTCAGCAGGCACGACCTCCACCCGGGAGAGTGGGGCCTTCATCCAGAAGTCTTCCAAATGATTGTACACCTTTGGGAAAGGCCACAGGTGGACATGATGGCGTCCCGCCTCAACAAAAAGCTAAAAAGATATTGCGCCAGGTCAGGGGACCCTCAGGCGATAGCTGTGGACGCTCTGGTAACACCGTGGGTGTACCAGTCGGTGTATGTGTTCCCTCCTCTGCCTCTCATACCCAAGGTACTGAGAATAATAAGAAGGAGAGGAGTAAGAACTATACTCGTGGTTCCGGATTGGCCAAGAAGAGCTTGGTACCCAGAACTTCATGAAATGATCTCAGAGGACCCATGGCCTCTGCCGCTCAGACAGGACCTGCTGCAGCAGGGGACCTGTCTGTTCCAAGACTTACCGCGGCTGCGTTTGACGGCATGGCGGTTGAACACCGGATCCTAAAGGAAAAAGGCATTCCGGAGGAAGTCATTCCTACGCTGATTAAGGCTAGGAAAGATGTGACCGCAAAACATTATCACCACATATGGCGAAAATATGTTGCTTTGTGTGAGGCCAGGAAGGCCCCAACGGAGGAATTTCAACTGGGTCGATTTCTGCACTTCCTACAGTCAGGAGTGACTATGGGCCTAAAATTGGGTCCATTAAGGTCCAGATTTCGGCTCTGTACATTTTCTTCCAAAAAGAACTGGCTTCACCGCCTGAAGTTCAGACTTTTGTTAAGGGAGTGCTGCATATTCAGCCCCCGTTTGTGCCTCCAGTGGCACCGTGGGATCTCAATGTGGTGTTGGATTCCCTGAAGTCGCATTGGTTTGAGCCACTTAAATCCGTAGAGCTAAAATACCTCACGTGGAAAGTGGGCATGCTGTTGGCCTTGGCGTCGGCCAGGCGTGTATCAGAATTGGCGGCTTTGTCATGCAAAAGCCCTTATCTGTTTTTTCATATGGATAGGGCGGAATTGAGGACTTATTCCCAATTCCTTCCTAAGGTGTGTCAAAGTCAGAAAAATATCTCTATACACACTGCCATATTTGCACCTCATTCTGGTCCGCGCTGCGCATGCGTGCGCTCTCCCGTGCGTGCGCATACTCACAGTCGCGGGCACCCGCAGGCGCACGGTATGCGTATTTACGGTAGAGTTTATGTGATCGTAGCGTGCGACTCAATCGTTACATATTTTCAGTAATAATGTATTTTGTAGATCATGGTCCCTTTGATAGATTCTGAAAGTTTAGTTAATATAGCATGTTCCTGAACAGAGAGATCCCTCTTTGTATTGTACGAAGGGTCTAACAGGGGTCATACAGTGGTGTTTGGTACCCATCGGAAGAGTATTTAAATAGCAATATTCCGGTGTTGGTTTGGAGCGGATTAATCGCTCATGCGAATAGTTATGGACATAAGAAGTTTATGTCCATTTACTATTATTTGTTCTTATTTAGTCATGCGGCGGGAAAACTCAGTATCCCACCCACCTGAACAGTTGGAAGCAGTCACAGCCCACCTGTATGAATCAACCTATGACCTTTTGTTATAATGCGAAGCCGAATTCCTGTGTCCAATGAACAATGAGATTGTAGGGACCATTGAATTGTATTGTGTGTGGGGCATAAATAGGCAGGCCGACCATATCCAGTTCACTCCCTTCAACGGTTCTCATTGCTGATAATCGGGAGCTGGATATCGAGGCGCATGCGATCGTTTCCCCTTGTGCGTAAGTGTTTCTCCGCAATCATATTGATCTTCTTGTTATTCCGAGCCAATCTCTCTCAATTTCTCTCTCTCTCTCTCTCCTCTTTCTCTCTCATTTTCCCTTAAATTGTATTGTATTGTATTTCCTGTGTAGTTATCTGGTTAGGTAGTCTATGTTATATTGTAGTGTATGACTTGTATTGTGTTTAACTCTTTTGCAAGTATAGCATTCATAATATATATTTTAGGCGTTGGACCCTGAGTACGGTATCTGAGTGTTTCTTATAGTATTAAGTATTCTCAGAGCGTCGGTGACGCTCGAACAGCTTTAAAGGTAATAAGGTTATACTGTGTTGCATGTACACTCTAACATTACACTAAGGTTTTACTGCACAATACACTGTTTATGGTTTAGATACAAAGGTTTAATATAGTGAGCGTCAGCGCCGCTGGTGATCTCCTCGTGGTCCCGAGCGTCCGCTACGCTATAGCGAATCATTACGTTAGTTAACAGCCAATAACGTGCCTGCCTGTGATCTCTTGGCCGTGAGTGAACGTGACGCTTGAGCGTCTCGATCACGGCAAAGCGATTGTTACGCAACTAGCGTACCCTTACGGTACTTCATACGTAGATAGCGTACAGTGTTCTTAGACCTCATAAAGGGTATTATATACGATAAATATTTAGCTTTATCAATTGCGGGCTCGTCCTGTCCTTCACATATCTACACTAGGTAATTTCAGCAGACATTATCCAGCAGCAAAGGGCGGGAGATCATATTCCTCGTAGTGCTGTTTGGATAAGCGTCTGCTTCTCTTAGTAAAGGGTGCTGAAGGAATCCGGGAACCGGAGGTAAGAACAAAACAATAGTGTCTTTTTAAAACTGTTTATTTTTCTGTCTTGCGTACACACGCACGCACACATATATATCTGCATTTCCTTTTCATTTGTGTATTTTCGTATATCACTCTTCTGTTTGCCAGTTTTATAGTTGATAAACGTGCTTAGAGAGAGTTGTCACTATTTCATAGTTTAAGAGTAAAGATAATATAGTTAAAGTATAGACAAACACACAGCTGTGCCTGAGAGACAAGGCGAAGTCAGTGTGGTGCGTGGTAGATGATAAAGGATCATCTACATTGATAAACGTATAAATTGTGTTACGGTGGATCTTTGCTTTGCGTACATGTGTCTCTAACAAAAGACTGAGACTTGCGTACGCAATCCAAGGGCCGACGCACGCAGCGTATATTACGCAACGGAGCGTACGGGTACGCCCACGTAACTCAAATCACAAGTTTTTTTTTTTTTTCTCTCCTCTCAACGCGATAAGTAGCGCCACGCGGTAAATAACGCCAGGCGATAAATCGCGCAAATTTTTTTTTTAATTCCAAATTTAAATTAATAGATCCTTCTCCTAATTTGTAACACATCTGGTCTAAAGAGAAATTTCTGCGCAGAAATAGAAATAGAAACAAAAGTGTACAGGTGGTGAGTGAGTGTGTTGTATACAATTTTACAGGTTGAACCACAAGAAAAGTCGAGTTCTCGTGAGGTACATGCGTGTAAGTGACGTACATGGTGGCTAGGGAGGCATCCCTGGTTAAAACATACAATTTGAGCATTAGAGTGTAGCAGACCAGGAGGTCATACTGTAACAGACCAGGAGGTCATAGCAGACCAACAGGTTCAGGTACAGCAGACAAGGAAGTCCGCTATACAGTCCACAGGCACAACACCAAGAAAGGGTTGGTGCAACACCCATATAGGCCATATAAGCTCTGGCTGAAGGAATTCGCAGCCGCAATTTTCGATTCCACTGGTCGCTCAGTACATAAGATTAGTTGCTTGTGTACTAAACGATTGTACCGCACGTAATTGTGTGCATTAGTAAACCTGACCGGTACTATTTGTGTACGAAGGTCATAATCGCTATTTGTACATTCTAACGTGATTTGTGTAATTTTTTTTATTTTAAGGGAAGTTCGCTGCTCACTCAGGAACTATCCAGCAACCAATAGTTACTGGAAAGAGTAAGTGTTCTTCGGAGCACCCTCACAGGTTCCAGTAAATAGAGGTTCAGGTCGCAGGGGCCCTAGGTCGAGTACGCCAGCACCATATCGGTGTGATCAGGTCGTATTGGTCGGCGTGGGCGAGTGAGTGGGGTACTCGGTAAACCGCCACCGTCAGCCTATTTTGGACATTTGGTTTGCGTAAGGGTTGGTTGAATAAAGCAACACCTTCGAACTATGGGGGCCACTTGTTCAGGTAGGGGGCGATCAACCTCGGTTCGGGTTGATTCAGTGAACCGACCAATTGGGTCGGCAAGGTATGTAATGTGTGAGAAATACGGAAGTCACACAGAAGCTTTATGTGATGAATGGGAGAGAATGACAGTACATGACGGGGAGAAATTCCCAAGAGTAGGTAGCTTCAGCACAGAAGTGTTAACGAATTTAAGGAGAAGGATATGTCTCATTAAATCAACAAAGAGACGAATCAAACATTACGATTATTTGCAGTTGTGGCAACAGGAAGGTGACATACAGAGAGGATTGGCTCAGGCGGCGGGATCTGGCTCAATCAGAAAACTGATAGCCACGGCCCCACCGCCACCATACATATCAGGAGAGAAATTGGTTGCGGAGAATGACGCACTAAGGTGTAACACACAAACACTTAGCAACTGTATAAATGTTAAAGATAATGTTAACCAATTAACCAATGCAAGTATTAACCCGTGCAAGTTGTACCCTGTTTTGAACTTTCCTCAGGAGTGTGATCAAGAAGACGAATCGGCAACAATTTCAGCGCTCTCTCTAGCAGCCACCATAGCAGAGACCACAGTAGGCACAGCTCCACCCACGAGATTAGTAACAAAGGCCCCTAGCGGAGGGATAGGTGAGGTCGTATCTACAGGTAAGTACGGCACCATACACTATGCTGAAGCCATTTCACCACAGGCTGTAGAACCCACTCACCACAGGCTGTAGAACCCACACAGAGTGATGTTGTTAGAGTTACTCCTGTTAGGGTAATAGCTGTTCCAAATGGGAAAACTGACACATCAGGAGTCACCCCTGTGAGGAACATTGCCATGTACACCCCATTTTCCCGAATGGAATTAAGGACCATAGTGTCTGAATTAACCTGACCCTAGAAAAGACTTAGTTGCCAGTCAAAAATACATCAGAGACTTAGGTAACACTGTAGAGCCCAACAATAAAGACTGGCAGATATTGCTGAGAGCATGTTTACCCTCCAATGTTGACGCAACTCAATTTTTAGCTGATTGCGGATTAGATCAGGATGTACCTCTTACAGATGTGTACAACAAAGATAATGTAAAAAGAATAAACTTACAGTTAAAAGAGTATTTCCCAGCGGTAGTCAGATGGAACAAGATATTCTCCATTAAACAGAAGGAGTCAGAGACAGCTGCAGAGTATTTTCACAGAGCATTATCAGAAATGGCAAAATACACAGGCATAGAGGACATTAAAACAAACATAAACCATCGAGAAGTAGCAGTATCAGTACTGATGGATGGTTTAAAAGAATCATTAAAGACTAGGGTACAGACCACACAACCATGTTGGCGAGGTCTGTCTGTGGCTACTTTGAGAGAGGCTGCTATTGATCACGATAGGAACATCACCAGACACAGGGAACAACAAAGTGATAAGTTAATGGCCGTAAGTATACAGGCCCTGACCACAAGGCAGCCTTTGATTGTATCACCAAACCCTGTGGGTAAGTCAAGTGTGGTTACTTGTTATTCTTGTCATAAACAGGGACACATGGCACGAGATTGTAGAGTAAAGAATGTCCGAAACTCATACCAACCCCCTAGACAACGACACGACACACGACATTGGGATCAGGGTCCGCAGAAACGGAGTTATGAGCCACATGCAGGGGAAACAAAAAGATACCCCCCGAACAGAGACTGGCAAGCCTCTGGTAGCTCCCAATTAACTCCATCACAAGTAGTTGCTGCCAGCGGGATTCAGGGAGGTCACCATACCCAATAGGGGTGTGGCCATACCTGTAATCTGCAGCCAGTAAAATTGATTGCAAGTCTTGGAAGTGAACCAGAAATTGCAATCAATGTAGCTGGTAAATCATTAAACTTTCTTGTAGACACAGGGGCGGCCAAATCAGTGATAAATTCGACAGTTGGCATGAGGACCACTGGTAGGACAATTCCAGCCGTGGGAGTAACAGGAGTAGTCCAGCATTACCCTGTTAGCAAACCAGCAGAGATTACAATAGGGCCTTTACATACCAAGCATTCCTTTTTGCTGGCTGCATCGGCACCGACCAATCACCTGGGAAGAGACTTACTGTGTAAAATGGGGTGCGTCATTTATTGTACTCCTGAAGGTGTATTCTTGGACATACCTGAGAATCACGCTCAGGAAGTACGAGACATGTTAGACTCCCCGTCAAAATTAATGTCACATACCACTATGACAAATAGGACTCCCTCCCAAGTAGAAGAAATGACATCTCAGATACCAGAGTCACTTTGGACAAAAGATAGACAGGACACTGGATTAATGGCAAACGTAGCTCCGGTAGTTGTACAAGTAAAAGATGGTAGGATAGCTCCAAAAATCCCACAGTACCCTCTGAAGCCAGAGGTGGAGTTAGGAGTTTACCCAGTAATAGAGCGCTTGCTACAACAGGGCATTCTGGTAAGAACGTCCAGCACTGCTAATAGTCCCATCTTCCCTGTGAAAAAGAGTGGGGGGAGGGGTTACCGGCTAGTGCAGGATCTAAGGGGGATTAACAAAATAGTTGAGAGTCAGTTCCCCGTAGGGCCAAATCCAGCTGTCATCCTAATGCAAATCCCTCCCACTGCGAAATTTTTCACTGTTATTGACCTCTGCTCCGCTTTCTTTTCGGTACCTCTGCACCCTGACAGTCAATATTTGTTTGCATTTACATACAGAGGAGTCCAATACACATGGACTCGATTACCACAAGGATTCATAGATAGCCCAAGTATATTTTCTCAGGCTTTGCATGATTGTTTACAGTCTTTCCAACCAGTGAGTGGATCAGTATTAATACAGTACGTGGATGATCTACTACTGTGTTATGATTCTTTGGAGGAATTCCTTGAAGGATACGAAACAGTTCCTGTTTCATCTTTCAGACACAGGACACAAGGTTTCCAAAGACAAGTTGCAATTATGCCAAACTAAGGTAAAATATTTGGGACACTGTTTAACACAAGGACTGAGACACCTGACCACTGATAGAATTCAAGCAATTAGAGACATGACTCTGCCACAAACCCAGCAACAGATCAGAACATTTTTAGGAATGTGTGGGTATTGCCGTAACTGGATCCCAGGGTTTTCCATCCTAGCGTTACCCTTGCAGGAAATGGTCTCCTCAAACAAACCTGATCGGATTTCGCATACAGACGAGTCTGAGGCAGCATTTGAGAGACTTAAACAGTGCCTAACGCAGGCACCAGCATTAGGTATGCCGGACTATGGGAAACCCTTTGAACTATACGGAACAGAAAGTGCTGGTTGCGCGGCAGGCGTACTAACCCAAAAGCACGGTGATGCCAGCAGGCCAGTAGCATATTACAGCGCTCAGCTAGACACGGTAGCGCGATCCCTCCCCACATGCTTGCGAAGCGTTGCTGCGATAGCATTGCTAGTAACGAAAAGCGAAGACGTCGTGCTAGGTCACAACCTCACAATTCATACACCACATGCAGTGTCAGCCTTGTTAAATTCTGCCCAAACCAGGCACGTCTCATCAGCGCGGTTTACAAGATGGGAATTGGCACTAATGGCCCCCGTAAACATCACCATAAGGAGATGCAGTGCATTAAATCCTGCAACATATCTCCCAAGTGTGTCTGGACAGACCCAAAGGGTGGAGGATGAGAGTACTGGGGAAAGAGGATTTAATACAAAGGAAGACACTCATGATTGTATGGAATATTTGACCCAAAATTTTACCGCAAGGCCTGACATCAGTGACAACCCACTGAAAGATGCAGAACTTACGTTCTACACGGACGGTAGTTGTCATAGACAGTCAGACTCGGGAGACTTGTGTACTGGATACGCAGTCGTAGATGACCAAGGCACCATAGAAGCGGAACCGCTAGGCCCACCTCACTCAGCCCAGGTTGCTGAACTGGTCGCCCTAACCAGAGCATGTGAATTGGCTAAGGGCAAATCAGCCAATATCTACACCGATTCTAGATACGCATTCGGGGTAGTCCATGATTTCGGAGCCCTATGGCGCCTCCGAAATTTCATGACGGCAGCTGGTACACCGGTAGCGCATGCAGCTCACATAAAAAGGCTTCTAACAGCGATACAGGAACCCGACAGAGTGGCTGTTATCAAATGTAAAGCACATACATATAGCCAAGACCCAGTATCGCTTGGTAACAGCCGAGCAGACGAAGCAGCTAAGTTAGCAGCTGCTACCCCCAGACAGACAGACACCACACAACTGATGGTATTTAATACCATCAACACACAGAAGTTGTGTGAGATGCAAAATTTGTGTTCCACACAGGAAAAGGCAGTCTGGAGGGCAAAGGGATATGGCCAGGAGTCCTCAGGACTCTGGACGGATGATCAAGGTAAACCGGTGGCCCCCAGAGCATACCTTCCATGTTTGGCTGAAGCAGCTCACGGGCTGACTCATCTAGGCAAGGAAGGGATGTGCAAGTTGGTAAGAGCATATTGGTGCGCCCCAGGATTCTCCTCTCATGCGAGTAAAAGAGCCATGTCATGCCTTACCTGTTTGAGAAAGAATATTGGAAAGGCAATACCTACAGAACCATCCCATATCCCACCTGCCGGCGGCCCTTTCCAGGTAATACAGATTGACTTCATTCAATTACCCCCTTGTCGAAATTTGAAATATGTACTTGTTTGTATAGATGTTTTTTCAAATTGGGTCGAAGCATTTCCGGCGGCCACAAATACCGCTATGTTTACTGCTAAGAAAATTGTGCAGGAATTTGTATGTAGATATGGTATCCCTAGAATTATCGAAAGTGATAGGGGTACCCATTTTACAGGTGATGTCTTTCAAGGAATGTGTAAATTGATGGGAATTGATAGCAAGCTGCACACTCCATACCGTCCACAGGCGAGTGCGAAAGTGGAAAGAGTGAACAGCACTATTAAAAATAAACTGAGTAAAGTTATGGCAGAGACAGGATTGACATGGCCAGAAGCTTTACCCATTGTACTGTACAGCATCAGAACCACTCCCAGGTCCCCTCTTAATCTGTCTCCCTTTGAAATCTTGTTTGGTCGACAACCGCATGTTATGATTAACCCTCAGGATGATTTGAAGTGTAACAATGAAGTGACTGTAAAATACTTGATTAACATGAGTAAACAGTTAAGGAATCAAAATGATAATCTGAAGTTAGTGATTCCTGATTTACCAGATAGTAATTGTCATGACATTGAACCTGGGGATTATGTAATGATACGGAATTTTCTACGCTCAGGTTGCCTTATTGACAGATGGGAAGGACCATACCAGGTCTTATTGACTAGCACTACAGCATTGAAGGTTGCTGAGAGAGAGACTTGGGTTCATTCGTCCCACTGTAAGAAGGTCGTTGATCCAGAGAAGTCCTGTGATAAGAAACAGACGGTAGAGGTTGTATCACTAGAGTGTCTGTTCCAGGAGGACTAAGGCGGCACCTGAGCATCGAGAACCACAAGATCAAAAGCAGTTGTCGATCCCCTGTTCCCTTTTTTTTGTTTTTTCTCCACTTCCCATCCCCTCTCCCTCAAATTATTTTTTCCCCCTTCTCATTCTTCTTCGTCTCCTCCTAAGATGGACTTGCCCCAAGAGACCGTGATCCGGATTTTCCTGTTGACCATGATGTTGACCAGAGCAGTCTGTTCCGGCGAGAGTACCATGGAAGTCGAGAGAGGTTCTGGAATGGGTTCTGATGATAAAGATGGAGGCGTAGTTTTCCAAGAACAACTTAACCAACAAGTAAAGGCGAGTATCAGAAAACGATCCGATAGCATTGACCATAGAAGGAATTGTGAAGGATTGTTAGCTGAAGAAAACTGTATCTGTAGGCTCTGTAACAATGTCATTGAGGATGGGTGCATTAAGAAATGCCAATCCAGTTTTAATATCCATATGGACCGGCATCCATTGAGTGACTATCACTTCTTAGTGGGTAATGTGTTAAACAAAACGGATTGTTGGGTATGCTCTCAAGTACCTCAGGGTCATAGCAAATCAGGGCTAGTACCATTTCCTTTAACGATAGAGGAGGTACTTGAGTTAAATGGTGGGAGACCGGTGGACCGGAGGTTTAATATCTCCAGCCCTCCTAGTTTGAAGCTCCACCAATACCATGTGGATAGGTCCCTATTATGTTTCAACATCTCCAATCCCCGAAAGCCGGGAAATTGGGAAGTGTCATGGAGTAACCACACCATGACCTTTTCGCATAGAGCAGATAGAATGCCTACAGATACAGAGCTTGTACGCCACATAGCCAGTAGAGGAAAATCTTTCCGGTATAGGTATACCTTAGGAAATAGGGTTACTAGAGTTGGAGAGGTATCACCAGGATACTGTGCACATATCGTACAACCTGATACGTGTACTAAGCAGATGGAAGAATTAGGGTTAGGAGATTTCACATGGAAGGTGTGTAATATGGTTATGTCCTACTCCGTCCCATATGTTCTCCCCGATGATGCATATTTCATATGCGGGAGAAAGGCGTACAAGTGGCTTGCCCCAAACTCTGAAGGATTGTGTTATATTGGAAAAGTACTGCCTGAAGTAATGACTGTATCACATGACAAAATGAAAGACATACACCGTGGTGCCCAAGCTCCTTATACTCACACCCATTACGAGCACGTTGTTAAAAGGCACCTGATAGAGAAGACAGAGCATCCGGCCTCTGATCTGATAAGTGAATCCACCGGGATTCAATTCTTAATCGCGTTAGATTTCACCCGCACCGCCAGAGGAGTGCTGAATTATAAATACATATCTGCGCTCGCAAACTTGTTAGATAATATCACTGAAATGTATGATGACACGTTTAGGTATACTGGAAGAGAACTTCAGGCTTACAAAACAGAACTGGTACAGCATAGAATGGTTCTCAATTACCTCACAGCAGTGACAGGCGGATATTGTGTCACACTGGCAACACAATACGGCGTGAAATGTTGCACATATATTACGAATAGCACCGAGGATCCGGTCGAGGTCATAGACCAAAAGATGGACGATATTCTCCAATTGAAGTGGGAATTTCGCAGGAGACACAATCTCACTCTTGCTGCTGTAGGTAATGAGCTGATTGGTTGGGTGTCATGGTTGAACCCGCGAAATTGGTTTTCTGGTTTAGGAGAATGGGCTCAAGGAGTCATAATGGATGTTGGGAAGTTTCTCCTATGCATCTTAGGTGTTGTCATATCGATTGGATTGATATTTAGATGCGGTCAGGCTTTAATGAAGTGCAAACATCGTACAAGGGTAATGAGTTTGAGGAGTGGGGAAACTGTAATTCCAATGGACTTGATTTACGACCCAAATGTAGAAACAATGATGTGATGAAAATGCGATTTCTATGGTCCGTTTCTTTCACCTGTTTTTCCGTTTTCTCCAAGGTAACAAGACCCACTTGGACGAGGAATTTGATGAGCCGATATACAGACAACAGAGGGATTAAAGAAGAAGTTTGACAACCTGATACACAGATTTTTTTGATGAACTGTGCCATGGATCCCCAGTTTCCCTAGAAATTTTAAAATTACGCTAGCCCAACACTTTTGTAAATCTATGGACATTGACAGCTTTGCTCGCACCTTATGAGCAAAAGCACAAAGAAGACTGCATTCAACAGACACCAAACAAGACCTCAATCGACGACTGTACATTTACCTGACATAGAATACCACCGCATTTACCGTAATTATGTCTTTTCTTCATTTCTACAACCCTCAGGTAATGACACACATAGTCGATAGGGAATACAGGCACAGATATCAGCAATCACATATCTCCCCCATTCATGTATCATCAACTAAAATGTGCTCCCCCATTTTGTTACAACCAAAGCCGAAAAGAGCTCGGTAAAGTTTGACAGCCCATCCACAGACCCGTACCACGGGATAAGAAGGAATTCACATGTATACTTCGCAATACCTCGAAGCTTGATTTAAAACACGTACGGCACGATGATACATGACCCCCAAGCACGGATTCATACACACATGCTTCTGCTATCTCACTAGGTCATACCCTTTTCCTACCTTCTCCTCTCCTCCCCTACCCAACCATGTAAATGTATTAACCCCTGACATATATTTTTCTCTTTTGAAATGTTTTAGAAGGTGGCAGTTATTATTGACTGCCAAAGGGTGGACTGTCAAAGTCAGAAAAATATCTCTATACACACTGCCATATTTGCACCTCATTCTGGTCCGCGCTGCGCATGCGTGCGCTCTCCCGTGCGTGCGCATACTCACAGTCGCGGGCACCCGCAGGCGCACGGTATGCGTATTTACGGTAGAGTTTATGTGATCGTAGCGTGCGACTCAATCGTTACATATTTTCAGTAATAATGTATTTTGTAGATCATGGTCCCTTTGATAGATTCTGAAAGTTTAGTTAATATAGCATGTTCCTGAACAGAGAGATCCCTCTTTGTATTGTACGAAGGGTCTAACAGGGGTCATACAGTGGTGTTTGGTACCCATCGGAAGAGTATTTAAATAGCAATATTCCGGTGTTGGTTTGGAGCGGATTAATCGCTCATGCGAATAGTTATGGACATAAGAAGTTTATGTCCATTTACTATTATTTGTTCTTATTTAGTCATGCGGCGGGAAAACTCAGTATCCCACCCACCTGAACAGTTGGAAGCAGTCACAGCCCACCTGTATGAATCAACCTATGACCTTTTGTTATAATGCGAAGCCGAATTCCTGTGTCCAATGAACAATGAGATTGTAGGGACCATTGAATTGTATTGTGTGTGGGGCATAAATAGGCAGGCCGACCATATCCAGTTCACTCCCTTCAACGGTTCTCATTGCTGATAATCGGGAGCTGGATATCGAGGCGCATGCGATCGTTTCCCCTTGTGCGTAAGTGTTTCTCCGCAATCATATTGATCTTCTTGTTATTCCGAGCCAATCTCTCTCAATTTCTCTCTCTCTCTCTCCTTCTCTTTCTCTCTCATTTTCCCTTAAATTGTATTGTATTGTATTTCCTGTGTAGTTATCTGGTTAGGTAGTCTATGTTATATTGTAGTGTATGACTTGTATTGTGTTTAACTCTTTTGCAAGTATAGCATTCATAATATATATTTTAGGCGTTGGACCCTGAGTACGGTATCTGAGTGTTTCTTATAGTATTAAGTATTCTCAGAGCGTCGGTGACGCTCGAACAGCTTTAAAGGTAATAAGGTTATACTGTGTTGCATGTACACTCTAACATTACACTAAGGTTTTACTGCACAATACACTGTTTATGGTTTAGATACAAAGGTTTAATATAGTGAGCGTCAGCGCCGCTGGTGATCTCCTCGTGGTCCCGAGCGTCCGCTACGCTATAGCGAATCATTACGTTAGTTAACAGCCAATAACGTGCCTGCCTGTGATCTCTTGGCCGTGAGTGAACGTGACGCTTGAGCGTCTCGATCACGGCAAAGCGATTGTTACGCAACTAGCGTACCCTTACGGTACTTCATACGTAGATAGCGTACAGTGTTCTTAGACCTCATAAAGGGTATTATATACGATAAATATTTAGCTTTATCAGGTGGTATCAGCTTTTCATGTGAACCAACCTATTGTGGTGCCTGCGGCTACTTGGGACTTGGAGGACTCCAAGTTACTGGACGTATTCAGGGCTCTAAAAATATGTGTTTCCAGGACGGCTGAAGTCATGAAAACTGACTCGCTATTTATCCTGTATGCACCCAACAAGCTGGGTGCTCCTGCTTCTAAGCAGACTATTGCTCGCTGGATCTGTAACACGATTCAACTTGCACATTTTGCGGCTGGACTGCCGCACCCTAAATCTGTAAAAGCCCATTCCACGAGGAAAGTGGGCTCTTCTTGGGCGGCTTTACAACTTTGCTGAGCTGCTACTTGGTCGGGTTCAAACACTTTTGCAAGAGTCTACAAGTTTGATACCCTGGCTGAGGAGGACCTTGAGTTTGCTCATCCGCACTCTCCCGCCCGTTTGGGAGCTTTGGTATAATCCCCATGGTCCTTACGGAGTTCCCAGCATCCACTAGGACGTCAGAGAAAATAAGATTTTACTCACCGGTAAATCTATTTCTCGTAATCCGTAGTGGATGCTGGGCGCCCATCCCAAAGTGCGGATTGTCTGCAATACTTGTATTTAGTTATTGCCTAACTAAAGGGTTATTGTTATGAGCCATCTGTAGTGAGGCTCAGTTATATTTCATACTGTTAACTGGGTATAATATCACGAGTTGTACGGTGTGATTGGTGTGGCTGGTATGAGTCTTACCCAGGATTCTAAATCCTTTCCTTATTGTGTCAGCTCTTCCGGGCACAGTATCCTAACTGAGGTCTGGAGGAGGGTCATGAAGGGAGGAGCCAGTGCACACCAGGTAGTACTAAACCTTTCTTTAGTTGTGCCCAGTCTCCTGCGGAGCCGCTATTCCCCATGGTCCTTACGGAGTTCCCAGCATCCACTACGGACTACGAGAAATAGATTTACCGGTGAGTAAAATCTTATTTTTTGGACTTTTCAGCTTTGGGCTATTCAATTACAGCCAGTTCTTTGTGCCTGTTAAATGTCATGATTTTTGTGCAGTAACACAGAATCTCTACTTACAGATGTAGCCATACTCCGCTTTGCCGTGGAGTGTCTTATCTGTGGTAAAGCTGGCACTGCTATTGTGACTGCAACCATGACTCGTGTATGCACACACACGTCCATAGGAATTAATGATCTGCATGTGTAGTTGCAGCTTGGTGCACTAAGTCACACCTGCGGCTTGGCTCCGCACGTGTGCCCATCCTGCCGTACTGTGGGTAAGATGAGCTTGGTTAAGTCTGTATTTGCTAACACTGCAGGCTTTAGGAAAACGGACTACTTAACAGATTTATTTATTTTTGTTTTAAAGTTTGCTGAGGTCCCAAAATACACCCAATAAAAGTTGCTGGTGGGCTGCATTTGGGGGTAATTGAATAGCGCTGTGATTAATTGGCCCAGGCATTCCCAACCTCGGTCCTACAGGCACACAAGGGCAGGTGATGAGTGACAATATTGTTGAACGATATAGCACATACACACTGAACGTTATTTAATGAAAATGATCAGTGACGTCACCACCAGCATTCCCGAACATGCAGCACAGCCCGACATTGACAGGTTGAGCTGCATGTCAGTCAGTATTGGTGATTGTTGAACGAAGGGCGGGAGCGCACATCGGTCACTAATATTGCCCTCATACACAGTCGATGATATAAATCTAAAAATAAACGATAGCGACATTTATGTCGTTATCGTTTATTTTTTTAGGTTTTAGTGATATGCTTGAGTGCAGGTGACTTAATACCTATTATTTTTGATTTAAGCATCTGTCCTGAAGTCTGGATATCCCTAAAACCTGCCCTGTTAGTGTGCCTTCAGGACTGAGTTTGGGAATGCCTAAATTAGCCTGCAGTGAATTTCTGTGGAAATATCAGTACAGTTGTTATTATCTAACGTTTGCCTTCTCCTGGCTGTCTGCACTTCTCTAAAGGGCCCCATACAATACAACGATATGTCTTGAGGCTGAAGTCAGAGGCAATTTCCCTAGAACTCTCCCGGGAGCTTCCCGGCAGTGGTTCCATATGATTTGATCCATTTTGCATGCGATCCCAGCCATGCCTGTGGGAACCAACATATCACGAGTGCAGCACTAACGATCTAGGGGAGCCAATCCGACCCTAACGCGGATCGGATACACCTCCAAAATGCCCAATTTAACCCGATATATCGTCCCGAAATTGGGCATTTTCTCCGGCAGGGTCCACAGGATAACAATGGAATATGATGAAGCGTCAGCGAATTGGCACCAATCGAGCAAAGCTTTCCGGCCTCCCAGGATGCAACAGGCCCGTCCATATAGCCTCGCCCACTGGCTCAGGCAAATAATTTTTTTGTTTGGTGCGGCAGGAACCGGACCATGGTCAGAGGGCTGCTGTTTTTTTTGTTTGTTTTTTAGCGGCCCTAAGCTTTCTTATTTTATTTTTTTATAGTCTTACTATTTTTTTGAGTGATCTTTCTAAACAGCGTCTTATACGTATATTAGAAAGAGTCGCTCCAACAACCCTCCGCCGGGTCGCCACAACGCTTACCTATGAGTACAGTGCTGTTTTGGTGGGCGTCGGTTGGATATACTAGCAGGTCCATCAGACGTTGCCAGGCTGTGGCCGGAGCACGGGGAGAAGGTAAGGCATCGGTTCCGCTTAGAAGGGGAATACGGACACAGCCGCACTGTTTTGGGAGGAGACCACCAAACAGTAGCTGACTCAGCTGCCACCGCGGGTGTACCAGCACTAGGCCTTAGGGATCATAGGCTCCAGGAGTAGCATGAGGCCGCGATCCCTAGGGTTGATGTCGGCAGGGGGAGGCAGACGCTCTCCTGGTCTACTGAGTACGAGTTATACAGCACTAAAATATCTACCTTTTTTTTTTAGTCCGGATAGTTAGATAAGTGACTATTGCATATGAGTGTATACATTTACTGTTTCTCTCGCATTGTGTCTGAATACACTAGATCAGTTTAAACATGATCAGTAATTTGTTCTCCTACATACTTAAAAGATATGTTTGTAGTTGATGATGTGCTCATGTTGCTAATTATCCTAATGTATAATGTGACTGACTGCTAGTGTGATTGCTTACTTTACTATATGTCTGTTAATTGGGGGTAATTCCAAGTTGATCGCAGCAGGAATTTGGTTAGCAGTTGGGCAAAACCATGTGCAGTGCAGGGGGAGCAGATATAAATGTGCAGAGAGAGTTAGGTTTGGGTGTGGTGTGTTCAATCTGCAATCTAAGTATCAGCCAGTATTTACCCTGCACAGAAACAAAATAACCCACCCAAGTCTAACTCTCTCTGCACATGTTATATCTGCCCCCCCTGCAGTGCACATGGTTTTGTC
Source organism: Pseudophryne corroboree (assembly GCF_028390025.1). Classification (NCBI taxonomy): domain Eukaryota; kingdom Metazoa; phylum Chordata; class Amphibia; order Anura; family Myobatrachidae; genus Pseudophryne; species Pseudophryne corroboree. The sequence goes on along the minus strand of NC_086449.1, from coordinate 797,858,138 downwards.
CAACTGCTAAAAAATGTCCTGCTGCGATTAACTTGGAATTACCCCCATTGTGCTTTCTGATCCTCAATGCTGGTGCATGGGTAGGGTCAGATTGTATGTCACTTTAAATACTTTAAAGTGATTAAAGTCACAAATTGTGTAGTACACTGTGAAAGTGCTGATTATTTATCATGTCTAAGAGCGGCAAAGGTGCACTCACAGCAACACCAACACTCATTTCATGTTTCTCTTGCAAAAATGTATTATCCTGTCAGGATCTGGTTCAGGATGGTTTGTGTACAAATTGCTTTAGTCTTCAGCAAAATACAAGGCAGATCCCGGTACAAATGGATCCACCTTGGGCTATGTTTGCACAGATCTTATCCAGTATAGCTGAACGGATATATCCTACCCTATCTGTACCGGGAATAGGTTACATTATTATCCCTTACATGCAGCTCCCTACCTACGGTATATTCTTTCCACCAGCACCTTCTCAAAAGAAACAGGTGGATAAACCGAGGGTAAGTAAATCTTCACCTTCACATGCTACACATGAGCCAGGAAGATTCATTCGAAGATGAAAGCTCAGATAATGCTACTTCCGCATACGAAGAGGAGGAGGAAGGTCTCAGCTCAGTTGATATAGCTGAGTTAATTAGAGCTATGAAAGCCATTCTTTCCTTAGAGGATTCAGCAGAGCCTGTGTTAAAAACCAAGGCACCTGTGTTCAAACGTCCTAAAACAGTTAAGACTGAGTTTCCAGGGTCAGATCAACTGACGGAAATCATGGAAGCTTGGGCAACGCCCAATAAGAGGCTGCTTTGGCTGAGACGTTGGAGGGGGATTTTCCACTATCCTCAAGAGCAAAAATCCCATATAGCACATATAAAACAGGCTGCAATATTCTTGGAAGAAGCCGCAGTAGATATGGGTACTATTTCTTCCAGGGCTTCATCTTCAACAATAGCTGCTCACAGAGCAGTTTGGTTACGTACATGGAAAGCTGATTCAGAGTCCAAGAAGGTTTTGGAATCTGGCTTTTTCTTTTGGTAAAGAATTGACATATTTTGGAGTCAGCAGACTCCAAAAAGTTAAAGTTAAAGTTTCCTTCCACATTCAAATAAAAAACTAAAGTTCCGGTTTTTCGGCCCTTTCGGTCTCAAATAAAGGGTAAGGGAAAAAGTGAGCGCAAGCCCCAATACAAGAAGTCTGGTAAGACTAAAAAACATTGGACTACCAGAGGGCCGGCTTCCAAATCAGAAGATAAGCCATCATCTTGATGGTGCGAGCCTCCACCTGGGGGGACCCCAGGGTAGGGGGCCGACTTCTTTATAATCTTGGCCGTGGAGCCAGGAGATTATATGGTATCCTTGAATATACAGGATGCTTACCTACATGTTCCCATAGCACTGTCCCATCAGTGTTATCTCAGGTTCGCTATCCTCCAACAGCATTTTCAGTTCCAGGCTCTAACCTTTGGGTTAGCCACAGCCCCCAGAGTATTTACCAAGATTATGGTGGTTATGGCAGCTTATCTCCACTAGCAGGGAATAAGAATTTTCCCATATCTCGATGATCTTTTAATCCTGGCACAGTGACAGGAGTTGCCCCTATGTCATCTCCAACAGACAATAACTTGTCTGCAGAGACAGGAGTGGCCCATAAATTGGGCAAAATCATCTCTAGTTTCGTCACAGCGGATGACTCACCTGGGGGCTGTACTGGATTCAGGTCTGCAGAGAGTAATTTTACCTCGGAACAAGATATCCAAGGTACAGTCAAGGATTCAAGACTTGCTCCACAGTCAAACTGTATCCATTCACGCAGCAATGTGAGTGATGGGGTTGATGGTGTCAACATTCGACATGGTGGAGTATGCACAATTCCACTCGAAGCCTCTGCGGCATCTGATTCTTGCCAAATGGAATGGATTACAGACAATAAAGAAACAGACTGTGGTACTTTTGGCAAAAGTAACAAGGTCGTTAGCTTGGTGGCTACAGACATCCCATCTGGACAAGGGGAGACCCTTTTCGATATCAGATTGGGAGATTGTGACAACAGTTGCCAGTCTCCCGGGCTTGGGAGCAGTGTCCAGAAGTTTGTGCCTCCAGGGACTATGGACCAAAGAAGAAAGTTGCCTGCCAATAAATGTGTTGGAACTTTGGGCCGTATGCATGGCACTGATTCAGGCAAAGGGCATTCTTCAAGGAAAACCAGTCCAGATCCGCTCGGACAATGCGACTGCAGTAGGGTACCTCAACCATCAAGGAGGTAAGTCACCTACTAAAGTGGACAGTACTTCATCATCCAGCCTTGTCCGCAGTGTTCATTCCGGGAGTACTAAACTGGGAAGTGGACTTTCTCAGTCGACACACCATTCAAACAAGCGAATGGGCTCTACACCTGGAAGTCTTCCAGACTCTAGTAGACAAATGGGGGTTGCCAGAGAGAGATCTCATGGTGTCCCATCTGAACAACAAAGTGGCCGCATACGGGTCAAGAACAAAGGACCCCTGAGCAATCATTGTGGACACCTTGTTGGTGGGATGGGACTTTCATCTAGCTTATGTGGTTCCTCCGCTCACCCTGTTACTTTCAGTTTCCAGGGTTTTAGCATTCCTTCAGGCAGAAAACGTATAATTGACTGTATGGTTCCAAAAGAAAATTGCCAATTTACAGGACGTGCGCACTTTTTTCCAAGGAATGCTGCACATTCAACCTCCGTTAGTTCCGCTGGACTTATGTGTAGTCCTGAAAGCCCTTCAAGTTGCCCCATTTGAACCACTTGATAAAGTGGATCTTAAATGGTTGTCAGCTTAAGTGCTCTTTCTACTGACTATGGCATCAGCTAGAAGAGTATCAGATTTAGGGGCGGTGTCATGTCGTTCCTCATTTCTGATTTTTTAAATCCAGATAGAGCAGTTCTCAGAACTAGATCTGGGTATCTTCCTAAGGTGGTGTCTAAATTCCACCTTAAAGAAGAAATTGTAGTCCCGGCTTTTCAGGTATCGGGACTTTCAGCGGGAGATGCATCGCTGGACGTGGTCCGTGCATTAAGGATATACGTGGATTGTACCAGTGCCATCAGAAAGACAGATTCTCTTTTCATCCTCTATGGATTTCACAAGAGAGGATGGCCTGCTAGTAAGCAGACGGTGGTAAGATGGCTTTGGATGACTATTTCAGAAGCATATTCTCAGGCTGATCTCCCTGTTCCGGCTAATGTCTCTGCTCACTCGTAAGGTAGGTCCCTCATTGGCAGCACAGTGTGGTGCTTCAGCAGAACAGATTTGTAAGGCAACCACATGGTCTTCCATTAACATATTCATTAGACATTATGCCTTGGATACCTTTGCCTCTCATGACGCTGCTGGAGAAATATACGTTATGGTAAGAACTTACCATTGATAACTGTATTTCTCCTAAGTCCACAGGGATCCCACCCTGAAGCACCTAATTTGAGGATCCTTCTACTCACGAACCTCTTCTTGTATGGAAGGGTGTGCATGTGTGTTCTCGCCTGATTAGGGCTTTACATGATGCTCCTGCCTAGTGCTTTGGAATACAACTGATTTGCCTGAGCCAGTAGGCGGGTATATATGGACGGACGTATTGCATCCTGGGAGGCCGGAAAGCTTTGATCGATTGGTGCCAATCCGTTGCTGCTTCATCATATCCCATTGTTATCCTGTGGAACCTGTGGACTTAGGAGAAATACCGTTATCAACGGTAAGTTTTTACCATAACGTATATATCGTTCTAGTGTATGGGGCTCTTAAATGTGGTGTAATGATTCCGTCGTATATATGGCCTAATTGCAAAGTGAGGTTACAGACCCTTTTGTAATATTTATCTGTCAGGACATTTGTACCAATTAGGTGCACATATTCTTTTATCAGATGTCCCACAAAACACTATGAGGCAGCAAAATGTACAGAACTCAAGTCACTTTACATCAATACTAAAACGGTTTTCTGTTGTGGTTATGGATGTGTTATTGTCTAATACAAACATTCTTCCTAAGCGTTTCTGGAAAGGAAATATTTGGACTTAAGTGTTACTGTTTCAAGCGTTGAACTCTTTTCTCAGAGGCTACTTTATCTGATACTCGCCTATAATAACCAGCGCTTTGTGGGGTTTGGGGGGGGGGGGGGGGGCGGACTAATTAGAACATGGGGAACAGCTAAAAAGTCTGAGACCACATCAAATCACTTCTGCTCATTCATACTTTTTGCACATTGTACAGCTCCGTATTCCCCCAATGGGTGTAGTATGTTATGGGTGTAGTATGTTATGCCCTGGGCAGCATATATACCTCAATATACAACTGGCAACAGGGGACATAGGTGCCAGGGCACTGTCCTAACCCCCGCCAGTATAAAGATTTTTAATAAAAATAGCGGGACTGAAGCGCGCCATTATGGGGGCGGGGCTTAGCCCTCACAGCTCACACAGCCAGCGCCATTTTCTCTTGTAGAGACGCTGGTCCTTCCTCACACTGCTGAAACTGTCAGGGTGTAAAACGGGGGGGGGGGGGGTCACAGTAAAATTGGTGCAAGTTAATATAAAAGCGCTGCAGGTTTGGGGCATTCTATAGTGTTCAGAACTGTTGATTAAGCGCTGGGTTATGAGCTGGTAAACTCTATCTGTGTCTCTCTGACATGTTTGGTACACGTGTGTCAGCATGTCTGAGCTGGAGTGCTTCCCACAAACGGCTTTGGGAGCGACCCTGTCGGCATCGCCGACTCCTGATGGTACTTGGTACATGCGTGTCAACATCTAGGTGGATGAATGTTTCTCTTACGTCCTAGAGGATGCTGGGGACTCCGTAAGGACCATGGGGTATAGACGGGCTCCGCAGGAGACATGGGCACTCTCAAGACTTTAGAATAGAATGGGTGTGCACTGGCTCCTCCCTCTATGCCCCTCCACCAGACCTCAGTTAGATCCTGTGCCCAGAGGAGACTGGGTGCACTGCAGGGGAGCTCTCCTGAGTTTCTCTGAAAAAGACTTTTGTTAGGTTTTTTATTTTCAGGGAGCGCTGCTGGCAACAGGCTCCCTGCATCGTGAGACTGAGGGGAGAGAAGCAGACCTACTTAAATGATAGGCTCTGCTTCTTAGGCTACTGGACACCATTAGCTCCAGAGGGAGTCGGAACGCAGGTCTCACCCTCGCCGTTCGTCCCGGAGCCGCGCCGTCGTCCTCCTCACAGTGCCGGAAGATAGAAGCCGGGTGAGTATGAGAAGAAAGAAGACTTCATGATCTTCACTGAGGTAACGCTGCGCGCCATTGCTCCCACACAGATCACACACAACAGGCGCCCTGGGCAGCATTATTATTATCCGTCCAGCATTATTAACCTCAAGGGACACTGGCATATAAAATAGATACTGCAGAGGCAGTATATTAATAAACCCCCGCCAGTATAAATAATTTGAGCGGGACCGAAGCCCGCCGGTGAGGGGGCGGAGCTTGATCCTTCCAGCACTAACCAGCGCCATTTTCTCCACAGCACACTGCAGAAGCTGGCTCTCCGGACTCTCCCCTGCTGAACACGGTTACAGAGGGCATAAAAGAGGGGGGGGGGGGGGCACATGTAATTGGCGCAGTGAAGTGTATTTATATATATATATATATATATTACAATAAAAGCGCTGTACTACTGGGATTTTATTCCAGTCCGGTGGCGCTGGGTGTGTTCTGGCATACTCTTCTCTCTGTCTCTCCAAAGGGCCTTATTGGGAGAACTGTCTCCATATAGATATATCCCTGAGTGTGTGGGGGTGTCGGTACGTGTGTGTCGGTACGTGTGTGTCGGCATGTCTAAAGCGGAAGGCTCATCTAAGTAGGAGGTGGAGCAGATGATTGTGGTCGTCTCCATCGGCAACGCCGGCACCTGATTAGTTGGACATGTGGAATGTTTTCAATGCGAATGTGACTTTATTACATAAAAGATTGGACAAAGCAGAGTCCAGGGAAAAAGCAGGAGTCAATCCATGGCTTTAACTGTGTCACAGGGCCCTTCAGGGTCCCAAAAACGTCCCCTATCTCAAATAGCAGACACTGATTCCGACACGGCTCCAGTGTCGACTACGATGATGCAAAGTATTCATTATATGATTATTACAATAAAAGATGTTTTGCATATCACAGATAACCCTTCTGTCCCTGACACGAGGGTACACATGTTTAAGGAAAAGAAACCTGAGGTAATATTTCCCCCATCTCATGAACGCATTATTTGAAAAAGCTTGGGAAACTCCAGACAAAGGACTGCAGATTCCCCAAATAATTCTTATGGCGTATCCTTTCCCTGCACAGGACAGGGTACGGGGGGAATCCACGCCCAGGGTGGAAAGGCTTTAACGCGCATATCCAAGAAGGTGGCGCTACCGTCTCCAATACACATACGGGTGCTTTGCTCAGACCGACAATAGCATCGGCTTGGGTTTGTAGCACGGTAGCAGCTTGGACAGATACCTTGTCAGCTGATATTGATACCCTACATAGGGATACCAATTTGTTGACCTTAGGTCACATCAAGGACGCAGTCTTATATATGAGAGACGCTCAGAGGGACGTCGGGCTACTAGGTTCAAGGGCCTACGCCATGGCGATCTTGGCTAGGCGAGCACTGTGGACCCGCCAATGGACGGGTGATGCCGACTCAAAGGGGCATATGGAAGTTTTACCTTACAAGGGTGAGGTTGTACTTGGGGAAGGTCTCGCGGACCTGGTTTCCACAGCTACCGCGGGTAAAATATTTTTTTTTGCCTTCTGTTCCCCCACAGCAAACGAAAACACCACAGTATCAGATGCAGTCCTTTCGGCCGCATAAGTCCTGAAGAGGTCGGGGCTCTTCCTTCCTCGCCAGAGGTAAGGGTAGAGGGAAAAGAATGCCTGCTACGGCCAGTTCCCAGGAACAGAAGTCCTCCCCGGCTTCTACTAAATCCACTGCATAACGCTGGGGCTCCACTGAAGGATTCCGCACCGGTGGGGGGCAAGTCTTCGACTCTTCAGCCACGTCTGGGGTCAGACTTCCTCAGCAGACACGATCTCCATCCAGGAGGTGGGGACTTCATCAAGAAGTTTTTGCACAAATAAGTCTTTGGGGACTTCCTCAAATAGACATGATGGCGTCACGCCTCAACAAGAAGCTTCAGAGGTATTGTGCCAGGTCAAGGGACCCCCAGGCAGTAGCGGTGGACACCCTGGTGACACCATGGGTGTTTCAGTCGGTCTATGTGTTCCCTCCTCTTCCACTCATCTCAAAAATATTGAGAATCATAAGACGAAAAAGAGTGCAGACAATACTCATTGTTCCAGAATGTCCTCGAAGGGCCTGGTATTCAGATCTTCAGGAACTGCTCACAGAAGATCCTTGGCCTCTTCCTCTCAGGTAGGACCTGTTGCAGGAGGGGCCCTGCGTATTCCAAGACTTACCGCGGTTACGTTTGATGGCTTGGCGGTTGAACACCGAATCCTAGCTGGGAAGGGTATTCCGGAAGAAGCCATCCCTACTCTGATAAAGGCTAGGAAGGAGGTGACGGCGAAACATTATCACTGTATCTGGAGGAAGTATGTGTCTTGGTGTGAAGCCAAGAATGCTCCTACAGAAGATTTCCATTTGGGCCGGTTTCTCCACTTTCTACAGACAGGAGTGGATATGGGCCTAAAGTTAGGCACCATTAAGGTACAGATTTCGGCCCTATCTATATTCTTCCAGAAAGATTTGGCTTCTCTCCCAGAAGTCCAGACTTTTGCAAAGGGAGGGCTACACATCCAGCCCCCTTTTGTGCCCCCAGTGGCACCATGGGACCTTAACGTGGTTTTACAGTTCCTAAAATCTCACTGGTTGACTGGTTCAAACGGTTGAGTTAAAGTTTCTCACTTGGATGGTGGTCATATTGTTGGCCTTGGCATCTGCAAGGCGGGTGTCCGAATTGGCTGCCTTGTCTCATAAGAGCCTCTATCTCATTTTCCATGTGGATAGAGCAGAGTTGAGGACTCGTCCTCAATTTTTACCTAAGGTGGTGTCATTGTTTCATATGAACCAACCTATTGTGGTGCCTGTGGCTATGGGAGACTTGGAGGATTCCAAATCCCTTGAGGTAGTCAGGGCATTAAAAAATTACATAGCCAGGACGGCTCGGATTAGGAAAACAGAAGCTCTATTTGTCCTGTATGAGGCCAACAAGGTTGGCGCTCCTGCTTCTAAGCAGACTATTGCTCGCTGGATCTGTAACACGATTCAGCAGGCTCATTCTACGGCTGGATTGCCGGTACAAATTCAGTAAAGGCCCATTCCACTAGGAAGGTGGGCTCTTCCTGGGCGGCTGCCCGAGGCGTCTCGGCTATACAGCTTTGCCGAGCGGCTACTTGGTCGGGTTCAAACACTTTTGCTAAATTCTACAAGTTTGATACTCTGGCTGATGAGGACCTCTTGTTTACTCAATCGGTGCTGCAGAGTCATCCGCACTCCTCCGCCCGTTCTAGAGCTTTGGTATAAACCCCATGGTTCTTGAAGTGTCCCCAGCATCCTCTAGGACGTATGAGAAAATAGGACTTTAATACCTACCGGTAAATCCTTTTCTCTTAGTCCGTAGAGGATGCTGGGCGCCCGTCCCAGTGCGTACCGTATCTGCAGTTATTAGTTATGGTTACACACATGTTGTGTTATGTTTATGGTCAGCCTGTTGCTGATGTTGTTCATGCCGGTGACTTGCGTTGCTGAATGCCATGTTGTACGGCGTGCTTGAGGTGTGAGCTGGTATGTATCTCACCTTCGTTTAACAATAAATCCTTTTCCTCTAAATGTCCATCTCCCTGGGCACAGTTCCAGGGCCGATTCTAGACAATTTGGCTCCCAGTGCGAGATTTAAAAATGCGCCCCCCCCCCCCCTATTGCTCTAAAAAAAAAATGTGTGCCCCCCCCCCCCCCATATAGCCATAAAAAGAAAAAGCATGCGCGCTCCCGACAAGGGTGTGTGGCCTGATTAAAATGGCCGTGGTCTCATTAAAGTGGGCATGGCCTCATCTGATATCACCACACCCACCACAGGGGGAAAAAAATAAGATTTTACTCACCGGTAAATCTATTTCTCGTAGTCCGTAGTGGATGCTGGGAACTCCGTAAGGACCATGGGGAATAGCGGCTCCGCAGGAGACTGGGCACAACTAAAAGAGAGCTTTTAGACTACCTGGTGTGCACTGGCTCCTCCCACTATGACCCTCCTCCAAGCCTCAGTTAGGATGCTGTGCCCGGAAGAGCTGACACAATAAGGAAGGATTTTGAATCCCGGGTAAGACTCATACCAGCCACACCAATCACACCGTATAACTCGTGATACTATACCCAGTTAACAGTATGAACTATAAACTGAGCCTCTCAACAGATGGCTCACAACAATAACCCTTTAGTTAGGCAATAACTATATACAAGTATTGCAGACAATCCGCACGTGGGATGGGCGCCCAGCATCCACTACGGACTACGAGAAATAGATTTACCGGTGAGTAAAATCTTATTTTCTCTGACGTCCTAGTGGATGCTGGGAACTCCGTAAGGACCATGGGGATTATACCAAAGCTCCCAAACGGGCGGGAGAGTGCGGATGACTCTGCAGCACCGAATGAGAGAACTCAAGGTCCTCCTCAGCCAGGGTATCAAATTTGTAGAATTTAGCAAACGTGTTTGCCCCTGACCAAGTAGCAGCTCGGCAAAGTTGTAACGCCGAGACCCCTCGGGCAGCCGCCCAAGATGAGCCCACTTTCCTCGTGGAATGGGCTTTTACTGATTTAGGATGCGGCAGTCCAGCCACAGAATGCGCCAGCTGAATTGTGCTACAAATCCAGCGAGCAATAGTCTGCTTAGAAGCAGGAGTACCCAGTTTGTTGGGTGCATACAGGATAAAAAGCGAGTCAGTTTTCCTGACTCCAGCCGTCCTGGAAACATAAATTTCAAGGCCCTGACTACGTCCAGTAACTTGGAATCCTCCAAGTCCCTAGTAGCCGCAGGCACTACAATAGGTTGGTTCAAATAAAAAGCTGATACCACCTTAGGGAGAAACTGGGGACGAGTCCTCAATTCTGCCCTATCCATATGGAAAATCAGATAAGGGCTTTTACACGACAAAGCCGCCAATTCTGACACACGCCTGGCCGAAGCCAAGGCCAATAACATGACCACTTTCCACGTGAGATATTTCAGATCCACGGTTTTAAGTGGCTCAAACCAATGTGATTTTAGGAAACTCAACACCACGTTGAGATCCCCAGGTGCCACTGGAGGCACAAAAGGGGGTTGAATATGCAGCACTCCCTTTACAAAAGTCTGAACTTCAGGCAGTGAAGCCAGTTCTTTCTGAAAGAAAATCGACAGAGCCGAAATCTGGACCTTAATGGAACCCAATTTTAGGCCCATAGTCACTCCTGACTGTAGGAAGTGCAGAAATCGACCCAGCTGAAATTCCTCTGTTGGGGCCTTCCTGGCCTCACACCACGCAACATATTTTCGCCAAATACGGTGATAATGGTTTGCGATTACTTCTTTCCTGGCTTTAATCAGCGTAGGAATGACTTCCTCCGGAATGCCCATTTCCTTTAGGATCCGGTGTTCAACCGCCATGCCGTCAAACGCAGCCGCGGTAAGTCTTGGAACAGTAAAGTCTTGGAACAGACAGGGCCCCTGCTGTAGCAGATCCTGTCAGAGCGGTAGAGGCCATGGGTCCTCTGATATCATTTCTTGAAGTTCTGGGTACCACGCTCTTCTTGGCCAATCCGGAACCACGAGTATCGTTCTTACTCCTCGTCTTCTTATTATTCTCAGTACCTTTGGTATGAGAGGTAGAGGAGGGAACACATAAACCGACTGGTACACCCACGGTGTCACTGGAGCGTCCACAGCTATTGCCTGAGGGTCCCTTGACCTGGCGCAATATCTCTCTAGCTTTTTGTTTAAGCGGGACGCCATCATGTCCACCTGTGGCCTTTCCCAACGGTTTACCATCAGTTGGAAGACTTCTGGATGAAGTCCTTACTCTCCCGGGTGTAGGTCGTGCCTGCTGAGGAAGTCTGCTTCCCAGTTGTCCACTCCCGGAATGAACACTGCTGACAGTGCTAACACGTGATTTTCCGCCCATCGGAGAATCATTGTGGCTTCTGCCATCGCCATCCTGCTTCTTGTGCCGCCCTGGCGGTTTACATGGGCGACTGCCGTGATGTTGTCTGATTGGATCAGTACCGGCTGGTTTTGAAGCAGGGGCCTTGCCTGACTTAGGGCATTGTAAATGGCCCTCAGTTCCAGAATATTTATGTGTAGGGACGACTCCTGACTTGACCAAAGTCCTTGGAAATTTCTTCCCTGTGTAACTGCCCCCCAGCCTCGAAGGCTGGCATCCGTGGTCACCAGGACCCAGTCCTGTATGCCGAATCTCTTGAAGATGAGCACTCTGCAGCCACCACAGTAGAGATACCCTGGTCCTTGGAGACAGGGTTATCAGCCGATGCATCTGAAGATGCGATCCCGACCACTTGTCCAAGAGGTCCCACTGAAAGGTTCTTGCATGGAACCTGCCGAATGGAATTGCTTCGTAGGAAGCTACCATTTTTCCCAGGACTCGTGTGCAGTGATGCACCGATACCTGTCTTGGTTTCAGGAGGTCTCTGACTAGAGATGACAGCTCCTTGGCTTTCTCCTCCGGGAGAAACACTTTTTTCTGTTCTGTGTCCAGAACCATCCCCAGGAACAGTAGACGTGTCGTAGGAACCAGCTGTGACTTTGGAATATTTAGAATCCAACCGTGCTGTTGTAGCACTTCCCGAGATAGTGCTACCCCGACTAACAACTGCTCCTTGGACCTCGCCTTTATCAGGAGATCGTCCAAGTACGGGATAATTAAAACTCCCTTTTCTCGAAGGAGTATCATCATTTAGATCATTACCTTGGTAAATACCCTCGGTGCCATGGACAGCCCAAACGGCAGCGTCTGGAATTGGTAATGACAATCCTGTACCACAAATCTGAGGTACTCCTGGTGAGGATGGTAAATGGGGACATGCAGGTAAGCATCCTTGATGTCCAGGGATACCATGTAATCCCCCTCGTCCAGGCTTGCAATAACCGCCCTGAGCGATTCCATCTTGAACTTGAATTTTTTTATGTATGTGTTCAAGGATTTCAAATTTAAAATGGGTCTCACCGAACCGTCCGGTTTCGGTACCACAAACAGTGTGGAATAGTAACCCCGTCCTTGTTGAAGTAGGGGCACCTTGACTATCTCAGTCCTGATATAAATGCATAGACAGTTCACACCTGTTCCAATAAAGCAGTCCCTTAATTGATATGCTCAAGGTATCCCGTCAATGTTCCATCAAGTAATATAGTTACCACCAGCGGTTGTCCAAGGTGTTTAAGCGGATAGGCATCCGCAACGGCTTGTCCCTTGTTGAGCTGTGGATGATGGATGATCTTCAAACGGGTCCGCAAAATGAGCCTAGGGCGATTGGTGCTGTGTGTGCCTAACATCAACTATCCATTCCTGAAGACTCTCCACCTGGACCAGGTCCCCACTACTGGCTCATTTTGCGGACCCGTTTGAAGATCATCCATCATCCACAGCTCAACAAGGGACAAGCCGTTGCGGATGCCTATCCGCTTAAACACCTTGGACAACCGCTGGTGGTAACTATATTACTTGATGGAACATTGACGGGATACCTTGAGCATATCAATTAAGGAACTGCTTTATTGGAACAGGTGTGAACTGTCTATGCATTTATATCAGGACTGAGAGTGACACAACGATTGGACACTTCATTGTGTCCCCTATTATATTTATTTCCTACAGTGTTACAATTTTTTAACCATTTTTAAAGTTCATTTTTATCCAAATAAATGTGCATTTTCATGTGACCTTTTGCTCTCATATTTGACCATTTTAGCGCTTTAATCCTTTCTCACCCACTTATGTTTTTGGGGGTCTGACCAACCCCTTTTGTTATAGCTGCTGTGGTGCACCTCCCTCATCAGCGCCTGGAGAAAATCCACCTTAGGGTGTTTTTTCCTCACTTTTGCAGCACCTTGACTATCACCTGCTGGGAATACAGCTTGTGAATTGCCTCTAGCACAGCCTCCCTGCCTGAGGGAGTTGTCGGCAAGGCAGATTTGAGGAAACGGCGGGGGGGGGGGGGGGGGGGGAAGACGCCTCGAATTCCAGCTTGTACCCCTGAGATACTACTTGAAGGATCCAGGGATCCACCTGTGAGCGAGCCCACTGATCGCTGAAATTTTTGAGGCGGCCCCCCACCGTACCTGGCTCCGCCTGTGGAGCCCCACCGTCATGCGGTGGACTTGGAAGAAGCGGTGGAGGACTTTTGCTCCTGGGAACCTGCTGTTTGTTGCAGCCTTTTTCCCCTGCCTCTGGACAGAAATGACCCGCCTTTTCCCCGTCTGTTTTTCTGGGGTCGAAAGGACTGTACCTGATAATACGGCGCTTTCTTAGGCTGTGAGGGGACATGGGGCAAAAATGCTGACTTCCCAGCTGTTGCTGTGGAAACTAGGTCTGAGAGACCATCCCCGAATAACTCCTCACCCTTATAAGGCAAAACTTCCATGTGCCTTTTAGAATCTGTATCCCCTGTCCACTGCCGAGTCCATAAGCCTCTCCTAGCAGAAATGGACAATGCACTTATTTTAGATGCCAGCCGGCAGATCTCCCTCTGTGCATCTCTCATGTATAAGACTGAGTCTTTTATATGCTCTATGGTTAGCAGAATAGTGTCCCTGTCTAGGGTGTCAATATTATCCGACAGGGAATCTGACCACGCAGCTGCAGCACTGCACATCCATGCTGAGGCAATAGTTGGTCTCAGTATAATGCCTGAGTGTGTATATACAGACTTCAGGATAGCCTCCTGCTTTCTATCAGCAGGCTCCTTTAGGGCGGCCGTATCCGGAGACGGTAGTGCCACCTTCTTTGACAAACGTGTGAGCGCTTTATCCACCCTAGGGGGTGTTTCCCAACGTGACCTATCCTCTGGCGGGAAAGGGTACGCCATTAGTAACTTTTTAGAAATTACCAATTTTTTATCGGGGGAAGCCCACGCTTCTTCACACACTTCATTTAATTCTTCAGATGGGGGAAAAACTGTTGGTAGTTTTTTCTCTCCAAACATAATACCCTTTTTTGTGGTACCTGGGTTTATATCAGAAATGTGTAATACCTCTTTCATTGCCTCAATCATGCAACGAATGGCCCTAGTGGACATTAAATTAGACTCTTCGTCGTCGACACTGGTATCAGTATCCGTGTCGACATCTGTGTCTGCCATCTGAGGTAGCGGGCGCTTTAGAGCCCCTGATGGCCTTTGAGGCGCCTGGGCAGGCACGAGCTGAGAAGTCGGCTGTCCCGCATTTGGCATGTCGTCAAATTTTTTATGTAAGGAGTCGACACTTGCATGTAATTCCTTCCATAAATCCATCCACTCAGGTGTCTGCCCCGCAGGGGGTGACATCACATTTATAGGCATCTGCTCCGCCTCCACATAAGCCTCCTCATCAAACATGTCGACACAGCCGTACCGACACACCGCACACACACAGGGAATGCTCTGACAGAGGACAGGACCCCACAAAGCCCTTTGGGGAGACAGAGAGAGAGTATGCCAGCACACACCAGAGCGCTATATAATACAGGGACTAACTGAATTATATCCCCTTATAGCTGCTATAATTATTATACTGCGCCTAAATTTAGTGCCCCCCCTCTCTTTCTTACCCTTCTGTAGTTTCAGACTGCAGGGGAGAGCCAGGGAGCTTCCTTCCAGCGGAGCTGTGAGGGAGAAATAGCGCCAGTGTGCTGAGGGAGATAGCTCCACCCCTTTTTCGGCAGACTTTTCTCCCGCTTTTTTATGGATTCTGGCAGGGGTATTTATCACATATATAGCCTCTGGGGCTATATATTGTGATTATTTTGCCAGCCAAGGTGTTTATATTGCCCTCAGGGCGCCCCCCCCAGCGCCCTGCACCCATCAGTGACCGGAGTGTGAGGTGTACATGAGGAGCAATGGCGCACAGCTGCAGTGCTGTGCGCTACCTTGGTGAAGACTGAAGTCTTCTGCCGCCGATTTTCCGGACCTCTTCTTGCTTCTGGCTCTGTAAGGGGGACGGCGGCGCGGCTCCGGGAACGAACATCAAGGACGGGTCCTGCGGTTGATCCCTCTGGAGCTAATGGTGTCCAGTAGCCTAAGAAGCCCAAGCTAGCTGCAAGCAGGTAGGTTCGCTTCTTCTCCACTTAGTCCCTCGTTGCAGTGAGCCTGTTGCCAGTCTCACTGTAAAATAAAAAACCTAAAATATACTTTCTTTCTAGGAGCTCAGGAGAGCCCCTAGTGTGCATCCAGCTCGGCCGGGCACAAAGATCTAACAGAGGCTTGGAGGAGGGTCATAGTGGGAGGAACCAGTGCACACCAGGTAGTCTAAAAGCTTTCTTTTAGTTGTGCCCAGTCTCCTGCGGAGCCGCTATTCCCCATGGTCCTTACGGAGTTCCCAGCATCCACTAGGACGTCAGAGAAATAAAAATAAAAAGTCCCCTTTTTACACATTACAGCAGGCAGGTGTCCCCATATTACACAGCGCGGCAGGCAGGTGTCCCCATTTTACACAGCGTGGCAGGCGTCCCCATTTTACACAGTACGGAAGGCAGGTATCCCCATTTTACACAGTACGGTAGGCAGGTATCCCCATTTTACACAATACGCAGGCAGGTATCCCCATATTACACAGTGCGGCAGGCAGGTGTC
The DNA here is from genome assembly GCF_028390025.1 of Pseudophryne corroboree. NCBI lineage: Eukaryota > Metazoa > Chordata > Amphibia > Anura > Myobatrachidae > Pseudophryne > Pseudophryne corroboree. Next base: position 797,842,355 of record NC_086449.1, on the reverse strand, counting down.
CCCATATTACACAGTGCGGCAGGCAGGTGCCCCCATTTTACACAGCACCGCAGGCAGGTGCCCCCATTTTACACAGCACGGCAGGCAGGTGTCCCCATTTTACACAGTACGCAGGCAGATGCCCCCATATTACACAGTACGCAGGCAGGTGCCCCCATATTACACAGTACGCAGGCAGGTGCCCCCATATTACACAGTACGCAGGCAGATGCCCCCATATTACACAGTACGCAGGCAGGTGCCCCCATATTACACAGTACACAGGCAGGTGCCCCCATATTACACAGTACGCAGGCAGGTGCCCCCATATTACACAGTACACAGGCAGGTGCCCCCATATTACACAGTACACAGGCAGTTGACCCCATATTACACAGTACGCAGGCAGGTATCCCCATAGGCAGGTGCCCCCATTTTACACAGTGCGGCAGGCAGGTGCCCCCATTTTACACAGTGCGGCAGCGGCGGGCAGGTTTCAAGTTGAGGGGAAGGAAGGGGGAGAGGGGGGAGAGAGAGAGAGAATACTTACGTCTTCCCGCTCTTCGGTCCCGCCGCCTCACGTCCCTCGCGCCGGCTGCCTCCTCCTTCATGCTTATCTCCTTCTCGCCTCTCCCAAGCGTTCCTGCTCGGGGGGCGGGGCTTCGCGGAATGGCGCGTTTGCGTCGTGACGTCACGACGCAATGCATAATTCCACGAAACTCCGCCCCCCGAGCAGGAGCGCTCGGGAGAGGCGAGAAGGAGTAACAAAGTGCCGCGGCGGGCGCCCCGTGCGGTTGCACGGCTCGCCCGCCGCTAGAAACGGCACTGCACAGTTCCTATAACTGGAGTCTGGAGGAGGGCCATAGAGGGAGGAGCCAGTTCACACCCCTTTGAAAGACTTATAGTGCCCATGTCTCCTGCGGATCCCGTCTATACCCCATAGTTCTTGAAGTGTCCCCAGCATCCTCTAGGACGTATGAGAAAATAGGGTTTTAATACCTACCGGTAAATCCTTTTCCCTTAGTCCGTAGAGGATGCTGGGCACCCGTCCCAGTGCGTACTGTATCTGCAGTTATTAGTTATGGTTACACACATGTTGAGTTACGTTTATGGTCAGCCTGTTGCTGATGTTGTTCATGCCGGTGACTTGCGTTGTTGAATGCCATGTTGTACGGCGTGCTTGAGGTGTGAGCTGGTATGTATCTCACCTTCGTTTAACAATAAATCCTTTTCCTCTAAATGTCCGTCTCCCTGGGCACAGTTCCTATAACTGGAGTCTGGAGGAGGGGGCATAGAGGGAGGAGCCAGTTCACACCCATTTGAAATACTTATAGTGCCCATGTCTCCTGCGGATCCTGTCTATACCCCATGGTTCTTGCAGTGTCCCCAGCATCCTCTACGGACTAAGAGAAAAGGATTTACCGGTAGTTATTAACATCCTATTTTATCAAACATCCATCGGGGTGGGGATAGGGCAACGGATCCATGGACAGTTTCCAAAGCAACCCCCAAGGAAGTGTGTACCCTGATGTTCCAGACTGAAAACCTTTTGTCCAAAATTAGCACCTATAGAACACAGTAAATGTATGGTCCAAGTCACCAGCCAGTGCAACTGTTCTGAGACAGAGAATCCTCCAATATACAGCTGCCTAGTAGTTACATGAAGTAATCCAGCTGACAGCGCTGAAACAGAGGATGTTGTAATGCCGTGAAAACTAAATGTGGATACCAAAGAGCCACTGGAAGAATGTATGAGGGTAAATGTAATAGTGTCCGAGAATGGCCGTATTTTTAAAGCGCCAATGATTTACAAGGCAAAAACCCGGACCTCCTGCAACTGGGACCCAATTACATTTCCCCCATGGAGTCTGGATGTAAAATTCTCTCGGTAAGAGAAGGAACAGTGCCAGTCTTTCTTGAAAGATAACTAAGCCTTTAAGGAGTCATGTCTTAGTCCAGCTTCTACACATTCCATCAAGAACTTTAGTAAACTAGATATATTAGACTGAGCTGTGTGTGACAATCTCCGTTGCCAATCCGTAGCAATTAGGATTGTCTGAACACCTTCCTTTTTATAGAACCCTTGTTAGTATAGCTATAGGATGGAATATATAAATAAGATGAAAGTCCCAAGGAACTGATATGACACTGTTTTGAAGGGATCCGTACTATTTGCCAGCAGACTGGATCCCGACATCAGTATCCTGTCCACCAGAATTCGGGCAACGGGGCTGCGCTCGCCACAGGTTATATTCTCCCTCTATGGGTGTTGTGGTCACCCACAGAGGGAGAATAGCCTGTGTTGCCGGTATTCCGGCAGCGGCATTTCACCCCCGGTCAGGATTCCGGCATCGGTATTGTGACCGCCAGGATCCCGACTGGCGGTATTTAGAAACATAGAATTTGTTGGCAGATAAGAACCACTTGGCCCATCTAGTCTGCCCTTTTTTTTTAACATTATTTTTATCTCTAACCTTATTTGATCCTTATTTCTTTGTAAGGATATCCTTATGTCTATCCCATGCATGTTTAAATTGCTCTACTGTCTTAGCCTCTACCACCTCTGATGGGAGGCTATTCCACTTGTCCACTACCCTTTCTGTGAAATAATTTTTCCGCAAATTTCCCCTGAACCTCCCCCCCTCCAGTCTCAGTGCATGTCCTCGTGTCCTATTGCTTCTCTTCATTTGGAGAATGTTTCCCTCCTGGACTTTGTTAAGACCCTTGATATATTTGAAAGTTTCTATCATGTCCCCCCTTTCCCTTCTCTGCTCCAAACTATACATATTGAGATTTCTTAGTCTTTCTGGGTATGTTTTGTGATGTAGGCCATGCACCATTTTAGTTGCCCTTCTTTGTACAGTTTCTAATGTATTAATATTCTTTTGAAGATATGGCCTCCAGAACTGAATACAGTATTCTAGATGAGGCCGTACAAATGACCTATACAGCGGCATTATTACTTCTTCCTTTCTGCTGCTGATTCCTCTCCCAATGCAGCCAAGCATTTGACTAGCCTTCCTCATTGCCTTGTTACATTGCTTACCTGCCTTTAAGTCATCTGAAATAGTGACTCCTAAATCCCTTTCCTCCTCAGTAGTTTCCAGTATAGTCCCATTAACACTATATATAGCTTTAGGATTTTTGAGACCCAAGTGCATGATTTTGCATTTTTTGGCATTAAACTGTAATTGCCAGACTCTTGACCATTCCTCTAGTCTACCTAGATCCTCAATCATTTGTTTTACCCCACCTGGTGTGTCTACCCTGTTGCATACCTTTGTGTCATCTGCAAAAAGGCATGTTTTCCCTTTAATGCCATTTGCAATGTCACCAATAAAGATATTAAAAAGCACTGGTCCAAGTACAGATCCCTGGGGTACTCCACTGGTAACATTTCCCTCCTGTGAATGCACTCCATTTACCACAACTCTCTGTTTTCTATCCTTCAACCAAGATCTTATCCATTCAATAATCCTAATATCCAATCCCAAGCTTTCAAGTTTATTTAGCAGTCTGCGATGTGGAACTGTGTCAAAAGCCTTACTAAAGTCTAGATAAGCTATATCCATGGCTCCACCTTTATCCATCACTTTAGTCACACAATCAAAAAAGTCAATAAGATTTGTTTGACATGATTTCCCCCCAGTGAATCCATGCTGTTTGGGATCCTGTAAATTGCCGGATTTGAGATAATCTACAACTCTTTCTTTTAAGAGAGTTTCCATCAATTTCCCTACTACTGATGTAAGACTCACTGGTCTGTAGTTGTTTGCCTTCCCGTTTAAATTGCCTTTGAATCTCTTTTACCATGTAGTATATCAGAGTTTCCATAAGGTGTCAGCATAAGCTCAAAAGCAGGTGTCCATTGTTAAAACAAGCTGGTAAAGATGGGGGTGGGGGTTGGGGGGAAAGTCTACTGGACAGATCTTTCAGACTCCTTAAGAAAAAGAGTTGTGTTTGCCCGAGACTGCATTGGATGTACCACCGACGGTCAAAAAGGAAATAATTCCTTGTTAGAGACAAATGTAATAACTCACAGAAAAGATTAATATCGGGACCACGATATGCCAAATTACCAGTAAGAAATCTGCGGACCGCCTGGACACCACTGAATCCAAGTAGGCTCCTACGGAAGAGTTTCTGCTAGGACGTTCTCTCCATTTTCTACAAGCAGCTGTGGATGCAGGCCTAAATTTGGGCTCAATTAAGGTTCAGATTTCAGCCTTATAGGTTTTCTTTCCTACCTTCCAGGAGTTCAGACTTGCGTGAAAGGCGTCTCGCACATCCAACCTCCTTTGTGCCTCCAGTGGCACCATGGAATCCTAATGTGGTGTTGCAGTTCCTTCAATCACATTGGTTTGAACCTTTACAGAAGGTGGAGTTGAAGTTCCTCACTTGGAAAGTGGTCATCCTGTTGGCCCTGGCATCTACAAGGCGAGTGTCTGAGTTGGTGGCCTGGTCTCACGAGAGCCCTTATTTGATCTTTCATGAAGACAGAGCAGAATTCAGGACACGGTACCAATTTCTGACGAAGGTGGTTCATCTTTCCACATGAACCAATCTATTGTGGTGCCTGTGGCCACTGACGCCTTCGTTGAGTCGAAGTCTCTGGCTGTGGTCAGAACTTTGAAAATTTATGTCACCAGAACGGCTCAGATTAGGAAAACAGAGTCTCTATTGGTCCTGTATGCTCCCAACAAGATTGGGTGTCCTGCTTCCATGCAGACCATTGCACGCTGGTTCTGTGGTAAGATTCAGCATGCTCTTAATATGGTAGGATTGCTGTTACTGAGTTAGGGGAAGGCCCATTCTACTAGAAAGGTGGGCTCGTCCTGGGCGGCTGCCCGGGGAGTCTCGGCATTGCAACTTTGCTGAGAAGCTAGTTAGCAAACACTTTTGCTAAGTTTTGTGTCATTCGGTGCTGCAGAGTCGTACGCACTCTCCCCCTCGTTCCAGAGCTTTGGTATAACTCCATGGTTCTTGATGTGACCCCAGCATCCTCTAGGACGTATGATAAAATAGGATTTTAATACCTACCGGTAAAAAAAATTTCTTAGTCCGTAGAGGATGCTGGGCGCCCGTCCCAGTGCGTACTGTATCTGCAGTTATTGGTTGTGGTTACACACAGGTTGTGTTTTGGTTTTTGTCAGCATAGTGCTGAAAATTCTTCATGCCGTAGGCTTGTGTTCTATTGAATGCCACGTTCTGCGGCATGCTTGAGGTGTGAGCTGGTAAGATGCTCACCGTGGTTTAACAATAAATCCTTTCCTCGAAATGTCCGTCTCACAAAACACAGGCGTGGCTGGGTGAATGCAGGGCGTGTTTGTGACGTCAAAACAGGAACAGAACAGTCTGAAGTGATCGCAAGCGCTGAATAGGTCTGAAGCTACTCTGAAAATGCACAAAATTATTTTGTAGCCGCTCTGCGATCCTTTCGTTCGCACTTCTGCTAAGCTAAAATACACTCCCAGTGGGCGGCGGCTTAGCGTTTGCACGGCTGCTAAAAACTGCTAGCGAGCGATCAACTCGGAATGACCCCCATAGTGTAATCACTCCTAAAGGGCCCCCATACACTAGAATGATAATGCCCGATTTCATCTGATTTTGGGCCGATATATCGGATAAAATTGGGCATTTTGGAGTTGGTTCCGATCCGCGTTCTGATGAGCATCGGATCGGATCCTCCAGATTGACGGTGCTGCACTAGCGATCATGTCCGACCCCGCAGGCGTGGCTGGGATCGCACAAGGGAGGTCATTCTGAGTTGTTCGCTCGCAAGGCGATTTTAGCAGAGTTGCTCACGCTAAGCTGCCGCCTACTGGGAGTGAATCTTAGCATCCTAAACTTGCGAACGACGTATTCGCAATTTTGCGATTACAAACTTCTTAGCAGTTTCAGAGTAGCTTCAGACTTACTCGGCATCTGCGATCAGTTCAGTGCTTGTCGTTCCTGGTTTGACGTCACAAACACACCCAGCGTTCGCCCAGACACTCCCCCGTTTCTCCAGCCACTCCTGCGTTTTTTCCGGAAACGGTAGCGTTTTTTCCCACACGCCCATAAAATGGCCTGTTTCCGCCCAGAAACACCCACTTCCTGTCAATCACACTACGATCGCCTGAGCGAAGAAAAAGCCGTGAGTAAAATACCTAACTTCATAGCAAATTTACTTGGCGCAGTCGCAGTGCGGACATTGCGCATGCGCACTAAGCGGAAAATCGCTGCGATGCGATGAAATTTACCGAGCGAACAACTCGGAATGACCACCCAGATACATTGTACGCAAAAGAACAGCATACGATATATCTTGTGCGATTCTGCCGCCCGGGAGGCTGCCTGGGTGATTGCCTGCGACATGAGGATCCGACATGTTGCATAAGTGTATGGGGCCCTTTAGGCTGGTGTCTGAGAAACTTCTCAACTACTGATCATGATGAGTTCCGCAGGACCCCATAGAGACAGAGATCAAAAACCATCATTGCCTTTGACCCTGCTTACGTACTTCCCACTGAAGGGATGAGAAGACTCGTTAGCCTCGCTGCCCGGGCCTGTGCTGGCAGGAGGAGGAAAGGGTTTGTGGCTAGCGGTGGGATTTACCTCCAGTGACAGTCCTTTTTCTCTTACGTCCTAGAGGATACTGGGGTCCACATTAGTACCATGGGGTGTAGACGGGTCCACTAGGAGCCTTGGGCACTTTAAGAAATCAATAGTGTGCACTGGCTCCTCTATGCCCCTCCTACCAGACTCAGTTTAGAAAATGTCGCCGGAGGAGCCGGTCACGCTTAGGGAAGCTCCTGAAGAATTTTCTGCATTTATTTTCTGTTTGTTATTTTCAGACAGGGCTGGTTGGCACCAGCATGACTGCTTCGTGGGACTTAGGGGGGAGAATAGCCCAACTTCCTAAAGAGTTAATGGTCCCGTTTCTCCGCTGACAGGACACTGAGCTCCTGAGGGGAGTCATTTGCAAGCCCCACCACGGCGAGCGTACCCTCCCGCCGCCACCCCTAACAGCCGGAAGATAGAAGAGTGGTGAGTACAACGTCGGCGGGAATGGCGGCACAAGGGAAGAAGCGCATCTCTGAGTGCAGGCTGCGCTCCAGGGGGCTCAGGAGGACATACACAGGAGTGTGTCCTGCTGTGAGGGACGCGCTGAGCCACCAATAATTACCCACGTTGGCTAACATACCTAACAAGCTTTTTAACCCTCTGTTAGGCACAATAATACCTCAGGCCAGTATAAAAAAAAAAAAGTGGGGAGAAATGTCATTACGGGGGGCAGGGCTTCACTATGAGCGGATCTAGCAGCTCACCAGCGCCATTTTCCCTCTGCAGCTTACACTGACAGGAATCACAGGGAAGCGCACGTCTCCTCAGCGGTACCAGGGGGTCTTAGAAGCCCTATTAAGGGACTTAGTGTCTCAACCCAGCGAAGTTTTACTTAGGCACAAGGGCGCTGTGTAGTGGCTCCATTTTCTATGTCTCCCTGCGGGCTCTGTGTGGGTTAAACTGTGTTTTCACCTTGGGTGTATGTGCGTGTCCCTTCACGTTACCATGTCCAGGAACTGTGTTTCCTGCACAGCGGAGTGTAACATAGTAACATAGTATCTGAGGTTGAAAAAAGACAATTGTCCATCGAGTTCAACCTATTTGTGGTGTCCTATGCATGATGATTTGACTAAAATTTCTGACTGATGCTGCTGTCAGCCGTTGCATTTTACCCCTATTTATAGTAACTATAATGCATGACTATGCACCATACCCCTGGATATCCTTATCCATTAGGAATTTATCTAACCCATTCTTAAAGGTGTTGACAGATTCCGCCATTACAACTCCCTCGGGCAGGGAATTCCAAACACGTATTGTCCTTACCGTGAAAAAGCCTTTACGCCGTATTGTGCGGAATCTCCTCTCCTCTAACCTGAGCGAGTGTCCACAAGTCCTCTGTGTTGATCTAACCAAAAACAGGTCCCGCGCAAGCTCTGTGTATTGTCCCCTTATATATTTGTAGATGTTGATCATATCCCCTCTTAGTCTCCGCTTTTCCAATGTAAACATGCCTAGTCTTTCAAGCCTTTCCTCGTATTCCAGCGTCTCCATGCCCTTAATTAGTTTGGTCGCCCTCCTCTGAACCTTTTCTAGCTCCAGGATATCCTTTTTGTAGTACGGTGCCCAGAACTGTACACAATATTCAAGGTGTGGCCTCACTAGTGATTTATATAACGGGAGTATAATACTCTCGTCCCTAGCATCAATACCCCGTTTTATGCATGCTAATATCTTATTAGCCTTCTTTGCTGCAGTCCTACTTTGGGTACTACTGCTTAGCTTGCTATCTATGAGGACACCTAAGTCCTTTTCCAGTACAGAATCCCCTAATTTTACCCCATTTAGTAGGTAGGTGTTATTTTTGTTCTTGTTACCACAGTGCATTACCTTACACGTGTCTGTGTTGAAGCGCATTCTCCATTTGGCTGCCCATGCTTCTAATTTAACTAAGTCGTTCTGAAGAGACTCGGCATCCTCCTCTGTATTTATAGCCTTACACAATTTGGTATCATCTGCAAAAATTGACACCATGCTCTCTAGACCTTCTGTTAGGTCATTAATGAAAATATTGAACAATAGCGGTCCTAATACTGAGCCTTGTGGCACACCACTTAGCACTTCAGTCCAAGTTGAAAAAGATCCATTAAGCACAACGCGCTGCTCCCTATTATCTAACCAGTTTTTGACCCAAGTGCATATTGTGCTTCCTAGCCCTGATTCTTGTAGCTTGTATATAAGTCTCATGTGTGGTACAGTATCGAACGCTTTGGCAAAGTCTAAAAAGATTACATCCACGTCTTTACCCTGGTCTAGGTTTGCGCTTACTGTTTCATAAAAGCCAAGTAAGTTGGTTTGACAGGATCTGTCCTTCATAAACCCATGTTGATTCCTTTTAATGACCTTATTGGTTTCAAGGAACTTCTGAATACTATCTCTTAGAATACCTTCCAATACTTTCCCCACTATAGATGTAAGACTAACTGGTCTATAATTACCTGGTTCAGCTTTACTTCCCTTTTTGAATATAGGCACTACTTCCGCTATACGCCAGTCTTTGGGAACCATACCTGATATAACTGAATCTTCAAAGATCAAAGATAGCGGTTTTGCCAGTTCAGAGTGAAGCTCCATTAGAACCCTTGGATGAATACCATCGGGCCCTGGTGATTTATTAATCTTTAAATGTTTTAATCGGTCACAGACTACTTCCTCGCTTAAATAAGTACCTATCAGTGTGATATTGTCATTATTGAGATTGTGTCAGTCCCTGAATTGGGTCCTCTCTAGTGAATACTGTTGAAAAAAACTCAATTTAGTGTGTCCGCTATGTCATTATCATTTTTGCTTAAGACTCCCAACTTGTCTTTCAAAGGGCCTATACTCTCCTTTTTTAATCTCTTGCTATTAATGTATTTAAAGATTTTTTTGGGATTTGCTTTGCTACTAGTTTTTCAGTTTCTACATTAGCCGCTCTTATTTCCTTTTTGCAATTTTTGTTACATTCCTTATAGTGCTGAAATGACTCTGCTTCCCCGTCAGATTTGTATTTTTTAAATGCTCGCCTTTTCTTGCCCATAAGTTCCTTAATCTTTTTGTTAAGCCACATCGGTTTATGATTTTTATTCCCTTTTTTGCTACTCATAGGAATATATTTGAGCGTATTTTTAGCTAGCAGGAATTTTAGTACCTCCCATTTCTCCGTAGTATTTTTTCCTAAAAACAAACCTTCCCATTCAATATCCCTGAAAAATACCCTCATCTTTTCAAAATTTGCTTTGCTAAAGTTTAAAGTCCTAGTTGAGCCAGTATAGGGCTGTTTGTAGAAACTGATATTGAATGTGACCATATTGTGGTCGCTGTTTCCTATGGGTTCCCCTACTATAATACCCGATACCAAATCCTGATTGTTTGTTAATACCAGGTCTAAGATTGCATTGTACCTAGTTGGTTCCTCAATTAGTTGGACTAGGTAGTTATCATTTAGTGTGTTTAAAAACATATTGCCCCTAGCAGTATCACATGAATCGTTTTTCCAGTTTATCTCTGGATAGTTAAAATCTCCCATCACTACTATGTCTCCTACTCCTGCTGCTTTTTCAATTTGCTTTAGTAACAATTCATCATCAGATGCGTTGATACCAGGCGGCCTATAGCATACACCCAATACTAACTTTTTTGTTCCTTTTTCCCTGCATGCAATTTCTACTCATAATGTCTCAACAGTGACTGTGTTTCCTGCACAGCGGAGTGTCTATCCTCCCCCGGCGACTCACTACCCTGTACTCAGGATTGTGCACAGAACCCCCATGGTTAGATTCCATTAAAGGGATGATATCTAATATTTCTACTAAATTATCCCATACTGAGAAAGAGACGCAATTCTTAAGACAGTCTGTGGATGACCTGATGAATAGAGATTCAGTTCCCATACCAGCGTCTCAGGTCCCCTGCCATTTGCCCACAAAAGCGGACTCTGGCCCAGCGCATGCAGGCTGATACTGATGACGATACATCAGACTCAGAGGAGGGAGAAGTGGATGCAGGTGGGGGGAATGTGGTCCTGTCACAAGGAATACAGGCCCGGATAGAAGCCATCAGAAATGTCCTACACATTCCTGACAAGGTGGCGGAGGTAGAGGAGGAATCTTATTTTAATGTAAAAAGTAAATCCTCAGCTACTTTTCATACATCAAAGGAATTGAATGCCCTGTTTGAAGAATTTGGGCTAATCCTGACAAAAAAATTCAGATCCCTATAAGATTAATTACATCCTTTCCCTTTCCTCTGGAAGATAGAAAGAAATGGGAAAACCCACCGATTGTGGACGCATCAGTGTCTAGGTTGTCACGTAAGATAGTCTTATCTGTTCCTGGGGCATCATCCTTAAAGGACACAGTTTACCGCAAGATTGAGACCCACTGTTCCTTGCACATGGATCACTAGGGCCATTGCTAAGTGGTCAGGTAACCTAATTGATGATTTGAGATCCTTACCCAGGGGGGAGATAATTTTACTCCTAGAGCATATTCAAGACTCTGCTAACTCTATGGTGGAGGCCATAAAGGAAATTGGTTTGCTCAACGTACGCACCACTGCTATGGCAGTGTCAGCACACAGGGGCTTGTGGCTACGCCAGTGGACTGTGGATTCCAGGAAAGGCGTGGAAAGTCTACCATTCACAGGTGAGGCCCTTTTTGGAGATGAACTGGATACGTGGATATCCAAGGCTACGGTGTGTAAGTCTACATACCTTCCTTCCGCAGCAACCCCAGCTAGGAATACCTACTCTGCTCCAACTCTGCAGTCCTTTCGAACAGCAAAATTTAAAGGCAAACCCAAAGATTCTTCTACAGCTTTCAAAGGCAATAAAAGTAAAACCAGAAAACCAGCAGCTGCAGGTTCTCAGGAACAGACCTCCGGATCTGCTTCCTCAAAGCCTTCAGCATGACGGTGAACCGCACTGCCTGGAAGACAGGCAGGTGGGAGCCCGGTTACATTGTTTCAGTCACGTTTTTGTGCAACATCTTGCCAGGATCCCTGGGTAAAAGACCTTATCATCCAGGGATACAGACTGGAGTTTCAAGAACTCCCACCTCACAGATTCTTCAAATCAGGCTTACCAGCTTCTCCAGAAGTAAGTATGACTTTACAGGCAGCCATTCAAAGACTGGTACAGACTCAGGTCATTGTCCCAATTCCACCTCAATTACAAAACAAGGGTTTTTCTCCAACCTGTTTGTGGTACCAAAACCGGATGGTTCGGTAAGGCCCGTTTTAAACCTGAAATCACTGAACCCGTACTTACGGGTGTTCAAGTTCAAGATGGAGTCTCTGAGAGCATTGATCTCAGGTCTGGAAGAAGGGGAATTTCTGGTGTCTCTGGACATCAAGGATGCGTACCTTCATATACCGATTTGGCCGCCACATCAGGCTTATCTAAGGTTTGCACTACTGGACTGTCACTACCAGTTCCAGGCCCTGCCATTTGGCCTCTCCACGGCACTGAGAGTATTCACCAAGGTAATGGCAGAGATGATGTTTCTCCTCCGCAAGCAGGGAGTGAACATAATACCGTACCTGGACGACCTGCTAAAAAAGGCACCATCCAGGGAGAGGTTGCTGGACAACATTGCCCTCTCAACCAGACTACTTCAGGATCACAGGTGGATCTGAACCTACCAAAATCCCACCTGGAAACAATACGGAGGCTTCCGTTCCTACGGATGATCCTGGATACGGAAGAACAGAAGGTATTCCTTCCGTTGGAAAAGGCATTGGTAATCCAGTGGATGGTGCGGGATGCCCTAAAACCAGCACGGATATCGGTGCATCTATGCATTCGCCTTCTGGGGAAGCTGTTCACCTCTTACGAGGCGCTGCAGTACGGAAGGTTTCACGCAAGGCCCTTCCAGCTGGATCTGTTGGACAAATGGTCCGGATCGCATCTTCACATGCACCAGAGGATACGTTTGTCGCCAAAAGCCAGGATTTCTCTTCTGTGGTGGCTTCAGACTTCTCACCTGACAGAGGGTCGAAGGTTCGGGATTCAAAATTGGATTCTGCTAACCACAGATACAAGCCTCAGAGGTTGGGGAGCAGTCACCCAGGGAAACAGTTACAAGGAAAATGGTCAAGCCAGAAAACCATTCATCCATCAATTTTCTAGAGCTAAGGTCCATAGACAACGCCCTTCTACAGGCATCACATCATCTTCAAGATCACTCCATTCAAGTTCAGTCGGACAAAGTGACGGCAGTAAAGTACATAAACCGATAGGGCGGAACGAAGAGCAGAGCAGCCATGTCAGAGGTAAGAATTCTCCTCTGGGCAGAAAGACACGCAGTGGCGCTGTTGGCAATCTTCATTCCGGGAGTAGACAACTGGGAAGCGGACTTCCTCCGCAGACATGACCTCCATCCAGGAGAGTGGGGCCTTCACCCGCAGATGTTTGAGTCCTTAAAAGTCAGTGGGGAATTCCACAAACAGACATGATGGCCTCTCGTCTCAACAAGAAGCTAAAGCGGTATTGTTCCAGGTCGAGGGACCCACAAGCAGTGGTGCTGGCCGCTCTGGTGACTCCATGGGTCTACCAGATAGTTTACGTGTTTCCACCTCTTCCATTGATCCCAAGAATTCTCAAAAGAATAAAAAGGGAAAAGGTTCAAGTAATTCTCATTGCTCCGGACTGCCAAGAAGGGCCTGGTACGCAGATCTACTGGAGATGGTCTTAGAGGACCCATGGCCTCTGCTCTTCAAGAGGATCTTCTACAACAGTGGCCATTCGTCTATCAAGACTTACCACGGCTACGTTTGAGGGCATGGAGGTTGAGCATCAAATTCTAGCCCGGAAAGGCATTCCGGACAAGGTTATTCCAACCCTGATCCAAGCCAGGAAAGGGGTAATGTCTAAACATTACCACCATATTTGGAAAAAATCTCTCTCTTGGTGTGAACACAGGAAATTTCCTGCAGTGGAATTTCAACTGGGACGTTTCCTCCTTTTTCTACAGTCAGGTGTGGATGTGGGCCTACGTTTGGGCTCCTTGAAAGTCCAGATTTCGGCCTTGTCCATTTTCATCCAGAAACAATTGGCTTCCCTCCCTGAGGTTCAGACGTTCTTAAAGGGTGTTCTACACATCCAACCGCCCTTTGTGCCTCCCACGCCACTTAACGTTGTGTTGCAGTTTCTACAATCTGAATGGTTTGAGCCTTTACAGGAGGTTGACGTGGAAGACTGATACACTGTTGGCCTTTGTTCAGCAAAGCGTGTGTCGGAAATGGGGGCGTTGTCTCACAAAAAACCCTATTTGATTTTTCATGAAGATAGAGCTGAACTCAGAACTCGTCAGCAATTTCTTCCTAAGGTCTGCATTTCATATCAACTAACCTATTGTGGTTCCGGTACTTACTGACACCTCTGCTACCTCAAAGTACTTGGATGTTGTGAGGGCTTTGAAGATCTATGTGAAACGGACAGCTCGTCACAGAAAATCTGACTCGCTGTTTGTTCTCTATGATCCCAAGAAAATTGGGTGTCCTGCTTCAAAGCAGTCTATTGCTTGCTGGATCAGGCTTACTATCCAGCAGGATTATTCTAAGGCAGTATTTCTGGTTCCTAAAGTACAGGCCCACTCTTCTAGGTCGGTGGGTTATTCCTGGGTGGCTGCCCGTGGTGTCTCGGCTTTACAGCTCTGCCGAGCAGCTACTTGGTCGTGTTCGAACGCGTTTGTTAAGTTATACAAGTTCGATACTTTGGCCTCTGAGGACCTTCAGTTTGGTCAATCAGGTCTGCAGGAAACTCAGCACTCTCCCACCCGGTTTGGGAGCTTTGGTACATCCCCATGGTACTAATGTGGACCCCTGTATCCTCTAGGAGGGAAGAGAAAAATAGGATTTTACTTACCGGTAAATCTATTTCTCGTAGAGGATGCTGGGGACTCCGTAAGGACCATGGGGAATAGACGGGCTCCGCAGGAGATAGGGCACTTTAAGAAAGCTTTGGATACTAGGTGTGCTCTTTCTCCTCCCTCTATGTCCCTCCTCCAGACCTCAGTTAGAGAAACTGTGCCCAGAGGATATGAACAGTACGAGGAAAGGATTTACGTAACCTAAGGGCGAGATTCATACCAGCCACACCAATCACGCCGTATAACTTGTTATAAACTACCCAGTTAACAGTATGAACAAGTAACATAGCCTCGGTTCAAGACCGACCAACTATAACATAACCCTTATGTAAGCAATAACTATATACAAGTCTTGCAGAAGAAGTCCGCACTTAGGACGGGCGCCCAGCATCCTCTACGGACTACGAGAAATAGATTTACCGATAAGTAAAATCATATTTTCTCTAACGTCCTAGAGGATGCTGGGGACTCCGTAAGGACCATGGGGATTATACCAAAGCTCCCAAACGGGCGGATGACTGCAGCACCGAATGAGAAAACGCAAGGTCCTCCTCAGCCAGGGTATCAAACTTGTAGAACTTTGCAAAGGTGTTTGACCCCGACCAAGTAGCAGCTCGGCACAGTTGTTGAGATCCCTCGGGCAGCTGCCCAAGAAGAGCCCACCTTCCTAGTGGAATGGGCCTTAACCGATTTAGGCAATGGCAATCCTGCCGCAGAATGCGCCTGCTGAATCGTGTTACAGATCCAGCGAGCAATTATCTGCTTTGAAGCAGGAGCGCCAACCTTGTTGGCCACATACAGAACAAACAGAGCTTCAGTCTTCCTGATCCTAGCTGTTCTGGTCACGTACATCTTCAAAGCCCTGACCACATCCAGGGACTCTGGAGTCCTTCAAGTCCCGTGTAGCCACAGGCACGACAATAGGTTGGTTCATATGAAAAGATGAGACCACCTTGGGCAGAAATTGAGGACGAGTCCTCAACTTTGCCCTATCCACATGAAAAATCAGGTATGGGCTTTTATATGATAAAGCCGCTAATTCCGAAACACGCCTTGCAGAAGCTAAGGCCAACAACATGACCACTTTCCAAGTGAGGTATTTCAACTCCACTGTTTTGAGTGGTTCAAACCAAGGTGACTTGAGGAAACTTAATACCACGTTAAGATCCCAAGGCGCCACCAGAGGTACAAAGGGAGGCTGAATATGCAGCACTCCCTTCACAAAAGTCTGTACTTCAGGCCAATTCTCTTTGATAGAAAATGGATAAGGCCAAAATTAGGACCTTTATGGACCCTAATTTTAGGTCTAAATTCACTCCAGTTTGAAGGAAGTGAAGCAGACGGCCCAAATGGAACTCCTCCGTAGGAGCAGCTCTGGCCTCACACCAAGAAACATATTTTCGCCATATACGTGATAATGTTTCGATGTCACATCCTTCCTAGCCTTGATCAGGGTAGGAATGACCTCCTCCGGAATCCCTTTTTCAGCTAGGATCCGGTGTTCAACCGCCATGCCGTCAAACGCAGCCACGGTAAGTCTTGGAACAGACAGGGATTCTGCTGCAGCAGGTCCTGCCTTAGAGGAAGAGGCCACGGATCTTCTGTGAGCAACTCTTGCAGATCCGGATACCAAGTCCTCCTTGGCCAATCTGGAACAATGAGAATTGTTCTGACCCTTCTTAGTCTTATTAATCTCAACACCTTGGGTATGAGAGGCAGAGGAGGAAACACATAGACCGATCTGAACACCCAAGGTGTCACCAGAGCGTCTACCGCTACCGCCTGAGGGTCTCTTGACCTGGCGCAATACCTCTTTAGCTTTTTGTTGAGACGGGGACGCCATCATGTCTATTTGAGGCAGTCCCCACCGATCCACGATCTGTGTGAAGACTTCTTGATGAAGTCCCCACTCCCCATCAGGCTGGCGATGACCATTCTGAGCGATTCCATTTTGAACTTGAACCTCTTCAAGTACAGGTTCAGGGATTTTAGATTTAGAATGGGTCTGACCGAACCGTCCGGTTTCGGTACCACAAACAGGGATGAATAATAACCCTCTCCTTGCTGGAGATGAGGAACCTTGATTATCACCTGTTGAATGTACAATTTGTGAATTGCCGCTAACACTAGCTCCCTCTCTGACGGGGAAGCCGGCAGAGCCGATTTGAAAAACCGTCGAGGGGGCATGTCTTCGAATTCCAGTCTGTATCCCTGGGACACAATCTCTATTGCCCAGGGATCCACCTGTGATTGAACCCAGACGTGGCTGAAAATACAAAGACGTTTCCCCACTTGATCTGACCCCCCCCCCCCCTCTCCCGGAAAGCCCCAGCGACATGCTGTGGACTTTGCGGAAGTAGGGGAGGACTTCTGCTCCTGGGACCTAGCTGATTGCAGTTTTTTACCTTTGCCTTTACCTCTGGAAACGAAGGACGATCCTCGTACCTTCTTGTTTTTATTGGAACGAAAGGACTGCATTTGGTAATGTGGTACCTTCTTAGAATGCTGCGGGGGAACATAAGGTAAAAAATTTGATTCGTAGCAGTAGAGACTAGGTCCGAGAGACTTTCTCCAAACAACTCCTCCCCTTGTAAGGCAATGACTCCATATGCCGCTTTGAGTCGGCGTCTCCCGTCCACTGTCGGGTCCACAAGAGCCGCCTAGCAGAAATAGACATAGCGTTTATTCTAGAGCTTAGTAAACAAATGTCTCTCTGAGCATCCCTCATATACAAGGCAGCATCTCTGATATGCTCCATGGTCATTAAAATGGTATCCCTATCTAAGGTGTCCATCTCCGTAGATAAGGAGTCTGCCCATGCCACGACAGCACTACAAACCCAGGCCGACGCCATGGCCGGCCTAACTATAGTTCCTGAATGTGTGTAAATGTGCTTCATGGTAATTTCCTGCTTGCGATCAGTAGGATCCTTGAGGGAAGCAGTATCCGGAGGAGGCAGTGCCACCTTCTTGGATAAGCGTGTCAGCGCCTTGTCTACTTTAGGTGCAGATTCCCATCGTATCCGATCCTTCTGTGGAAAAGGATACGCCATGAGAATCCTTTTGGGAACATGGAGTCTCCTATCCAGAGATTACCAAGCCTTTTCGCATAATTCGCTTAGCTCAAATGAGGACGGAAACGTGACCTCAGGCTTTTTGCCTTTATACATGTGAACCCTCGTGTCAGGGACAGGGTGTTCCTCCGTGATATGCAAAACCTCTTTTATGGCAATAATCATGTACCTAATAACTTTTGCCACCTTCGGCTGCAATTTTGCATGCTCATAGTCGACACTAGAGTCAGTATCTGTGTCGGTATCTGTGTCAGCGACCTGGGATATGGGGAGCTTTTGAGACCCTGAAGGTCCTGGCACCACAGGGACACGCACGGACTGGCTACCTGACTGATCCCTAGCTTCAGCCTTGTCTAATCTTTTATGCAGGAGATTGACATTTGCATTCAAGACATTCAGTATATCCACCCAGTCCGGTGTCGGCGTTGCCGATGGCGACCTGACATTCAAGCACTCCCCATCCACATTAAGCGAGCCTTCCTCGTCAAACATGTCGACACACACGTACCGACACACTGCACACACCCAGGGAAACTTTTTCTGAAGACAGTATCCCCTGAAAGGCCCTTTGGAGAGACAGAGAGAGTATGCCAGCACACACCCCAGCGCAACAACCTGGAGACCAACACAGAATGCTTTTCCCCAGCAGCGCTGTATTATACTTTATCTGCCAATTATGTGCCCCCCCCCCTCTCTTTTTAAACTCCCTTCACCGTGTGTAACAGGAGAGAGTCCGGGAAGCTTCCTCTCAGCGTTCTGTGGAGAGAGAAATGGCGTTGGTGAGTGCTGAGGGAGAAGCCCTGCCCCCTCGGCGGCGGGCTTCTGTCCCGCTCAAAATCGTGTAGAATGGCGGGGGCTCAATTATATACATGTACAGCGCCCAGCTGTACATGTATATACCTATTTGCCATCTAAGGGGTGTTATTATTGCTGCCCAGGGCGCCAGCATCCTCTAGGACGTTAGAGAAATAGGATTTTAATTACCTACCGGTAAATCCTTCTCTCGTAGTCCATAGAGGATACTGGGCGCCCGCCAGGGGTTAAAGTGAGCCGGAACTGCATTCTGACAGTTCCACTTGGAGATAACTGCGGGGCATTACCACTGGTGGAATAAGTACTGGGGCTAAATGACTGGGGGCATTACTACAGCCAACATTACTACTGGGCGGCAATACTACACAGGGGCATTACCATTAAGGGCATTACTACTGGGGGCACTGAGGGCATTGTAAATGGGGCACTTCATAAGGGGCATCACTCCTGGGGACATAAGGGGCACTACTATTGCGGGCATTGCATAAGGGCACCACTACTATGGGCTCTATATAAGGGTCACTACCAGTACAGTGGACATTGCATAAGTAGCGCTACTGCTGTGGGCATTGTGTGTATTATGGGGTGCTACTACTGTGGGCATTATTACTATTGTGTGACCACACACCCTTTTTGTGGCACGCACAATACCTTTATTACATGGGCACCGTGGGGAGGGGGGTGAGTTCCATCACCTCTCTAGGACCACTTTAAGCGCTGGCGCCCGCCTAGTGCTTCACGTTTCCTGCACTGTTACTTCGTTAAGTAATGTTGTTGGTTTAGCTGTTCCTGTTCAAGTTTGGTTAGTATGGCTTTCCTATTGTTTGTGTCTGCTGGTTCGAATCACACCACTGTTCTGTTACATCCTTCCTCAGGATATGTCCGTCTCCTCGGGCACAGTTTCTGGACTGTCTGGTAGGAGGGGCATAGAGGGAGGAGCCAGTGCACACTATTGATTTCTTAAAGTGCCCAAGGCTCCTAGTGGACTCGTCTATACCCCATGGTACTAATGTAAACCCAAGTATCCTCTACGGACTACGAGAAAAGGATTTACCGGTAGATAATTAAAATCCTATTTTTTTGTCACCAAACAGAAAATTGGCATTAAAAGGAATCTTGGGTTCCAATGATTGCGGGATTGCCTTACACGGACGTGGCCAAAGAACTCTCCTGGGGACAACTGCAGAAGCCAAACTCCTTGCTGAGAGTCATGCTTCACAAAGAACCTCCAAACTTAAATGCTTTTAACGTAAATTGTCTATTTACATCTGGTACATTAGTATTCAGTCCTTACTTTGAGCACCGTAGGGGAAGGAAATCCACAACACATGACCTGATGAGGGGGGGGTGGGTACTTGAGGGTTGGAGTTGACAACCACTCATCTAGTGGAATAATGCTTCTAGCCAAGACAGGCTACAGCCACCACTTAGAGGATTCAATATCCTCTTTGGATAGTACGGACACTGCTCCATCTATTATAATTCCTTATTAAAGAAAACGTGTTACTACTACTACTACTACTACTACTACTACTACTACTACTACTACTACTACTACTACTACTTATAGACAAAAATAATTTGGCCACACCTGTTAATTATTGAATTCAGGGTGTTTCAACCCGACCCATTGCCACAGCTGTATAAGATCAAACACCTAGCCATGAAGTCCTCATTTGTAATACAAAATGGGTCATTCTGAAGACCTCAGTGACTTAAAGCGTGGTACTGTGATCGGATGCCACCTTTGCAATAAGATGGTTTGTGAAATTACATCCCTGTTGGATATTCCAGTCGACAGTAAGTAATATTAGAAAGTGCTAGCGTTTAGGAACAGCAGCAACTCCGCCACGAAGCGGAAGACCACTTAAAATCACAGAGCGGGGTCAACGACTGCTAAGGCGCATGGTACGTAAAAGTGACCAATGCTCTGCTGATTCCATAGCTGAAGAATTCCAAACTTCCACTGGCATTAATGTAAGCACAAAAACTGCAGCAGGAACTTAATGGAATGGGTTTCCATGGCCGAGCAGCTGCATGCAAGCCTCACTTCACCAAATCCATTGGCAAGCGTTGGAGCGGTGTAAAGCACATCGACACTGGACTGTGGAGCAGTGGAAATGTGTTCTGTGGAGTGACGAATCTCGCTTCTCTGGCAGTCAGATGGGTCTGGGTTTGGTGGATGCCGGGAGAACGTTACCTGCTTGACTGCATTATGCCATCTGTGAAGTTTGGTGGAGGAGGGATAATGGTATGGGGCTGTTTTTCAGGGTTTGGCCTAGGCCCCTTATCTCCAGTGAAGGACAATCTTGAAGGACAATCTTAATGCTTCAGCATACCAAGACATTTTGGACAATGCTATGCTTCCAACTTAGTGGCAACAGTTTGGGGAGTCCCTTTTCT
Organism: Pseudophryne corroboree; assembly: GCF_028390025.1. Classification (NCBI taxonomy): domain Eukaryota; kingdom Metazoa; phylum Chordata; class Amphibia; order Anura; family Myobatrachidae; genus Pseudophryne; species Pseudophryne corroboree. The sequence goes on along the minus strand of NC_086449.1, from coordinate 797,821,631 downwards.
ATTCCAACACGACTGTGCCCCAGTGCACAAAGCAAGGACTATGAAGACATGGTTTGAGGAGTTTGGGGTGGAAGAACTTGACTGACCCGCACAGATCCCTGACCTCAACCCCATCGAGCACCTTTGGGATGAACTGGAACGGAGACTCCAAGCCAGACCTTCTTGTCCAACATCAGTGCCTGACCTCATAAATGCTTTACAGAAAGAATGGGTACAAAATCCCACAGAAACTTTACAAAATCTTGTGGAAATCCTTCCAAGAAGAGTGGAAGCTGCTATAGCTGCAAGAGGGGGACCAGCTCCATATTAAAGTGTGTGTTTTTGAATATATTGTCCTTACAGTCCCTGTTGGTGTAATGGTCAGGTGTCCAAATTCTTTTGTCCATAGATTGTATATATCCCCATGGTTTTTATGAATATGTTTGAGGACATTCATAACATCTGACTCACTGCTAGATGACCATACAAGATCAACAAACCAAAGGCCCCTTGGGCAGAAGGACTAAACTATAGTCATCCAGCTCTATGCTCATCTGACCTGGGTCTCTTCAGCCTCTGCCTAGCATAAAAATCTAGTGACACGTGTCATGCATTGGTTTAAACTGTTCAGGAGCCTGAGCCGCGATTTATAAGGTTAGAAGAATAGAATCCACACCAAAAGAGCTCTTATACCCCTCAGAGGCTGGTTACACCATCACGGACGCCACTGAATCTCGTGGCTTTTCTTTCAGCAGGCTTTGAAACAGGACAGAGTTGTCTCAGCACTGTGGCCAAGTTCCTCTTTTGTGATTGGCCACACCCCTTATGCTTGGGCCCCTAGCACTGCATTCCCTGCTGGGCCCTTCATATCCAAGTCAGACACTGGCGCAGAGACAGGAAAGACACCGGGGTAAGAGGAGTCACACTGTGTACCTTATGAAGGCATTTAGGAGTCAAAGTGCATGATTGAGGCATGAGGCACTGAATGTCTCAGTGAGGTTTTCTAGTGAATAGTTATGAGAATGTTCTTTATCACAAGGAACCAGTAACCACATTGGGGCGACTTGTGCATTAAAAATAAGCGCCTCATGCCTCAGTAATACCACTGGCTTCAAGTGAACGGATTTCCATAATTAACCGTGCAACCAGAAAATGGCTTCTTCCTGGGTGTAGCCAACATGTTCAATAAAAATAATAATTTACATCTAAGCTGCGATTCCACAAAGCCGTTCAGTTTAGCAGACTTCGGTTTCTCAAGGGGTCAGCCAAATACTAAGAGGTATTATTTAACAATGAGTGATATTCTTGTTCTCATTCGTTACCATTCTTAAATGGTGCTCCAACCAATCAGCTCCTGTCATTTTTCAAACAAATGACCGGTATGAGCCGATTGGTTGGAGCACCATTAAAGATTAGTAACGAGTAACGAGCAATAACAAAAATATCACTCATGAATAAATCTGCCCCTGAATGTTAAAAATCCCAGACCGTCCAATTCCAATAATTTTTGGGTCGGAATTGGTGAATTGGGATTGTCCAACATGTTGTATTTTGCCGATCCCCCAATCCAGTCATGGGCAAAATGGGAAATTGCCCCAATTAATTGTTGAGGCATATTTATGAATGTACTGGTGGATAGAAAACACAACGTAGTCCGGTTATTCAGCATGTTTAATTTTATAATACTTTTTTTTTTTAAGAGTGAATACATTGGAAAATAATAGAGCGTATTAAACAAGTAAATAAATTAGCCAGTTCTTTAATGGTCTGTGATACATGTGAAAAAGACGTGTTCTCAATTAAGTGAAATTCAGTTATTTAAATACAAAGGAAACGTGAACTATTTAAAGAGTGTATGATGGCCAAGTCACAGTGGGGGTGGCCATGATATGGGCTGAACGTTGGTTCTATTGCAGCCTTGTGCCCTAGTCATGTCACTAGTTTCCTGTGAAGTGATAAAGCGGGATATTGGTTTAGCGTGCGGACTGCCTCTTTTTGTGGAGTCACGTGTATAATCCAAACAATTATAGCAATGGTATTTCAAACCAAAATACAATTTTCTTATTTTTTTTCCCCATTTATTTCTAGTAAAAAAATTTTTTTTAGGCGATTCCTCTCTTTGCCCCACACAGGAATTTAGGTGCAGCGGTTTCAGCTGCATTTTTTTAATGTACTGTTTAAGTACAGTGCGTGTCATATGGACCTGACCAGCAAAAAAGAATAAAAAAAGATAAAAAAAAAAAAAAAATGTTATTAGCAAAATAAATGCTACAAGGAGCTTTTCAGACGGGACCAATAAACACACGGGCAGAGTGCATACGCCAATATAGCGGAGGACCCAACACGTAAACAACCAAGACCCAAAGAAATCAACAAACACGGACATTCACATTACTCCCAAGTCCCCCATTAACATACTAATGAGTCACTGGCATCTTGTCAGTACAGGGAACTCTACGTCCAGTTAGATGTGACCTGTATATATTCTACAAAGGGACGACACACGGAACTTATGCATTTAAAAAAAAAAAAAAAAAAAGACAGACATGGATAGAAACTTCATGATCAAAGTTCTCTTCTCGCTTCCCTTACACAAAAAAAAAAAAAAAATGATAAAATGAGTAAATAGACGCATACATAAAAAAAAAATTCTAAAAAAAAATATCGGTACTTTTCCACAGAGAGAACGAAGCTCTTCTAAGTTACACATTATGCTCACACACTTTTAGGCTGGATAAAGTAAAGACACAAATATACCAAGTTAGTTTGTAGTCCACTGAATCACGTCATGACATTCATTGAAATCTTTTTACCATACTGCGTACATACTGTTCACTTTTGTTCGCTTAGCGCTTGCAATAAAAAGTTGGTATTACAAATTTTTTTTTCTCTTTATAAAGCACAGTTGTTTTACGACAGCCCCTGTTTTTTTTTGTTTTTTTTGTAGTTACAAAGTCTCCCAACCAGACGGACTGTACGATGTGAGGGAGCATACACCAGCGGAGGAAGGGTTAAGAGAGGCACTTTAGACTAGCTGGTATTTCTTTGTTTTTGTTTTTTAATTAACCCCTTTCCTACTGCAGGTACGAGCAACAGGTTTTTCAGCCTCCACATATAATAAACGGGCTTGTCTTTTTGTTTTCTTGTCCTGCGCATGTCCGCTCCTGGACACTAGGTGGTAGTGTTGTCTCACAAAACCACTGCAGATCAGGTAGGCACTTGGGCAGTGAAATTTCTGTTTTCCCCAAAGGCAGTGCCAACGTTCTCTGCTATGACATGAGGATCGGCTTCTGTCGCACATCCAAAATATCTGCAGGAAAGAGAAAGGAATTAATAGGTTTAATATGAATGATATAGGGGTGCAGAGGGGGATGATTAGTCTGGCCATTCTCCTCTGACTTCTATCAATAACAAGGCATTTTCGCCCACAGAACTGCCACTCAGTGGGTGTTTTTTTTTTGTTTGTTTTACGCATCATTCTCTGTAAATTCTAGATACTGCTGTGCATGAAAATCCCAGGAGATCTGCACACAGTATTACACTGGGATATTTTACTAAACGTCAGGTTCTGAAATCTCACGCTTCCAATCGTGTTAGCCAAAAACGGCTAGTAAAAGCATTGCACATTTAGATTTCTGGCAAAAACACGATCGGAAGCGCTAGGTTTTAGAACCTGGCTCTTAGTAAATAAACTCCTAACACTCATTCTTAGATCAGGCTTCTTTCCCATTCTGGTGTTTGGTCTGAACAACAACTGAACCTCTTGGCCATGTCTGCATGCTTATATGCTGCTGGAACATGACTGGCTGATTAGATATTTGCAATAATGTGTTTATATCTTTAACGTGCACAAAAGGAGTAGGATAAAAACAAATGACCTTCTTCATAGTTCAAGATTTGCATTTTCCTAAAAAGGCCAACAATGGCAAGATACGAGAACGGGGTGGAATCATCACATAATCCACCCATAATAATATCCTGGACACTAATAAGAGTAATGTCCCCCCCATCCAGGCCAGTGTTACCTGACAGGATGCGTTGTAGTGGCAGGGTGACGTAGGTCAGATGTGCATAGAGTAAGAAGTTCTCATCAGTTCTGTTCAATTTCAGCCACGATCCTACCAAAGACCTCCCTGTTCCAGAGAGGGAGCGCGATCTCAGGTTGGTTGCACTATGAATATCTGTAGAGAGAGTCACAAGCCGTCCATATAAAAAATCCCACACCATCTGCCTACAACATTGTGAACGTGGACCTTAAAGCACAATCTGTTGTCCGGGCCTCAGCGCTCACCTTTGTGCAGCATCACAAATGAGAAATGTCGCAGTGACAGACTATTTAGGCGACAAAGTTCTAGTAGCACTTCTGCCTGGAGTATAGACCGAGCGGAGGTATGCAGCTCAGAAAACTACAAAAGCTGAGCAACGCCCCTCCACAGTTTTACTTATTTTTACCAGACGCATTCTTACTAATGTTAAGGCCATAGGATACCAAGTGCTTGTCTACGCATACACACTTACCAATCGTCAGCCTGAAGTGTCATGCATTTAAATGTGCCCGCCCAGTTGAGATGTCACCGGTGGTCCCCGCAGCGTGTACAGACGGTTGGCGGGCCATCAGTACACACAGCCAGATGCGCCAATATCTCTGTAGATATATCGGCAACCGGTTGTGCTGCACGGCCGAAGCGATATGTTGGACACACAACCGCTGATGGACTCGCGATAATCGGTCGTTCAATTGAATGGCCGATATATCGCTCAGAGCGTACCCAGCTCAAGAGTTCACACTCAAACTTCTGAGCATCAAATCTCAGTTTCACCACCCACAAAGATATAAAATAAACCGTTAAGAGGTGTAGACTATAGGGGGGTACATACGGAGAGATCCGTGCTTAAATTCCCTCTGTGTGTATGCCCATAGCGATGGCAATGTGCGCCCCGCCGCGTCGCTATCACCGACTCTAGATCTAATCTAGTCAGGTCGCTTATTTCACAGCTGGGTGAGCATCGATGTCGCCCCCCCCTCACTCAGCACGCATCGCGCTGAGCGCGGGAGAGATGTGTGCTGGGCGGTCTGTGCTAGATCGCTCAGCACACATCTCCCCCGTGTGTACGGGACTTATGATCGTGGAAGAAATTACTAATCTAATATTAAAGTTATTTCTGTGTTTTAGGGATGAGATGTAAAGATAAACGTTTCCTCGCACCTCCCCCATCGTCGCTGTCTCGGAAGAACTCTTCACTGTCATTGGCCGAGTGAGACTTCTTCATCTCCGCTATTCGGTTCCTGGGCACTTTCCTCTTGAGAGAAGGCGAGAAGAAGGACGGGCGGTTGTTGCGCTCTGGGGTGGGAGGCGTACTGAATGACGTGACCTGGAAAGGAGAATGCCCACATGTGAAGAAAGGGATACATACCATACTAATACATCATGTCACGCATTAGTCATTGGATCACACTAAAAGGGAAGAAACGACCAGAAACATTCTCTGAACTAAGTGAACATCCGGTAACGCCTGCGCTCTGAATACGGCCTGTTGCCTCTGGCTAGTGGGAAGCAGCCGCTGTAGCGACCCTGTTTCTTTCCACCAATCACACCATAGCTTTCACATTGCTATGGAGACGAGTCCGTTCCTCTGCTCTCAATGTAAGGTAGACAGGTCGGGAATCGCAGGACAAGGTGGTGGAGAGAAGCACAGAAGTTCCACCTTCCTCCAAAGCTTTCTCAAAATGTGGTTGCTAATGGCAATTCCTCCACATTTTCCTCATTAGAAGGTTTGATACAACTTTCCCTTGTTGTTCTATTCATTTTTAAAAATCAATCAATCAATCAATCAATCAGACCCACCAATACAGTCTTACTATGGGGGCTTCTAGTGATCACTTATCTAGCACATCCTATAAAATGACAGAAGCTCATTGCTATGGACAATTTCTCCATATTATCGCTCTCAAAGGTTTGATACATCTCCCCCAAAGTGTATTCACCTGCCCCTTCCTGACAACATGTGACACAGAGGTTCCTCACTTAGGGGGACAAGTACTAAGCAGTGATAAAAGTGGAGAAGTGAGCCAGTGGAGAAGTTGCCCATGGCAACCAATCAGCTGCCCTGTATACTTTTACAGTATGCAAATTATAAACGTCAATGCTGATTGGCTGCCATGGGCAACTTCTCCACTGGCTCACTTCTCCACTTTTATCACTGCTTAGTAAATCTCCCCCATAGTCCTATCCAAGTCTACCTGACCACAGCAAGACCTGTCCTGCTGCAGGAGCGGAGCCCCAGCTACGGGTGCATACGGCAGAACGTCACACTAACCCTTTCATGCAGCGGTGACCCGGGGTTGGAGCCATCCTCTGTACCGTACGGAGACGTGTCGCCGGTGGACACCCTGCTCACAGCCATCTCGGCGTGGCCTTTCCCTTGTGGTCCTTTCATCCGCACAAACTCCATGTTGTTATATTTGTAGAAGCCAAAGGACATCTTCTGAGCCATCTTGGCTGCCATGCTGACCTGCGCAAATATGGGAGAGAACAAAGTGGATTCGGTACGGCTACCTGTAGATATATTGTTAGGAAGTGCAAATAACCACTTTGCACAAGAGCTTGCGATCTGCAACCTCGGAAGCCTCCTAAGACGCTGCAGTCACTTTGATTATTCAGTTCCGTACGGGGTAGAACAGTCACGGTGTGTGAGAATAGGTATGTACTGCTTTTGTGAAGTGTTTCTCAGTGTATAAGCCTTCTATATGAAGAGGAGTCAGTAATTCCTTCTATATAAAGTCACTAATTAGTTCATCAGGAGAACACAGCTAATCAATCAAATCAATAAACGTCTGATCGAACCCCACCTGAATTCTCCCGAGTGGATTTCCACAGCAAAGCATTTACAATCCCAGATACCGAACAAAAATATTTATAATGTGTCACAGAAATACAAATGTTTTTTAAATGATAAATCTAAATTATTTTTCCAACATTGGCAGTTTCCAGAGTAAAATGACAGAATGCACCTAATGTAGCTGTACCCGTCACACGCACTACACTTACTCGGTTGTCGTACACTTTCTTCAGAGCTTCGTACCGGATGGAGCCCTGGAAAATGACGCCTTGAAATGTGTTTGTTTTGTCGCTGGCCACAAGCTCAACACAAACCATCTCGCCTTCCCCCACAGTCATATCGCTGAACACCTAGACACAGAATTTACAGCGCATTAAATTATATTCTCAATGGTAACATTTATCGCAGATAATCTGAGGACTCCAGGCTGTCACTGGTGCGAAGCGACGTGTTAGGCTGGAGTTTATGGGATATTGTTACAGCCAAGAATATCACTGACCAGCTTCAAAACAATAGTAGAGTCATTATATAAATCCTATTTGGGGACGCTGTCTTGACTTGTGTTGGTGCACCTAGATTTAGCCAAAAGTGGCAACGTTCTGTGGAGACTCTTCGCGGCAATGCATTCTCACTCACTTTCCCTCTCACCCCATAGTGTCACACACGAAAACGAGCAGAGATTCCATACCCTAAAAAGCGGTATAGTGCACAGTCCGATATCAGGGATATCCTACGGCAACTACTCCATTCCCCCTTACCTCCCAAAGAGACCACCGCTATTACCTCTTCAAAGTTGTCAATCATGAAGAAGATATTGGGGTAACTGATCTTTGACTCCTCCCCTTTGCTGTCCATCGGGTGTTTGCTTGGAGAGGCAAATACTTGCTGAAACAGTAGGAGATATATCCAGTGAGACAAGCGCATACATTCCCAACCAGCAATCCTGAAAACATGGCAGGCACACCATGAACTCTGCAGGACTTTATTAATCTTACACACATAGGGGGCTGCCACTACAATGTCCTCCACGCTTTCTGGGCGGCATCCTCACTTGCTAATATCAGCAGTTGCGAAGCTGAGAAATTATACTCTCTTTTCTGGGCGTCATTGGGAACAACCTAACACAACACTTATTACTCCTTCCTCACCTGGGATTTCTTCTTATGGATGTGAATGTCGCCAGCGTCGGAGCGGGTACACACTGCACACGTCACCATGTAATCCAGCTAGGGGCACAACAGGAAACAAAAAACAAAACAGGAGGTCATCTCTCATCTAGTAATGGAAACTTCCAGAAAAGGGGCTTCATTTCTATCTTCCTATCCGTAGCCTATGACAAGTACCCAGTTATCTGCAGGCTCATAAAAAGAACTGCAATAATTACACTTAGGGGTAGATTTACTAAAGCGTCTAAAACAGACAAGTTGAGGCGTTGCCGTCTATCCTTTTCTAGAATGCAATAGAGAAATGATAGCTACAATCTGATTGGTTGCTATGGGGAACAGCATTACTCGCCTGGTTTAGTAAATCTACCTCTGACTGCATAGGGGAGGGGGAATAATAATTATCCCATAACGGAGATGACAAAATCTTATAATCAACAGGGTAAATTTTTTACCATCATCCTAATACATGTAAGGTGCACGAGCCTGCAGGACTTACAGTAGGTTCATCTCCTAATACAGATAGATGGCCGGGGTTGCAGGACAGCACCATCTAGTGGCCAACAAAGCAGAAATTGGACAAACCAGCTACACAGAATTTCAAAATCTATTTTATTGCTTTAAAATGTAAGAAAACAAAAACAGGAAGTGGTAGGCGGCTACAAAAACAGGAAGTGGTAGGCGGCTACAAAAACAGGAAGTGGTAGGCGGCTCTTACGCCAGGAGGCTTACAAATGGCCGTCCAGCCAAATCCAATCGCCACCCTCTGCATTTTTAGTTCTAAATGACAAAGCAATAAAATAAGACGTCTGCAGTTGGTTCCTTCGAAAACTGTTGTGTCGGCTGCTCTATGAAAGAGCACCGATGGGTGATTAAATATAGGATGGTGACACCAAAGTGAAATAGAAGATTTGTTAAAAAAAAAAAGTGTGTGTGTGTGTGTGTGGGGGGGGTTATGGCAATTATTTTGTGGGACGAACCAACAGTCTGTTGATCAATTCATCCGGAACTTGTGAGGCTGCTAGGGCACAAGGAAATCCTGGGAAATAAATAAACATATGATGACTAGAAGTCTGTGCTATTATAATGTAGCTTAGGACCAACAAAGCAGAGACGCCTTGCGCGGCTGGCAGCTTACCATAGATTTGCGAGTGTATACAATGGGGATCTCTGCATTACTATTATCAGGTAGGATGTATGTCTCTTTTGCTTATAGTCCATTAGTGTGCTGGAGAAATTTGTTTGTTCTACTCTAGATTGCCTCCTCCCTTACATGCACCTGTGATGGACCTATTGGTTTGAGCAACTATCCTACCGTGCATTAGTATGAGAGTCTGCAGAGCAACTGGCTATGTACACGTGCCGGGACCCAGCTAAATACAGTAGAAAATGAGGGTTCCAGGGGACCAAAATAGGTGTGTGACATAGCGTAACCCCCACCTCTAACCTAGATCGACGCACTGATCAGGCGTCTATTACTGTGTAGTTTTATGAAACCGCCAGTATTACTGCTTTGTAGTTACACCATCAGGATTCCATTAAGAATCGCCACAAGTCTTGTTTTGTTGCTGTTGTAATACAAACACGCTCCAATGACACCAGCGGGACTCTCACTTTTCTATTCACAGACACCTCAGACACAAAGTGAGAACTGAAACCTTCTGTTTCCTAAACCACCAACGGAATTCACCTTTTATTTTTCTTTAAATGTACATTTTTTTATTTTAGTTTTATAATTGAGAGGCGAGCAGTTTTTTATGCTACTGGTATGTGTGGAAGTTAACGAGAACTTTCATGGAACTAGGAGAGAGGTGTCTAGGATCCCCAAAATGATGGGCATCGAGAATACACGTCTAGGTGCCGTAGTGAATTTGCTGCAGGAACTGTGCACCTCTGTGGTAAACTCTTATCTAATCAAGGATGTCATTACTTCAAGGATCCTCAATGGCCTTAACTATCCAACAAATATATCCCAAAGAAATAGGCCCCATTAATTTCTCCTCAACTACAGAAGTGTGGCCAGTCCGTGTGCTTAGATGCGCGGGGTCATATCTCTCATCACAAGGAACGGTTCTAGCCACTAATCCACCGCACTGTGACTTGCTGCTAGTCAGATGGTCACGCACAGAATGTACAACCCTCGACAGCGGGGCACGCCATTGCTAGTTGGGTAGGAATCATTCACTGAGGGCACCCAACTAATCTGCTGCATGGACAGAGCCATCTGCTAGCACTGAGATTTTTACATCACGTCCACTGGTACCGTGGCCGAACTTTAAACAGGGTTTAGAGGTTCAGCTAAGGGTCCCACACATTTCTTTTTCCATATTAGCCCATCCACCCCACCCCCCCATTTGTAGCCTGCAATAAAACAGTTTTGAAGTTCTTGAGAAATACAACATTAACAAATCAGGTTGGAATTGGTTCCTATGAGAGTCTTTGCTTTGTTTGGGCCTAAAATAACATATGAGGTGGCTTTTGTGGCCAGGGCAAGCATTAGCTCACACGGGAGTCTTTGTCGTCAATGATGTGAGCTCTCGGATCAGCCCATCTTTGTAGGCCGGAGCTCATACACAAGAATCCTCGTGATACTCGTAAGAGGGCTTCCTCAGTACTGGTCTCATCCCAGACAATGGCCAGTTACTGACCTTCTGTAAAATAAGATTCAGGTAGACGCTCTCCTCCCAGTCTATGTCAGGGTCTCCGAGGCCGGGTAGCTTCTTAGAATCCTTACGATAGACCTCAACCTCTACCTGCTGAAACCACCGGAAGCACAAAGCCGGATAAGTAAGGCAAATAATCATGAAACATGCTAACGTCACTGTATTATGTATGTTTACTAGACACAGTTATTTTAGAACTAAACAAACCTGAAAGATGCTTATTAAAACACGTTACACTGCTGGAGAGCAGTGCCATTATACCAGCAGCACCAACATCAGAGGCTGCACAGTCCACTACATGCAGCGCTGGGTTAACCGCTACGTTCAGGGAGATAGGAAGCAGAGAGACAGCGGGACAAGGTTCTGCCCCAGTGTCACATGACCACAAGCGCTAACTCGGGGATGAATGGACTGAAAGCATGGGATGTGCAGACTCAGATGAACAACGCAAGTTCCCTAGCAGGGAAGCTCCACAGTCCAGTCACCTGTAGAGGGTGTCTACCTGGTGGGCAGGAATATATCACACAGCTCACAGAAGGTCTAGAAGCCTATTTCTGTATTATAGCTACACTGAAGAGGGGTGGGGGTGGGGGGGCTTTAAATCACTCATCAGGCTGAGGTGGGAAGGTGACGTCTGCTGAATCCAATAGCTACTTAATATGGTTTGGCGAGCAGTAGGTTTCATGGTAATTTAAATACACTGCTCAAAAAAATTAAGGGAACACTAAAATAACACATCCTAGATCTGAATGAATGAAATATTCTTATTAAATACTTTGTTCTTTACATAGTTGAATGTGCTGACAACAAAATCACACAAAAATTATCAATGGAAATCAAATTTATTAACCCATGGTGGTCTGGATTTGGAGTCACACTCAAAATTAAAGTGGAAAAACACACTACAGGCTGATCCAACTTTGATGTAATGTCCTTAAAACAAGTCAAAATGAGGCTCAGTAGTGTGTGTGGCCTCCGCGTGCCTGTATGACCTCCCTACAACGCCTGGGCATGCTCCTGAAGAGGTGGCGGATGGTCTCCTGAGGGATCTCCTCCCAGACCTGGACTAAAGCATCCGGCAACTCCTGGACAGTCTGTGGTGCAACGTGGCGTTGGTGGATGGAGCGAGACATGATGTCCCAGATGTGCTCAATTGGATTCAAGTCTGGGGAACGGGCGGGCCAGTCCATAGCATCAATGCCTTCGTCTTGCAGGAACTGCTGACACACTCCAGCCACATGAGGTCTAGCACTGTCTTGCATTAGGAGGAACCCAGGGCCAACCGCACCAGCATATGGTCTCACAAGGGGTCTGAGGACCTCATCTCGGTACCTAATGGCAGTCAGGCTACCTCTGGCGAGCACATGGAGGGCCCCCAAAGAAATGCCACCCCACACCATTACTGACCCACTGCCAAACCGGTCATGCTGGACGATGTTGCAGGCAGCAGAACGTTCTCCTTGGCGTCTCCAGACTCTGTCACGTCTGTCACATGTGCTCAGTGAGAACCTGCTTTCATCTGTGAAGAGCACAGGGCGCCAGTGGCGAATCTGCCAATCTTGGTGTTCTCTGGCAAATGCCAAACGTCCTGCATGGTGTTGGGCTGTAAGCACAACCCCCACCTGTGGACGTCGGGCCCTCATACCGCCCTCATGGAGTCTGTTTCTGATCGTTTGAGTAGACACATGCACATTTGTGGCTTGCTGGAGGTCATTTTGCAGGGTTCTGGCAGTGCTCAAATATTGACAAAGGAAAAACGGCTGCGCTTGGGGTACTGCAGATGGGTAAAAATTGTGTGGAGAGTTGACAAGAATAATTAATAAAAAAGTTTTTATTGTTATATTCAATATATCAATAATGAATAAACATTGCATTAAAAAACATAAAATGTCTATACTAAACACACCAATCTATAAGCACACAGTATTAAAAGGAATTAATGTTCACCTCATTCAGAGTATAATGATGATACTTTGTAGCAGCAATTGTAGCTAAATAGTTAGTTTATGTCTCCAGGGATTGTTCACTCAGTTGGCTAAGAGAATAAACTTATTCATGTGTACATACAGCAGCCACTTTTCCAATATTATAAACGGATAGGAGCCCGGCAGTCAAATATATGATGGATAATATATGATATTACCACTCCTGGGGGTTGATGTCACCGAGCGTCCCCGGTGAAGTCCTGTACAGACCCACAGTAAACAAATAGAGGAATTGTGTGGAATTAATTACCCGGGCTTGTTCCTTGTATATCGATCCGGTTGAAGATGCAGGGTAATTACCCGTGTATTCTCTAGGGCTGGTGGAAATCCTTATATTGCCCTATATGCAAGGGATTGTGAATCCAGGACACCAGATTGGATGGCCACTGTGACCGCTACTTGCGGGCGGTATGATGTGCTGTGGCGCCGGCCGAAGCCGTCAGTGCAGTGGTGCTAGGGATCGAAGCGCTGCCCGCAGCCAGTATTAGCCGCCGGGTTGTGTCGGCCAGATCCAGGACACCAGATGGAATGGCCACTGTAACCGCTACTTGCGGGCGGTATGCTGTACTGTGGCGCCGGCCGAAGCCGTCAGTGCAGTGGTGCTGAGGATCGAAGCGCTGCCCGTAGCTGGTGATAACCGCCGGGTTGTGTTAACTGGCGCCGTGTGATGACCACAGTAAGGCTGCCGTATGAGTGGAGAAGTCCTCCGCTGTAATGAGGAATGGATCCCTGGAGGTAACGGTGCCGTTTAGATGGATGATCAGAAACAAAAGAGGAGGAGCCTAACGCGTTTCATCACGGTTAACGTGACTTTTTCAAAGGAATACCTACTCCACTGTGTTTGCCCAATATATACCAGTAATAGAAGTGCGGTCAGGTGCGGCTCATAAATTCTAACTAAGAAACAGAATTAGTCAACTCTCCATAATTTAATATCAATGATATAAATATAAAGATATACCTCCATTCCAATAGGCATATTATTAAGTGCATCTAAGCCGACACATTGTGTCATATGTAGGAAAGAGAAAAACGGACCTTAATAAATGTTAAAAATCAAATGAGAGCAAAATCAGGTTGCAGTGGCACAGGTGATATGGGATAGAACAGGTCAGACTTAGCATGATAATTAACAGCAAGTCAGACTTTATAGAGGGGGAATAGCATCCTTAAATAAAAGGAATATAGATGTTTAGACATTTATTTACCTTTAGATCATTTGTATTGTTACCGGTTTCTTGGTAACAATCATCTGGTGTTGTTTTGGATTTAAGTCGATTATGAATATGCAAGATTAATTAATGGTAGTCAGATTATCTCAATCGACTTAAATCTTATTACTTAGTTTTATAGATTATGTACTAAATTTCTATTAATTATGTATTAAATTTCTCTTGACTAATAACATTAGCCTAATTTTACTATTGCTTCCCATAGACTGTAGACCTATTAAATTGAATTGCTTATTATATATAATCAATTGTCAGAGCACTCCATGGAACTAAATTTCATATACTATAAAGAAATTCAGTTGAAAAAAAGATAACGGTAAAAGCAGGGAGAGAGAGACAGGAGAAAAAGTGGGGCCATAGACCAAATCCCCACGCAAACCGCAATCTAAAGAGATAGCATATATTCCCATATAGAAAAATGAATAAAAAAATATATATTAAAAAAAATAAGAATTTACTTACCGATAATTCTATTTCTCGTAGTCCGTAGTGGATGCTGGGAACTCCGTAAGGACCATGGGGAATAGCGGCTCCGCAGGAGACAGGGCACATCTAAAGAAAGCTTTAGGATCACCTGGTGTGCACTGGCTCCTCCCCCTATGACCCTCCTCCAAGCCTCAGTTAGGATACTGTGCCCGGACGAGCGTACACAATAAGGAAGGATTTTGAATCCCGGGTAAGACTCATACCAGCCACACCAATCACACTGTACAACTTGTGATCTGAACCCAGTTAACAGCATGATAATAGAGAAGCCTCTCGAAAAGATGGCTCACTACAACAATAACCCGAATTTTTTGGTAACAATAATTATGTACCAGTATTGCAGACAATCCGCACTTGGGATGGGCGCCCAGCATCCAGTACGGACTACGAGAAATAGAATTATCGGTAAGTAAATTCTTATTTTCTCTGACGTCCTAGTGGATGCTGGGAACTCCGTAAGGACCATGGGGATTATACCAAAGCTCCCAAACGGGCGGGAGAGTGCGGATGACTCTGCAGCCCCCAATGAGAGAACTCCCGGTCCTCCTCAGCCAGGGTATCAAATTTGTAGAATTTTACAAACGTATTTGCTCCTGACCAAGTAACTGCTCGGCAAAGTTGTAAAGCCGAGACCCCCCCGGGCAGCTGCCCAAGATGAGCCCACCTTCCTTGTGGAGTGGGCATTTACAGATTTTTGGCTGTGGCAGGCCTGCCACAGAATGTGCAAGCTGAATTGTACTACAAATCCAACGAGCAATAGTCTGCTTAGAAGCAGGAGCACCCAGCTAGTTGGGTGCATAGAGGATAAACAGCGAGTCAGATTTCCTGACTCCAGCCGTCCTGGAAACATATATTTTCCGGGTCCTGACAACGTCTAGCAACTTGGAGTCCTCCAAGTCCCTAGTAGCCGCAGGCACCACAATAGGTTTGGTTCAGGTGAAACGCTGAAACCACCTTAGGGAGAAACTGAGGTCGAGTCCTCAATTCCGCCCTGTCCGAATGGAAAATCAGATAAGGGCTTTTACAGGATAAAGCCACCAATTCTGACACGCGCCTGGCCCAGGCCAGAGCCAACAGCATGACCACTTTTTCTGTGAGATATTTTAACTCCACAGATTTAAGTGTGTCAAACCAATGTGACTTTTGGAACCCAAAAACCACCTGGAGATCCCAAAAGTGCCACTAAAGGCACAAAAGGAGGCTGTATATGCAGTACCCCTTTAACAAATGTCTGAACTTCAGGGACTGAAGCTAGTTCTTTTTTGGAAGAAAATTGACAGAGCCGAAATTTGAACCTTAATGGACCCCAATTTCAGGCCCATAGATACTCCTGTTTGCAGGAAATGTAGGAATCGACCCAGTTGAATTTCCTCCGTCGAGCCTTACTGGCCTCGCACCACGCAACATATTTTCGCCAAATGCGGTGATAATGTTTTGCGGTTACGTCCTTCCTGGCTTTGATCAGGATAGGGATGACTTCATCCGGAATGCCTTTTTCCTTCAGGATCCGGCGTTCAACCGCCATGCCGTCAACGCAGCCGCGGTAAGTCTTGGAACAGACAAGGTCCTTGCTGGAGCAGGTCCCTTCTTAGAGGTAGAGGCTACGGATCCTCCGTGAGCCTCTCTTGAAGTTCCGGTTACCAATTCCTTCTTGGCCAAACCGGAGCCACTAATATAGTGCTTACTCCTCTCCATCTTATCAATCTCAGTACCTTGGGTATGAGAGGCAGAGGAGGGAACCCATACACTGATTGGTACACCCACGGTGTTACCAGAGCATCTACAGCTATTGCCTGAGGGTCCCTTGACGTGGCGCAATACCTGTCGAGTTTTTCCCAACGGTTTATAATCATGTGGAAGACTTCTGGGTGAAGTCCTTACTCTCCCGGGTGGAGGTCGTGCTGAGGAAAACTGCTTCCCAGTTGTCCACTCCCGGAATGAAAACTGCTGACAGTGCTATCACATGGTTTTTCGCCCCGCGAAGAATCCTTGCAGCTTCTGCCATTGCCCTCCTGCTTCTTGCGGCACCCTGTCTGTTTACGTGGGTGACTGCCGTAATGTTGTCCGACTGGATCAACACCGGCTGACCTTGAAGCAGAGGTCTTGCTAAGCTTAGAGCATTGTAAATGGCCCTTAGCTTCAGGACATTTATGTGAAGTGATGTCTCCAGGCTTGACCATAAGCCCTGGATATTCCTTCCCTGTGTGACTGCTCCCCAGCCTCGCAGGCTGGCATCCGTGGCCACCAGGACCCAGTCCCGCATGCCGAATCTGCGGCCCTCTAGAAGATGAGCACTCTGCAACCACCACAGGAGGGATACCCTTGTCCCTGGTGACAGGGTTATCCGCTGAAGCATCTGAAGATGCGACCCGGACCATTTGTCCAGTAGGTTCCACTGGAAAGTCTTGCGTGGAATCTGCCGAATGGGATTGCTTCGTAGGAAGCCACCATTTTTACCCAGAACCCTTGTGCATTGATGCACTGAGACTTGGTTCGGTTTTAGGAGGTTCCTGACTAGCTCGGATAACTCCCTGGCTTTCTCCTCCGGGAGAAATACCTTCTTTCTGGACTGTGTCCAGGATCATCCCTAGGAACAGAAGACAAGTCGTCGGAACCAGCTGCGATTTTGGAATATTGAGAATCCAATCGTGCTGCCGCAACACTACCTGAGGTAGTGCTACACCGATCTCCAACTGTTCTCTGGATCTCACCCTTATCAGGGAATCGTCCAAGTAAAGGATAACTAAAATTCCCTTCCTTCGAAGGAATATCATCATTACGGTCATTACTTCAGTAAAGACCCGGGGTGCCGTGGACCATCCCTACGGCAGCGTCTGAACTGATAGTGACAGTTCTGTACCATAACCTGAGATACCCTTGGTGAGAAGGGTAAATTTTGACATGAAGGTAAGCATCCTTGATGTCCCGAGACATCATGTAGTCCCCTTCTTCCAGGTTTGCAATCACTGCTCTGAGTGACTCAATTTTGAATTTGAACCTCTGTATGTAAGTGTTCAAAGATTTTAGATTTTAGATTTTAAAATCGGTCTCACCGAGCCGTCTGGCTTCGGTACCACAATAGTGTGGAATAATACCCCGTTCCCTGTTGCAGGAGGGGTACCTTAATTATCACCTGCTGGGAATACAGCTTGTGAATGGCTTCCAAAACTGCCTCCCTGTCAGCGGGAGACGTCGGTAAAACAGACCTTTGGAAACGGCGAGGGGAATACGTCTCGAATTCCAATTTGTACCCCTGAAATATTACCTGAAGGATCCAGGGGTCTACTTGCGAGTGAGCCCACTGCGCACTGAAATTCATTGAGAACGGGCCCCCACCGTGCCTGAACTTGTAAAGCCCTAGCGTCATACTGAGAGCTTGGCAGAGGCGGAAAAGGGTTTCTGTTCCTGGGAACTGGCTGATCTCTGCAGCCATTTTCCTCTCCCTCTGTCACGAGCAGAAAAGAGGAACCCTTTTGTCCGCTTGCCAACCAGGACTGCGCCTGATAATACGGCGTCTTATTTTGAGAGGCTACCTTTTTTAAGGCAATACTTCCAAATGCCGTTTGGAATCCGCATCACCTGACCACTTTACTGGTATAATTGGACAACGCACTTATACTTGATGCCAGTCGGCAAATATTCCACTGTGCATCATGCATATATAGAAATGCATCTTTTAATTGCTCTATAGGCAATAATATACTGTCCTTATCTAGGATATCAAATTTCCAGTCAGGGAATCCGACCACGCCAACCCAGCACTGCACATCCAGGCTGAGGCGATTGCTGGTCGCAGTATAACACCAGTATGTGTGTAAATACATTTTAGGATACCCTCCTGCTTTCTATCAGCAGGATCCCTAAGGGCGGCCATCTCCAGAGAGGGTAGAGCCCTTGTTCTTACAAGCGTGTGAGCGCCTTATCCCCCTTAGGGGGTGTTTCCCAACGCACCCTAACCTCTGGCAGGAAAAGGTATACTGCCAATAACTTTTTAGAAATTATCAATTGTTATCGGGGGGAAACCCACGCATCATCACACACCTCATTTTATTTCTCAGATTCAGGAAAACTACAGGAAGTTTTTCCTCACCAAACATAATACCCCTTTTTTTGGTGGTATTTATATTATCAGAAGAGTGTAAACTTTTTCCATTGCCTCAATCATGCAATGTGTGGCCCTATTGGAAATCACGGTTGTCTCTTCACCGTCGACACAGGAGTCAGTATCCGTGTCGGCGTCTGTATCTGAGGTAACGGGCGCTTTAGAGCCCCTGTATGAGACGTCTGGACATGCACAAGCTGAGTAGCCGGCTGTCTCATGTCAACCACTGTCTTTTATACAAAGCTGACACTGTCACGCAATTTCAACAGTACATCCACTCAGGTGTCGACCCCCCAGGGGGTGACAACACTATTACAGACACTCTACTCCGTCTCCTCATCATTTTTCTCCTCATACATGTCGACACAAACGTACCGACACACAGCACACACACAGGGAATGCTCTGATAGAGGACAGGACCCCACTAGCCCTTTGGGGAGACAGAGGGAGAGTTTGCCAGCACACACCAGAGCGCTATATATATACAGGGATAACCTTATATAAGTGTTTTTCCCTTTATAGCTGCTGTATTGTTTATACTGCGCCTAATTTGTGCCCCCCTCTCTTTTTTAACCCCTTTCTGTAGTGTAGTGACTGCAGGGGAGAGCCAGGGAGCTTCCCTCCAACTGAGCTGTGAGGGAAAATGGCGCCAGTGTGCTGAGGAGATTGGCGCCGCCCCTTTCTCGGCGTCCTTATCATCCGTTTTCTTGTATGTTTTGGCAGGGGTTAAATGCATCCATATAGCCCAGGAGTTATATGTGATGCATTTATTTTAGCCATAAAAGGTTTTCTATCGATTTATTGCGTCTCAGGGCGCTGCCCCCCCAGCGCCCTGCACCCTCAGTGACCGGAGTGTGAAGTGTGCTGAGAGCAATGGCGCACAGCTGCGGTGCTGTGCGCCTACCTTTATCTGAAGACAGGAAAGTCTTCTGCCGCCGATTTTTCCGGACCTCTTCGCTCTTCTGGCTCTGTAAGGGGGCCGGCGGCGCGGCTCCGGTGACCCATCCAGGCTGAACCTGTGATCGTCCCTCTGGAGCTAATGTCCAGTAGCCTAAGAAGCCCAATCCACTCTGCACGCAGGTGAGTTCGCTTCTTCTCCCCTTAGTCCCTCGATGCAGTGAGCCTGTTGCCAGCAGGTCTCACTGAAAATAATAAACCTAAACTAAAACTTTCACAAAGAGCTCAGGAGAGCCCCTAGTGTGCACCCTTCTCGTCGGGCACAGAAAATCTAACTGAGGCTTGGAGGAGGGTCATAGGGGGAGGAGCCAGTGCACACCAGGTGATCCTAAAGCTTTCTTTAGATGTGCCCTGTCTCCTGCGGAGCCGCTATTCCCCATGGTCCTTACGGAGTTCCCAGCATCCACTAGGACGTCAGAGAAAAAAAAATGAATAAAAAATATATATATATAAATAAAAAATAAAAAAGTCTTAGACATACAAAAATAGGATATCGCACTAGGAAAAATGTAAATAAAATACGGAATATATAAAAATCATAATAAAATAATAAATTTGGTTGGTATGAATATAGGAATTGATGATATAATTATAAATATAGGACTATGCCTTTTATGGTATTAGGGGTCAAATTCAATTGTCTCATTTAGTCCCCCAGGAACGAGGGTTCTCAATTTATGAATCCAATTCTTGTCAACTCTCCACACAATTTTTACCCATCTGCAGTACCCCAAGCACAGCCGTTTTTCCTTTGTCCATATTTGTTCCCTAAAGGCACACGCACAGTGCCTTTCCGGCAGCGCCCAGGTGCTACTGCACATTGGTAAATTAACTACTCAGGCGCTTTGGCAGTTTTTTAGTAGTATAGTTCTGGCAGTGCTCCTCCTGTTCCTCCTTGCACAAAGGCGGAGGTAGCGGTCCTGCTGCTGGGTTGTTGCCCTCCTACGGCCTCCTCCACGTCTCCTGATGTACTGGCCTGTCTCCTGGTAGCGCCTCCATGCTCTGGACACTACGCCGACAGACACAGCTAACCTTCTTGCCACAGCTCGCATTGATGTGCCATCCTGGATGAGCTGCACTACCTGAGCCACTTGTGTGGGTTGTAGACTCCGTCTCATGCTACCACTAGAGTGAAAGCACCGCCAGCTTTCAAATGTGACCAAAACATCAACCAGAAAGCATAGGAGCTGAGAAGTGGTCTATGGTCACCACCTGCAGAACAACTCCTTTATTGGGGGTGTCTTGCTAATTGCCTATAATTTCCACCTGTTGTCTATTCCATTTGCACAACAGCATGTGAAATTGATTGTCAATCAGTGTTGCTTCCTAAGTGGACAGTTTGATTTCACAGAAGTGTGATTGACTTGGAGTTACATTGTGTTGTTTAAGTGTTCCCTTTATTTTTTTGAGCAGTGTCTTTTTCTCCCTAAATACAACGTTTGTCAGCATCTTCAGACGTCTTTACTTCTGTGCAGAGAATTCAAGTTCTTACTAAAAGCAAAGCAATTTGTATAAAACCTCTTAACGCCTAAATAGCGACAACAAACAAGATAATCCATCAGCTAAGTCTGTCACATCTGTTTAAGTACTCCATTTACCGGGATTCACAACACCGGCACAGCAAAGCAGGACAGGAAGATTACTAAACTCAAAGCATTAATGCGATACCCACCTTCTATTTATCTCGGTGATGACTGATTCCATAAATACACAGGGTGTGCCTCTTGCTGCAAAGTACAGCCGGGTGTGCGTAACAGCAGGGATATTCCACAGGCTGCCCCTCCAGGTGTTGTGGAACTAATGATCCCAGCATGCCCTTGCAACAGCTTTGCTATGAGGGCATGATAAAACAGTGGACAAGGCTTGCTGAGATTTGTAGTGGCATAACAGCTGGAGGGCCGCATGCTGAATATCCCTGGTGTCCAGTATGCATTAAATATATATCAGCCAATGTATGTATCTATAAATAGCAGGAATTCCCCAATTCTGAAGCAGGGAGCACGAGCAGCGCTGGGTTTCTATGGTAACTATTGTTGTACGAAGTCCCAGAAATTCTCCCTGCTGCACATCAGCCTCATCACAGCAAAATATCTCCCCGTTCCCGCCTAAGGGGGTAATTCTAAGTTGATCGCAGCAGGATTTTTGTTAGCAGTTGGGCAAAACCATGTGCACTGCAGGTGGGGCAGATATAACATGTGCAGAGACGGTTAGATTTGGGTGGGGTGTGTTCAATCTGCAATCTAATTTGCAGTGTAAAAATAAAGCAGCTAGTATTTACCCTGCACAGAAACAAAATAACCCACCCAAATCTTACTCTCTCTACACATGTTATATCTGCCTCCCCTGCAGTGCACATGGTTTTGCCCAATTGCTAACAAAAATCCTGCTGCGATCAACTTGGAATTACCTCCAACGTGCACTGCAGGGGAGGCAGATATAACATGTGTAGAGAGAGTAAGATTTGGGTGGGTTATTTTGTTTCTGTGCAGGGTAAATACTGGCTGCTTTATTTTTACACTGCAAATTAGATTGCAGATTGAACACACCCCACCCAAATCTAACTCTCTCTGCACATGTTACATCTGCCCCACCTGCAGTGCACATGGTTTTGCCCAACTGCTAACAAAAATCCTGCTGCGATCAACTTGGAATTACCCCCTAAATCCATACACTTGGGAGGCATGCAGTCTCGATTTGTGGGCCACCGTCCCATTTATCAGGACTCTGCCTCCATTCTGGTACAGATGGCATGTACACAGTGTTCATTTTGACAAGGATTTTACATTTAGTTTTAGTTGCTTACTTAACCACTTAACGGACGATTCCCCCCCCCCCCCCCCCCCCCCCAAAAAAAAAAAGCGCTCAGAAATTGTCAGGGTTTTTTTTTTATGAGTGAATCAGCTGGAGAACATGAATTCAACCGTATCTAAAATGATTTTAGTAAAAAAAAAAAGTTTTTATTTTTAATTTTTTAAATATTTTTTATCAAACATCGCAACATCGGTCGGGAAGATCGGTAACATCACGACCATCGCAACGTTACTTTTTATACCCTAAATAGTTGCCGGGGAAGGAGGTGGGGGGCGGCTGGGGGAGGGGGGGATCGGTTTACACTTCCCCAGCAGACGCTATTGTCTGCAGCCGCTGGGTAGGGGGTCCTGCCGCGCAAACACTGGGGGAGGGTGCAGGGAGACAGCAGCAGCAGAGGGAAGTTTCTTTTCCCTGCCGCTGCTAACACTGTTTAGCTGACTGGTCACAACCTGTGCCACCAGGTCAGATAGAGCACTTGCTGGTGCGGTGGCATCTGATGCAACCATGCCAGGCAAGTGGTTAAAATTGTATTTGGTGTATAGTCACATTTTAGTCTTCTTTTGCCTTGTTTTAGTCAAGATTTAGTCAGTGGATCTCAGTTTTCATTTTAGTCTAATTTTAGTCAATGTTTTAGTCATAACAGTTTTATGATATCGTAATGGATTTTGCTGAAGAACATTTCTCTAAAATTCTTTTGAGTAGTTTGTATACCTTTAACTAAGTGTTTAGTACTCTAGGCTCAGTAGGCTGAGAATCTGTTACATACTGAGCCTGACTTACCGTATTGCTCCTATATATCATATACAAATTGATGTCTCAAGTTTGTTAGAACAAACAAGTGCAATACACATTTCTATTTCCTTCACAGCAGGTCATATTTATTTCCTGCAGATATCTAGAACATATACTGTACATTTAATTTAAAACCCTACTTCCAATGTTAATTGCACTTTTGACAAGGATTTTAAATTTAGTTTTAGTCTTAAGGCCCATACACACTGGGCGATTTTGAGCTCCAAGTAGATCACTTTTGGCGTTGAGTTACTTTGAGCTCAAACCCGGCCAGTGTGTATGGCCGAGCGGTGAGCGCTGATGCGCGCTCCCACATCATCGCTGGCCGCCGCCGTCCTGTTTGAACAGCCGAGTGAAGCACTTTCCACAGTCTCCTATACTGTGGAAAGTGCTTCATCCCCGTGAACATCTCTGGCACAGGGATAAATCGCTCACTGTGTATGCACCTTAAGTCACTTTTTTTGCTGTGTTTTAGTTAAGATTTAACCAGTGGATCTCCATTTTCATTTTAGTCCTGAAATAAACTACAGGTTGACAAAAACGGTCAAAATTATCCTCAACAAAATTATCGCTGTGTGTACACTCCCCCCTTCCCCATTGTTTAATGCTATTTAAATCCTGTGTACTAGCCGGGTATTGGAGAGAGAGTCATTGGGGAGGGACAAGGGGCGTTCAGGTTGCCTACGGCTTTGAAAGCACCGACGACACCCCAAGGGCGTGGCCACACTCACGGAGACATGAACCTGCCACTCTACACAACACAGCCACGCCCCTGTCAGCCATGTCCCAATTTAGGAGTTCCCAATGTTGGGATTTATATTTAGGGGCAGATTCAACAACAAGTGATACTTGGCCGTTTGCCTTTCCTATTAAGCGTGTGCAGATTTAGACTTATAGCTCGATCATAGATTTGCACCCTTATCTATACTTGACCATGCAACAGAAGGTCACCTTCGGAAGTTTTCTCCCCTTTGGGGTAACTACAAGAGCTGGTTCATAATGATTTTTTGACCCTACATAACTGCAAAAAAAATTTGGGATAGGGTGTGCTGTACTTTTATCCAGGCAATCAGTCATTACCCATAAAGTTATAGACTGTTGGTGATTCTAGCTAATTTTACACTGATTGGCCTGTTTGTCCAAGGGGTAAATTGTTCCACAGGTTCAGGTTAAAACATGGACCGTTACACAAATCACAGAGCTCTGGTTAGACACACAAAAGGCTGCTTCATTAACAGACTAGAATACCAGCAAGATGGAGATAAAGTACCAGCCAATCAGCTCCTGTCATGTTATAGGCTGGGTTTGAAAAAATGACAGGAGCTGATTGGCTGGTACTTTCTCTCTCTGAAGGCTTAGTACATATACCCCATATATTTCCTAATCATATCAATAATGTGTACAACACCGTTACCGGGTGGCATTTTGGGGAAGGGACATTTCAACATTTACCCTGCAGGGTACTCCTCTGCTAGTCACCTTTTTGCCTTCATTGCCATTGGTGTTGACGTAAGACAGTTTTCGCCGGACGTAGAACAGCATGTCGTCCTGCCGCGGAGCCCATTTTTCCATAAAGTATGTGGAATACATCCAGGTCCAAAACACGATGCGGTCATCTTTAAAGTAGCCTGAAATGACCATAAAATAAACAGAATTAGAACCAAAAAAATATTTCACTCCATTAAAGTAAATGGAAACTATAAAAGGGAAATCTAATTATACAACACGTCAAATTACATGATGAATGAATTACTAACATATGTGTCCTATAAGTAGAGATGAGCGGGTTCGGATCTCAGAGAACCGAACCCTACCGAGCTTCACTACCCGAACCCGCATCAGAGTCAGGGTTCAGGTTTTCCCACCTGACTCGGAAACCAGAACGAGGCAAAACGTCATCATCCCGCTGTCGGATTCTCACGGGGTTTGGATTCCATATAAGGAGCCGCGCATCGCCACCATTTTCACTCAAGTCCTGGAGAGTGTAGTGAGAGGACGTGTCTCCGTCCTCAGTGTCTGCGTGGGCGGGAAAGTGGAGTGGCGATTATAGTGCTGTCTTGTGCTGCTCAGTCCAGTGTAGTGTCTTAGCTGCATCAGTCATTCCAGTGACCAGTCACAGTGGTGGTGTCCTCTGCTGCCATATGTCCAGTGCTGCTGTATAATAAGTCCCTTACAGTGTTGCTGTGCTGTCCTGCATCAGACCAGTGGTAGTGTCCTGTGCATCAGTCAGTCCAGTGACCAGTCACAGTGGTGGTGCCTCTGCTGCCATATGTCGAGTGCTGCTGTATAATAAGTCCCTTACAGTGTTGCTGTGTTGTCCTGCATCAGACCAGTGGTGGTGTCCTGTGCATCAGTCAGTCCAGTGACCAGTCACAGTGGTGGTGTCCTCTGCTGCCATACGTCCAGTGCTGCTGTATAATAAGTCCCTTACAGTGTTGCTGTGTTGTCCTGCATCAGACCAGTGGTGGTGTCCTGTGCATCAGTCAGTCCAGTGACCAGTCACAGTGGTGGTGTCCTCTGCTGCCATATGTCCAGTGCTGCTGTATAATAAGCCCCTTACAGTGTCGCTGTGTTGTCCTGCATCAGACCAGTGGTAGTGTCCTGTGCATCAGTCAGTCCAGTGACCAGTCACAGTGGTGGTGTTCTCTGCTGCCATATGTCCAGTGCTGCTGTATAATAAGTCCCTTACAGTGTTGCTGTGTTGTCCTGCATCAGACCAGTGGTAGTGTCCTGTGCATCAGTCAGTCCAGTGACCAGTCACAGTGGTGGTGTCCTCTGCTGCCATATGTCCAGTGCTGCTGTATAATAAGTCCCTTACAGTGTTGCTGTGTTGTCCTGCATCAGACCAGTGGTAGTGTCCTGTGCATCAGTCATTCCAGTAACCAGTCACAGTGGTGGTGTCCCCTGCTGCCATATGCCCAGTGCTGCTGTATAATAAGTCCCTTACAGTGTTGCGGTGTTGTCCTGCATCAGACCAGTGGTAGTGTCCTGTGCATCAGTCATTCCACTGACCAGTCACAGTGGTGGTGTTCTCTGCTGCCATACGTCCAGTGCTGCTGTATAATAAGTCCCTTACAGTGTTGCTGTGTTGTCCTGCATCAGACCAGTGGTAGTGTCCTGTGCATCAGTCAGTCCAGTGACCAGTCACAGTGGTGGTGCCTCTGCTGCCATATGTCGAGTGCTGCTGTATAATAAGTCCCTTACAGTGTTGCTGTGTTGTCCTGCATCAGACCAGTGGTGGTGTCCTGTGCATCAGTCAGTCCAGTGACCAGTCACAGTGGTGGTGTCCTCTGCTGCCATATGCCCAGTGCTGCTGTATAAGAAGTCCCTTACAGTGTTGCTGTGTTGTCCTGCATCAGACCAGTGGTAGTGTCCTGTGCATCAGTCAGTCCACTGACCAGTCACAGTGGTGGTGTCCTCTGCTGCCATATGTCCAGTGCTGCTGTATAATAAGCCCCTTACAGTGTCGCTGTGTTGTCCTGCATCAGACCAGTGGTAGTGTCCTGTGCATCAGTCAGTCCAGTGACCAGTCACAGTGGTGGTGTCCTCTGCTGCCATATGTCCAGTGCTGCTGTATAATAAGTCCCTTACAGTGTCGCTGTGTTGTCCTGCATCAGACCAGTGGTAGTGTCCTGTGCATCAGTCAGTCCAGTGACCAGTCACAGTGGTGGTGTCCTCTGCTGCCATATGTCCAGTGCTGCTGTATAATAAGTCCCTTACAGTGTTGCTGTGTTGTCCTGCATCAGACCAGTGGTAGTGTCCTGTGCATCAGTCAGTCCAGTGACCAGTCACAGTGGTGGTGTCCTCTGCTGCCATATGTCCAGTGCTGCTGTATAATAAGTCCCTTACAGTGTTGCTGTGTTGTCCTGCATCAGACCAGTGGTAGTGTCCTGTGCATCAGTCAGTCCAGTGACCAGTCACAGTGGTGGTGTTCTCTGCTGCCATATGTCCAGTGCTGCTGTATAATAAGTCCCTTACAGTGTTGCTGTGTTGTCCTGCATCAGACCAGTGGTAGTGTCCTGTGCATCAGTCAGTCCAGTGACCAGTCACAGTGGTGGTGTCCTCTGCTGCCATATGTCCACTGCTGCTGTATAATAAGTCCCTTACAGTGTTGCTGTGTTGTCCTGCATCAGACCAGTGGTGGTGTCCTGTGCTGTATATTATTTACTCAAAATAAAAGGCTTATATACATTACTTATATTATTATCCAAATAATATTTACAGGGTTTGCCTTGTGTGGTGTAGGGGTACGCTCGCCTGTGCTGCATATTATTATAATAGCTCCAAATAAATGGGTTATTATTAGCAAAATTAATTTTACAGGCTTTGCCGTGTGTGTGGTTTAGGGGTAAGCTCTCCTGTGCCACCAATATTGTGCGTGTATTACATCTGGGCAAATTCCAGCACGTACCATGTTGTCTGTGCCGCACACTTGTGTCGCTTGGATTAGTCATACAGCTACCTCATTGCACCTCTTTCTTCTTTGCATGATGTGCTGTTTGGGGCCTATTTTTTAAATCTGCCACTGCAGTGCCACTCCTAGATGGGCCAGGTGTTTGTGCCGCACACTTGTGTCGCTTAGCTTAGTCATACAGCCACCTTGGTGCAACTTTTAGCCTAAAAACAATATTGTGAGGTGCTCAGAATAGACTGGAAATGAGTGGAAATGAATGTTACTGAGGTTAATAATACCGTAGGATCAAAATTACCACCAAATTCTGTGATTTTAGCGGTTTTTATGTTTTTTTCAAAAATTATCCAGATCCAAAACACAAAAGGGTGGTTTTGGCAAAACCAATCCAGATCCAAAACATGAGGATGGAACCAGAACCAAAACACAAAAAGTGCCCGCCGCACATCTCTGAAGTGGAGACATATGAAATTGGGGGAGGGGAGGAATTTTGGTAGTAAAAGACACCTAAAATGGCCAAATATACAAGGTAACATATTTTAAAGACCGTTGTAGGTACCTAGATACCGTTATGTGACTTGTACTGAAATTTTCTTCTTCAGATACATGTGATATACGAACACATGGATATCGAACACGCAGCACACCAAGCTAATTTACGTGGCCTGGCAGTGGGATATTAAAAAAAAAAAAAAAAAAAAAAAGAAGAGGCTTCGGACTAATGGACATAACAAAGCTTAAAGAGGAGCATGTCGGTCAGAAACCTTTAAGAAGAACAGAAGAAAAAGAAAAAAAAGTGATAAAAATCAGATGAAAAAGGAGGGGGTAGTGGATAAAGATCGCTCAAAAATCCCAGCATGAATACAAAATTCCAGATGGGCCAAGTGGGTCACATTGTTTGAAAGAAGGGACTCAGACTCTTTCACCCGAGTCCTACTAATCCTTAGCAATGAAGGGGTTAAAAAAATGTCACATGTAGCGGATCAAATTGTGTCAATATGCTAAGTGGTTCTAGGTTACGGTATATAGTGTTATAACTCCACTTTCCCCTCAATGGGAAGATGAATGATCCGGCCCACAAAATGGCTGCTTGCAAGGCCAAGGACCTACTTCCAGGCTCGTTACAGGTTGCCTACTAATTAATGCTGTATTATGTATGAAAATAACTGGAACATAAATCAATTTTCTATAGGCAAAAAGATCAAAGAATTACAAAAAATGATGTTACAATTTATAATGAGATTATTTACTCTGGGTTTTTTGTTTTTTTTTGCCCTACATTTCTCCCCCGATATACAAAGCATTCTGATTATGGACATAACAAAAACAAAACGTATCAGTAAGTGCACTTATTAAAGTCTGACAAAAAAAAAAAAAAAAGTTTACAAAAACACCAGGGCCATTAACTTCAATTAAATCTGCATCTCCCCCTGGAGCCACGACCTCCCCAATGGACAGCTGTCATTACGTCTGACCCCTGTGTACTAATTCTTAGTGCAGGTAACGTAATTTAGGACAACTTGTGAAATACCTCAATGTCCTATATGTCCTCGGATAGCAAAAACAAAGGACATAAACAAGTTCTCATTGGTGTCTACAGAAGGCGAAGCTCAACTAGTTGTGGTATGTGGACAGTCAGCATATTTTTTTGGGCGCACTTTAAGCCTAAACCGAGAACTAATTTGGACTGTCGACACTTGACATTCATTGTCAACATTGTGCAGGTCAACAGGCTACATACATCTCAACCTATAAGAGGAACGGTATAAAATGAAAGAAACCATACAATGGTTAATCATACTGCTCATTTCTATGCCCAATTTGGCCAAACTGGAAGAGACCTGCATACAGGAGAAGCCTCCTTGTTCCATGGGGCCACCTTCACAGATCGGGATACTGGTCTCGGACTCATCGCACTATGTCGGTTCCAAGTGATACCCGACCTTTCCTAACCAGATGATGGTTAGGATTGGCAGCCATTATGTGCCCAAAGATACTGAGCTTTGAGCCTGATTTAGACGTGTGCGCAAACATGATGGTGAGAGGGTCAAGCAAGCTTGATGGAGTCCTCCATGAGCTGCAGTAAAATCGACAGGCTGCTGGCATTTTGGGGTTGGGGGACGGGTAGAGCTGGTCAGCTTTCCCAAAAACAAGTTGGAGGGGGGTCACCATTTTCTGGGAGTGCCAAGGCCAGGATTTAAGCTTCAGACGCAGCACTCGGATTGCAGATGCTAGCAGGAGGCGTCCTGCTGCGTTCAAAGATGTGTACAGTGTCCATTTTTGAATGAGGACCTTTGAAACCAATTTGGTCTGAATAAAACTAAATTGGGTGTCAAAACTGCAAAGTTTCTGGGCATCATAAAACCCCCAATAGTCCCCATTTGCATGTGCAAGAGGGGGGGCTCCTGCGGTGGAAGGGTGTGGGGAGTAAGGGTGATAACCAATCACAGTCTGGGTCGTCCAAGGTCTGAATGAGTTCTCCCCATATTTTTATTTAGAAATTGTTAGACACTATACTACATTCCCAAAGGTATTTCTCATCATCAAGAGTATGTCGCATTTTATAACACAGTGGGATGACCGTGTTCACAGATTCTAGTTGCAATCTTTCAGGACTATTTAGGTCGACTTGTCAAGAATGGTATAAAACCAATTGAAAACCCTAAATTTCCATACAGCCCAGTGCACATCACACAGAGAACATCTTGACACAAAACATTTCAGAGGGCGCATTGTGCATCTCAAACACCATCTGTTCACCATGACTTGGAGCTGACGGACTTCTCTGCCTGTGTGCTGGTAAATGCAATATTTTGACGATAAAATGTCAAAGGCTGCGCATGACGGATTTTCTAGAAAATAAACAGAAAAACTAAAATGGTTTCCGCAGCGTGATTATGTCCGCCAGGCTCTTCTCCCCACATGGTCCTGGTAGGTGGGCGGTGCTTCTGAATCTGACCCAGAAGTGGGTAACATAATCTAACTGACAGCAATCTCAGCTTTTTGACCTGCGTCAGATCCCCATAAGAAACTATATAAAGAAGTAGATGCAGCTGTAGTTATCTAATGGAGCGTGAAGGAAAATGCTAAGAGTATAATGTACCACGTATTGTCAATTACTGAGGTGTTCCATGACAATATAAAAAGGCAAGAGGCCACGAGTGTAATGGTCTTATACAGGCCACGGTTCTCATAGCGGACTACGAAGATCCACAATGATATATAGTAGGGAGTGCAGCAATCCATACAACACGCTAGGTTTCCTAATAAATACTGATATGCTGAAATCAGAGCTCAGAGATTATACAGATACTATTTCATATGTCTCAACCGTCCCAAATTTGGTAGGACAGCCCCGTTCTTCAGCCACAGTTGGCACTCATACAAAATCCAGCTTGCTCCGGTGCTCACTATAACAAAGTCATGCAAGTCCAGCAAAGAAAACGGCACTCGGAGACGATGGTAGCAAAAGAGTGTACAGAGTACCAGCTCTCACACAGACACTGCTCACAGGGCAGCAGCACATCACTGCCTCACTATGGGGTACATTTACTAAGCAGTGATAAGAGCGGAGAAGTGAGCCAGTGGAGAAGTTGCCCATGGCAACCAATCAGCACTGAAGTAGCATCTATAATTTGCCTACTATAAATTTATACAGAGCTGCTGATTGGTTGATGGGGCAACTTCTCCACTGGCTCACTTCTCCGCTCTTATCACTGCTTAGTAAATGTCCCCCTATGATTGATATTTCTGACAGAAAAAGTTCCCAAAATGTTGAATTTACCACATAACTCAAGTGATATCACATCAGACCTCATCACACATGACTTGTACAATGTTCAAAGCATGTGAAAAGGAGCAGCCACTTCAGAATCAGTGTCATCCTACATTATCTCCACAATAGAACTATTTTGTCCCAACAGGGACCATTTTATAAGATAGATACACCATTTTTGAGTGTGCGGTCACGCTCGGATATATGCAAGCCTTGGGTGGTCGAACGCTTATCACGTATATATCAGAGCGTGATCGCACACCCAAGAGTGGTATATCTCTTACATATATCTCTATGGGGTCTATTTACGAAGCCTTGAATGGAAATAAAGTGGACGGCGATAAAGTACCAGCCAATCAGCTCCTAACTGCCATGTTACAGGCAGCTAGCCGATTGGCTGCTACTTTATCTCCGTCCGCTGTATACCCATCCAAGGCTTAGTAAATAGACCCCTATATATTTTATCAACTTGGAACTTTAGGAGAGTACTGGCAACTTTTTTGCAGTAGAAAATATCCTAAAGGGTTCTCCAAAATCACTGGTTATGCAGCAGAATCCAGGACATTGAAACACATACAAATGAAGAGACCTGAATCAACATGACACAGTGATAATACTACAATGAGCGACAAATAGGATGTCAGTGCGAGTTACGGAACTGTCAGGAGACGTGTAAATGATACATGGTTTAATGTCACAGACTTAAATAAGATGTCCAACATCACGGCCTGTCCTCTAATTGTCTATTCTCATTATCTACAAATTGTAATCTGAGCGCAGCAATGTGATCAGCAGCACAGAGTGCTTCAGCTCAGTCAATGCCAGTATGCAAAGAGTAGACAGGCTTTAATGGGAGGGCCTGGCTAATATAGCAAATATAAGCCTCTGCAGCACGCTCCCAGCCTACTGCAAATGAGGAAATCCCCCATTTCACTGAGGCAAGAAGCCAAACTAACATCTGCACGTTAGACAAAACAAGTTCACTATAAAAAACGGTCCATACACATCTATTGTAAGGCTAGAACTGGACTTCCAGGCTGGGAAATGGGATGCAAATCTTTTTCCTCATGTGCAATAGGATAAAAGGGGGCCTCACTGCCCACATTGTTGTAAGTGGGGGGTGGGGTGGTATATTTAATTAGCGTCAACATCTAACAGTGGTGATGTCCTTGAACAGCAGCACAAATCACGGATGTGGGTCTCAGACTATGGGCGGGCTGTACTAAGCGCATCCCGCCACTTATTGGGTACATACCAGTTATAATAATGCCCGCATGTATTTAGAAATGTGCAAAGGACAGCTCTGCAGATAAGAGCTGTCCTCTGCGATAGGACTTCTGGGTTTAGGACCCGGGAGTACTTCTGAGCATGTGCAGTATGACTCGGCATCTACCTCACAGGGCAGAGAACTAAAAGAAGCCCATAGCATACCTCCCAACTGTCCCGTTTTTTCACGGTCTGTCCCACCAGTGTCTATTCACGGCAGAGAGGCACAGGGGGCATGACCAGCAGCTCTCTGAGCGCTGTACATGTCCCCATAATGATGAAAACAGGGGCGTGGCTTGCAAGCGCGGCACTTGCTGCGAGGCCACGCCCCCTAATTTCGGTGGCGCACGCTAATGTCCCTCCCTGCCGCTCTGCAAAGTTGGGAGGTATGCCATAGGTACATAAAGATGTCGTTACCCACCGGCTCCGAGCTTCAGAATATATCACATTCCGGGGGTTGGTACACATGGAAATGCGGGCCTAACTCATAAAACTGGATTTCCTGAGTTTTGGCCGCATTTTCAGCTTCAGTACATCCCACTCTAAAACCAATGAAACGCGTAGGGTTTGAGCTGTTCTACATGTCTGTTAGCCCTAGCGGGCTCCCAATCCCTGCCTCAGATCGTGGATGCCAGATCAAAGTTTGGCTGACTTTATCAAAGATCGCAGAGATTAGAGTCTATAAATTATTGCTGAATTATTATTTTCAACTTTATTAATGCTGTCAAAACTACAACACTAGGTCATTCTTTGTCTTTTCCCAAGTTGGAGACCGACAAGCACGGGAATACTCCAGAGAGGATGTATGTACAGAAATATGGATGACAGATAAATAACAATTCTGTCTTCTCTGTATTTATGTGGTATTTCCTTCATCGACCACAATGCACCATGGTACACTTTAAAGCCACGTGTGACCGGCCTCTTACATCGCAGACAAACACCAGTTTAGAGCAATTTTTTTAGTCATGATCCAATGGCATTTTATTTTTGTAAATCTGTAAGAAGAAACAGAAAGGCAAATCAAACTATTAGTAGAAATATAAAACTTGGAAAAGCAGCAAACCTTCGCTGTACATATACTGTGCCTCCCACAGCGGAATGAGCCACAGTGTGCCCAGCCTATAAATATTCTCCGGGAGTGCACAGGATTGATCTAAATCTCGCAGATAAAACGGTTTCATCCTATTGTCTCGTACGTAATTATCTTCAGCAGCCTCCAGCAATTTCACTCAGCAGCCAAATCCCAACTATGTGCTCTGCAGAAATGGAATACATTGATATATGCCAATTACAGACACCCTGTATCCTCTTCATAGCCCACCAGTGTATTGTGAGGGAGAAATCGAATTCTCTCTTCCGCCAGAGGAAAGGATTGCTCATTACGCTGCAATAATGCATCAGGTGGCTGGGGGAAAAAAAACAACAACTCACTATGTATGTGTAACAAAGAGAAGGACGCTCAGGTATAACAGGCCTGATTCTCAGTGGCATGCAGAGCCATATGCGGCCGCATCTAGTAAAATTTAGCAAACTGTGCAAGCCCTGTAGCAAGTCCACTTTGCAGATCACTGGGCGATTCAGTGTCAGACAGATGTCAGCCGTTCTCTTCATACACACGTGTTCTCATACAGGATTGCTGACGTCACGCCAAGCAACCCTTCTCACCGCGCCTTGTCTTGTACGGAGCGTCTTTTTCAATCATGTGTATCTCAGTTGCAACGCGATGCGACAAAACCGCTTTCCCCGGAACTGCACTGATTAATTGGATAAACCACATTTGCATGGGTTCCAAGTTATAGATTGTCCCTGTTGACCTAATGGCTGCCAAAGGTCGACAGTGCTTAAGGTCAAGAACATAAGGTCAATATGCATATAGAAGACAAGTTCTTTTGGGTTAGTCACATATTTTTCAACTTTATTTACCATCCACGTGGACTACGATTGGGAATAGTAACCTTGCCAGAAGCATGGCGAACGAAGCGAGCACGCGAGGGTCTACGTTTGCAATAACTGTGGTCACATGAGATGAAATACAGGAAATGACACCTCAAAAAATACCACATCCCACTTGTACAACTGTGTGCGACCGAGTCTGTGTAAGAAGTGCTACGATGCAGCAGCTGCAGCATTTTTTTCACACAAAGTTCCGCTGTGCTTCATTTGCGACCTTGTACACACTGAAAACTAATTCCTATGCGGTTCTAGTGAAAGCCCGGCATCTCTGGCACAGATTGAGTGGTGTTGTGCTGCGTCTGCAATGCACATAAGATGCAAACTGTAACAACAACAGGCTATGCTACACCGTTTGGTGCGGCACACACGCGCCAGGCTGCTAGGTGTATGAGGGCACCTCTGTATGCGAAGCGGATGTCTCCTGGCATCAACTGGGTGGCAGGGAGAGGAAGCATGGAACTGTCTGGCGGGCCTGTATCCGGCGATGAGCCCTATTCTGAGTCGTGTGTATGTTCGGGTGGCGGTTTCAGGTGGCTCTTGTGCATATACACCATCTAAACACATTGGTTGCTTCCAGGAAACAATGCATTATTTTTGGTTTAGAGGTAAATTTTCAGGCATGAAGGGTTAGCGAATGTGTTGAGTCAGCCAATAAATATTAGCTGAAGACACATGATGCCATCTGTGCCGGCAGTCTAAAACTTCATCTCGCAACCACATCCAAATTTCCTCAGAAGCTTGTGGGATTTTGAGGGCAGAGAAGAGAACGTGAGTAATAGGCACGGCTCACATGTTGTAGTGAAAAACACAGGCCCATGTACTCACAGGAGCATTATGGGAGAGAGAAGGGCAGGGGCATCCTGACAGAGGACTAATGGCTGTCAAATGGGTTCAATCCCAGAACTGCACACGAGATAGGCAGGGAGGTGTGCGCTATATACAGGGACTTAGAGTAATAACACAAGAACACTTATTCTCTCTCTGTGTAAGGGGATAATAAAGCTGCAATAAATCTTACGCACAAAGTGAGATACTCGGCACTACTGTAGAGGACGCAGCGCCTTGCCGCTTTTGTAAATAAAAGACAAATGTCTCTTACAAGAACACCCACATTATTTTTGCCGTGTGCAGGGGATATACATGCCAGGCATAATATTCTACCCCTCTAACAAGGCTGCTGCATGACCACAATTAGGAAGTGCGGTCTGCCATATTGTCCTCAAACAAAAAAAGGAGTTGTTAGCAAACCAAAAAAAAGCAAGCAATTGGACAAAACCATGCTACACTGCAGGTGGGGCAGACGTAACATGTGCAAAGAGTTAGATTTGGGTGGGGTGTGTACAATCTGAAATCTTATACCCCTTTAAGACATACTTTAAAAACCGGGGTTTTTGCATGCATCAACCCGGGATTTCTGTATGTCTGAAAGGCACCAACTCATGAACACGTTGCTGGGTCGGCGCCCCTGCTTTTGACCAGGATTTTTCCCAGGACCTTCATCACGGGCAGAGAAGCCGGTTTAAGGGGGATATCCAATTATCGGTAAATTTACTTTTTTCCGATGTTTCACAGATTTATTTTTTTATTATTATTTTTTACAAGCTATCCAATATGGATCGTGAAACCAGGCTATCCAATATGGATCGAAAACACACAGGTTTCACGTGAAACCAATATGGATCGTGAAACCTGTGCGTTTTCGGAAGAAACAGCTCAGTTTTCAGCTGGAAGGCGAATAAAAATCCCCAATAACCGCGGTGACCTGCAATGTCCCTTGCCCGCTGCAGCAGCGGCAGGCTGGGACTTCAGGGAGGGCGCCGCGGCCCAGGAGCCAGCACTTGGTGCTTAACCCTCGGCGGGGAAGCTGGGGCCGCTCCATGACTCGAATCCCCCATCTTCCCCCACCCCCGTCACCCGGTGCAACATCAGGTAACCCCCGGATAAGCTGTCAGCTCATGCCGGTTTATCGGGGCTAATAGGATGCTCTCCGGTGGGACAATTAGCCCCAGTAATAATTGAATATTCCCCTTAGGGTGAGTGGTGCGACCCGGGATTTTAACCAATAAATGTGCCTAGGGGCAGCCTGAACCCTAAATCCGCCCCTGTGCACGTTACATCTACCCCATCTGTATTGTAACATGGTTTTGCCAACTGCTAACTATATTGGTTTGCTAACAAACCTGAATAACCCCCCAAAGTTGATCTATCAAGCATAGCTACAAGTGTGGATATCATGGGAGTATTCTTATATTTGAGTAATGAGGAGACAGCAAAAGGACATTCTGCTGAAAGGAGAGCTCTGCATGCATATGTACACAAACACACATCTCTCTCTCATAATATATATATATATATATATATATATATATATATATATCCTCCGTAGGCGCGGCACCCTGAGCACATTTGAATAAATACAACAGGTTAATCTATATACTGTCGAAGTAAAAAATATTACATAAAAAGAACATACAAACTACACACGAGTCGCTATTCTTGCAAATACGCGCAGCGAGCACAGCAGTATATGGTAACACCCGCACTTACACGGACATGCCACAGAGATGGATTCGACACTTATTTCATACAGTACATAACTATAATAATATCAAGCGCCAGACATCATGATGATTTAAAATTATATAATGAAGTAATGTCATGTATGTGTATTATTTGAACGAAACCAGCTACACCGGTCATATTTACTATTAAAGCAACCAGATTAATGTGTAGATTAATTTGATACTTGTTATTAAGTTGTAGGACATTGCAACAAATAATTATGATTAAATGTATAAAAGCTAAAATCACTTTTATTAGAACAATAGATATTCCAAACAGGTAGTGGACAGGAAGCTCAGGCCAGCCCTTTGGATGTCTTCAAGGCTGAACCTGATTAGCATATACAAAGAGACTAGTGACTCATCATGAATGAGAGTCCCCTCCCCCAAACTAGATAACACATTGCTGATCACACAGGTCAGTTCCTGTTTTGGTCTCAGAGTTACTGATCGGTCCCAGACGATGATGGAGTTCTTGCATGATTTTACTGAGAGAGAGAGAGAGAGAGAGAGAGAGAGAGAGAGAGAGAGAGAGAGAGAGAGAGAGAGAGAGAGAGTGTGTGATATGGAGAGACAAATTTATATAACTTAAGGATAATGGTATTGTATGCTGGCCTGTAACTATGTAACTGTATGTATTAACTGCATAATGTGTGAGATGTAACTATAGGTATATTGTACATTGTAATATTTTGAATCCATATCCTTTTAATAACAAATATATACATCAATGAGTTTTGGAACTCAGATAATGTGTGGGTGTATTGTTTTCTCTTATGGGATGCAGTGTTTTGCGATGTATAGCACACATTCATGGCACATGGTAATAAGAGGTGCAGGCATTTACAATATATATTAGAGCGGGTATTTTAAATATTTGTGAGAAAGCAATTTGGCATTTACAGCTGAGGGCTCTTACAGGATATAATGGTCTTAATGATGCACTGTACATTATAAACGTGACGCTGTGGTCGATCAGATTGTGATGGACGCATCCTGACGCTGAGAAAATCATATCCACGCGTATTGTTGTGATATCAGTACGCCAAGGATATGAAATTTCAAGAGACAATGTGTTTCTCATAATATTTAAGATGCTAAAATGTATTTTTATTGTTGCAAAACAAAGTTCAAATAAGTCATATTGTGTTTGATTCAGATTGCATTGTTTATCTGTGAAGCAGGGTTAAAAGTACATTTAAAAGTTGCTGCATAGCCTTGATATAGTTTTTTTTTTTTTTTAACTCAGGCCTAAAATAACTTCTGGTGCTTGTATAATGTGTGATTTCTTTGTGACAAAGGAAGCCGCATGGTCTGTTCTCCATTTTGGGCTAGCCACATGGCCTGTCCACCATTTTGTGTAAACCTCATGGATGTGGAAGGGGGAGGAGCAGTGGCCATTTTGGGAAGGTCATTTTCTAAATAGCTGATTTTCACTCTGCTCAGAACAATCAGCTTTCCTTGGTCACATCAAACACCATTTATGAGTTATCAATGCATTTATTTAACCCATGCCATAGTCAATTACAAATAGTTTCAATTGGGCCTAGTGAGAGTAAATGGTAAGATAAATGGTAAGATAAATGCTTGGCTTGGGATAAGAAATTGCACAGATAGTAAAAGGAAAGAAAGGGTTTAGGGTTTTTTTTTTCTCTTTTTTCCTTCCAAGACTTGTAGAATCTGCTTGCTATAGGATAGCCATTGAAATGCAAATTAACCTGTGTAACTGCTTTTTTTTTTTTAAGCAGTGGAAAAGCAAATAGCTTTGATATGCAAATAAGAGGTAAGGTGTTTCATAGGAGACCAGTGAATGGTACATATATATAATATTATTATAATTATGTGTATATTTATATCAGTGTCTGTTCTGCAAGATAGCTATCCAATCTGAATCAGATCATTTAAATTATTGATTATTGCTAGAGTCATTATAGATCTGTGTAAATTGGATACATTTGTTGCTATATAGGTAAATTTGAAATAACAGTATTTTAAGGAAGTGTAAAGACACAAACGCAGGTCTGCATAAAAGTTTATACAGAACAAGTTGTGTCTAGTGGGCAATAGTAATTAGTATTGTTCACATTTATAGAGCTGGGTGATTTGTTTTATTGCGGACGCAGGGTTTTGTACACGTGTCTCGGACAAAGTACAGGACTGCGCACGCAGCGTAAAAGACAAGCACGGTTGCGTAATTACGAAAGCTTGCGTAGGGTTGTGTGCGCATAATAAAAGCACATGATATATTTGTTCAATTAAGGTGGGATAGTAGCCATGCTACAATAGCACAAAACTACCCGGTTTCTAAAGCAGATTAGTATAAAACTTTTATTTAAACTGTATTGCCTCTGGGGTAAAGCTGCCTATCTGAATGAATTAAAATTTTCTGTACAGAAAAAACAAAGTGTATTTGAGTGAGCGAACGTAGGAGTGAGTGGATCTGAACCCCAGAAATCGGGTCCCGTGGTACACCAAGTAAGTGGAGGCTTGGTGGCGTGAGGCGGCTGACTCATGTTAATATAGATTGAAATACGCAAATCGTGAGGAGATTTGCAGAGGAGCGTAATAGGGAATTGTGCATTGTGTAGTATTGAAGTAAAAAGGTTTTTTGTTACGCTCCGAGCCGAGGGTCGCAGTTTGTACATCGACCCGTGGTTGTACGGCAGATAGGTAACAAGTACCTATACGCTGTGCGATTGGACTGCGCGTTTGTGGGTGCGATATATAGCTCAATTTGATACCCCTTTTACGAGCTTTTGCGTAAAATCGCGATATCATTAGCGCTGTATAGAGCATACGCAAGCGTGATTTGTGTATAAAAAAAGTGTATAGGGAGTTTTCGCTGGTCTCTCTCAGGAAAATCTCCAGCGGCAGATATTTACTGGAAAAGGTAAGTCACTCCTAACACTTACAGTAAATAGAAACTAGATAGGGCCTCACTGGGTATGCGGTGTTCACTATTGGAGTGAGTCGTGGTACTCATCGGAGAAGGAGCGAGTGAAAGCGCTAGGTGTCTTTCACCGTCTATCTGCGGAGTGCATTGGGGATTGCGTTTATTGGCAAAAAGTCCGCGATGGGATCCAATTGCACAAGCAGTGGGCGTTTGGTAGCTAGGGTTCAGGCTGAAGAAGAGTTGGGACCGAGAAGGTCAGACTTGGGAACGAGAAGGTCATAATTGCGACAGAGAGGGTCAGCAAGGTTTATTATGTGTGAAAAGTATGGTTCACACACGGAGGCTTTTTGCAATGAATGGTTATGTATGACTGACAAAGATAGGGACCATTCCCTAGGGTGGGCAGCTTTGAACCAGAGGTATTGCAGAACTTAAGGATAAAGATATGTCTGATAGAATCCAAAGTACAAAGAGAATGCAAGTACACCGCCTTATGTAGATGTGGAAGCAGTTACGGCCAGCATACAAACTATAGAAAATAATAAAAATATGACTGTAACCTATATATGTACTAATGAATGTTGAAGTTTTATTTAGGAGGAGAAGGTGACCTGATTGTTTTCAGCCATTTCTCATGCACCCAGAAGAGTATAAAACCAGTAAAAGAAGAGCAGTAGCCTGTGGGGGAAGTGGCTGAGACCAGTGGAACAGGTAAGTATGGTATCATTCGTGTACATATATAGTAAAACCCAAAAATAAAACAAAAACAAAAAAACTCAAGAAAGTAACGTCAGAAATGGAGAAAAACCTGTCCGCACATTAGTATTTGCCAGTAGGAAAGCGGACAGAGAAAAGGTAACCCCAGGGTATTTCTTTCAGTTACCGTATAACAAGTATTCATTCCTAGATGCCCCTAGTAAAGATGAGCTCGGAAATGTTTGTTGGACCATGTACAGACCCTTAATACGGGATGAAAAGGATTGAATGAATACTTCGCATGACCTAGAAGCTTGTTAAACTTTTTTTTGTTTTTGTCTTTTGCAGTAATAGAAAACTCTCCATCTGGATAAGACCACTGGTAAACACTAATTCGGCAAATGGGAGGTGGCTGTCTCTGTGCAAATCGACGGGCTCAATAAGGCATTGAATGTCAGAGTGCAGACTTCTTTGCAAAATTGGAAAGGGGTCACAGTAGCTAATCTTAGATAGTGTGCTATTGAACATCACAAGAATAGTGCTAGGCACAGAGAACAGGTGGAGAGGTTGAGGACGGTAAGTATACTGGCACATACAGGAAAGACCCATCAGTCCAAACCCCAGATCCCTAATGGTCAACAATATGTTACACTTGTAGGAAGGAAGGGCATTTTGCCAGAGATTGTAGGAGTAGTAGGACACATAGTCAATATAGATCCCCTAAACAGAAAACACAAGCCACATTATTAAACACATAGACG
Organism: Pseudophryne corroboree; assembly: GCF_028390025.1. Lineage (NCBI taxonomy): Eukaryota > Metazoa > Chordata > Amphibia > Anura > Myobatrachidae > Pseudophryne > Pseudophryne corroboree. Next base: position 797,780,301 of record NC_086449.1, on the reverse strand, counting down.
GGACCAAGGGACATATAGTAAAGAATCGTAAGCCATATAGAACACACAGATTCAGCTAATGGGAAGAACAAAATAAATGCAACATTACCCTTTGACAAAACTTGAAGACTAATGTCGCATTCTGCTGTTCTAGATGCAGGTCCATCACAGGTAGAGGAAATTATCTCACAGATACCGGGTTCCCTATGAACTTAAGATGGACAGGACACTGGATTGATGGCTGGGATAGTCCCAGTAGAGATAAGACACACAGAAATTGTTTTTTAGGGGTATAGACCAAGTAGAGAATCACTTCCCCGTAGTGCCCAATCCAGTTGTCAAATTTTTATAAAATCTTCTTCACCTCTACAAACTCATCTGTCACCAACCTCTATTCTGTTTCTCTACAGTTTCCTCTTCATCTTTTGCGTTCACACAGGGTGGTACAATACATGGACCCAATTACAGTTCAAACTCCACATGCCTAGGTCCTTCAGAGTTCCGCCCGAACCCAGTATATCTCAACAGCACGATGACACCAGTATTATTGCAGTGTGCCTTGTCATGCACAAAGGGTGGAGAATGGGAATACTGGTGAAGGGAAATTTTGTATAGACACTGATATGCCTGTTGGTGAATGGCAAACCTGACATTTTCTTTTTCACTTTCTTCTTCTTTCTCTCCTCTAGATATGTTTCTTTTTTTTTTTTTCTTTTTTTTAGTTATGCTCATGGTACTCTACATTGCAAACACACAATAGTTGAATTAAGATACAAATATTTGTGTTCCCTACAGGAAAAGGCAGTCTGGAGGACAAAGGGGTATGGCCAGGAGTCCTCAGGACTGTGGGCAGGTGGACACGGTAAGCCAGTAGCCCCCAGAGCATACCTTCCAAGTCTAGCTGAGGTGGGACACGGTCTGACTCATCTAGGCAAAGAGGGTAGGTGCAGGCTGATGAGAGCCTACTGGTGTGCGCCAGGATTCTATTCTCATGCAGGTAAGAGAGCAATGACCTTTCTAGCTTGCTTGAGGAAGAATATTGGTAAAGCAATACCAACAAAGCCATCCCATATCAGTCCTGCAGACGGATCTTTTCAGGAAATACAAATCGACTTCGTACAGTTACCACCCTTTAGGAATTATTGTTATGTATAGGTGTGCACTGATGTTTTCTAAAACTGGGTAGAGGCATTTCCTGCCGCCACGGATGCTGCTGTGTTTACCGCAAAGAAAAATTGCGCAGAAATTTGTGTGTAGATAATGGTACCCCTAGAAGGAGCAAAGCTTGAAATTGTACTATTGTGATCATAGATACTGCCACTAGTATTATGTAGTTTCGGAACAACTCCCAGATCGTCACTCAACGAATCACCCTCTTCGAAATTTGTTTTTGTTTTGGTATTGGTGTCTTTTTTGGGCTGTTTTTGGAAAACGAACTCATGTCATGATTGATCCGCACAATGATCAGAGATGCACCAATGAGGTGACAGTACAGTACCTTATTGAGATGAGCCAGCATTTGAGAACTTGACAAAAGAACTTGAAACTGTAGATTGCTGGTATGCCAAATACTGTCTTGATTGTGAACCAAGAGACTGTGTGATTGTTCTTACGCTCAGGTTGCCTAATAGACAGGTAGGAAGGACCATACCAAGTTTTGTTGACAGCACTATACCAGTGAAGGTAGCCGAGAGAGAGACTTGGGTCCACGATTCCCATTGCAGGAAAGTCGGTAGTCCGGAAGGAACTCGTAAATGGAGTGAGATCGCAAAAGTATCACCAGAGACTCTGTTCCGTGAAGACTGAGAGGCGGCACTGTTGAACACTACCTGAGCGTACTAAAGGATTGCAGAAAGACCAGTCATTGTAATTGATTTGTTATGAACAAGAGTTGTTTTGTTCTATTTCTCGTTTCCGCTGACAAACATTTTCTTTCAGGATATTCTATTTTTGCGAGGTTTTTGTTATGAGGAGTCGAGTGTGGGACTGGAACTGGTTCTGGAGGAAGGAGTGATTTCCTTATAGGATCCCAGGATTAGCCGATCAGTTTGTTAAAGTCAGTGAAAAATCAAAGTTCTAGTAGCTATGGAGTTCAGAGGTAATCAGGAACAATCAGACAATGGCTATTCACACATTGCAGATAAAGAGCTCATTAATATATGTGGAAGAAAGGTTTATGAGTGGCTCTCCCCGAACTCCGAAGGTGTAGGTTATTTAGGAAGGACACTACTTATAACCCTTGTTCAATTATTAAACAGACCTAGCATACGTTCCAGAAATGGAAACAATGTTCAGAAAATGATAGGAATATGTAGATCAGGCCTGGCCAACCTGTGGCTCTCCAGATGTTGTGAAACTACACATCCCAGCATGCCCTGCCACAGTTTTAGCATTCCCTAATAGCAAAACTGTGGCAAAGCATGATGGGACTTGTAGTTTTACAACAGCTGGAGAGCCACAGGTTGGCCAGGCCTGATGTAGATCATGAAAATTTTATATGTCACTGTCACGATTTGTTTGTGTCTTCTTCATCTACCCAGCAGAACCTCAATCTAATCCAAACATCAGTGTACAAAGACGTAGGTACATGTATGTGTGAAATGTTCATCGCAAATCAGACATTATAAGCCAAAGCACCGTCCCAGCATACTCTATAGGTTGAATGTTGTCCCACACCCAACCAGTGGTCCCGTGACCGAGTGCATATAGAGGATGTCTCGTCCTCCTCCCTGTCTTCCCCAAATATAGATAAGTGTCTGATTTGCGAAATGCATACATACTTGTGTCTAGGTCACCGATTATTGTATGAAATATTTTTTTTCTTATGTTAATAATTGATGGCAGTTATTGTTTGCTGCCAAAGGGTGGACTGTCGAAGTCAAAAATATTACATAAAAAGAACATACAAACTACACACATATGAGTCGCTATACTTGCAAATACGCGCAGCGAGCACAGCAATATAAGGTAACACACGCACTTACACGGACATGCCACAAAGATGGATTCGACACTTAACAGACATCATGATGATTTAAAATTATATAATGAAGTAATGTCATGTATGTGTATTATTTGAACGAAACCAGATACACCTGTCATATTGACTATTAAAGCAACCAGATTAATGTGTAGATTCATTTGATACTTGTTATTAAGTTGTAGGACATTGCAACAAATAATTATGATTAAATGTATAAAAGCTAAAATCACTTTTATTAGAACAATAGATATTCCAAACAGGTAGTGGACAGGAAGCTCAGGCCAGCCCTTTGGATGTCTTCAAGGCTGAACCTGATTAGCATATACAAAGAGACTAGTGACTCATCATGAATGAGAGTCCCCTCCCCCAAACTAGATAACACATTGCTGATCACACAGGAGGTCAGTTCCTGTTTTGGTCTCAGAGTTACTGATCGGTCCCAGACGATGATGGAGTTCTTGCATGATTTTACTGAGAGAGAGAGAGTGATATAGAGAGACAAATTTATATAACTTAAGGATAATGGTATTGTATGCTGGCCTGTAACTATGTAACTGTATGTATTAACTGCCTAATGTGCGAGTTGTAACCATGTAACTATAGGTATAGTGTACATTGTAATATTTTGAATCCATATCCTTTTAATAACAAATATATGCATCAATGAGCTTTGGAACTCAGATAATGTGTGGGTGTATTGTTTTCTCTTATGGGATGCAGTGTTTTGCGATGTATAGCACACATTCATGGCACATGGTAATAAGAGGTGCAGGCGTTTACAATATATATTAGAGCGGGTATTTTAAATATTTGTGAGAAAGCAATTTGGCATTCACAATACACACACACACAAACACACATATACATACATACACTTCATATTTTCATTTTCCCTCTTTCCAAACTATGGTACAAATCAGTCTCTGCTTCCCTTTGCCTGCAAACTTGTAAAATGAAACAAAAGCAAAAAAAAGTTTTTATACGAATGAGGAAGTGACTGAAAAAATAAGATTTTACTTACCGGTAAATCTATTTCTCGTAGTCCGTAGTGGATGCTGGGGACTCCGTAAGGACCATGGGGAATAGACGGGCTCCGCAGGAGACATGGGCACTTTAAGAAAGAATTTAGATTCTGGTGTGCTCTGGCTCCTCCCTCTATGTCCCTCCTCCAGACCACAGTTAGAGAAACTGTGCCCGGAAAAGCTGACAGTACAAGGAAAGGATTTTGGAAATCCAGGGCAAGACTCATACCACCCACACCGTATAACTTGTGATAAACTTACCCAGTCAACAGTATGAACAACAACAGAGCATCAGTTCAACCTTGATGCAACAATAACATAGCCCTTATTGCAGCAATAACTATATACAAGTATTGCAGAAGAAGTCCGCACTTGGGACGGGCGCCCAGCATCCACTACGAACTACGAGAAATAGATTTACCGGTAAGTAAAATCTTATTTTCTCTAACGTCCTAGTGGATGCTGGGGACTCCGTAAGGACCATGGGGATTATACCAAAGCTCCCAAACGGGTGGGAGAGTGCGGATGACTCTGCAGCACCGAATGAGCAAACACAAGGTCCTCCTCAGCCAGGGTATCAAACTTGTAGAACTTTGCAAAGGTGTTTGAACCTGACCAAGTAGCCGCTCGGCACAGCTGTAATGCCGAGACCCCTCGGGCAGCCGCCCAAGAAGAGCCCACCTTCCTAGTGGAATGGGCCTTAACTGATTTTGGCAGCGGCAATCCAGCCGCAGAATGAGCCTGCTGAATCGTATTACAGATCCAGCGAGAAATAGTTTGCTTTGAAGCAGGAGCACCAAGCTTGTTGGAAGCATACAGGATAAACAAAGATTCTGTTTTCCTGACCCTAGCCGTTCAGGCCACATAAACCTTCAAAGCCCTACCCACATCAAGTAACTCGGAATCCTCCAAGTCAGTAGTAGCCACAGGCACCACAATAGGTTGGTTTATATGAAAGGATGAAACCACTTTTGGCAGAAATTGTGGACGGGTCCGCAATTCTGCTCTATCCGCATGGAAAACCAGATAGGGGCTTTTATGTGACAAAGCCGCTAATTCTGACACACGCCTAGCCGAAGCCAATGCTTGTAGCATGACCACCTTCCACGTGAGATATTTCAATTCCACCGTTTTGAGTGGTTCAAACCAGTGGGATTTCAGGAAACTCAACACCCCTTTAAGATCCCAAGGTGCCACCGGGGGCACAAACGTCTGAACTTCAGGTAGAGAAGCCAGCTCTTTTTGAAAGAAAATGGATAGGGACGAAATCTGGACCTTAATGGAATCCAATTTCAGGCCCAAAGTCACTCCTGACTGTAGGAAGTGAAGGAAACGGCCCAGCTGGAATTCCTCCGTAGGGGCATTCCTGGCCTCACACCAAGCAACATATTTTCGCCATATACGGTGATAATGTTGAGCTGTCACGTCCTTCCTAGCCTTTATCAGCGTAGGAAAGACCTCATCTGGAATGCCTTTTTCCGCTAGGATCCGGCGTTCAACCGCCATGCCGTCAAACGCAGCCGCGGTAAGACTTGGAACAGACAGGGCCCTTGTTGCAACAAGTCCTGTCTTAGAGGAAGAGGCCACGGGTCCTCTGTGAGCATTTCTTGCAGATCTGGATACCAAGTCTTTCTTGGCCAATCCGGAACAATGAGTATTGTTCTCACTCCTCTTTTTATTATGATTCTCAACACCTTGGGTATGAGAGGCAGAGGAGGAAATACATAGACCGATTGGAACACCCACGGTGTCACCAGGGCGTCTACAGCTATCGCCTGAGGGTCTCTTGACCTGGCACAATACCTCTGTAGTTTTTTGTTGAGGCGGGATGCCATCATGTCCACCTGTGGCAGTTCCCACCGACTTGCAAGCTGTGTGAAGACTTCTTGATGAAGTCCCCACTCCCCCGGGTGGAGGTTGCGTCTGCTGAGGAAGTCTGCTTCCCAGTTGTCTACCCCCGGGATGAACACTGCTGACAGTGCTCTTACATGATTCTCCGCCCAGCGAAGAATTCTGGTGGCTTTCACAGCGGCGATGTTGTCTGACTGAATCAGAACTGGTTGACCGCGAAGCAGGGCCTCTGCTTGACGTAGGGCGTTGTAAATGGCCCTTAGTTCCAGGATGTTGATGTGAAGGCAAGTCTTCTGACTTGACCACAGACCTTGGAAATTTCTTCCCTGTGTGACTGCTCCCCACCCTCGGAGGCTTGCATCCGTGGTCACCAGGACCCAGTCCTGAATGCCGAATCTGCAGCCCTCGAGAAGGTGAGCACTCTGCAGCCACCACAGGAGAGACACCCTGGCCCTGGGGGATAGGGTGATTAACCGATGCATCTGAAGATGTGATCCGGACCATTTGTCCAGTAAGTCCCATTGAAAGGTCCTCGCATGGAACCTGCCGAAGGGAATGGCCTCGTACAATGCCACCATCTTTCCCAGGACTCGAGTGCAGTGATGCACTGACACCTGTTTTGGTTTTAATAGGTCCCTGACCAGTGTCATGAGTTCCTGAACCTTCTCTATCGAGAGATAAACCCTTTTCTGGCCTGTGTCCAGAATCATGCCCAGGAAGGGCAGACGAGTCGTAGGAACCAACTGCGACTTTGGAATATTCAGAATCCAGCCGTGTTGCTGTAACACTTCCAGAGAACGTGCTACGCTGATCAGCAACTGCTCTCTTGACCTCGCTTTTACGAGGAGATCGTCCAAGTATGGGATAATTGTGACCCCTTGCTTCCGCAGGAGTACCATCATTTCCGCCATTACCTTGGTAAATATTCTCGGAGCCGTGGAGAGACCAAACGGCAACGTCTGAAATTGGTAATGACAATCCTGTACCACAAATCTGAGGTACGCCTGATGAGGTGGATAAATGGGGACATGAAGGTATGCATCCTTTATGTCCAGAGACACCATAAAATCCCCCCCTTCCAGGCTTGCAATGACCGCTCTCAGCGATTCCATCTTGAACCGGAACCTTTTTAGGTACACGTTCAGGGATTTTAAATTCAATATGGGTCTGACCGAACTGTCCGGTTTCGGTACCACAAACATGGTTGAATAATAACCCTTTCCTTGTTGAAGGAGGGGAACCTTGACCACCACCTGTTGAAGATACAATTTGTGAATTGCAGTTAACACTATTTCCCTCTCTAAGGGGGAAGCTGGCAGGGCCGACTTGAGGTATCGGTGAGGGGGCATCTCGTCGAATTCCAGCTTGTATCCCTGAGACACAACATCTATTGCCCAGGGATCCAACTGTGAGTGAACCCACTTGTGGCTGAAATTTCGGAGACGCGCCCCCACCGGGCCTAGCTCCGCCTGTGGAGCCCCAGCGTCATGCGGTGGATTTAGTGGAAGCCGGGGAGGACTTCTGTTCCTGGGAACTAGCTGTGTTGTGCAGCTTCTTTCCTCTGCCCCTGTCTCTGGCAAGAAAGGACGCACCTCGGACTTTCTTGTTTTTCTGTGATCGAAAGGACTGCATTTGGTAATACGGTGCTTTCTTAGGTTGTGAGGAAACATATGGCAAAAAATTTGACTTCCCAGCCATAGCTGTGGAGACCAGGTCCGAGAGATCCTCCCCAAACAATTCCTCACCCTTGTAAGGTAAAACCTCCATGTGCCTTTTTGAGTCGGCATCACCTGTCCATTGCCGAGTCCACAGGACCCTTCTGGCAGAAATTGACATAGCATTTATTCTAGAACCTAGTAGGCTAATGTCTCTCTGAGCATCTCTCATATAAAGGACAGCGTCTTCAATATGCCCCAGGGTCATTAATATAGTATCCTTGTCTAAGGTATCAAGTTCCTCAGATAAGGTATCCGTCCATGCTGCTACAGCACTACACACCCAAGCCGACGCGATTGCCGGCCTCAGTAAGGTACCTGAATGTGTATAAATGGACTTCAGGGTAACCTCCTGTTTGCGATCAGCAGCATCTTTGAGGGTAGCCGTATCCTGTGACGGCAGGGCTACCTTTTTGGATAAGCGTGTCAAAGCTTTGTCCACCCTAGGGGAGGATTCCCAGCGTAACCTGTCCGCTGGCGGGAAAGGATACGCCATAAGAATCTTTTTGGAAATCTGCAGTTTTTTATCTTGAGATTCCCAAGCCTTTTCACATAACTCATTGAGCTCGTGTGAGGGGGGGGAAAGTTACCTGCGGCTTCTTTTCCCCATACATATGAACCCTCCTGTCAGGGACTGGGGTTTCCTCTGTGATGTGCAACACATCCTTAATAGCTATAATCATATAACGGATGGATTTAGCCAATTTTGGCTGTAACTTTGCATCATCGTAATCGACACTGGAGTCAGAATCCATGTCGGTATCCGTGTCAATAATTTGGGATAGTGGGCGCTTCTGAGACCCTGTCGGCCTCTGCGACATAGGATCAGGCATGGGTTGGGACCCTGACTGTCCTGAGGTTCCAGCTTTGACTGTCCTGAGGTTCCAGCTTTGTCTAACCTTTTAAAGCTAGGTTCCAGCTTTGTCTAACCTTTTATCATTTAAAACCTTCCACATATCCATCCAATCAGGTGTCGGCGCCGTCGGCGGAGACACCACATTCATTTGCTCATTTGCTCCCGCTCTGCTTCCACATAGCCTTCCTCATCAGACATGTCGACACAAGCGTACCGACACACCACACACACAGGGAATGCCCTTTTTGAAGACAGTTCTCCCACAAGGCCCTTTGGTGAGACAGAGAGAGAGTATGCCAGCACACACCCCAGCGCTATATAACCCAGGAATAACACAGTAACTTAATGTTAACCCAGTAGCTGCTGTATTTGTGTTTTTAGCGCCTAATTATGTGCCCCCCCCCCCCCCCTCTTTTTACCCTTTTTCTACCGTGATCTGCAGGGGAGAGCCTGGGGAGCTTCTTCTCAGCGGAGCTGTGGAGAAAAAATGGCGCTGGTGAGTGCTGAGGGAGAAGTCCCGCCCCCTCGACGGCGGGCTTCTGTCCCGCTAAAATACATATCTTTTTGGCGGGGGCTCACACATATATACAGTGCCCAACTGTATATATGTTTACTTTTGCCAACAGAGGTCCATATGCTGCCCAGGGCGCCCCCCCCCCCCTGCGCCCTGCACCCTTACAGTGACCGGAGTATGTGAGGTGTGTGGGAGCAATGGCGCACAGCTGCAGTGCTGTGCGTTACCTCATGTGAAGAACGGAGTCTTCTGCCGCAGATTTCGAAGTCTTCTTTGCTTCTCATACTCACCCGGCTTCTGTCTTCCGGCTCTGCGAGGGGGACGGCGGCGCGGCTCTGGAATCGGACGACAAGGGTGAGATCCTGTGTACTATCCCTCTGGAGCTAATGGTGTCCAGTAGCCTAAGAAGCAGGACCTATCTGCAGAGAGTAGGGCTGCTTCTCTCCCCTCAGTCCCACGATGCAGGCAGTCTGTTGCCAGCAGAGCTCCCTGAAAATAAAAAACCTAACAAAATACTTTCTTACAGCAAGCTCAGGAGAGCTCACTGAACAGCACCCAGCTCGTCCGGGCAGATTCAAACTGAGGTCTGGAGGAGGGTCATAGAGGGAGGAGCCAGAGCACACCAGATTCTAAATTCTTTCTTAAAGTGCCCATGTCTCCTGCGGAGCCCGTCTATCCCCATGGTCCTTACGGAGTCCCCAGCATCCACTAGGACGTTAGAGAAATGTTCTTTTAAACCACTGAAATGTTCCGATGCATTCAGAAGCCGGCTTCTGTCGTGCACAGATAAATCACGTACATCTACAGATGTTAGAGCAATTTGCCTAATAAGCCCCGCAGTGGGTTCTACAAAGATGGCTCCCTCAGCTGCGCAATGTGAATTTCCTTCCATAAACAACGCTGAACGGATCATTATGCAGTGCAGTGCAGTAACCAAACACGTAATACACCATAAGCACTTTTGTATAAGCTGACCGATAAAAATATACACCAAAAGTATATGAGTTGTATACGCACCACAGAAACAATTACTGTGAAAGCTGAACAAGTAATAACAATACATATTATTAATACACTAAAAAAAAATGCTTCCATCCAGCTGCTGTGGAACTATACATACCAGCATTTCCCACCACTGCTGGATTATTAGTGTATGCCAAAAATGTGGCAGGGCTTGCTGGGCCGCATGTTGAATAACATTTGTCTTACAGTGATCAATCACCTCAGAGGATGGCTGTGTACCTTCTCCCTAAACAGGAAAATCCCTCTAAATATGGGCTCTAGGCTGTGGCATATGAATGATGGGAATAGCTCTGGAATGTGATAAGCTGATCTAGAAGAAGAGTTTTCAACACTTAAAGGTTTGGAGACTAGAGGAAAGTCTTGTTGTGCGTGGGAGAACATTCTACAGAGTTGGTGCAGCTCAAAAATAGTCTTGTAACCGGCAATGGGAGCAGATGAGAGATGCAGATCTTGTTAGGCACGCGTCAAAATTAATATCCGGTGACAGAGTTTGCGCGTAACCCCACCGACACTGCCATGAAGTTCCCTGAAGGAGACTGGCAGTGGCGTAAGTCCGGCCCCTGCAGCCACTGATTGCTGCTGTGAGTTTTGGGCAGGAGCCGGAGGGCACAGAAGTAATTAAAAGCCTTACTGTAGGGCTTAATGTGTAATGGGCATTGCGGTGTGTGGCATAATGTATCATGGACATTGTGGTGTGTGACAAAAGGCATCACGGATATTGCGGTGTGCGGCATACTATATCACGCCCACTGTGGTATAATGTCTCAGGGTCACTGCCGTGTGTGGCATAATGTATAGCGGTGTGTGGCATAAGGTATAACGGGCATTGCAGTATGTGTCACAGGCATTACGGTGTGTGGTGTACTCTATCACAGGCATTGTATGTGCAATAATGTCTCAGGGGCATTGCAGTGTGTAGCATAAAGTATAACGGGCATCGCGACGCGTGGCATAATGTGTCACAGGCATTACGACTGCGTGTGGCATAATGTGTCGGGGGCATTACGGTGTGTGGCATATTGTGTCAGGGGAATTATTGTGTGTGGCATAATGTCTAAGGGCCATTGCAGTATGTGGCATAATGTATACTGGGCATTACTAGGAGGAAAAATGACGAATAATGTAAAGGGCACGAATCAGGATTATTATTTTTCCTGTGGTAGCCAACCAGGTTACAAAACTGGGTTATAAGGTATTCTTTTCCTGCAATGCCACACCCATTTCAGCAAGGCCACGCCCCTTTTGCAGCAATTATGGGGGGGGGGGGGGGGGGGCGCCAGAGAATGTTTTGGCTTGGGGGAGAAAAATTTCTAGTTACGCCACTGGAGACAAAAGAAGGTGCTTGATGTAACAAAGGAGCATCTGCACGTCTGTGGTACTTAAATGCCCTTTTCAGGCAAGGGATCTGGCAAAACGAGATTTATGGCAAGAAGTTACCGTTGTTAAATCTCTTTCTGCGAGGTACACAGGGCTCCACAAGGATTAACATCGGGGTGTAGAGTAGGATCTTGATCCGAGGCACAACAGGCTCAAAGCTTTAGACTGTTCCCAAGATGCACAGCGACGCCTCCTCTATAACCCCGCCTCCGTGCCAGTGAGCTCAGTTTCGTTAACCAGCCCAATGCAGTAGCAGGTACCAGAGACGACAACCGCTCGTAGCCAATTACACCACACACTCACCGCAGGAGAGGGTGTCAACGGCTATGCCAATACCAACCCAAAAAAGCTGAGTGCGTCAGGGTGGGCGCCTTGTGGAGCCCAGTGTACCTCGCAGAAAGAGATTTAACAACGGTAAGTTCTTACCATAAATCTCGTTTTCTGCTGCGGGGTACACTGGGCTCCACAAGGATTAACATCGGGGATGTCCTAAAGCAGTTCCTTATGGGAGGGGATGCACTGTAGTAGGCACAAGAACCCGGCGTCCAAAGGAAGCGGCGGAATCAAAGGCATAGAACCTAATGAACGTGTTCCTCGAGAACCATGTAGCCACCTTGCACAATTGTTCAAGGGTCGCACCACGGTGGGCCGCCCAAGAAGGTCCAACCGACTGAGTAGAATGGGCTTTGATGGTAGCAGGAACCGGATGACCAGCCTGTACATAAGCATGTGCAATCACCATTCTAATCCATCTGGCCAATGTCTGCTTAGAAGCAGGCCAGCCACGTTTGTGAAAACCAAACAACACAAAAAGAGAATCGGATTTCCTAATGGAGGAAGTTCTCTTCACATAGACACGGAGAGCCCGTACCACATCCAAAGACCGCTCTTTGGAAGACAACTCAGGAAAATTAAAGGCCGGAACCACAATCTCCTGGTTAAGGTGGAAGGAGGACACCCCCTTGGGTAAGTAACTTGGGCGTGTCCGAAGAACCGCTCGGTCACGGTGAAAAATCAAATAGGGGGATTTATAGGATAAGGCACCTTGAGGGAGGCCAGACGCAGGCCTAGGTCCAGGTCTTGTTGTAGAAAGGCCAATAGTTTGGCCGTACTAAACATGAAAACATGATTGTGAGACGCACACCAAGTTAAGTAAGCATTCCAGACCCTATGGTATATTCGAGCAGAAGCCGGCTTACGGGCCTTCAACATAGTTTGAACGACCGCCTCAGAAAAACGCTTGGCCCTCAGGACGGAAGACTCAAGAGCCATGCTGTCAAAGCCAGACGGCCAAATCCTGGTAAACACAAGGGCCCTGAACGAGGAGTTCTGGTCGTTGTGGAAGTAGAAGGGAACGATCCAACGAGGGGCAATGTAGATCGGAGTACCAGTGCCGCCTGGGCCATGCTGGAGCGACCAGAAGGAGGTTTCCTCCTTCTTGTTTGAACTTTCGTATCACTCTGGGCAGGAGTGACACCGGAGGGAACACATACGGCAGCCGGAAGTTCCACGGGATTGACAGAGCATCCACGAACGCTGCTTGAGGTTCCCTTGTCCTTGCTCCGAAGACCGGAACCTTGTGATTGTGTCAAGATGCCATCAGGTCCACATCTGGGAGGCCCCACTTGTCCACGAGAAGTTGAAACACCTCCGGATATAGGCTCCATTCTCCGGCGTGCACGTCCTGACAACTGAGATAGTCCGCCTCCCAGTTCAGAACACCTGGAATGAACACTGTTGATATGGCCGGCAGATGGCGTTCTGCCCACTGAAGAATCCTTGATACTTCCCTCATTGCCATGCGGCTTCGAGTGCCGCCCTGATGATTGATGTATGCCACCGTGGTGGTGTTGTCCGATTGTACTTGAACAGGTCTGTTCTGTATCAGATGCTGGGCCGTTGTCAACACATTGAACACTGCCCGCAGTTCCAGAATGTTTATCGGGAGTAGAGACTCCTCCTTGGTCCACCGACTCTGAAGAGAGTGTAGTTCCAACACCATGCCCCAACCTCTCAGACTGGCATCCGTCGTTTGCAGGACCCAGTTGGATATCCAGAAGGGACGACCCCTGCTCAATCACTGGTCCTGCAGCCACCAGCTTAGTGACAGGCAGACCTCCGGAGATAGGGAGATCATGTGAGATCTGATCCGGTGAGGCAGGCCATCCCACTTGGACAGAATCAACTTCTGCAGAGGGCGAGAATGGAATTGAGCATACTCCACCATTTCGAAAGCCGACACCATGAGACTTAGCACTTGCATCGCCGAATGAAGCGACACTTGCGGACAGGATAGGAAGCATCGGATCTTGTCCTGAAGTTTCAGGATTTACTCCTGAGACAAGAACAACCGCTGGTTGTGGTTGTCCAATAACGCTCCCAGGTGTACCATGCTCCGAGCTGGAACCAGGGAGGATTTCTTCCAGTTGATCCTGACCCCTTGACGGCGTAGCGTAGCCATCATGACCGCCATAACTTTGGTGAAAACTCGCGGAGCCGTTGTCAAACCAAAGGGTAATGCCCGAAATTGGTAATGAAGGTTGCCCACTGCAAACCGCAGGTACTGCTGATGGGATACCGCAATAGGAATATGTAGGTAGGCATCCTGTATGTCCAGGAAAACCATATAGTCCCCAGGCTCCATGGCCAGAACAACAGAGCGCAGCATTTCCATACGGAACTTGGAAATTCACACATGCTTGTTCAAGGACTTCAGATTGAGAATGGACCGCGAGGACCCGTTCGGTTTCGGGACTAGAAACAGCGGTGAATAGAACCCTTTGCCCCTCTGAGTCAGAGGCACCTGTACCACCACTCCTAAGAACAGGAGGGAATGTACCACCGAGTGCAGAGTGTTTGCTTTTGCCGGATCCAGAGGCACATCTGTTAGGCAAAATCAATGAATGGGACGATTCTTGAAGGGTATGGTGTAACCTCGAGCAACGACTTCCCTCACCCAGGTATCCGAAGTGGTCTTCAACCATTCCTGGGTAAAACCTAGAAGTCGGCCCCCCACCCTGGGATCCCCCAGAGGGAGGCCCGCCCCGTCATGCAGCCGGCTTATCAGTTTTTGAAGCTTGATGACAGGCTTGGCAGGCCTGGAAGCACGGGCTTGCTTAGGGTACGCCTGACTTTTTGCTTTACCTGGAGTACGAAAGGGCCGAGGGAAAGTACTTTTAGCCTTCTGTGCGGAAGGAGCCGTACTAGGTAGGCAGGCTGTTTAGCAGTAGCCAGGTCAGCCACAATCTTATTGAGGTCTTCTCCAAAGAGAATGTTTCCCTTGAAAAAAAAAGCACCTCCAGGGTTTTCTTGGAATCCAAATCCACTGACCAGGATCTCAACCAAAGGATACGTCTGGCTAAAACGGACGCAATAGCAGCCTTGGCCGCGAGCACCCCGGTATTAGAGGCAGACTCCTTAAGGTACAGAGAAGCCGTGGCATAATATGAGAGACATTGTCGAGCATGCTCAGATGCATCAGAAGACAGTTCCGCCTCGAGTTCCTGAGCTCACGCCTCAACAGCTTCAGCAGCCCAAGTCGCTGCAATAGTTGGCCTTTGCACAGCCCCGGAAAGGGTGTAAACCGCTTTTAAACAGCCCTCCACACGACGATCCGTCGGTTCCTTCAGATAGGTGATGGTAGTTACTGGCAGAGCAGAGGAAACAACCATGCGCGCCACATAAGAATCTACAGGCGGAGGAGTTTCCCAATTTTTACATACCTCCGCAGAGAGAGGATAGCAAGCCAACAGTCTCTTATTCGGTGTAAACTTTGTCCCCGGATTTTCCCAGGATTCCTTACATATGTCAACCAGGTGTTTAGAGTAGGGTAAAACCTGCTTAACCACCTTCTTATGCTTAAACCTATCAGGTTTCTTGGAGACAGTCCCAGGCTCAGAATCATCAATCCTGACGAAGCCTCATCACAGACGAAACGCGTTGAGCGCAGAGGACTTCGATCCCGAGCAATGCTGCTTTAGCGCTAAGAGCAGCCTGCACGGGAATCCGCCGGCGGACTTCGGATTTCACCTCTCCACGGGAGACCACCTGATCCGGAACCTCTCACGAGGTAGAGCCCTGGGATAACCACTACTAGGTATTTCATAGCCATAAGACTGTCACATAATACCATCAGTGACCGGGCAGACGTAATCGATCACGTCATCAGAGTGGAATCAATTACCAGTGTCTATAACGACTACCTGATATAGAACAACAATAACTCTTTCTTCCATAGGTTGAGGGAGTAAGCCGCAGAAGCGCATATCCTCCCCTATTCATATACAGAGACTATATATGCTGGAGACTTTAAATTAGGACTATGAAACGAAAGTCTGGTTGCTCTGATTCATAATATATGTTATATGTTGGTTTGTCTTTGGTCAATGTTTACCAGTAATAGGCAGTCTCTCACTAGTATTTTTTAGGGGATTTATACCATATGATATGTTTTGAGGTAAATCAAACCGATATACTACATATACCATTCAAATAAAGAATATATTTATATTTTAATTTCATTGCGTTACTCTGTGTTTTTGCGCTGGGGGAATCCTGTTCTTTGTTTATGTCAGAATCATCAGCCACTTGAAGAATGAGCCGTATCGCCTCAATCAAATCAGAGACATCCACGGATGATTTCCCCTCCCCATCTGAAACATCAGCGTCAGTGTCTGAGGGGTCAGTATATGCACCGTCCTCCTCGGAAGACGTGTCAGTTAAGGCCGTGGATTGGGAGGAGGTAATGGCCCTTTTAGAAGACAACTGAGTCTTATGCGGGCGAGAGTGACTCTTAGATTTACACATGGATCGGTTCAAATGCTGTAACTGAGTGGAAAGCTGATCCGCCCATGGCGGGTTCACAGCGGGGACCATAAACTGTGGTATTGGCACAGGTGGTCCCACAGGGGGCGTCAATTTAGTCACAAGCGTGTTTAAGAATGTAGAAAATGTAGCCCAAGGTGGTTCTTGTGATGCCCCAAGTGCTACCGACCAACTGGGGGGCAAGGAACCCCCTAACCTGAACTCTCAGCTGCTAAATTATCATCCATTCCGTTAGTGGCCTCACTACCACGCAGTGTGGGAGAGGCCCCAACGTCGTTGCCACGTGTAGCAGACATAACTATGTCTCTCAGAGAAACAGCCTAAGATGGCACAGACCGAGAGTTCAATAGGAATAGAACATATGGTGACTATAATTCACCCCAGTAGTATATCTTGTGAAACAATCCTATATTATCATCAGAGAAAACCTGAAACACTTGGCCCCCACAGGTATAGTAATATAGGAATAGCACGCTGAGTGAAATACCCTGCAGTAAGGCAACCACGCAGCAGCTACATGCATACACAGTGTCAAGTGTACCATGCAGAAATTATGTACCATAAACTGCACTGGACTAGCAATACAAAGTAATACTCAGTATGGCTATATGTGATAACTATAAATATAACAAACACAGTAAGCACTGGATGTATATCACAGGGTGTTTGTACCACACAACCCTGACAGTATGCACTCTTTTTTAACTAACACAGTCGCAGTGACGGGTAGAATACTCAGGTGTCCTGTAGGAAGCACAGCACTGGCAGTCAGGCGGTTCCACAGAGGAGGATTTGCCCCAGCAATCCAAGGAACAGCAAGGCTCTATCTGTAATGGCTGCTGACCGGGAGTGAGGGAGACGGAAGCAGCTCCAGGGCGGGAACATTGCATAAATGGCACCCTGGGGCTGGGGGGAGGGGCCTCAGGTCTGCCCGGCTCCCCCTGCTGGCATCCCCACTGGGCGTGCGGGCAGTAAAGAAAACGGGGGGGGGGGGATGGTACAACGTCCCCCCTGACCTGTGACCATAAAGTATATCCCTGGTGGCTAGTGGATCATCAGCATAGTAATTAGTGTCCACGCCAGCGTGCGGCCCACCTCCTACGGCCGCGCTGGATCGAAATGCAAAGTGCGGCATGGAAGCCCTTTACCTCCCCCTTGACAGTGTCCCCGCGATCCGGGAGACGGCGGCATGTGCGAGACTCACGTGAAGAGGGAAGAAGCCGGCGCCTCCACTGCAGTGACCCGGCAACCATGTCGTGTGACTATACAGCGCCGCTGGGGGTGATGGAGCTGCAGCAGAGCTGTCTATTAGACATAGCCTGCTGCAGCCCTTGTAGATTCTTCTTCTTTTCTGTCAAATTTAAAGCTAAGAATAGGCTGCCTGAGGCAGCCCCCAGTTACGTGACCTGCTACTGCAGGCACCAACTACAAACTGAGCTCCTGTGCAGGGAGGCGGGGTTATAGAGGAGGCGGCGCTGTGCATCTTGGGAACAGTCTAAAGCTTTGAGCCGCGGATCAAGATCCTACTCTACACCCCGATGTTAATTCTTGAGGAGCCCAGTGTACCCCGCAGCAGAAAGTGCGATAGTAACACCTTGATTTGTGCTGAAGCTCCTGATAGATAGATCTGCAAGGAGTTGCCAACCAACCACACGCACCTCATACACAAGCACTTGTGTTACTAGGGTCTGGAGTTCACTGTAGGGATCCTAATATAGGGCCTAATTCAGACCTTAATCACTGGGCAGCGATTTTTGCAGCCCTGCGATCGTATTGTCGCCGCCTACAGCAGGGGGGTGGATTTTTGCTGTGAAAGTGTGAGAACGCATGCGTAGCAGAGCTGCACAAACTGATTTTGTGCAGTCTGCACAGCCCAGGACTCAGCCGCTGTGATCACATCAGCCTGTCCGGGACTGGATTTGACGTCAGGAACCCTCCCTTCCAACGCTTGGACACGTCTGCATTTTTCCAGACACTCCTTGAAAACGGTCAGTTGCCACCCACAAACGCCCTCTACCTGCCAATCTCCTTGCGAACGCCTGTGCGATCGGATCCTTCGCACAAACCCATCGCTGAGCGGCGATCCCCGCTGCTGCATGCGCAGTTTCAGGCCTGACCGCCCGCTGAGCGATCAGGTCTGAATTACCCCCATAGATATCAGGAGAGTGAAAAGGCTAGCGCACACCAGATACGCACAATAACTCAAGTTATAGGGAGAGATGTATCAAACCTTGGAGAGAGATAAAGTACCAAGCAACCAGCTCCTGTAATTTTTCAAACACAGCCTGTGACATGTCAGGCGCTGAATGGTTCGTACTTTATCTCTCTCCACTTTATCGTTCTGTAAGGCTTAGTGCATAGACCACTATGTACCCTAAAAACAGGGTCAAGACCAAATAATACGAAAACAAATAAAATACAATGCATGATAATCTAGTTTATAGGATTATTTCCTTATTAACGCTGAATTAATTTTCACTTGCCAGACCTGTTCATTCCTAATGGACTACAAGAAACAGACGCACCATCACACCACATCTAGATTTGGGACAAGATAAGTCCCGCCAAAATTGGGGCAGCTTGGAAGTACAATTAATGACTCTTGACCGTGTTCAATGATGTAACGCGTAAAAGGAAGGAAAATAGGAGTATGTAGGTCCCCGTATCGCTGTCTGTTCCCTTATCTCTGAAGAACAATAGGCCTTATCCAGGACTATTCTCATTTCTATTTTGCAGCAGATGTTTCATTACAGTTATTTGATTTCGCTTTATGACTCACGCCCATAATAAGTAACATATCAAACGATCTGGCTGTTCGCTGTATTGTACGCTCTTACTTTCATGTATGAATTAGCAGTCGGCAGGTGCACAGCGTAATATCCTACCGACGTGTCACAGGCCGCTCAGGCACAAAAATTCATTATATCAGAAACTACAGCAGCAGAAGCCCGAACACTATTTATTACTAGAGGAATCACCCAAGCCGAGGGAAATAACACAAGGCGGCAGGCTGGCTATATCACACTTAAAGGGAAAGTGCCCTAAAGATATTTATATATTAAGTAACCAAGGGAGAGATGTAAGAGAGAGAGAGAGAGAGAGAGAGAGAGAGAGAGAGAGAGAGAGAGAGAGAGAGAGAGAGAGAGAGAGAGAGAGAGAGAGAGAGAGAGAGAGAGAGAGAGAGAGAGTGTGGAGGTTGCCCATAGCAACCTGTGCTACATAAATTCTAGACTCTGGTTGCTATGGGCAACTTCTCCACTTCATCTCTCTTGAAAGTTCAATACACCTCCCCCCATAAGACTGAAGAATACATGTGTAGGCATCTGAAGAACAAGCTACACCTATCCCAGACAGAGGGCTGTCTAATCCTGCAGGAAAGGTAAACATAGAAATATAGAATGTGACAACAGATAAGAACCACTTGGTCCATCTAGTCTGCTGCTTTTTTTTACCATATTTTTTTTTATCTCAAACCTTATTTGATCCTTATTTCTTTGTAAGATTATCCTTATGTCTATCCCATGCATGTTTAAATTGCTCTACTGACTTAGCCTCTACCACCTTTGCTGGGAGGCTATTCCACTTGTCCACTACCCTTTCTGTGAAGTAATTTTTCCTCAAATTTCCCCTGAACCTCCCCCCCTCCAGTCTCAGCACATGTCCTTGTGTCCTATTGCTTCTCTTCATTTGAAGAAGGTTTCCCTCCTGGACTTTGGGGGCTATTCCAACCTGATCGCATGCTGACGTTTTTCACAGCGCAGCGATCAGGTCACTACTGCGCATGCACCGCAATGTACAAAGCGTATCGTTACTGAGCGATGGATTTAACGAAGAATCCATTCGCAGAGCAGATCGCAAGGAGATTGTCAGGAAGAAGGCGTTTGTGGGTGTCAACTCTCCGTTTTCTGGGAGTGCTTGGAAAAACGCAGGCGTGTCCTAGTGTTTGCAGGGCAGGTGTATGACGTCAATTCCGGCCCCGGACAGGCTGAATTGATCGCAGCGGCTGATTAAGTTCAGACCTACTCA
The DNA here is from genome assembly GCF_028390025.1 of Pseudophryne corroboree. NCBI lineage: Eukaryota > Metazoa > Chordata > Amphibia > Anura > Myobatrachidae > Pseudophryne > Pseudophryne corroboree. The sequence goes on along the minus strand of NC_086449.1, from coordinate 797,760,131 downwards.
GACACTGCACAAACTGTTTTTGCAGAGCTCGGCTGCACAGGCATTCACAGACTTGCAAAGCGAAAATACACTCCCCTGTGAGCGGTGACTATGCTTTTGCACGGCTGCTAAAAACAGATAGCGAGCGATCAACTCGGAGTGACCCCCTTTGTTAAAACCCTTGATATAGGTAAGTGCCACACAAGCCATAATCCAGTCAATATAGTATATAATATAGGACAGGACTGGTCTCCTGTGCAGGCTGGAGGCAGCCATTTGGAGGGGAGGGGTGGTATTCATGTGACCGGCGGTCTGCTGACCGACAGTCACATGACCTCCTCCACCATCCCGCCGGCTCAGAATCCCGATGGTCGGCATGCCGACCAACAGGGACTATTTCCACTCGTGGGTGTCCACGACACCCATAGAGTGGGAATAGAACCCGTGGCGACCGCAGGTCGCCACCGAGCCCGCAAGGGGCTTGCTGCACTCGCCCCTCCCCGCCGGGATCCCGGCGTCTGTAAGCTGACCGGCGGTCAGGAGACCGCCGGTCAGCCATACTACACCCGGAGGGGAGACCCCACAACGTGCAAGGTGCACCCAAAATAGATGCAGCTTGCATGTTGTTGGGTCTCCCCTCAAAATGGTGCCACCTTTGTGTAACCCCCCTCCCCACCTCCACCATCCCTGCTGCTGGCATCTCATTTCAGCCGATATATTTTGGAAATTTTCACACAAAAGATGGCCGCCAACAGAAGGTGCATGTGTGTAGGTGTGGGGGAAGGGGGATGCCCTGCACATAAGCCCTCAGGCTGTTAATATGCCTCAGCCTGATCCCCATTATTCTCTGTAAGCCGTTACTATTTTTTGATGTTTTTGTTTTGGAGGAAGAATAATTAATTACTGTATGAATGGAACAATCACCATTTAAAAGGTGCAGATTTCCACTGAGCTGGCCAACTGCCAGGGTGCATCCTCAGCTGTTGTTCCTGCAGCCAAACATCCTCTCCCAGCTAGGAGGACATTGTGTATTGCGGAATAATAGAAAGGACAATAATATTATTATTATTATTATTATTGTAGTATTAAGATAAGCAGAAGTGAAATCTTTCACACTTTCCCTTTTATAAAATAAGGCCGACATGTCAGGCCAATGTCGCGCTGTGAGACAGAAGTTGCGTCGCTGGAACGGATACATTATTCAACGCTCTGAAGGACCGTCCACCATGGGGTCTGTACATAGAGAGGGCAGGGGCACAGCAGCAGTGGAGAGAGGGTGGGATGGTGTGCTGCACAGATACACCTATTAATGGCACAGACTAGATACACAGATGAGGTGTGCAATTCCCCATGATGCAATGGGGCGTTTTGCCACACCCACTGTGTTCCTAATATCATGTCAGCGGGAGGTTAATCCTTTTCACCAGAGAGACCCAAACTACGGGACCCATTTGTTAACTAGTTTTAGCTTTAAAACTCGTTGCATGTGATAAATGTTGCTCCAGTCAATCAGCTCCTAACTGTCACTTGTTTGAGAAATGACAGGAGCTGATTGGCTGGAGCACCACTATTAGCCTGTATCTGCTCCAGCCACATACCTGAATCAGACTGATCTTACAAGCAGTTGATTCCACCATCTATCTACTCAGGGGGAGATGTATCAAACCACCATCTATGTCACTCAGGGGAAGATGTATCGAACCATTGAGAGAGATAAAGTGGAGACGAGGCACATATAAAAAACAGCTTCTAACTGTCATTCTATAGACTGTGCTAGGTATAGAAAGCTAGAAGTTGATTAGTTGCTATGGGCAACATCTCTTTCTCCCCCCCAAGGTTTGATACATCTCCCTTTCACACTCACTTTTCCACACTTTGCAATCAGGCTTTTGCCCCAACATTCCACGGAGACCGCACTCGCAAAAGTGATGAATCACCTGCTTACAGCGTCTCAGGGACACTTCCCCGTACCCGACCTAATCACCCTCCTCTTCTGCCCACTTCTTTAGTCCAGTGGGTTCATAACACAGTTCCTTCCTGTTTATGGTACTTCCCATCATCTGCTCCATCATGCAGCCTGTATTGCAGACACATCTTGTGATCCGCAGCTGAGTGCACAAATCTACGGGCGATTCAGACTCATGTGCATCTCGGAAACATCTCCGCTTGTGGCTGAATGGCCGTAACTGGGTGATAGTTACGGTCTGAGGGCGTGGTGTCCACAAGTAGGCAGACCTGCGAGTTGTGCGTAAGGAAAACCCATCTCGTCAGACAGGCGTAGGGCTGGTGCAAGTGTGTGCTGATGAGGACTACGGCCATTTCCACAAGCAGGTGTGTGACAGATGTGTGCAACAAATAGCTGTATGCGTGCAGTGTCGGTGCAATGGTGACCGGCTTGCGTGCAAACTCTGCATCAAAACCTCCTTATCACTACCTCTGGGACATTCTGCCCATCTTACCCTATCAAACGCTCTCTCCTATAGTTATGTCACCTTCATTTAGAAAATATTTTCAGAAACGACCTTTTCTTTCCAAAGATGATCTCCTCCTCGTCTCCTGTTTAGACTACAGCAACCTCCTCCTCCTAACTAACCTTGCCGCTACATCAACCCCTCTAACTGTAACGGCGACACTGATCTTCCTCTCTCACCACTTTGCTTCAATCGTACCACTCTGCAAATCACACCGGCTCCGCATAGTGTCCATAATAAGGGGTCTATTCATGAAGCAGTGAAGAGTGGAGAAAAGGACCAGTGGAGTGGCAACCAATCAGCTTTGAAGGAAACCTTTATCAAGTACATTCAATAAAACGTAAGGGAGTTGCTGATTGGTTGCCATGGACAACGTCTCCACTGGTCTGGTTTCTCCACTCTTTTCACAGCTTCATGAATAGATCCCTAACACTCTACCTTGCAAGCTCAATACCATCACTGCTTCCTAAATAACTCACAGGGTTTCTCTGCACATTAATTACCAGAGGTTCATTTTTATGCTGACTTTTCCTCACAGATCCCGGGCTGCGAGGAACAGTACACCTTGTAGTAATTAACGCGGTGTATTGGCCGTTAGCAGGGCCGTCTTAACAGTAGTGTAGGCCCCTGGGCACAGTAATGCACTGGGCCCCCTACCCATCCTCCAGCGGTAGGGGCTATCAGCCGCAGCATTGATGCCCCGTGGGCGGTAGCGGGTGTTCTATCTGCCACTCAGTATGTAGGACCTGGAGCAGTAATTTCTGCTAATTACTCCTTTAGTGCACAGATGGTGTAAAGGTCCATACACACGGAGAGATTTTGACTATGAGAGATTTTGAATTGAGCGATTTCCCTTGAACTGGCAGCAGGAGATTTTGACTAACTTTACCAGCGATTTTGGCTATGAGCGATTTTGGCTCATTCAAGCAAGGAGATGCTTTTTCTTTCCCTGCGACATAGCCAAAATTGACTTGCCTGCACAGTCTATTTTTTAGCAGCGATAGCGATCTGTCGGGGACGCACATCGCTATCGCTGGCTGTTTACACATGGAGAGATATGCACTAACTTTCTGAGCGATTTTGACTATATAGTCAAAATCGCTCAGTTATATCGCTCCGTGTGTATGCACCTTAAGATGGGGTGGGAGGGAGAACACTAAACTGTAGAAGAGGCATTGAGATGAATAAAGGGGCCCTTTTACATAACTTCCAGGGTGGTAAGGGGTGTGAAATACGCAGGGGAGGGGTGGATAGTGGAGTGGACTTAATATTCATCATTTTCGGTGGGAGGGCAGCTTGCTTGACTGCAGATATCTCCAGTTCCTGGAAATAGATTTCTTAGCTTTGAATGCGATAAACTAGAGAGTCCCACCTTTCAAGAAATTCTGGGAACTTGGGGATCAGAGATCAGGAGCCAGAGCAATCCACCGGCAAAAGTATACTGCATACCAGATGTGTGGAGCTGGAGCAGGGACCAGTTGCTTGAAGGCTTTTATCTCTGGTTCTGGGCATAGTAGAGACAAGCTATCAATGTCCACTGAAAGGGGGGGAAGTCCCATATTTTGGAGAATATCCTCAAAAAAACTCTAATGCCCCTTTTCACATCGCACAAATAACCCGGTATCGACACGGCATATTGCCGTGTCGAACCGGGTCAGTGTGCGATGTGAAAGGTCCTTTCACGATTTAGCGGGTCGCCTGACCCGGTAATTCAACCCGGTAAAAGAGAAGGGTTTTACCCGGGTTGATTACCGGGTCAGGTGCGGTGTGAATGGGAGCCGTGTTGATGCGACACGGTTCCCATTCACAGCATAGGGAGAGACGGTGCAGGAGATGAGCTCATCTCCCGGCGCCGCCTCCACCCCCGCCCCTGTTGCTCCCTCCGCTGCTATGGCAACCGACCCGGTATATTGCCAGGTCGGAAAGCCAGCAGCGGAGCGCAAATGCCGGATCCCACCCGGTAAGTACAAGTATGTCTTACCGGGTAGGATCCAGCATTTGCGGTCTGAATGTAGTATTAGTCAGACAGAACCAGAGATATCTGGCTGGGAAGAGCAATTAACAGTCTTGGGTGGGGACCACTGCTTCGAAGTCAGATATCTCCGGTTCCCCTGTGGCGATTTTCAAAAATCTGGTACCCCTGGAAAGAGGGGAACCTCAGCTATCAGCCTAGGGCCCTTAGACTCCTGGGGCCCTTGGGCAAGAGCCCATACGAAAAGACGGCCCTGGCCGTTAGTTGAATTGGTCAGCGACAACAAATAAGCCTGTCCTTTAATTTAATCTGTCCCTATGTGCAGTAGACAAGTCCACCTTATTTCAGAGCCATAACGGGATGCTAACCGTAATGCGACATATACATATATTTAGTGGTATCCGGACTCCAGGTCGACAACAAAAAGGTCGACACACCTTAGGGCGACATGGACAAAAGGTTGACATGAGTTTTTCACAATTTTTCTTTTTTGGAACTTTTTCATACTTAACGATCCATGTGGACGGTAATCTGTGCCGAGCGAAGCGATGGCACCATGCCCGAAGCATGGCGAGCGAAGCGAGCCATGCGAGGGGACGCGGTGCACTAATTGGGGTTCCCGGTCACTCTACGAAGAAAACGACACAAAAAAACACACACAAAAAAACTCATGTTGACCTTTTGTCCATGTCGATCTTGTTCCTGTCGACCCTTTGTCCATGTCGACCTTAGGTGTGTCGACCAATTGGTGTTGACCTAAGGTGTGTCGACCTTTTTGTTGTCGACCTGGAGTCCCAGACCCATATTTAGTACCCTTTACAGATATTATATTTGACCACAGGTACACACTATTGTATAGTTCTAGATGTGAATGAAGGGTGGAAATAGTGGTCAACCTAGAGACCGGATACCGCTGCGGAGAGAAGTAGAAGACATGAAACACTTGTGCTTCTACTTGTGCAATACAAGAGCTCCTTTTAGGTAAGGAAACACGTGCGCCACAAGTTCTCCTCCGTGTACGGGGCTGGCAGCTAGAAAACTTATTCTGTGGTGTTTAAGGAAAACAAATAACTCGTCCTTCCACAAATACACTTGAAATTCCTGTCAGGTTCTATGCAAAGGATCTCTGGCTGTATCACGAATCGGGTCCTGTCACCTTTTTCTGCATTAATCTGTCAGTAACATACAGCAATGGGGAAACTTGGTCTTCGTGGCTGTTTCTAACCACGATTTATATTTCACTATTCAGTGCAACTATTTTTTTTTATCCTTAAATAAAATGACATATTTACCCCTCAAATATTCTGTATCACCCAGACTCTCGCTCATGGCTGATAAGACGATGCGCTGTCTGTATAATAATCGCGCTGTCCAGCAGTAATGCCCAGTATTATATATGCAGCAGCCATAGAAGAAATGAGCCCCAGTACACGAGACTAGGATTATTATAGCTCTTGCTGGTGCACTCGCAGTCTAGTGACCCGGCCCTAGCCCAGATTCACTCACCACAGGCAAAAGCAGACAAGAGCGTGGACAGTAAGTACTGGGGTGTTTTTAACCCTTTCGCCACTGAGAATTTTCTCACCCATTGTGCAGAGCCAATACTGTCACTTTCTGCGCTGGTCACATCCCAACATCAATATCAGTGTTTTTTTATTATACAGTACACACACAGATTGTATATAGTTTTGTTTTCTTGGTTTTTTTTTCTCACGGAAAATACGCTTAATCCGCATACACAAGTGCGAAAGAACTACCGTGTGCATACATCTTGTGATTCCGATGCGCGTTCCCGCTGTGCTGGTATCGCAATAAAAAACAGATTGTGCAGGCAGGTCAATTTTGACTAGAAAACGTACAATCTAGTACATAGTATAGTTAAAAATCGCACCGTGTATAGTCAATATCGGTGGTTATGGGCTTCAGGGAATTCAAGGGAAAATCGCATAGTGCAAATCGGCCACATAGGCAGAATCGCACCGTGTGTAGGCCCCTTATTTTACTACCTCACACAGCGACTAGGATCTACCTAACACATTAACACAAAAAAAAGGGAACAAAAAGCAAAACTTAATAATAATTATAATAATAATAATATTATCATTATATACAAGTGGTGGGATGTAGTTATGTGACCCCCGGTCCCATCACGTCCCCTCTTAATGCTGACTAGCAGGGACTATTCTCACTCGTGGGTTTCCACGACACCCATTCTGTGGGAATAGAACATGTGGCGAGCACACACCCAACCCATATAAACACCACAAATAAATAATTGGTGGTACTTTTTTTGATAGTAATCCAAATGTCCTTAACAGCAAAAATCTGGATTCTACACACAGGTTTTCATAGTAAAAATCTGCCCTTTGAAATTATAATGCTTTTGTGTAGTGTTTGTGGTCATCATCAAACAATAATAACTAAGAGGGCACATCGTTTGAAAGTGGGGACTCCTCGCTTACAAATGAGGGTGTACCCACGTCTGTGCTTGGGCCAGTGTAGGGGAGATCGGGCACACTTAGGGGGACATTTACTAAGCAGTGATAAGAGCGGAGAAGTGAGCCAGTGGAGAAGTTGACCCATCAACCAATCAGCAGCTCTGTATCATTTTATAGTATGCAAATAAGAGATGTTTCTTCAGTGCTGATTGGTTGGCATGGGCAACTTCTCCACTGGCTCACTTCTCCGCTCTTATCACTGCTTAGTAAATGTCCCCATGGAAAGAAGAGACCCCCTATTATACTGTAAATGTGTGTGCTCTGAATTAATGGAAACCAGGACAGGGGAGACCTCCATCCATCCCTGCAGCATAGGAGGACGCTGTCTGGTGATCACTGTAACGGGATAAGGTCATTAGGTCGACCACTATTGGTCGACATGCATTAGGTTGACACGGTCACTAGGTCGACATCAGTTTTTCCTTCCCCCCCCCCCCCCCCCCCCCCCCATTTTTTGAACATTTTCATACTTTACGATCCACTACGGTTGGGAATAGTAACCTGTGCCGAGCGCACCGGTAACGGAGCGAGGCACCTTCCCCCGAAGCATGGCGAGTGAAGCGGTGCACTACTGGGGTTCCCCGTCACTTTACGAAGAAAACTGCACCAAAAAAAAAAAAAAAAGTAAATAAACTAAAACAAACTCATGTTGACCTAATGACCCATACCCACTGTAACGTCCATGGTGAATCCAAACCATCAAACGTGGGTGCCCTAAGCTTTGTAGGTGGGAAGAGGGGAAGCTTAAGGTCCCCACCCCAACATTGCAATAATATATTTCCATAAGAAGTTAAGCACTGTTGCTGTTCAACACCCTCTTCCCTTTTCCCCCACCGATTCTGATTACTGGTTGGTAGGAGGTAAGTATGTTTTTGATTATAGAACTTTGCTGATAACGGAAAATTGGACTCATCTTTCGTAGCTTTGATGTAGCTTGTCCACAGCAAGACCGCGACCCTATCCAACTACGCCACCCTTTACAGCTCTGAGAGTCGGGACAACCGAGACGTATGCATTCGGATTAAAGGCGTTAGAGCAAAATGGGAGAGCCGCCCCATTTACACAGACTGAGGTATCACCTAATAGTCACAACACACTTATAATAATGCCTTAAGTCATTGCTGTATCTGAACAACATGATCACAGGTTCTGTTACCCCGTGTGAGTATGTCATGTTCCCTGTGTGCCCGGGACACCAAGGAGCAAACATTCGCTGTACAGCGCTGCCCTGCTATATAAAGGATAATAGTAATAACTATGAAGCATTTCGGCCACACTACCCCATCCCCAGGCCACATATTTGCCCTATTACTCAGCGTAGATTGTTGCAATGACCTGTGATGTGTGATACCGCTCTGGGACACAATTCTGCACAGTACCAGCCAGCTGTGCACACAGCTAATACTGCAAGTACTCCGTGGAGATAATGGAAAGCAAACATAGCGGATAAGTGCGATATGGCCCAGTACAGACTGGTTACACACCGCACTGTGCCTCCACATTAACCCTAAAGGGGAAAACACAGACAACAGCCCTACAGTATATGAGCTATGTATGAATGAGAACTCTAACATATTTAAGATAAAGCTTTTTATATCTATATGTATATATGAAAAACGTAGGGGGCTCACACATTAGTTCCAGCAATAGGAAAATGTAGTACTTTATTTAGTTAAGGAAATGGACAGTCAAAAAACGCAACAATGCAGCAGTGCCAACAGCGGTGAGTACAGTGCCCGAATTAGCTACTTGGCGTCAGCGCAATAGCGTCATGATGTCATCACTCATTAAAAACCCCAAAATATACGGCCAGCAGTTTGTTTTAAAAGCAGCTTTAGCCACCAGAACAGACCAATAACATTGTATTTCTAGCATAAAAATATTGCTTCCTCAATAGCGCACAAGGCTGACCACAATACATTAATAAAGCGGCAGCAGAATGAATTGTTTCAGCAAGGTTTAGAAACATAGGGGGTCATTCAGACCTGATCACTCGCTAGTGTTTTTTGCAGCGCTGCGATCAGGTCAGAACTGCGCATGAGTATGCACCGCAATGCGCAGGTGCGTCGCACGGGTACAAGGCAGATCATTGCTGTGCGATGGGTTTTACGAAGAATCCATTCGCACAGCGAATCGCAAGGAGATTGACAGTAAGAGGGAGTTTGTGGGTGGCATCTCACTGTTTTCAGGGAGTGGTTGGAAAAACACAGGCGTGTCCATGTGTTTGCAGGGCGGGTGTCTCACGTCAATTCCGGGCCCGGACAGGTTGAAGTTATCGCAGCGGCTGAGTAGGTTCTGGGCAACTCAGAAACTGCACAAAATTTATTTTTTTTCGCTCGGCTCCACATGCGATCGCACACTTGCACAGCTAAAATACACTCCCCCGTGGGCGGAGACTAGGGAGGCCAATCCCGGCCAGTTTTTTCAATCCTGGGATTCCTGGGATCCTGGGATTGAACTGTACTTTAATCTACAGCCCCATTTCAAATTCAGAAAAGAAATTAAAAAAGAACATACTCACTACAGTAAGTAAAAAGGCAGCAGCAGCACAGTGACCGCACTGCAGCAGAGCCGTTCACCACACACCATTCACAGTTCACCAGCTTTGTATTGATGGTGGGTGGACTCACTGGCAGGCAGGCTGAAGCGCAGACGCGGCGGGCACGGCTGGAGCTGCGCAGCGTGACCTTGCTGATGTCACGCTGCGCAAAGCAAGGCAGCCGGGGTTGGGCCAAATAACAGTAATGCGCATGCGCACCTTAATCCCGTGAATCCCGGGATTCAAATCCCGTTATTTTTGGCCTCAAATCCCAGGATCCCGCCGATCCCAGGATTGGCCTCCCTAGCGGCGACTATACAAACGCAGGACTGCAAAAACCAGCTAGCAAGCGATCAGGTCTGTATGACCCCTATAGGCAACTAAATGCATTAATATCACGTATGACATAAGATAAAAATAAAACCCAGATTGAATCTGTTGAATTCACTATCTACCACCTGGCAAATTCCAATCACAGAATAAGTCATCCTTATTTTTAGTCTAAGCAGGGCCGGTTCTGGGGCTTCTGGCGCCCCGGGCGGCATTAGGGGGCGTGGCTTCATTCAGGGGGCGTGGTCAGTTACGCCCCCTGTACTGTTGTAGGATGTGCGGTGCGCGATGATGTCATCGCGCACCGCACAGGTCCTCTCCACGAAGGTAAACTAGACGCTAAGCGTCTAGTTCCCTTCGTGGAGAGGACCTCTGCGGTGCGCGATGACGTCAACGCGCACCGCACATCATTACAGTGAAGGTCCTCTCTAGGAAGGGAAATTAGATGCATAGCGTCTAGTTTCCCTTCGCAGCGGGGGGCACCACAGCAGCAGCGGATCTTGCCATGGTGCGGCGCCCTCCGGATGGCGGCGCCCCGGGCAAAAGTACTGCTTGCCCGTGGCAAGATCCGCTACTGAGTCTAAGATTAAAATTTAGCAGGTGGAAGATAGTGAATTTAGTAAATTCTATGTGGGTTTTATTTTTATCTTATATAGGGGTCTATTTACTAAGCCTTGGACGGCCAATCAGCTCCTAACTGTCACTTTTCAAACACAGCCTGTTACATGACAGTTAGGAGCTGATTGGCTGATACTTTATCTCTCTCCAAGGCTCGGTAAATATGTGATATTAATATATTTGGCCACAGAAATGTGAGCCTGACTGGGGAGAGCACACAAGGTGAGGGTGGCGCGGAACTAGGATCTGAAGGGCACTACAAAGTGGCATCACGTGCACTAAGGGCACTGCAAAGACGCACAGTGTGTAAAATCTCTCCTTAACAGAACATATGGTGTGCCCTGACAATTTAAGTATCCTGATCTGTGCGCTACAAGCTGAAAATCTCTGCATTACACAATGGAGAAACCAGATTGGATATGGAATTTACATGCAGCACTCGGCACCATGCAGTGAGAAACTTCAACAATAGTTTCCAGATCAACCAAAGTCACCCACACACTCAAAAGAGGAAGAATACACTCACACAATAAATCCCAGCACGCCACAGATAAGGAAGAAAGGAAAAATCACTGTTTTGTTCTGGTTCCTCTAAGCTGCTACTGATGTCACATGCATGAACCAGATAAACAAAAAATTGGGAAAGTGGTCTATAAAAAGGGGAACTTGTACATTATCTACAGGAGTACCAAGATACGCAAACCATAGCAGAAACACAAGTGTACTTTTCCCCCTCCGTGCTGCCAAATTATTTCAGAAAATAACATTAACTGGTACTAAGCAAGTCCTTGTTTGCACCACGTAAAAAATAAAAATAAATAATAGATTTCTAAGAGCGGGGTCAGTGCTGGAAACTGAAGGAGTAGGGCAGATGTATTAAGCCTAGAGACGGCATAAGGAAGTGATAAACCAGTGATATGTGCAAGGTGATAAACGCACCAGCCAATCAGCTCAAATATGCAAATTAACAGTTAGGAGCCGATTGGCTGGTGCGTCTATCACCTTGCACTTATCACTTCCTTATGCCGTCTCCTAGCTTAATATATCTGCCCCACAGGCGGCTGGCCCAGCCTTACAGCATAGTTAGGGTTAGTGGTAATGGGATACGGTCATTAGGTCGACAGCACTTAGGTCGACATGCGTTTTTCAAATTTTTAAACATTGTTTGAACTTTTTCATACTTTAGATCCACGTGGACTGCAATTGGGAACGGTAACCAGTGCAGAGCGCAGCAGTGCGAGGGGACACGGTGCATTAATGGGGTACCCCGTCACTTTACAAAGAAAACGACACAAAAAAAAAAGGTAAGAAAAACCTCATGTCGACCTAGTACATGTCGACTTAATGACTGTGGACCTAATGACCCATACCCGTGGTAATGCTCACTGCACATCCGGCCACATGGACACTTTATAAGTGGTTAATACCACAAACCTTCATTCTGGTTAGAATTCTAGAAGTCCGTTGTTGTCATCCCTGGCACTAGCACCACAATGCGGAGATCAGGGATGTCTATAGGAGCATGGTCAGGATGGGATCCGGTCTCTAGGTCGACAGTAACTAGGTCAACAATGTTTAGGTCGACCACTATTGGTCGACAATAACTGGGTCAACATGGTGTCAAGGTCGACAGGGTCTCTAGGTCGACATGTTCTAGGTCGACAGGTCAACATGAGTTTTCCACTTTTTTTTTCCTTTCATTTTTTTTTTACTATTTCATACTTTACGATCCGCGTGGACTACAATTGGGAACGGTGCCGAGCGCAGCGAGCCACGCGAGCGGACACGGTGCACTAAGTGGGGTTCCCTGTCACTGTACTGAGAAAACAACACCCAAAAAACATTAAAAACGCATGTCGACCTTTTCACCTGTCGACCTAGGATTACTGTCGACCAATATGAACTACACAGGTCAGGCACTCTCCTACTAGAAACACTATTACTTTTGTAAATATATTTATATTGTCATGGTGACTTTTTGGCTTGTAATGTTGAATGGCTCAAAGAGAAAAAAGTTGACATTAGTTATATACGACCATAGAATCATTTTTTCCTGGGGTCTGACGTTCCATCTAATTCAGCAGGTCTCCCCGTGCCTGTGCCGTCCCAGTGATGCCCTCTCCTCACCCGCCATGACGGGCTGTTACATAGAAGGAGTATGAGAGCATCACAGGCCGCGGAGACTGTGAGGAACCTTTCGGACCATGTGAAATGCCCAGTTAATATTATAACCTATGGAACGCCATTTAGACAGAAAACTTTATCCTTTAATGAAATCTAGGGAGGGCATTGAGGCCCAGATTTATCAAGCCGTGGAGAGTGATAAATTGCACGGTGATAAAATACCAGACAACCAGCTCCTAGCTGCCATGTTACAGGCTGTGTTTGAAAAATGACAGCTAGGAGCTGATTGGCTGGTACTTTATAACCGTGCAATTTATCACTCTCCAAGGCTTGATAAATCTGGGCCTCATCAGTTACCAATGACCTATGCTCTTGATCTTGCATACCTCTATGAGGTGCGAGGAAAAATAAGTGACAGTGCTGGACGTGAAGCGGCTTCGCCCGACCGAATACATGCGATTATGATACACTGTTGCACCCATCAATGGGGGGGGGGGGGGGGGGAATAACCCTCATGGACAAGTACTTTTTATTATTACTGATGCTCCATAAATATTCAGCAAAACATGTCACTGTATGCACAGACTGTCATTTCTCTGTAGATCTGCAGACAGGAGCGGGAGCGCAGATCAATGGCTTACAATGAAAACGTGCCCAGGGACTAAATATCACCTGTCATATCCTTGACTATACCTAGCAAATATTTTCTAAAAAATATTTCTCAAAGACAATTGGAAAACTTTTATTTATGAAAAAAATATCTGCAAAACAAATAATAAAATGCAACAGATGGAGTAGACTTTAATGTACTTGCTGAACGGCACACAGCAACAGCTAATACCGTACACACGTCAACGGAAAATCGTTAACGATCGCCTATCCAAACAGCACTAGATCAGCGAGGAGCTGCTTAATTGCTGTAATAAAGAATACTCCATCTGTACACGTTGTTGGAGCAGAAAGGTTTCATTGGGTGGAATTTAGCAGCACAAATTACCTAAAATAAATAATACATGGTTTTCCTTGTACAATCAGATGCTTCCACAATGGGGGCAAAAATCATACTGAAAATGTAAAACTAAAGCAGTACATAATCTCGGAACTTAACCCCGGCGACTCCGCAATCAATCATTTTTCTTCCCAACAGGAGAATGAGAATCAATAGCAGTTTTATGAGTTCTCCAGAACAATCATTTCACTATCGCCTCAGATGAAACAATACCCGAATCAATAGGCGTCACGCAGAACCCAGGCAGACGGTAAACCCTATGCAGCGGGACCCTGAAAAGAATCTGAATTTATCTCAATATCGCATATAATGATGCATTTAGTCTAACGGGCTGGAGAAGGTCAAGTGGAACTAATGGTTGAAATTAAAAGTGAATGCAGTATCAATGGCAGCTATCCCAGTATTTCATGCAGATGCTATGCTGATTTATGTCCAAAAGCTGTCGTGCCGTTCAATGTTGTTACATTTATTACACAGATTTAGAACCATGTAAAAAAGAAAAGAAAAAAAAAAAAAGAAGTAAAAAAGAAGAAGAAAAAAAAAAAAAAAAAAAGAAGAAGAAGAAAAAGCTGGAAGTGATTCCCGTACTTTAGATGTCGCAATGCACTCTGAAAGTTCACTGCCCGTCACACCGATCAGTTGTTATTGTAAATGTAAATAATCTATAGACTTCGTTCTCTTGGCAGACCAAGGTTAATCGGGAACTTGCATTACTTGGTGATATAGTCATCAGCCTGTGCTGAGCAATGGAAATGTAGAACGGAGAGCAGGTTGGATGAGGAAGGTATTGCCCAGTGACCGTGTAACTGATCTGTGCATTAAATGATGTCAGATTTATATCCCTCTGTGCAACAGACAAAGACCCTCCTGCATGTCTGATGTTTGATCAGCTTGAGCCACAGCACCCTTCTGTCACTGCGTAATAATATATGCAGGCCAGCGTTATTAGGAGATGGCCACAGCCAGGAACCTTAGTGTTGTGGTGACCACTGTGTGACATGGATAATGCAGATTACTGTACCTTTCCTGGACACAAGGGTCTGGGTGGGGCTGGACTCCAGGTTTATAAACCTGCAGTTTGAGAACACTCCCCAAACACACAAGACTGGGGGATGGAGCAGACTATTGATCACAATAATCAGGAATATGAAACCATTATACAATAATAATAATAATACATTATTATTATTATTATTATTATGATGTGTATATTACAGATGACCGCAAACAACGATCTGATCCCAATAGTAATCAGGGGGGATAGGGTGGGTCCCTGGCAATCCACATAAAAAGTGACCGATTGATCCCTCGCACTCTCTGGGATTCTTGTCCCTTTGTACAAAAAATCTGAAGTCTATTTAATTTAAAAGAAAATAATTCTGCTAATTGCTCACTTAACGCAATTCAAATATACAATTACAGCACCCCAGCTAGGTGCACCCCCACAACCAAACCCTGTCTGCTCCCCCTGCCAAATATATGCATAAACTGTCAGAATAGACCACCCCCTACCCAATTCAAGAAATAAATAACTAAGTCTGTAAAACCTAACTACAGTATAGTGAGTCTTCCCTGCTAGACATGGTGCTGCCAACAGAGCAGATCTGCCAGCACCACAGGTCACCCCACTCACACTAGTCTGTCTGCTTCCTGTTACATTCCCCTCACACCTGTCAGCCACCACTCAGGAGAGTTCTCCAGCGCCAACCACCACCCAGGAGGAGACCCCCTGTGCCAGGCACTCACCCAACTAGAACTCCACCAGTGCCAGGCACTCACCCAGCCAGCACCAGGCACTCACCCAGCCAGAGCCCCAACGGTGCCAAGCACTCACTCAGCCATAACTCCCCCAGTGCCAGACACTCACCCAGCCAGCGCCTCTCAGCGCCAGGAACTCACCCAGCCGGCGCCAGGCACTCACCCAGCCGGCGCCAGGCACTCACCCAGCACAGTGCCAGGCACTCACCCAGCACAGTGCCAGGACCTCACCCAGCACAGTGCCAGGCACTCACCCAGCACAGTGCCAGGCACTCACCCAGCTGTAACTCCCCCAGTGCCAGACACTCACCCAGCGGCTCTCAGTGCCAGGCACTCACCCAGCCAGTACCCCAACGGTGCCAGGCACTCACCCAGCCAGAGCCCCAACGGTGCCAGCCACTCACCCAGCCAGAGCCCTAACAGTGCCAGCCACTCACCCAGAGCCCCAACGATGCCAGCCACTCACCCAGCCATAACTCCCCCAGTGCCAGACACTCACCCAGCCAGCGCCTCTCAGCGCCAGGCACTCACCCAGCACAGTGCCAGGCACTCACCCAGCACAGTGCCAGGCACTCACCCAGCACAGTGCCAGGCACTCACCCAGCACAGTGCCAGGCACTCACCCAGCTATAACTCCCCCAGTGCCAGGCACTCACCCAGCGGCTCTCAGTGCCAGGCACTCACCCAGCCAGTACCCCAACAGTGCCAGGCACTCATCCAGAGCCCCAACGGTGCCAGCCACTCACCCAGCCAGAGCCCCAACGGTGCCAGCCACTCACCCAGCCAGAGCCCCAACGGTGCCAGCCACTCACCCAGCCAGAGCCCCAACGGTGCCAGCCACTCACCCAGAGCCCCAACGATGCCAGCCAGAGCCCCAACAGTGCCAGTCACTTACCCAGACAGAGCCCCAACAGTGCCAGTCACTCACCCAGCCAGAGCCCCAACAGTGCCAGTCACTCACCCAGTCAGAGCCTTAACAGTGCCAGCCACTCACCCAGAGCCCCAACGATGCCAGCCACTCACCCAGCCAGAGCCCCAACGATGCCAGCCACTCACCCAGCCAGAGCCCCAACGATGCCAGCCACTCACCCAGCCAGAGCCCCAACGATGCCAGCCACTCACCCAGCCAGAGCCCCAACAGTGCCAACCACTCACCCAGCCAGAGCCCCAACGATGCCAGCCACTCACCCAGCCAGCGCCCCAACAGTGCCAGCCACTCACCCAGCGCCCCAACAGTGCCAGCCACTCACCCAGCCAGAGCACCAACGATGCCAGCCACTCACCCAGCCAGAGCACCAACGATGCCAGCCACTCACCCAGCCAGCGCCCCAACAGTGCCAGCCACTCACCCAGCGCCCCAACAGTGCCAGCCACTCACCCAGCCAGAGCCCCAACGATGCCAGCCACTCACCCAGCCAGAGCCCCAACAGTGCCAGTCACTCACCTAGCCAGCGCCCCAACAGTGCCAGTCACTCACCCAGCCAGAGCCCCAACGGTGCCAGCCACTCACCCAGCCAGAGCCCCAACGGTGCCAGCCACTCACCCAGCCAGAGCCCCAACGGTGCCAGCCACTCACCCAGCCAGAGCCCCAACGGTGCCAGCCACTCACCCAGCCAGAGCCCCAACTGTGCCAGCCACTCACCCAGCCAGAGCCCCAACGGTGCCAGCCACTCACCCAGCCAGAGCCCCAACGGTGCCAGCCACTCACCCAGCCAGAGCCCCAACGATGCAAGCCACTCGCCCAGCCAGAGCCCCAACAGTGCCAACCACTCACCCAGCCAGAGCCCCAACGATGCCAGCCACTCAGCCAGAGCCCCAACAGTGCCAGTCACTCACCCAGCCAGAGCCCCAACGGTGCCAGCCACTCACCCAGCCAGAGCCCTAACAGTGCCAGATCCCCACCAAGCTAGAGACACCCAGTTCCAGGCACTCACACAGGCAGGGCTACCCCGGTGCCAGGGACTTACCCAGGCCGCTGATCTCCTGGCGGATATTGAGGCGGTTCCTCTCGTCCACTATGGCTGAGATCATCTGCTGGAGGGAGCGGTCCAGACCCCCGTTCTCCTCCTCTCTCTTTCCAGCCCGGCTGTGACTCGTCTTCACCGCGGCCATCCCTCCGGGGCTGCTCTCATCGCACTGATGCCGCCTCCTCCTCCCCGGGAGAGGTCCGGTCCCTGTCTGTGTGACACCCCACCACACAGCCCCAGTCAGGCGACACTTCCGCCTCCCATAGCGGATCGGCAGGGAGCTTCCTGCAACACGCCGCCACCCAACCAATCAGCGGCCAGCTCGGCTCAGCCGAAGGCGGGGCAGACTGCAGAGTGCCAATCAGCACCCGGGCATATGCTGACGGGGCGTGGACAGCCAAGCGCAGCAGCCAATTAGGCGGCGCTTGTGGTTTAAAGGGCTACTGAGGCGGAGCTTATGGAGGTCAGGTGCCTGTGCTGAGTGGAGGATGAGCCATGTGTGCTGCAGACAACAAGTCGGCTTCAAGGTGGCCCGAGCTGTGTGTGTGTGATCTGAATTCATCATCACTGTGTCTGGGTGTGGTCCCCTTATCTGTCTCATATCTGCTGTTATATCTCCCAGAGCCACCATCACAGGGACCAGCAGCAAATCACCACAGGCTAACTCAGTATATAAATCAGATCTATCACTTCCACCATCAGACACTGTGAGCATCAGACAATTATGATGAGTGGTATGTACAATATGTGCTCCAATGTACAGTAATAATGTAAATAATGAAGTGCTGTGAGATATGTGTGTGGTATATAAATATCTATTAATAAACAACAAAATGTCAGTTATATATTGATATATAAAGACATGGATATTATCAGATAAGAGGCATACACTGACAGCTTCATATATTCATGAGCTTTGCAAAAATAACTATTAATAATTTAGGATAAACAGACCACAGCCAGGCAGTGACATGCGGTGAGGTAAATGGCTGAGGAGGCACCTGCAAGTAACAGAGCCAGATTTACACACAATTTGCGGGATGTAATGATGTCCAAGATCGCCGAAGATGCGGGAGAAAAGAGACCAGCAAGCACAGTTCCAACCCGGGTCAGTCCCCTATTCGCTGCTGCGCTGTCCCGGATTATTCCATCTACACTGCATACGGGCTGTAACACATTACCCGGTTTTCCCCGGATGGCAAAAAGCTGGACAAACTTTGTCCGGCTTTTTGCCATCCGGCAGAGTCTTTCACACACACAACGGCTTTGAGCCACATGTAACGCTGTGCGCAGCAGCAGACACAGCTTGGAAAAAAAAAACGTTTTGTGTGAAAGCTCCCCTTCACACAACTGGTCCACTGCCTACAAAGACGGCACGGCCCCGGCACGGCAGCTGGACCTTCCAGTGGATATTTCCGGCTGCAACCCAGCAGCTGGACCGGGCCATGTGAAAGGACACATTGCGCTGCATGTGTCTCTGCAGCACGGCAGCGGTAAAAAGCCGGGCGGGATTTTGCCGGGCGGCGGGAGCCGGCGTGTGTGTTTCAGCCCTACGGGTGCAATAGCGCCGGCAGTCTCAGCAGCAGCAAAAGACCCTGTAGAGACTCTGACTCCGCCCCCTCACTTCACTGGCCACGCCCCCAGATCAGTGTCTGCGCTGTAGGAACCAGGAAGCAGCGTCCCTGTGGATCTCCCCATGCTGTAAACAGGATCTGGGTCGGATGTTTACACTGCCCTTTAACCTGTGTCCTTCTCGGGATCAACCCTGCAAGCTAGCCAGGTTGGATTCCTGGGTCACTGGACTTGGATTAACCCTTTTCCATTGAGCCACGCCCCGAGTTATCACGGCAGTACCCCGGGTTTTAGTAGCAGTGGCAAAGGTCTATAAGTGAGAGTTATGCGTACAGGTGATTGCTTGACAAGCGCCATGTTATCTAATGATCTCTTTTGCAGTGCAACTTTTTGCATGTTTTACAAATAGCGGATGGATCTTGGACTTTGTTTGAGGGGCATGAATTAAAATATAAGTATGGTGGAGTTATGTTTTGTGCAGTAGTGCCATATCCAGGATAGGGTGGAATGATGGGGCTTTTTTGGAGGTACTATGGGGGTCATTCCGAGTTGGTCGGTCGTTATTTTTTTGTCGCAACAGTGCGAATAGTCGCTAATGCGCATGCGCAATGTCCGCAGTGCGACTGCGCCAAGTAAATTTGCTATGCAGTTAGGAATTTTACTCACGGCATTACAAGGTTTTTTCTTCGTTCTGGTGATCGTAATGTGATTGACAGGAAGTGGGTGTTTCTGGGCGGAAACTGGCCGTTTTATGGGAGTGTGCGAAAAAACGCTACCGTTTCTGGGAAAAACGCGGGAGTGGCTGGAGAAACGGAGGAGTGTCTGGGCGAACGCTGGGTGTGTTTGTGACGTCAAACCAGGAACGACAAGCACTGAACTGATCGCAGTGGCAGAGTAAGTCTCGAGCTACTCAAAAACTGCTAAGAAGTGTCTATTCGCAATTCTGCTAATCTTTCGTTCGCAATTTTAATATGCTAAGATTCACTCCCAGTAGGCGGCGGCTTAGCGTGTGCAAAGCTGCTAAAAGCAGCTTGCGAGCGAACAACTCGGAATGACCCCCTATGTTTTATATCATGTACACGTGCAGTATTATCCTTATTATCAGCTCCTAAGACGTTAGAAAAAAGTTCCCTGGCTTTTGTTATCCGTGATTCCTTTCACAATAGTTTTCTCCAATTTAGAGATAATTAG
Organism: Pseudophryne corroboree; assembly: GCF_028390025.1. Classification (NCBI taxonomy): domain Eukaryota; kingdom Metazoa; phylum Chordata; class Amphibia; order Anura; family Myobatrachidae; genus Pseudophryne; species Pseudophryne corroboree. Next base: position 797,740,103 of record NC_086449.1, on the reverse strand, counting down.
ACAATCTGACCTATTTACAGATTAATTAGGCCATGTAACAGGAACACGTAATCTCTGCTGCCAGAGTAAAGTACTTCCCATCCACACGTGAAGCCTGGATCACACAGCTAACATCCTAATGCTGAATATCCCCGTGTGCTTCATCAGATGTAAAGTCCCAATATTCAGACTTGTTTTGCTGTTACCCGGAGATGCTGCGTTAGTATCTTTATGCCATCTAGGTATTTTCAGATGTGTAAGCCAGGTACTCACTGGCGCTTTAACAGTGCTGGCTCATGAGATCGATACCAACCAATCAGCTTTTCTAGAATGTATTTAATAAATGCTACCTCGATGCTGATTGGTTGCTACAGTATGGGCAACTTCTCCACTCTTTTCATTACGTGAATCATCAACCCCCCCCCCCCATATTTCAAACGCAAATAAGTCACAATGCAGTTGTCAGCTCGCACCTTTATTCCCAACAGAGGTCACGCGATTGACAATGACTTTGCATTGAGTAGAGCAGGCAGGTTTGTAAAACTGCAACTCTCTAATTCAAGTAACATTGTAAGTGGGTATGGGGTCACTGGAAACAATGGGTTCCATTTTCAGATCTGCTTTCCTGCTCTCTATTGGCGTTAAAAAAAAACGTTAGTACAATACACTGTGTCACTGTGGTTATAAGCATGGCCCTGTTCTAAGGTGGATGCACAGGGGGGTATAGCGAATGCACCATGAAGCCAAGAGAAGGGTTTTTACTGCATGCAACAAAACGAGTGAAGGTCTTGGAAGGTGAAATGGACGTGGAAGGAGTCCCTCTGCTCACCTGCGTGCTCTGGAAGAAAAGACCGTATATGTTGCGCACCTCCCATCATGCGTACTGAGCTCACAGTGAATGAGAAAGAGGTCTAAAGGACAAGTAGCCACAATGTATGAAAGGCTGTAGATAACAGGAAGACCGAATGAAATGCATTGTTTAATCTCACAATTTAATTCTACAGCAGCTTAAAAATAAAGGCGAGAGAGAGCGGGCACGGGTTGGGTACAGGATACCAGCAGTGAGAATGCCGGTGTGGCATCCCAACTGCCAAAATCCTGACCGGTGTGGAGAACTGAGCCAAACCTAACTCTGCCCCCACAGCTTAACCCCCTCCCCCACAGCTAGGGTTGCCACCTCATGCATCATCGATTCCTGGAGATCGACCCTCCCAATCCCCCCCCCCCCCCCCCCCCCCCCCCCGGCGGCACCAAGCAGTGTTCATGTAAATAAAATGATGTGCCATATTTATCAAATATTTTACGTACAATCTAAATGAAACAGCTTATCTATATAAATAGGAATATAATAGTCACCACTTGGATAAATTACAGGCATTTGGCGCCTTAAAACTAGATTGTGTGAAAGAGGGAAGAACCATGGAAGTGGAAGTATTGCACACAACCTAATCACTATCACGCTTCAACAGGTGAAACAAATGTCTAACCTCTATTTGTTTCATGCATGCTCATTATAATAAGAATTTACTTACCGATAATTCTATTTCTCGGAGTCCGTAGTGGATGCTGGGGTTCCTGAAAGGACCATGGGGAATAGCGGCTCCGCAGGAGACAGGGCACAAAAAGTAAAGCTATAGGATCAGGTGGTGTGCACTGGCTCCTCCCCCTATGACCCTCCTCCAAGCCTCAGTTAGGTACTGTGCCCGGACGAGCGTACACAATAAGGAAGGATTTATGAATCCCGGGTAAGACTCATACCAGCCACACCAATCACACTGTACAACCTGTGATCTGAACCCAGTTAACAGTATGATAACAGCGGAGCCTCTGAAAGGATGGCTCACAACAATAATAACCCGATTTTTGTAACTATGTACAAGTAATGCAGATAATCCGCACTTGGGATGGGCGCCCAGCATCCACTACCTACGGACTCCGAGAAATAGAATTATCGGTAAGTAAATTCTTATTTTCTCTATCGTCCTAGTGGATGCTGGGGTTCCTGAAAGGACCATGGGGATTATACCAAAGCTCCCAAACGGGCGGGAGAGTGCGGATGACTCTGCAGCACCGAATGAGAGAACTCCAGGTCCTCCTTAGCCAGGGTATCAAATTTGTAGGATTTTACAAACGTGTTTGCACCTGACTAAATAGCCGCTCGGCAAAGTTGTAAAGCCGAGACCCCTCGGGCAGCCGCCCAAGATGAGCCCACCTTCCTTGTGGAATGGGCATTTACATATTTTGGCTGTGGCAGGCCTGCCACAGAATGTGCAAGCTGAATTGTATTACACATCCAACTAGCAAAAGTCTGCTTAAAAGCAAGAGCACCCAGTTTGTTGGGTGCATACAGGATAACAGCAAGTCAGTTTTCCTGACTCCAGCCGTCCTGGAACCTATATTTTCAGGGCCCTGACCACATCTAGCAACTTGGAGTCCTCCAAGTCCCTAGTAGGCGCAAGACACCCCAATAAGCTGGTTCAGGTGAAACACTGACATCACCTTAGGGAGAGAACTGGGGACGAGTCCGCAGCTCTGCCCTGTCCGAATGGACAAACAGATATGGGCTTTTTTGAGAAAAAAAAACCACCAATTTGACACTCGCCTGGTCCAGGCCAGGTCCAAGAGCATGTTCACTTTTCATGTGAGATGCTTCAAATCCACAGATTTGACTGGTTTTAAACCAATGTGTTTTGAGGAATCCCAGAACTACGTTGAGATCCCACAGTGCCACTGGAGGCACAAAAGGGGGTTGTATATGCAATACTCCCTTGACAAACTTCTGGACTTCAGGAACTGAAGCCAATTCTTTCTGGAAGAAAAATCGACAGGGCCGAAATTTGAACCTTAATGGACCCCAATTTGAGGCCCATAGACACTCCTGTTTGCAAGAAATGCAGGAATCGACCGAGTTGAAATTTCTTCGTGGGGCCTTCCTGGCCTCACACCACGCAACATATTTTCGCCACATGTGGTGATAATGTTGTGCGGTCACCTCCTTTCTGGCTTTGACCAGGGTAGGAATGACCTCTTCCTGAATGCCTTTTCCCTTAGGATCCGGCGTTCCACCGCCATGCCGTCAAACGCAGCTGCGGTAAGTCTTGGAACAGACATGGTACTTGCTGAAACAAGTCCCTTCTTAGCGGCAGAGGCCATAAGTCCTCTGTGAGCATCTCTTGAAGTTCCGGGTACCAAGTCCTTCTTGGCCAATCCGGAGCCATGAGTATAGTTCTTACTCCTCTACGTCTTATAATTCTCAGTACCTTAGGTATGAAAAGCAGAGGATGGAACACATACACCGACTGGTACACCCACGGTGTTACCAGAACGTCCACAGCTATTGCCTGAGGGTCTCTTAACCTGGCGCAATACCTGTCCCGTTTTTTGTTCAGACGGGACGCCATCATGTCCACCTTTGGTAATTCCCAACGGTTTACAATTATGTGGAAAACTTCCCCATGAAGTTCCCACTCTGCCGGGTGGAGGTCGTGCCTACTGAGGAAGTCTGCTTCCCAGTTTCCATTCCCGGAATGAAACACTGCTGACAGTGCTATCACATGATTTTCCGCCCAGCGAAAAGTCCTTGCAGTTTTTGCCACTGCCCTCCTGCTTCTTGTGCCGCCCTGTCTATTTACGTGGGCGACTGCCGTGATGTTTTATCCCACTGGATCAATACCGGCTGACCTTGAAGCAGAGGTCTTGCTAAGCTTAGAGCATTATAATTTTACCCTTAGCTATATTTATGTGGAGAAAAATCTCCAGACTTGATCACACTCCCTGGAAATTTTTTCCTTGTGTGACTGCTCCCCAGCCTCTCGGGCTGGCCTCCGTGGTCACCAACATCCAAAACTGAATGCCGAATCTGCGGCCCTCTAGAAGATGAGCACTCTGTAACCACCACAGGAGAGACACCCTTGTCCTTGGATATAGGGTTATCCGCTGATGCATCTGAAGATGCGATCCGGACCATTTGTCCAGCAGATCCCACTGAAAAGTTCTTGCATGAAATCTGCCGACTGGAATTGCTTCGAAGGAAGTCACCATTTTTTTTTTTTTTTTTACCATGGCCCTTGTGCAATGATGCACTGATTTTAGGAGGTTCCTGACTAGCTCGGATAACTCCCTGGCTTTCTCTTCCGGGAGAAACACCTTTTTCTGGACTGTGTCCAGAATCATCCCTAAGCACAGGAGACTTGTTGTCGGGATCAGCTGCGATTTTGGAATATTTAGAATCCACCCCTGCTGTTGTAACAGTATCCGAGATAGTGCTACTCCGACCTCCAACTGTTCCCTGGACTTTGCCCTTATCAGGAGATCGTCCAAGTAAGGGATAATTAAGACGCCTTTTCTTCGAAGAAGAACCATCATTTCGGCCATTACCTTGGTAAAGACCCGGGGTGCCGTAGACAATCCAAACGGCAGCGTCTGAAACTGATAGTGACAGTTCTGTACCACGAACCTGAGGTACCCTTAGTGATAAGAGCAAATTTGGGACATGGAGGTAAGCATCCCTGATGTCTCGGGACACCAGATAGTCCCCTTCTTCCCGGTTCGTTATCACTGCTCTGAGTGACTCCATCTTGATTTGAACCTTTGTAAGTGTTCAAATTTTTTTAGATTTAGAATAGGTCTCACCTAGCCTTCTGGCTTCAGTACCACAATATAGTGTGGAATAATACCCCTTTTCTTGTTGTAGTAGGGGTAATTTAATTATCACCTGCTGGGAATACAGCTCGTGAATTTTTTTCCCATACTGCCTCCTTGTCGGAGGGAGACCTTGGTAAAGCAGACTTCAGGAGCCTGCGCAGGGGAAACGTCTCGACATTCCAAACTGTACCCCTGGGATACTACTTGTAGGATCCAGGGGTCCTGTACGGTCTCAGCGTCATGCTGAGAGCTTGTCAGAAGCGGTGGAACGCTTCTGTTCCTGGGAATGGGCTGCCTGCTGCAGTCTTCTTCCCTTTTCTCTATCCCTGGGCAGATATGACTCTTATAGGGACGAAAGGACTGAAGCTGAAAAGACGGTGTCTTTTTCTGCAGAGATGTGACTTAGGGTAAAAACGGTGGATTTTCCAGCAGTTGCCGTGGCCACCAGGTCCGATGGACCGACCCCAAATAACTCCTCTTCCTTTATACGGCAATACACCTTTGTGCCGTTTGGAATCTGCATCACCTGACCACTGTCGTGTCCATAAACATCTTCTGGCAGATATGGACATCGCACTTACTCTTGATGCCAGAGTGCAAATATCCCTCTGTGCATCTCGCATATATAGAAATACATCCTTTAAATGCTCTATAGTCAATAAAATACTGTCCCTGTCAAGGGTATCAATATTTTTAGTCAGGGAATCCGACCAAGCCACCCCAGCTCTGCACATCCAGGCTGAGGCGATCGCTGGTCGCAGTATAACACCAGTATGTGTGTATATACTTTTTATGATATTTTTCCAGCCTCCTGTCAGCTGGCTCCTTGAGGACGGCCCTATCTATAGACGGTACCGCCACTTGTTCTGATAAGCGTGTGAGCGCCTTATCCACCCTAAGGGGTGTTTCCCAACGCGCCCTAACTTCTGGCGGGAAAGGGTATACCGCCCATATTTTCTATCGGGGGGAACCCACGCATCATCACACACTTCATTTAATTTATCTGATTCAGGAAAAACTACGGTAGTTTTTTCACATCCCACATAATACCCTCTTTTGTGGTACTTGTAGTATCAGAAATATGTAACACCTCCTTCATTGCCCTTAACGTGTGGCCCTAATAAGGAATACGTTTGTTTATTCACCGTCGACACTGGATTCAGTGTCGCTGTCTGTGTCTGTGTCGACCGACTAAAGTAAACGGGCGTTTTAAAACCCCTGACGGTGTTTTTGAGACGTCTGGACCGGTACTAATTGTTTGTCGGCCGTCTCATGTCGTCAACCGACCTTGGCGCGTGTTGACATTATCACGTAATTCCCTAAATAAGCCATCCATTCCGGTGTCGACTCCCTAGAGAGTGACATCACCATTACAGGCAATTGCTCCGCCTCCTCACCAACATCGTCCTCATACATGTCGACACACACGTACCGACACACAGCACACACACAGGGAATGCTCTGATAGAGGACAGGACCTACTAGCCCTTTGGAGAGACAGAGGGAGAGTTTGCCAGCACACACCAAAAACGCTATAATTATATAGGGACAACCTTATATAAGTGTTTTCCCTTATAGCATCTTTTTTATATATTTCTAACGCCAAATTAGTGCCCCCCCTCTCTGTTTTAACCCTGTTTCTGTAGTGCAGTGCAGGGGAGAGCCTGGGAGCCTTCCCTCCAGCCTTTCTGTGAGGGAAAATGGCGCTGTGTGCTGATGAGATAGGCCCCGCCCCTTTTTCGGCGGCCTCGTCTCCCGCTCTTAACGGATTCTGGCAGGGGTTAAATATCTCCATATAGCCCCCGGAGGCTATATGTGAGGTATTTTTAGCCAAAAAAGGTTTTCATTTGCCTCCCAGGGCGCCCCCCTCCCAGCGCCCTGCACCCTCAGTGACTGCCGTGTGAAGTGTGCTGAGAGGAAAATGGCGCACAGCTGCAGTGCTGTGCGCTACCTTAAGAAGACTGAGGAGTCTTCTGCCGCCGATTCTGGACCTCTTCTCGTTTCAGCATCTGCAAGGGGGCCGGCGGCGAGGCTCCGGTGACCATCCAGGCTGTACCTGTGATCGTCCCTCTGGAGCTAATGTCCAGTAGCCAAAGAAGCCAATCCATCCTGCACGCAGGTGAGTTCACTTCTTCTCCCCTAAGTCCCTCGTTGCAGTGATCCTGTTGCCAGCAGGACTCACTGTAAAATAAAAAAACCTAAGCTAAACTTTTCTAAGCAGCTCTTTAGGAGAGCCACCTAGATTGCACCCTTCTCGGCCGGGCACAAAAATCTAACTGAGGCTTGGAGGAGGGTCATAGGGGGAGGAGCCAGTGCACACCACCTGATCCTAAAGCTTTACTTTTTGTGCCCTGTCTCCTGCGGAGCCGCTATTCCCCATGGTCCTTTCAGGAACCCCAGCATCCACTAGGACGATAGAGAAATTATACATATATGTGTGACATGCCTGTCAGCTCTCGTTGCTCTTCTCACATGAGCCGGGCCGGCGTTACTTCACCACCGCAGCCTGGGAAAACGCTGAGGAAGAGCTGCCCATGGCAGCGTCACGGCTGCTTCGGCTCAGTCTGGGCTGAACACAGTCCTGCGAGATTTGATGTCATCATATCATGTGACAGTCACTGTAGTTCACCGAGTTCCTCAGCTGCCAAGGAGCACTGCTGGTGTTCCCAGGGTCCACTTATTCCTTGAGAATCCAGGAATCCGGGTGAAGGGAAAAGCCTCCTGGACGGTTGTCACCAAATCCCGGAGAATCCAGGAAACCAGGGAGAGGTGGCAACCCCACCCACAGCCTAACCCTCCCTTCCGCAGCCTAACCCTCCCTGCCACAGCCTAACCCTCCCTGCCACAGCCTAACCCTCCCTGCCACAGCCTAACCCTCCCTGCCACAGCCTAACTCTAACTCTCCCCTCCCGTAGCCTAACCTTCCCTCCCGCTGCCTATCCCTAACCCTCCCTTCCCGCAGCCTAACCCTAACACTCCCCTCACCCCGCAGCCTAACCCTAACCTTCCACCGCAGCCTAAACATAACCCTCCCGTCCCGAAGCCTAACCCTAACTTTCTCCCGCAGCCTAACCCTAACCCTCCCACAGCCTAACCCTAACCCTCCCCTCCCACAGCCTAACCCTCCCTGCCATACTTGCGTTCGGGATTCCGGCGTCGGCATTCTGACAGGTGTCGGTATTCTGGAGCCAGTCTTCTGACCGCCGGGATCCCGTCTGTCAGGATGCTCACTACATCCTGCGTATACCATGTCATAAATTAACACAGGAAAAAGCTGATACTGGTTGTTAAAGGCAATCCCTAAAATGCGCTATATAAGAAACTGTTAATAAATAAATAAGAATAATAAATCTCTAAAATGCAGCTCAGGTGGGAGTGTCATGATACCAGTGCAGCCACCAGCTATTTCCAGCACTAGTCGACTGTCACGATCCGCTCCTCTGTATCAGCTCACCTCATTCATATGGTATCCTGGCGTGTCCTGTGCATGCCATGTCTCATGGATCACCCTGTGCACACCATTCCCTGCATTGCCTCTATTTCCAGTTTGACTGTGTGACTAGGCCCAGCACAGCATGTGAGAGTAGCCATCTTGACTCTCATTATGTGATCACTTTTGCCCCTATCCGGTTCCTGCATTATTCCACATAATCACAGCAGCCCATCCACTTCCAGGGCAGCCTATTGAAACCCTTCCAGTTCACCTATGCATTGCCAGATCAACAAGTCATATTACTGACTTCCTGGTTCTTGGTCTGCAGCTGGCCTGCAGTCTCCCTGTGATTACTGAGGGGTTTTTTTTCTCCCTGGATTCCATTCTCCTCACAATTACAGTTTTGCCTATGTTTCATGGGTATCCGGACTCCAGGTCGACACCAATTAGGTTGACACCTATTAGGTCGACACCCCTTGGTTGACAGTGGATAGGTCGACACTATAAATAGGGAGGGGTATTTCTGAACAAGAAAAAAAGGCATTTGGTTTCCCCCAGCACCCTGAATGATAACAGTAACCAGATATAAATCCCACATAATAACAGAATTCAGAGATCTTCGTTACACATATTTGCGCAAATGTGTGGCTAAGCCCCAAAGCCGCATCAAGGCGTCCCTGTATATTTGGGGTCCCTAGCGCTATATCTAGGTGCAGGGTGTGGCACCTCAAAACACCAGCATAAGCCAGAAAGCCCAGCGTAGCATACCAGTGAAAAAACTATAGTGTTAATAAATTAGTATTTAGGAAGCCGAAGCTATAGAGAGGGTGATACAAACATGAAATGTAATTAAAATAGAGAAATAGTGTTAAAAAATTAATAAGTGAAAAGTGTTAATAGAATGTAAAGGTATGTCACACTAAAGCCATCCAGCTCAGCCAGTCCAGAGGCACCACACCTCACACCTCCATTACCCCAATCTGGGTCTAATATTAACCAGCAAGGAGCCACATGATAATGGCTCCTTACTACAATATGTCTAAGCTAAGAGCTACCTACCTTGGAGCAACCCCATAATGCTCCATGTGGCATGTCAGGGCCTGCACCTCCTCCTAATGCAGGAACCTCTCTGCCTCTCGCAACAGACATATATATTGGTAGATGCTCAATTAGCTTAGTGATATCATTCAGGTGCTCGAAAGGGAGGGGTATTTCTGAGCAAGAAAAAAAGGCATTTGGTTTCCTCCAGCACCCTGAATGATAACCGTAACCAGATATAAATTCCACATGATAATAGAATTCAGAGATCTTCGTTACACATATTTGTGACACTGGCAAAGAGTGAACCAGTTGCTAGAGCTTCCTGCTAGCTTCAGATATCAGGTACATGAGCTGCCGTCTCCTGCAACAAGTGGAGCATTTTCAGGGCAATCTGCTCCGTGACCACTTTCACTCTGGTTCTGGTCCATGGCATCTGCGATGCAGAGTGGAAATTCACCAAGTAGGCTGCTCATCTTCTACCTCTGGTCTGCCCCATTTTATTTACTGATTTCCTTAGAGGTAGACTCCCACCGTCATGGTGTCTCAATGAGTAAAGGCGGACAAGGCTGCTTTGAATGCTTTAGAGATATTGGGGTTCCTTCATCAAGATCTCAATGTCCTTACACCACCTGGCTGCCTTCTTAGACATCCAATATGGGAAGATTTGTATCCATTTTACTCAGTGGACCTGAGACCCACCATTACTTCTCCATGGGTCTGGGATCCACTAATCTCTCTGCTATTGGTGGTAGAGTTCAGATTCATGGAGCCACCTCATTATGGATTCCCTTTCTTGGGACACTGCCCAATATTCCGTACCCTTGGGGATATGAATGCTTCCTCACCAATGTAGTATTTAGGCAGATCCCTCTATATCTATACTCTTAATGTTGGGGTCACTGCTCCTAAATCACAACCCAATACACAGCTTATGCTGTATATCAACTCTATCTATTCCGGAACCCAGGAAGTCCTTAGTCCTAACCTATTGTTGGTGTCATGTCTCCAGGACCTTATTCATGGTACTGCTTTCACCCTAACCCAATGCAGGCTTCAGTTCTTTAAAATCCTTCTTGTGGGTCATTGGCCAATGATCCACACTGCTTGTACAGTAAGTACTCCCTCATTGAGCCAGTACCTATTTTGGATCCATACACAAGACCTGCATGGAGCGAAGAAGAAAGTACTGTAGATCTCCATTCTTGGCAGTCCAGCTTCAAAGTCACCTCACTTTCGGCAGGCACACACATCCACAAGAACTTCAGATAAGCAATAAAAGCTATAGTTTTGGCAGCAATTCTTCATATTCACCCAACTTTTGGCAGGCACACACCTACACAAGGCCTGCAGGGAATGAAGAAGGATGTAGCACTCCAGTCTTTGCAGTACGTCTCTGTGGCTTCAAATCCATGCAATAAGGGTTATTCGGGTTTGTTAGCATACCAAAGAATCACACTAATTGGCAAAACCATGTTGCATTACAGGTGGGCAGATGTAATGTGCAGAGAGAGTTAGATTTGGGTGGGTTATATTGTTTCTGTGCATGATAAATACTGGCTGTTTTAATTTTACACTGCAATTTAGATTTCAGTTTAAACACACCCCACCGAAATCTAACTCTCTCTGCACATGTTACATCTGCCCCACCTGCAGCGCAACATGGTTTTGCTCATTAGTGTGCTTTTTTGGTTTGCTAACAACTCTGAATAAGGAGCAATATAATAAAATCTAATATGATCCTAGAAGATTCAGTAAACTGCGTGACATCCAGATTGAAACAACGGGCCTAATTCAGAGTTGATTGCAGAAGCAAATTTGTTAGCAGTTGGGCAAAACCATGTGCACTGCAGATGTAACATGTGCAGAGAGGGTTAGATTTCGGTGGGGTGTGTTCAAACTAAAATCTAAATTGCAGTGTAAAAATAAAGCAGCCAGTATTTACCCTGCACAGAAACAAAAAAAAACCACCCAAATCTAACTCTCTCTGCACATGTTATATCTGCCCCACCTGCAGTGCACATGGGGGGTCATTCCGACCCGTTCCCACGCTGCGGTTCATCGCAGCGGTGCGAATGGGTCGGAACTGCGCATGCACGGCGGCCGCATTGCACAGGTGCGTTGTTGCCCGGCAACGCCGCGTATGAAGAAAGCGGTCGCAGCGGCGATCACAAGAAGATTGACAGGAGGAAGGCGTTCTGGGGCGTCAACTCACCATTTTCCGGGCACGGAGATCCGAACGCAGGCGTGTCCAGGCATTTGGAGGGAGGATGTCTGACGTTAATTCCGGGACCTTCATCGCTGGATCCTTCATCGCAAAGGGTAAGTAATTGCAGGGCTAGTCTTGTTTTACACAAAACTTTTTTTTAGCATAGCAGGGCTGCACAAGCGATCGCAGCCTTGCTATGCTAAAATACACTCCCCCATAGGCGGCGTCTAGTTGATCGCTCCAGCAGCAAAAAGTTGCTACGTGCGATCAACTCGGAATGAGGGCCCTGGTTTTGCCCAACTGCTAGCAAATTTGCTGCTGCGATCAACTCTGAATTACCCCCTATGTAAAGTGACAATCAGCCAACGGTGTAGCTAGATCATTGTTACATGTTACAGGACACGTGATTTGTCAGTAACAATTTGTTCTCGCCGACAAATCTAGTTATCAGACCAGTCGTGTTCAGCAGACTAAATGACATGTTATCCCTTCAGCTGTCTCAGGTATAGTATTAATTCCAGTATGGGTTCACTGACGCTGCAATACGTTTCCTGGCTTCACTTTATGTCCATGTGCTTGAAGACTCTGTCTTCTGCTGTCATATTACAGGGAAAATAATCTTATTTCCCCTTTGTATTTGTGGGCTAAATATATTAAAGAGATAAACGTATAATAATCATGTTACAAGAATTTCACAAGCTTCTAGAAATATAGACACTGCCTGCCCTGTGCAAAAAGTTTTAAAGGGTGATTTCTCTCTGCAGCATTTTTATTGTCATTGTGTTATGATAGAGACACAAAGTTTTCTGGGATACAACTGTATCTAATGCAGACGTAACCAGTACCAAACACAACAACCTTGTTTGCTTGATCGTATAAAGACATGGCTGAGGGAAACAGAGAGGTGCAGGATGCAGGCCAGCAATGCGCTTGGTTCTCAGTATACTGCGCATATGCCAAAGTAGGCAGTCCGTGACTACACATGCGTTGGTTCAGGCAGATGCACACAGGAGGAAATCGCCAGTGCATATGGATTGATCAATCCGTAGATAGAACGCACTTTTGGGCATATTTATCAATATTATTTTTACTAAAATAATGTGAAAAGGGGTGTTTTAACACCCATTTCACATTATTTTAGTATCACCTAAATCAGAGGTTCTCAAACTCGGTCCTCGGGGGCACACACAGTGCATGTTTTGCAGGTCTCCTCACAGAATCGCAAGTGAAATAATTAGCTCCACTTGTGGACCTTTTAAAATGTGTCAGTAAATAATTAATACACCTGTGCACCTGCTGGGTTACCTGCAAAACATGCACTGTGTGGGCTCCCGAGGACCGAGTTTGAGAACCTCTGACCTAAATCATAGGTCTGCAAAATCGGTCCTCATTACCCCACATATTTTGCAGGTAACCCAGCAGGTACACAGGTGTAATAATTACTCACAGACACATTTTAAAAGGTCCGCAGGTGGAGTTAATTATTTCACTTGTGATTCTGTGAGGAGACCTGCAAAACATTCACTGTGTGGGGTAATGAGGACCGAGTTTGCAGACCTATGACCTAAATAAATCAAAGAGCAATTGGATGAGAATTCACAAAATTCTCCTCCAAGACCTTAAAATAGGATTTTAAATACCTACCGGTAAATCATTTTATTGTAGTCCATAACTGATAAGGGATATTGGGGAAAGATTTTGTATGATGGGGTATAGATGCGTCCAAAGGAGCCGGTGCACTTTAAATTTCTTCAACTGGGTGTGCTGGCTCCTCCCCTCTATGCCCCCTCCCACAGGCAGTTATAGGTAAAACAGTGCCCGAAGGAGAAGGACATACTTGAGAGAAGGAACATAACAACAATTAGTGTGGTGAGATTTACACACCAGCACACCATAACAAAACTGGGCCAGCAACTGCTGGCAACATAAACAGCAACCGCTGAACAGGTAACACCAAACAGAGAACCTTCAGAAAGTCACCGCACTGAGGTGGGCGCCCAATATCCCTTATGGACCACGAGAAAATGATTTACCGGTAGGTATTTAAAATCCTATTTCTCTATCGTCCTAAGTGGATGCTGGGGTTCCTGAAAGGACCATGGGGATATAGCGGCTCCGCAGGAGACAGGGCACAAAAGTAAAGCTTTTACAGGTCAGGTGGTGTGTACTGGCTCCTCCCCCTATGACCCTCCTCCAGACTCCAGTTAGATTTTTGTGCCCGGCCGAGAAGGGTGCAATTCTAGGTGGCTCTCATAAAGAGCTGCTTAGAGAGTTTAGCTTAGGTTTTTTATTTTACAGTGATTCCTGCTGGCAACAGGATCACTGCAACGAGGGACAGAGGGGAGAAGAAGTGAACTCACCTGCGTGCAGGATGGATTGGCTTCTTGGCTACTGGACATGAAGCTCCAGAGGGACGATCACAGGTACAGCCTGGATGGTCACCGGAGCCACGCCGCCGGCCCCCTCACAGATGCTGAAGCAAGAAGAGGTCCAGAATCGGCGGCTGAAGACTCCTGCAGTCTTCTTAAGGTAGCGCACAGCACTGCAGCTGTGCGCCATTTTCCTCTCAGCACACTTCACACGGCAGTCACTGAGGGTGCAGGGCGCTGGGAGGGGGGCGCCCTGGGAGGCAAATGAAAACCTTTAAAAAGGCTAAAAATACCTCACATATAGCCCCAGAGGCTATATGGAGATATTTACCCCTGCCTAAATGTACTAAATAGCGGGAGACGAGCCCACCGAAAAAGGGGCGGGGCCTATCTCCTCAGCACACGGCGCCATTTTCTGTCACAGCTCCGCTGGTCAGGAAGGCTCCCAGGTCTCTCCCCTGCACTGCACTACAGAAACAGGGTATAACAGAGAGGGGGGGCAAAATAAATGGCAATATATTAATATAAAAGCAGCTATAAGGGAGCACTTAATCATAAGGCTATCCCTGTCATATATAGCGCTTTTTGGTGTGTGCTGGCAGACTCTCCCTCTGTCTCCCCAAAGGGCTAGTGGGTCCTGTCTTCGTATAGAGCATTCCCTGTGTGTCTGCTGTGTGTCGGTACGTGTGTGTCGACATGTATGAGGACGTTATTGGTGTGGAGGCGGAGCAATTGCCAAATATGAGGATGTCACCTCCTAGGGGGTCGACACCAGAATGGATGCCTTTATTTGTGGAATTACGGGATAGCGTCAACTCGCTTAAGCAGTCGTTTGCCGACATGAGGCGGCCGGACACTCAATTAGTGCCTGTCCAGGCGCCTCAAACACCGTCAGGGGCTGTAAAACGCCCCTTGCCTCAGTCGGTCGACACAGACCCAGACACAGGCACTGATTCCGGTGGTGAAGGTGACGAATCAACTGTATTTTCCAGTAGGGCCACACGTTATATGATTTTGGCAATAAAGGAGATGTTACATTTAGCTGATACTACAGGTACCACTAAACAGGGTATTATGTGGGGTGTGAAAAAACTACCAGTAGTTTTTACCGAATCAGAAGAATTAAATGACGTGTGTGATGAAGCGTGGGGTGCCCCGATAAAAAACTGCTAATTTCAAAGAAGTTATTGACTTTATACCCTTTCCCGCCAGAGGTTAGGGAGCGCTGGGAAACACCTCCTAGGGTGGACAAAGCGCTAACACGCTTATCAAAACAAGTGGCGTTACCCTCTCCTGAGACGGCCGCACTTAAAGATCCATCAGATAGGAGGATGGAAAATATCCAAAAAGGTATATACACACATGCAGGTGTTATACTACGACCAGCTATTGCGACTGCCTGGATGTGCAGTGCTGGGGTAGTTTGGTCAGAGTCCCTGATCGAAAATATTGATACCCTGGACAGGGACAATATTTTACTGTCGTTAGAACAAATAAAGGATGCATTTCTTTATATGCGTGATGCACAGAGAGATATCTGCACACTGGCATCACGGGTAAGTGCTATGTCCATTTCGGCCAGAAGAGCTTTATGGACACGACAGTGGACAGGCGATGCGTAGAGGAGTTATTTGGGGTCGGTCTATCGGATTTGGTGGCCACGGCTATGGCCGGGAAATCCACCTTTCTACCTCAAGTCACTCCCCAACAGAAAAAGGCACCGACCTTTCAACCGCAGCCCTTTCGTTCATTTAAAAATAAGAGAGCAAAGGGCTATTCATATCTGCCACGAGGCAGAGGACGAGGGAAGAGACAGCAACAGGCAGCTCCTTCCCAGGAACAGAAGCCCTCCCCGGCTTCTACAAAAGCCTCAGCATGACGCTGGGGCTTCGCAAGCGGACTCGGGGGCGGTAGGCGGTCGTCTCAAGAATTACAGCGCGCAGTGGGCTCACTCGCAGGTAAATCCCTGGATCCTGCAGATAATATCTCAGGGGTACAGGTTGAAATTAGAGACAGAGCCACCTCGCCGTTTCCTGAAGTCTGCTTTACCAACGTCCCCCTCAGAAAGGGAGACGGTTTTGGAAGCCATTCACAAGCTGTATTCTCAGCAGGTGATAGTCAAGGTACCTCTTCTACAACAAGGGAAGGGGTATTATTCCACTCTTTTTGTGGTATCGAAGCCGGATGGCTCGGTAAGGCCTATTCTAAATCTGAAGTCCTTGAACCTGTACATAAAGAAGTTCAAGTTCAAGATGGAGTCACTCAGAGCAGTGATAGCGAACCTGGAAGAAGGGGACTTTATGGTATCCTTGGACATCAAGGATGCGTATCTCCACGTTCCAATTACCCCTCACACCAGGGGTACCTCAGGTTCGTTGTACAAAACTGTCACTATCAGTTTCAGACGCTGCCGTTTGGTTTGTCCACGGCACCTCGGGTCTTTACAAAGGTAATGGCCGAGATAATATTTCTTCTTCGAAGAAAAGGCGTATTAATTATCCCATACTTGGACGATCTCCTAATAAGGGCAAGGTCCAGAGAACAGCTAGAGATGGGTTTAGTACTATCTCAAGAGGTGCTAAAGCAGCACGGATGGATTCTGAATATTCCAATATCCCAATTAATGCCGACAACTCGTCTGCTGTTCCTGGGGATGATTCTGGACACAGT
Source organism: Pseudophryne corroboree (assembly GCF_028390025.1). NCBI lineage: Eukaryota > Metazoa > Chordata > Amphibia > Anura > Myobatrachidae > Pseudophryne > Pseudophryne corroboree. The sequence goes on along the minus strand of NC_086449.1, from coordinate 797,723,761 downwards.
TCAGAAAAAGGTTTTTCTTCCCGAAGAAAAAGCCAAGGAGTTATCTGACCTGGTCAGGAACCTCCTAAAACCAGGAAAGGTGTCTGTACATCAATGCACAAGAGTCCTGGGAAAAAATGGTAGCTTCTTACGAAGCAATCCCTTTCGGCAGATTCCATGCAAAGGGATCTGTTGGACAAATGGTCAGGGTCGCATCTTCAGATGCACCTGCGGATAACCCTGTCGCCGAGGACAAGGGTATCCCTTCTGTGGTGGTTGCAGGAGGCTCATCTATTGGAGGGCCGCAGATTCGGCATGCAGGATTGGATCCTGGTGACCACGGATGCCAGCCTGAGAGGCTGGGGAGCAGTCACACAGGGAAGAAATTTCCAGGGAGTGTGGTCGAGCCTGAAAAAGTCTCTTCACATAAGCATTCTGGAACTAAGAGCAATCTACAATGCTCTAAGCCAGGCGGAACCTCTGCTTCAAGGAAGACCGGTGTTGATCCAGTCGGACAACATCACGGCAGTCGCCCATGTAAACAGACAGGGCGGCACAAGAAGCAGGAGGGCAATGGCAGAAGCTGCCAGGATCCTTCGCTGGGCGGAGAATCACGTGATAGCACTGTCAGCAGTATTCATCCCGGGCGTGGACAACTGGGAAGCAGACTTCCTCAGCAGACACGACCTTCACCCGGGAGAGTGGGTACTTCATCCAGAAGTTTTCCACATACTATTAAACCGTTGGGTAAAACCAATGGTGGACATGATGGCGTCTCGCCTCAACAAAACACTGGACAGGTATTGCGCCAGGTCAAGAGATCCGCAGGCAATAGCTGTGGACGCGCTGGTAACACCTTGGGTGTACCAGTCGGTATATGTGTTTCCTCCTCTGCCTCTCATACCAAAGGTATTGAGGATTATACGGCAAAGAGGAGTAAGACTAGTGGCTCCGGATTGGCCAAGAAGGACTTGGTACCCGGAACTTCAAGAGATGGTCACGGACGATCCGTGGCCTCTACTTCTGAGAAGGGACCTGCTTCAGCAGGGTCCTTGTCTTTTTCAAGACTTACCGCGGCTGCGTTTGACGGCATGGCGTTTGAATGCCAGATCCTAAAAGGAAAAGGCATTCCAGAAGAAGTCATTCCTACCTTGATAAAGGCAAGGAAGGAAGTCACCGCGAAGCATTATCGCCGTATTTGGCGAAAATATGTTGCGTGGTGCGAGCAGCGGAGTGCTCCGATGGAGGAATTTCAACTGGGTCGTTTTCCTACATTTCCTGCAATCAGGATTGTCTATGGGTCTCAAATTGGGATCTATTAAGGTTCAAATTTCGGCCCTATCAATATTCTTCCAAAAAGAATTGGCCTCAGTCCCTGAGGTCCAGATTTTTATCAAAGGAGTACTGCATATACAGCCTCCTGTGGTGCCTAAGGTGGCACCGTGGGATCTAAATGTAGTTTTAGATTTCCTCAAATCCAATTGGTTTGAACCACTAAAGAATGTGGATTTGAAATATCTCACATGGAAAGTGACTATGTTACTGGCCCTGGCTTCGGCCGGGAGAGTATCTGAACTGGCGGCTTTGTTTTATAAAAGCCCTTATTTAATTTTCTATTCGACATAGGGCAGAGCTGCGGACGCGTCCGCATTTTCTCCCTAAGGTGGTATCAGCGTTTCACCTGAACCAGCCTATTGTAGTGCCTGCGGCTACAGACGACTTGAAGGACTCCAAGTTGTTGGACGTTGTCAGAGCCTTAAAAATATACATTTAAAGGACGGCTGGAGTCAGAAAATCTGACTCGCTGTTTATACTGTATGCACCCAACAAGTTGGGTGCACCTGCTTCTAAGCAGTCGATTGCTCGTTGGATTTGTAACAAAATTCAACTTGTACATTCTGTGGCAGGCCTGCCACAGCCTAAATCTGTTAAGGCCCATTCCGCAAGGAAGGTGGGCTCATCTTGGGCGGCTGCCCGAGGGGTCTCGGCATTACAACTCTGCCGAGCAGCTACGTGGTCAGGGGAGAACACGTTTGTAAATTTTTACAAATTTGATACCCTGGCAAAGGAGGACCTGGAGTTCTCTCATTCGGTGCTGCAGAGTCATCCGCACTCTCCCGCCCGTTTGGGAGCTTTGGTATAATCCCCATGGTCCTTTCAGGAACCCCAGCATCCACTTAGGACGATAGAGAAAATAAGAATTTACTTACCGATAATTCTATTTCTCGGAGTCCGTAGTGGATGCTGGGCGCCCATCCCAAGTGCGGATTATCTGCAATACTTGTACATAGTTATTGTTAACTAATTCGGGTTATTGTTTAGGAAGCCATCTTTCAGAGGCTCCTCTGTTATCATACTGTTAACTGGGTTTAGATCACAAGTTGTACGGTGTGATTGGTGTGGCTGGTATGAGTCTTACCCGGGATTCAAAATCCTCCCTTATTGTGTACGCTCGTCCGGGCACAGTACCTAACTGGAGTCTGGAGGAGGGTCATAGGGGGAGGAGCCAGTACACACCACCTGACCTGTAAAAGCTTTACTTTTGTGCCCTGTCTCCTGCGGAGCCGCTATATCCCCATGGTCCTTTCAGGAACCCCAGCATCCACTACGGACTCCGAGAAATAGAATTATCGGTAAGTAAATTCTTATTTTTCTCTAGCATCCATAAGGGATATTGGGAACAGATTTAGTACGATGGGGATGTCCCAAAGCTTCCAGAACGGGCAGGAATGTGCGGAGACTGCTGTAGTACCGCCTGCCCAAACTGGGTTTATCCTTTGGCCAGGGTATCAAATTTGTAGAATTTCACAAAAGTGTTCTTCCCCGACCAGGTAGCTGCGTGGCATTAGCAGGCCGAGACTCCACGGGCAGCCGCCCAGGAAGAGCCCACTGACCTTGTAAAGTGGGCCTTCAGAGACTGAAGAACAGGTAAGGCTGCCGACAAATAGGCCTGTTGGATAGTAAGCCTAATCCAACGAGCAATGGTCTGCTTTGAAGCAGGACAACCCTCTTTCTGCGCATCATAAAGCATGAATAAGGAATCTATCTTTCTGACCCGAGCTGTGCGCCTGACATAGATCTTCAAAGCACACACAACATCCAAAGACTCCGGAGGAGCCAAAGCATCAGAACAGGACAGAACCACAATAGGTTGATTCAGGTGGAATGCGGAGACAACCTTCGGCAGGAACTGCTGTCTAGTCCGGAGCTGCGCTCTGTCCTCGTAAAAGACCAAGTAGGGACTTTTACACGATAAGGCCAAGGCGACGTCAGCGCATCCACTGCACTCGCCTGAGGGTCTCTGGTTCGCAAGCAGTAGCAGCGAAGCTTCTTGCTGAGGTGAGACGCCATCATGTCGATCTGCGGGTATCCCCACCTGTCGACAATCTGTTGAAACACCTGAGGATGTAATCCCCACTCCCCCGGGTGGAGGTCGTGGTGACTCAGGAAGTCCGCTTCCCAGTTGTCCACTCCTGGAATGCAAATTGCGGACAGCACTCTTGCATTTCTTTCTGCCCAGAGAAGTATTTTTGATACTTCTCACATGCAGGCCCTGCTTTTTGTCCCTCCCTGTCAATTGACATATGCCACTGCCATGGCGTTGTCCGACTGAACCTGGATCACCTGATCCCTGAGTAGAGGGGAGGCCTGAATCAGAGCATTGTAGATAGCCCAAAGTTCCATAATGTTGATCGGAAGTAGGGCCTCTTGGGCAGACCACCTGCCCTGGAACTGCCCCCCCCCCCCCGGGTGACAGCTCCCCATCCACTCAGTCTCGCATCCGTCGTGAGGAGGATCCAATCCTGAATCCCAAAACGTCGACCTTCCAGCAGGTTGGAAGACTGTAACCACCACAGGAGTGAAATCCCGGCCTCGAGTGACAGCTGAATCATCCGGTGCATCTGAAGATGTGAACCGGACTTGTTCAGGATGTCCAATTGGAAGGGTCTGGCATAGTACCTTCCGAACTGTATCGCCTCGTACGAGGCCACCATTTTTCCCAACAATTTTATGCAAAGATGAATGGAAACTCGAGCAGGTCGGAGAACCATGCGAATCCACTCTTGAAGTGTTCTCACCTTGTCCTCTGGGAGGAACACTCTCTGAGCTACCGTATCCAGTATCATACCCAGAAACAGGAGCCTTTGAGACGGTTCCAGTTGAGACTTGTGTAGATTGAGGATCCACCCGTGGTGAGACAGAAGTTGGATAGTGCAATCTATATGGAGCAGTAGAAGCTCCCTGGAACTCACTTTTATCAGGAGATCGTCCAGGTAAGGGACAATGTTGACCCCTTGGACTCTGAGCTGGAACATCATTTCCGCCATCACCTTCGTGAACACTCTCGGAGCTGTAGACAGGCCAAAGAGCAATGCCTGAAACTGTTAGTGCTTGTTCAGTGTCACGCTCAGTGGAGTTTGAGGTTCCGACAACCGAGCTTGAGCTGGGAGGGCAGCTGACTGTGTAGGAAGTAGATGAGGTGGTTGAATGTAGTTCTTCCCCATAAGGTGGAGGCCTAGTAGGTGTTAGAGTTGGCTGGAGAGCACAAGAAAGAGTGAGGACTGTGTAGGAGGATGACTGTATCTTTAATGAAGAAACAATTGTACACTGATACTTGAGGAATTAGAAGACACGGGAAAAAGAACTGGAGTCTATGGTTAAACGACTTGAGAAATGGAGCTGAAGATCACCGGTATTTGAGGATCTGAAAGACTGTGGCTTGTGGTGGGTAGACGAGGCTGAAGGAGTCTGGGTTTTGAAGAACTTTGACTGTGTCTAGAGCTTGGAAAGCGAGGCTGAAGAACTCAGATTCGGAAGAAACGAAGACTGTGGCTTGGGCTTGCGAGACGCCCGCAGGAACCCCTGTTTAGCACCTGAAGCCCTTTAATGACCGGGAGCCCCGGGAGCACCTCTACAAGTGGCGACGGGTTAAGCGACAGGACTACAGCAGCAATAGATCACGGACTGAAGATAGCAACCGGAGCCGGGGAACCAGGAGTAGCCTGGGAGCACAGAGCTGGAGCACCTTTCACAGGAAAGTAATTTGAAGCACTGGCACTCTCTCCCTGAGCCAGCCCCATTTTATAAGGGAAAACTGCACCGGATTGGCTGGAAGCAGTGTGGATTCAATTGGCAGATCACAGGTCTCCAACATGGCCGCCCCCAGCACTTGGGACATTTTAAGCTGCAGCACTTTAGCACAGCTCCGGCCCCGACTTCCTGAAACAGAATCACTGCCAGAGGGCTCTGCTGCAGCGACTACCCGCCGCAGCGCCTGGCTCGCCAGACCCCGGCCCCCAACCTTCGTAAGCTGCACACGCGCCCAAGGACTTGCTGCAAGCAGCACCCCGCCGCCACAACCGCGCTAACCACCAGGTTGGCAACCCCTGGGAGACTGCGCCGGGGGTAAGGCTCTGGACACTGACAGTTCAGTAGGGCGAACCGCAGATAGGCCTGATGAGGAGGCCAAATTGGGATATGTAGGAAGGCGTCCTTGATATCCAGGGATACAAGGAATTCCTGTTGTTCCAGGCCCGTGATCACCGCTCTCAAAGATTCCATCTTGAATTTGAAAACCTTCAGGTAAGGATTCAAGGACTTCAGATTCAAAATGGGTCTCACAGACCCGTCTGGTTTTGGCACTACAAACAGACTGGAGTAGTAACCTTGTCCTTGCTGTAGCAGGGGTACTGGAACAATGACCCGGGACTGGACCAACTTGTCGATGGCCAGTAGTAGCGTAACACGCATATTTTCCAAAACTGGCAAGCCTGATTTGAAAAATCGTTGTGGAGGAGCACCGTCGAACTCTAGCTTGTAACCCTGAGAGATAAGGTCCCTTACCCAGGCATCTTGGCAGGAACCGTCTCAGATGTGGCTGTATTCACGTAACCGAGCTCCCACCATGAGATCCCCTCGGGGTGGGTGGGCACCGTCATGCCGAAGTATTTGTGGAAGCTGAACTGGTGCTTTGTTCCTGAGAGCCAGCCAAGGCTGGTTTCTTAGGTTTACCTCTGCAGCCTCTAGCTGCATTGGAGGCACCCCGGGCCCTAGATCGAAATCTGGAGGAACAAAAGGCCTTTGTAGATGATCCTGGGTAAATACGCCTAGCAGGCAGAGCCTCTGAAGGGAGAAACGTGGATTTCCCAGCAGTAGCTTTGGAGATCCATGCATCCAATTCACCTCTGAAGAGCCATTCACCTGTGACCGGAAGAGATTCCACATTACGTTTGGAGTCAGCGTCTGCAATCCACTGACGCAACCATATTGCTCTGCGTGCAGACACAGCCATAGCAGTGGTTCTAACATTTATATTGCCAATCTCTTTAAGGGAGTTACAGAGGACTCTTGCCGTGTCCTGAATCTGTTTTAGGAAAGTTACAGTAGTAACCAAGGTCATATCACCTGAAAGACCCTCTTGAATCTGATTAGCCCATGTATGAATGGCATGTGTTATCCAGCAACCAGCAATGACCGGTCTTTGAGCTACACCTGCAACAGTGTAGATAAAATAGAGACCACTCTAAAATCTCCTATAACCTGGGTCCTTTACCGTAACAGAGCCCGGAGCAGGGAGCACCGCCTTTTTAGAAAGGCGAGAAACTGAGACGTCTACTGCTGGAGATTCGTCCCAGAATTTTCTGCCTTCGGGGGGCAAATGGGAAGGTATTTAAAAACCTTTTGGACACCTGATATTTTTAATCTGGATTTTTCCAGGCTAATTTAAATAAATCGTCCAATTCTTTGGAAGCAGGAAAGGTGACTGTCAGTTTGTCTTGTGGGAGTAAAAATGACTGCTGATTAGTAGTGTCCTCCAGGGGGTGCTTCAGCACATCCCGTATAGCCAATATGAGGGGTTTTATACCCTGTGTAGGGGTGGAATCGCCACTAATGGGATCCCCATCATCCCCATCCACCTGTACATCATCATCAGAATCTGATAGGATTGCAGGCAAAGCACGTTTTTGTGCACCTGTAGAGAGCGGGGGATGGGAAGCATCAGTCTTGGCAGTTAGGCTAGCCACTGCTTGTTGCAATTCTTGTGTTTTATTGGCATTGGCAGTGAGATGAGATGACATATCCGACATCATGGTTTTTATAGCCCCCAGCCAGGAAGGTTCTGGACTCTCCCCCATATTGTTATCAGCATTTTGTGATGACTGACTACACTGCTCACAGGATATGGAGCCAGATGAACTAGGGGAGAATCTGGCATTACATACATTGCATGACTTCTGTTTCACCATAATGAAAGACAGAATCAATACACATACAACACAGACTGAATACAATACAAGCCTGCCCTACTGCATGTGAGAGGAGACACAGAAGAGTAGACACCAGCACACCCAATGCTGTACAGCCCCAGTGAGACTGTCAGCGTTTTATGTAGTAACATATAACAGTGATACTGCTGTACAGAGAATTCCCCAAAGGAATGTAAACTGTGCACTAATAGTGGCTCTCCCCCTCTACACCCGGTACCAGTAATCCTGTGACCGTTTTGAGGAGCTGCATGAGGCTGCTGCTGCTTATGTAGAGGAAGGCGCCAAAAAGCAGCTGAGCCCACTCTGATGTAGCTCCGTCCCCCACTATGGCGCTGGAGCTACTAATAAGTTTCATACTGGCAATGTCTCCACAGGCTGTGTAGCCTCACATAAATGCTTGGTACAACACCCCTCCAGCCAGTCTCACGCAGGAGCACACGCGGGTCACCCTCAGGAGGGACCCGCATGCCTCACCCACATTTCTGCCACACAATGAACCGGGGCCCTCAGTTTATACTCACCACAATGATCACCTTCAGGCTCTGTTAGGGGTGTGTGGCAAGCTGCGGCTGCGATAGCTAAGGCGCAGTGCCCCGCTGAACAAACAGCCCCTCAGGACGGTGGTCCTGAAGCGGAGAAGCGGCTCTGCACCTCATGAGGCCGGTAACCCCCCCCCCCCCCTAACTCCCACGGCGCAGGTATGCTGTTGCCCAAACAGTATACCGAAATAAGTAAAAGTTTAAATGAAGTTGAAGAAAAACTCTGGAGCTTGCAGAGTGTACATCCTCTCCTGAGGGCACTTTTTTCGAAACTGCCTGTGGTAGGGGGCATAGAGGGGAGGAGCCAGCACACCCAGTTGAAGAAATTTAACGTGCACTGGCTCCTTTGGACCCGTTTACACTCCATCGTACTAAATCTGTCCCCAATATCTCTTATGGATGCTAGAGAAATTCACATTATTTTTAAATACGCGGATCACATTTCCCATGCTTGTAATAGGAAATGTCATCTGCCCAAATTTACTAAAAGTAAATTGTAATACAATACCGGAGGGAGCCCTGTGATAATAATGTCATATTCAGATAGCGTTATCAGGGCTTCCTCCATTTCTCATACTCTAGCTCAGTGACAGCTGTGCTCATCAACACTGCCTGTGATCAGCCATGTGTGTGTGATAGCCCGCAGGCTGATTACTGAAGGAAAAATAAAGAAAAAAAAATTATAAAATAAAATTTACCTGCATGCTGCTGCAGCCGTGGATCGGTGCCAGCTCTTTCTTTATGGTGGTCATTACGAGTTAATCGTAGCTGTGCTAAGTTTAGCACAGCTACGATCCTTAATTCAGACATGCGGGGGACGCACAGCACAGGGCTAGTCTGCCCCACATGTCAGTGCCAGCCCCCCCCCCCCCCCCCCCCGCACAAATAATACTTTTGTATTTGAGGAGTAACTCCCGGGCAGCGCAGCTCCTGCGGCTGGCCAGGAGTTACTCGTTGCTCCCACTGGCCGCAGCGGCTGCGTGACACGTCACGCAGCCGCCCCCGAACGGTCCGGCCACGCCTGCGTTGGCCGGACTGCTTTCCCTAAACGGCAGTTAAACGCTGCTGTTCAGCCCCCTCCCGCTTAGCGACCGCCTCTGTCTCAGAGACGATCGCTAGGCAACGATGACTGCCATGCGCCGGCGCACTGCGGCGCCGGCGCATGTGCAGTTCCGACCCGATTGCACGGCTGCGAAGAAGTGCAGCCTGGTCAGCTGCTGCTGTGAGACTCTCACTTTACAGCACTGTTGCCAGGCCCCATTCCCTGCAGCGATATTTGATACATCCTTTCAATGTATTCAAATATCGCAATGCGAATTTGAGCTACTTTATCACATCCCATCCACATGCAGGCTCACAGACCTTGTGCATACATGGGTGGAATTGCCACATTAGCGTAAGTAAGTAATTAGCCTGCTCTGGCCGGTGGGAAAAGCAGCTGCGGATGCATCAGGGACAGAGAGCTGGAAATCAGAATGAATAAGCAGAGCATTCTGTTAGTGATGAGCGGGTTCGGATCCTCGGGATCCGAACCTGCCCGAACTTCACCTTTTTTTTCACGGGTCCGAGCGACTCGGATCCTCCTGCCTTGCTCGGTTAACCCGAGCGCGCCCGAACGTCATCATCCCGCTGTCGGATTCTCGCGAGATTCGGATTCTATATAAGGAGCCGCGCGTCGCAGCCATTTTCACACGTGCATTGAGATTGATAGGGAGAGGACGTGGCTGGCGTCCTCTCCGTTATAGTAGAAAAGAGTAAAGACTGAGTGACTTAGTTATAATTGTGGGGAGGATTGGGGACGGGGAGCAGCTGTTAGGGAGTACAGTGCAGGGTTTTGATTATACCACCAGTGAGTTTAATCCGTTGTTTCTCTGCCTGAAAAAAAAACGCTCCACCATATCTGTGCTCACTCAGTGTGCTGCACTGCTGCATATATCTGTGCTGAGTGCACTGCTCACACTGCCTAATTGTGGGGACTGGGGAGCAGTTATAGCAAGAGTACAGTGCACAGTTTTGCTGACAGTGACCACCAGTCCAGTATACGTTTGTCTGCCTGAAAAACACTCCTGTGGTGGCTTTTTTTTTCTTCATACTAGTTTAGCAGTCTGCTGACAGTGTCCACCAGGTCCGTTATTATTATACAGTATATTATATATATATATAGCAGTACGGTAGGCCACGACTGTACCTACCTCTGTGTCGTCAGTGCACTCGTCGTCCATAAGTAATATAATACTATACTATCCATCCATCTACATTGTATACCTGTGGTGGCTTTTTTTTTCTTCATACTAGTTTAGCAGTCTGCTGACAGTGTCCACCAGGTCCGTTATTATTATTATACAGTATATTATATATATAAGCAGTACGGTAGGCCACGGCTGTACCTACCTCTGTGTCGTCAGTGCACTCGTCGTCCATAAGTAATATAATACTATACTATCCATCCATCTACATTGTATACCTGTGGTGGCTTTTTTTTTCTTCATACTAGTTTAGCAGTCTGCTGACAGTGTCCACCAGGTCCGTTGTTATTATACAGTATATTATATATATATATAGCAGTACGGTAGGCCACGGCTGTACCTACCTCTGTGTCGTCAGTGCACTCGTTGTCCATAAGTAATATAATACTATACTATCCATCCATCTACATTGTATACCTGTGGTGGCTTTTTTTTTCTTCATACTAGTTTAGCAGTCTGCTGACAGTGTCCACCAGGTCCGTTATTATTATTATACAGTATATTATATATATAAGCAGTACGGTAGGCCACGGCTGTACCTACCTCTGTGTCGTCAGTGCACTCGTCGTCCATAAGTAATATAATACTATACTATAGTATCCATCCATCTACATTGTATACCTGTGGTGGCTTTTTTTTTCTTCATACTAGTTTAGCAGTCTGCTGACAGTGTCCACCAGGTCCGTTATTATTATACAGTATCTCCTATATAATAGCCCAGATCTGTGACTTGTGCTTCATTTGCTAACGCTGGGCGGAGTCAAAACAGTGGGCGGAGTTAGTCAAATGAGTCACAGATCTGGCCTAATCTATAGGAGACTAGGAGCAGAAGCAGATAGTATGGGCATGGCACAGGCAGGGGTGCATACCTCCCAGCTTTCTGCAGGAGCTTTCTTCAGGCAGAAGGAGGGACACACACTCTGCAAAAAGGGGGCGTGGCTTCACGGGAGGGCCCCCGTTTTCGTCAGTGAGGGGGCATGCCCAGCACTCTGTGAGCTGCTGGCATGCCCCCAGGGGCTGATTATGAGTCCAGGGGGCCCAGGGCACTTGAGACAGGGGAGCCCTATCTCATTGCTGTGCCTGCTGTGGGGTTGGGGGCGTGGCCTAATCGCGGACGCGCGGCCACGCCCCCTTATGCAAATTCCGAATTTTTATTTTTTTATGGAATTTTGTCCCCTCAGCTAGGGCTAAATCCAGAGGAGGAAGTCGCTCCCCCCTACACACCCGCACAGGTAGAAGAAAGCAGGGAGACTGCTGCCTCCCTGTAACACCACAGACCTGCCAACACGCAGCAGCGCGTGCTGACTGTAGCACAATGCTGCCGTTGTTGCTGGCAGGACGGGGGGGGGGAGCTTCTGAGCTGGGACAGAGCTACTCCAGCCGGGGGCCCCCCTAAAACTGTGGGGCCAACGGTACGTACCCCCTGCCCCCCCCCCTTAATCCGGCTCTGCTGCTGGAACCCCCCCTTAATCCGTACCCCCTGATGCCCCCTCTCCCTCTGTCTCCACTATTCACCGCTGCTCTGCTAAGCAGAACAGCGAGTACAGGAGCTGTCCAACTGCCCCCCCCCCACCGCGGGACACTGCGACCCGCGGGTGGGACAGCGGGACGGACCCCAAAAAATGGTACTGTCCCGCGAAAATCGGGACATTTGGGAGGTATGGGTGTGTGTGAGGGGTATGTCATACAGACAGACGGGCACCGGCTCACTGTGTGCTTGACCCCCCACATCGGCATACTCAGCAGGGTCTCTCTGGCGCGGAGGAGCGTCACTTTCTGGCACACTCCACGCTTCTTAGCTGCAGTTTTGTGGGGCACTTGCCGCTGTGCTGGTTCCGTACTGCCTCTGTTATCTTCAGCCCCGGCAACCCCACCGCTAGCTGCAGCGCTGCCACACACAGTGAGGTGCGCCCAGCTCATTCACACACTTTAGCTGGCGGGTAGCGCTGCAGAAATCCGAGCTGCTTGCAGGCTCTGACCCACTCCTCCCTCCAGCCGCAGCGTCTTCTGGGAGCTAACCAGTCACTTCCAGTCTCCCTTTACCACAGTGCCCGGCAGCCACGAGGTCCGCGCCACGTGCATGCTATGACCCCCTCCTCCCTCCAGCCGCAGCATCTCCTGGGGGCTAACCAGTCATTTCCAGTCTCCCCTTACCACAGTGCCCGGCAGCTGCGCGAGGTCTGCGGTGTGTGACTGAGGAGGGGGGGAGGGATGCGGACGGGCAGAGGAAGCAGGACTCCAGCCTGAGAGAGTCAGCCATGCCAGGTCTCCACCAGCAGCAGATCCCAACAGGTTGGAGTGGAACAGCAGCAGCCAGCAGCAGTGACTCCGGTAAGACACATCTGTCTGTCACCACTGTTTTGTCCCTAATACCAATCTCTCCCGTGCCCTGTGTTCTGTCATGGCCCTGTCACCCCTGGCCTTGCCCTGCCATCCTTATCCTGGCCCTTTCACCCTTATCCTGGCCCTTTCACCCTTATCCTGGCCCTGTCACCCTTATGCTGGCCCTGTTACCCCTATCCTGGCCCTGTCACCCCTGTGCTTGCCCTGTCAACCCTATACTGGCCCCGTCACCCCTGTCCCTGTCCTGCCGCCCCTACCCTGGCCCTGTCACCCCTATCCTGTCCCTGTCATTTCTGTCCTGGCCCCTGTCCTGGCGCCGTCACCCCTGTCCTGGCACCGTCACCCCTGTTCTGACCCTGTCACCCCTGTCCTGGCCCCGTCACCCCTGTCCTGGCCCTGTTACTGCATACCCTCCAACTACCTTTTTGGCAGGTACAGTACCCGCAGCGCCTCCAGACCTCTCCCCAATGCACCACACCTCCGCACCTTCCCCTCCACCACATGCGGCACTCCACCCCTCCCCCACATGCTGTGCCTCCAGACCCCCTACACCACCCGCGGCTCCCACTCCTCCGCCCCATTACCACCCAGAGCACCTCCAGGCCCCCTCCACCATTCACCCCCCTTATATGTCTCCCCCCACACCTGCCCCCCTCCACCCGCAGCATCTGCAGACACCCTCCTCCATCCGCGGTCCCCCCCTCACCCACCCCTCCCCCACCAATGGCACCCCCGCACCTGCCCCTCCACCACCTGCAGCACCTCCGGACCTCCTTCCCCATCCGCCGCACCACCCGTACCTGCCCCTACCCTACCCATGGTGCCTGCGGTCCCCTACCCCACCCCCGGCACTCCCGTCCCTTCCCATCCCACAGCACCTCCGGAACCCTTCACCCATCCACAACATCCCCACACCTGCCCCTCTCCCACCCGTGGCACCCCTGCCCCTCCCCCACCTGCAGTGCCTCCGGACCCCTCCCCCATCTGCATCCCCCACTCCTCTGCCCCTCCCCTACCCGCAGCACCTCCCGAACCTCCCCTATCCGGGCCCCACCCCCACTTCTGCCCCCCCTCCACCCACAGCATCTACAGACACCATCCGCAGTCCCCCCCGCACCCGCTACATTCTGTACATCGTGCCCTGCAGGTGCTGTTCACGCCGTTGCAAGGGGCTGCGCCTCCTTCACCATCGCACGCCCTTTCATTGTGCAATATTTAACCACTAACAAAGGAATGCAGGTAATACTCCATATAATACAAATATTAAACCCCAGAAAGGCATGCAAGGGTTAAGGGGGCGTAGCCCCTTGCGACGGTGTGAAGAGCGCCCGTAGGGCGCGATGAAGCACCTAGTATTATATATATATAGCAGTACGGTAGGCCACGGCTGTACCTACCTCTGTGTCGTCAGTGCACTCGTCGTCCATAAGTAATATAATACTATACTATCCATCCATCTACATTGTATACCTGTGGTGGCTTTTTTTTTCTTCATACTAGTTTAGCAGTCTGCTGACAGTGTCCACCAGGTCCGTTATTATTATTATACAGTATATTTTATATATATATATATATATATATATATATATATATAGCAGTACAGTAGGCCACGGCTGTACCTACCTCTGTGGCGTCAGTGCACTCGTCGTCCATAAGTAATATAATACTATAGTATCCATCCATCTACATTGTATACCTGTGGTGGCTTTTAGTTGTGCGCATTAAAATATGGAGAACAAAAATGTGGAGGTTAAAAAAATAGGGAAAGATCAAGATCCACTTCCACCTCGTGCTGAAGCTGCTGCCACTAGTCATGGCCGAGACGATGAAATGCCATCAACGTCGTCTGCCAAGGCCGATGCCCAATGTCATAGTACAGAGAATGTATAATCCAAAACACAAAAGATCAGTAAAATGACCCAAAAATCTAAATTAAAAGCGTCTGAGGAGAAGCGTAAACTTGCCAATATGCCATTTACGACACGGAGTGGCAAGGAACGGCTGAGGCCCTGGCCTATGTTCATGGCTAGTGGTTCAGCTTCACATGAGGATGGAAGCACTCATCCTCTCGCTAGAAAAAAGAAAAGACTTAAGCTGGCAAAAGCACAGCAAAGAACTGTGCGTTCTTCGAAATCACAAATCCCCAAGGAGAGTCCAATTGTGTCGGTTGCGATGCCTGACCTTCCCAACACTGGACGGGAAGAGCTTGCGCCTTCCACCATTTGCACGCCCCCTGCAAGTGCTGGAAGGAGCACCCGCAGTCCAGTTCCTGATAGTCAAATTGAAGATGTCAGTGTTGAAGTACACCAGGATGAGGATATGGGTGTTGCTGGCGCTGGGGAGGAAATTGACAAGGAGGATTCTGATGGTCAGGTGGTTTGTTTAAGTCAGGCACCCGGGGAGACACCTGTTGTCCGTGGGAGGAATATGGCCATTGACATGCCTGGTCAAAATACAAAAAAAATCAGCTCTTCAGTGTGGAATTATTTCAACAGAAATGCGGACAACTGGTGTCAAGCCGTGTGTTGCCTTTGTCAAGCTGTAATAAGTAGGGGTAAGGACGTTAACCACCTCGGAACATCCTCCCTTATACGTCACCTGCAGCGCATTCATAATAAGTCAGTGACAAGTTCAAAAACTTTGGGCGACAGCGGAAGCAGTCCACTGACCAGTAAATCCCTTCCTCTTGTAACCAAGCTCCCGCAAACCACACCACCAACTCCCTCAGTGTCAATTTCCTCCTTACCCAGGAAAGCCAATAGTCCTGCAGGCCATGTCACTGGCAAGTCTGACGAGTCCTCTCCTGCCTGGGATTCCTCCGATGCATCCTTGAGTGTAACGCCTACTGCTGCTGGCGCTGCTGTTGTTGCTGCTGGGAGTCGATCGTCATCCCAGAGGGGAAGTCGGAAGACCACTTGTACTACTTCCAGTAAGCAATTGACTGTCCAACAGTCCTTTGCGAGGAAGATGAAATATCACAGCAGTCATCCTGTTGCAAAGCGGATAACTCAGGCCTTGACAACTATGTTGGTGTTAGACGTGCGTCCAGTATCCACCGTTAGTTCACGGGGAACTAGAGAATTGCTTGAGGTAGTGTGCCCCCGTTACCAAATACCATCTAGGTTCCACTTCTCTAGGCAGGCGATACCGAGAATGTACACGGACGTCAGAAAAAGACTCACCAGTGTCCTAAAAAATGCAGTTGTACCCAATGTCCACTTAACCACGGACATGTGGACAAGTGGAGCAGGGCAGACTCAGGACTATATGACTGTGACAGCCCACTGGGTAGATGTATTGCCTCCCGCTGCAAGAACAGCAGCGGCAGCACCAGTAGCAGCATCTCGCAAACGCCAACTCGTTCCTAGGCAGGCTACGCTTTGTATCACCGCTTTCCAGAATACGCACACAGCTGAAAACCTCTTACGGCAACTGAGGAAGATCATCGCAGAATGGCTTACCCCAATTGGACTCTTCTGGGGATTTGTGGCATCGGACAACGCCAGCAATATTGTGCGTGCATTACATCTGGGCAAATTCCAGCACGTCCCATGTTTTGCACATACCTTGAATTTGGTGGTGCAGAATTATTTAAAAAACGACAGGGGCGTGCAAGAGATGCTCCAAACAGAGAAATATATCAACTGCGCTGAAATGCAAGGGGTGCAGCTACTCAACAGGTTACCACGAACCTAAATACATATATGGAATAAAAAAATATGAATAGCGCTCCCCAATTGGGATATATATCACCACAGCGTAATGTCCATCAGATTCTTGCACGGAATAGTGATGACAATAATTCACGTTCTGATATCTTCTCACATTGACGTCCAAGATACCTCAAATAAGATTAGAAAAGACGCTTCTCATAGCGTAAAACAATTTTTTCCATTTATTCTAAAACATCTTTTTAAAATCATGAGATAATGATAAACAAATTATCCACCACCATACAGAGTAACTGCGTACCAGAGTGGGCCTATACAAGGCATGTGTTGCACATGAAAGGGTTAGTCCCGGGTATGACTCCTCCACGGTCCAGATGTTCTGCCCTTCAAGGTTCCACACTGTATCAGTCTCTGCCTTGATCCACCAACGCGTTTCAACATATAGTCTTTTTCAAGGTGTACTGGTGGTTGTCAGGCCTTCTATATTTATACTACTACTAGTATTGCACACATTGCACCCATCTGCAGAGCACATATGGTTACTATTCATTTTATCCATAAATGGTGGCCTTCTAAGTCACCGGACCTAAACCCAATAGAGTGGTGGTCTAGCTGTTGGAACGCTACTTCTGATTGGTACGGCACTTCTCACACTGAGGGAAATTGTGAATTGGAAATGTATTAATGAATGTAAGACCGCCCACTTACTTGTGATTGGCTAGTAGTAGTATAAATATAGAAGGCCTGACAACCACCAGTACACCTTGAAAAAGACTATATGTTGAAACGCGTTGGTGGATCAAGGCAGAGACTGATACAGTGTGGAACCTTGAAGGGCAGAACATCTGGACCGTGGAGGAGTCATACCCGGGACTAACCCTTTCATGTGCAACACATGCCTTGTATAGGCCCACTCTGGTACGCAGTTACTCTGTATGGTGGTGGATAATTTGTTTATCATTATCTCATGATTTTAAAAAGATGTTTTAGAATAAATGGAAAAAATTGTTTTACGCTATGAGAAGCGTCTTTTCTAATCTTATTTGAGGTATCTTGGACGTCAATGTGAGAAGATATCAGAACGTGAATTATTGTCATCACTATTCCGTGCAAGAATCTGATGGACATTACGCTGTGGTGATATATATCCCAATTGGGGAGCGCTATTCATATTTTTTTATTCCGTGCAAGAGATGCTGTCGGTGGCCAGAAGAATTGCGGGCCACTTTCGGCGTACAGGCACCGCGTACAGAAGACTGGAGCACCACCAAAAACACCTGAACCTGCCCTGCCATCATCTGAAGCAAGAGGTGGTAACGAGGTGGAATTCAACCCTCTATATGCTTCAGAGGATGGAGGAGCAGCAAAAGGCCATTCAAGCCTATACATCTGCCCACGATATAGGCAAAGGAGGTGGAATGCACCTGTCTCAAGCGCAGTGGAGAATGATTTCAACGTTGTGCAAGGTTCTGCAACCTTTTGAACTTGCCACACGTGAAGTCAGTTTAGACACTGCCAGCCTGAGTCAGGTCATTCCCCTCATCAGGCTTTTGCAGAAGAAGCTGGAGGCATTGAAGGAGGAGATAAAACAGAGCGATTCCGCTAGGCATGTGGGACTTGTGGATGGAGCCCTTCATTTGCTTAATCAGGATTCACGGGTGGTCAATCTGTTGAAATCAGAGCACTACATTTTGGCCACCGTGCTTGATCCTAGATTAAAAAACCTACGTTGGATCTCTCTTTCCGGCAGACACAAGTCTGCAGGGGTTCAAAGACCTGCTGGTGAGAAAATTGTCAAGTCAAGCGGAACGCGACCCGTCAACATCTCCGCCTTCACATTCTCCCGCAACTGGGGGTGCGAGGAAAAGGCTACGAATTCCGAGCCCACCCGCTGGCGGTGATGCAGGGCAGTCTGGAGCGACTGCTGATGCTGACATCTGGTCCGGACTGAAGGACCTGCCAACGATTACTGACATGTCGTCTACTGTCACTGCATATGATTCTCTCACCATTGAAAAATGGTGGAGGATTATATGAGTGACCGCATCCAAGTAGGCACGTCAGACAGTCCGTACGTATACTGGCAGGAAAAAGAGGCAATTTGGAGGCCCTTGCAGAAACTGGCTTTATTCTACCTAAGTTGCCCTCCCTCCAGTGTGTACTCCGAAAGAGTGTTTAGTGCCGCCGCTCACCTTGTCAGCAATCGGCGTACGAGGTTACTTCCAGAAAATGTGGAGAAGATGATGTTCATTCAAATTAATTATAATCAATTCCTCCATGGAGACATTCACCAGCAGCAATTGCCTCCAGAAAGTACACGGGGACCTGAGATGGTGGATTCCAGTGGGGACGAATTAATAATCTGTGAGGAGGGGGATGTACACAGTGAAAGGGGTGATGAATCGGACGATTATGATGAGGTGGACATCTTGCCTCTGTAGAGCCAGTTTGTGCAAGGAGAGATTGATTGCTTCTTTTTTGGTGGGGGCCCAAACCAACCAGTCATTTCAGTCACAGTCGTGTGGCAGACCCTGTCGCTGAAATGATGGGTTCGTTAAAGTGTGCATGTCCTGTTTATACAACATAAGGGTGGGTGGGATGGTCCAAGGACAATTCCATCTTGCACCTCTTTTTTCTTTCATTTTTCTTTGCGTCATGTGCTGTTTGGGGAGTATTTTTTTGAAGGGCCATCCTGCGTGACACTGCAGTGCCACTCCTAGATGGGCCAGGTGTTTGTGTCGGCCACTAGGGTCGCTTAGCTTAGTCACACAGCTACCTCATTGCGCCTCTTTTTTTCTTTGCGTCATGTGCTGTTTGGGGAGTATTTTTTTGAAGGGCCATCCTGTCTGACACTGCCGTGCCACTCCTAGATGGGCCAGGTGTTTGTGTCGTCCACTTGGGTCGCTGAGCTTAGTCACACGGCTACCTCATTGCACCTCTTTTTTTCTTTGCGTCATGTGCTGTTTGGGGAGTATTTTTTTGAAGGGCCATCCTGCGTGACACTGCAGTGGCACTCCTAGATGGGCCAGGTGTTTGTGTCGGCCACTAGGGTCGCTTAGCTTAGTCACACAGCTACCTCATTGCGCCTCTTTTTTTCTTTGCGTCATGTGCTGTTTGGGGAGTATTTTTTTGAAGGGCCATCCTGCGTGACACTGCAGTGCCACTCCTAGATGGGCCAGGTGTTTGTGTCGGCCACTAGGGTCGCTTAGCTTAGTCACACAGCTACCTCATGGCGCCTCTTTTTTTCTTTGCGTCATGTGCTGTTTGGGGAGTATTTTTTTGAAGGGCCATCCTGCGTGACACTGCAGTGCCACTCCTAGATGGGCCAGGTGTTTGTGTCGGCCACTAGGGTCGCTTAGCTTAGTCACACAGCTACCTCATTGCGCCTCTTTTTTTCTTTGCGTCATGTGCTGTTTGGGGAGTATTTTTTTGAAGGGCCATCCTGTCTGACACTGCAGTGCCACTCCTAGATGGGCCAGGTGTTTGTGTCGGCCACTTGGGTCACTGAGCTTAGTCACACAGCTACCTCATTGCACCTCTTTTTTTCTTTGCGTCATGTGCTGTTTGGGGAGTATTTTTTTGAAGGGCCATCCTGCGTGACACTGCAGTGCCACTCCTAGATGGGCCAGGTGTTTGTGTCGGCCACTAGGGTCGCTTAGCTTAGTCACACAGCTACCTCATTGCGCCTCTTTTTTTCTTTGCGTCATGTGCTGTTTGGGGAGTATTTTTTTGAAGGGCCATCTTGCGTGACACTGCAGTGCCACTCCTAGATGGGCCAGGTGTTTGTGTCGGCCACTAGGGTCGCTTAGCTTAGTCACACAGCTACCTCATTGTGCCTCTTTTTTTCTTTGCGTCATGTGCTGTTTGGGGAGTATTTTTTTGAAGGGCCATCCTGCCTGACACTGCAGTGCCACTCCTAGATGGGCCAGGTGTTTGTGTCGGCCACTTGTGTCGCTTAGCTTAGCCATCCAGCGACCTCGGTCCAAATTTTAGGACTAAAAATAATATTGTGAGGTGTTCAGAATAGACTGGAAATGAGTGGAAATTATGGTTATTGAGGTTAATAATACTATGGGATCAAAATGACCCCCAAATTCTATGATTTAAGCTGTTTTTTTTAAAAAAACACCCGAATCCAAAACACACCCGAATCCGACAAAAAAAATTCGGTGAGGTTTTGCCAAAACGCGTTCGAACCCAAAACACGGCCGCGGAACCGAACCCAAAACCAAAACACTAAACCCGAAAAATTTCCGGTGCACATCACTACATTCTGTACAGGTTGCATAGGGGCAGATGGAAGTTCCAAAACTTTTTTTTATCTGTCTGAAGATGGACAACTATTATCCTTGACCTAATTCTCCATCATTCCAGGTATCACTGCCCACCCATGTGAAGTCACCATTGTGTGTGCACGAAACGTGAAGACGCATTATCAGATTGTCAAAACTGAGGACAAAAGTACTAAAGGAAACATTTAGTTTCTATAAGATAACAGTTCATCATTAATTACATGAGATTGCTCATTATCACTGCAATTAAGTGCACAGTTTGTGGGCTTTTAATTCTGTTAGAAAACATTTCACTCCCACGTAAACTAATTTGAGGATTTAAGCAGTGCCGGTTGTATCCCTGCGGAGAGGAAGCCACTGACAACGTAATGATTTGGGAGCCGTTACTTACACAGAACATAGTAGACAAGAAACTGTCCCATCTGATGCTTGACAAATGGCACCGATATGAGCCATGAATGGAACTAAAGTCACTCATGTCTAGGCCGGTGCAGAGGACACACATGTGACAATAACACAGGAGTATTTTATGGTCATTTACCATTTCACAAACCCTGTAATGAGAAAATCTCTCACTGTTGTGGGGGAGATGTATCAAGCCTTGGAGAGAGATAAAGTACCAACCAGTCAACTTCTGTCATTTTTCAAACACAGCCTGTAACATGACACTTAGGAGCTGTTTGGCTGGTACTGTATCTCTTTCCACATTATCTCTCTCCAAGGTTTGATACATATCTCCCAGTTGAGGGTGCGGTTGTTCATTAGACAGGTATATACTGTAGAGAGCAATGGACATTGTATAATAATGGAAATGCTCTGAGAAAGATGTTTCAAACCTTCTAAGTGAGTCAAAGCGGACGTGTTGCCCCTACTAACCAATCAGCTTCCAGCTATCGTTTTTGAGAATGTACTTATATGACACCCAAAAAAACAAAAAAAAATTGTGCTGACCTTTTTTGTGTGTGGACCAGTTCCACGTCGACCTTTTGACCCTGTTGACCTTTTGTACTGTCTACCTTTTACGTGTCGATCTTTTGACCCTGTCGACCTAATGCATGCCGACCTATTGACTGTGTAATAAGTGTAGATATTCTTGTCGGTCTTCGGCTGGAAAGAAGCCATAAAATGTTCATGACAATTAGGAAGCCTGACAATGGGCTCAATTCAAATCAACGTGGAATTAGCTCCTGGTGCTATTCAATTCTGCGAGCTGTCATGTCGGGGAAGGACGTTTCTCGCGGACTAAACGGTGTTTAGGTGCGAGAACAGGCATTCTCCGTCTAAAGTGGCGGCCGCGATGCTGATTTGTCCGTGCTGCGAAACAAAACAGCATTGCAGACCAAAGTTTTCTCGGAGTTCTGTTTGCATCCCCGGAGGGGTGTGAGAAGAAATCCCCTAGTCGGGGATGACAGCATGCTGAATTGAATAGCTCCGGAAGCTCCCTTCCGGTGCTATTCAATCAGCGCTGAATTGAATCGAGCCCAAAGTATTTCTGCAGATTTTATGAAGAAATGGGAAAATCGTTGATCCAAATACTGTGAGGGCATTAAAAACCATGGCCCTCATTCCGAGTTGTTCGCTCTGTAAAAATCTTCGCATCGCAGCGATTTTCCGCTTAATGCGCATGCGCAATGTTCGCACTGCGACTGCGCCAAGTAAATGTGCTATGCACTTAGGAATTTTACTCACGGCTTTTTCATCGGTCTGGCGATCGTAATGTGATTGACAGGAAATGGGTGTTACTGGGCGGAAACAGGCCGTTTTATGGGCGTGTGGGAAAAACCGCTACCGTTTCCGGAAAAAACGCAGGAGTGGCCGGAGGAACGGAGGAGTGTCTGGGCGAACGCTGGGTGTGTTTGTGACGTCAAACCAGGAACGACAAGCACTGAACTGATCGCAGATGCCGAGTAAGTCTGAAGCTACTCAGAAACTGCTACGAGGTGTGTAATCGCAATATTGCGATTACTTCGTTCGCAATTTTAAGATGCTAAGATTCACTCCCAGTAGGCGGCGGCTTAGCGTGAGCAACTCTGCTAAAATCGCCTTGCGAGCGAACAACTCGGAATGACCCCCATGGGGCGTAATTCCAAGTTGATCGCAGCAGGAAATTTTTTAGCAGTTGGGCAAAACCATGTGCACTGCAGGGGAGGCAGATATAACATTTGCAGAGAGAGTTAGATTTGGGTGGGTTATTTTGTTTCTGTGCAGGGTAAATACTGGCTGCTTTACTTTTACACTGAAATTTAGATTGCAGATTGAACTCACCACAACCAAATCTATCTCTCTCTGCACATGTTATATCTGCCTCCCCTGCAGTGCACATGGTTTTGCCCAACTGCTAACATATTTGCTTCTGCGATCAACTCAGAATTACCCCCATGCAGGTGGGCCGGAACGGGGTGGAACTGCGTTCCGTCACTTCAAATTGAAGGCGGAACCAGTTCCGCCTCCGTCCGACCACTAGCGTCTGATCAGTGCACTTGGAAGCTTGCAGCACCCGCCAGCCAATCCTGGCTCATGGGCGGACCGGCTGCCAATAAAAAGAAAGCAAGGCTTTTTTTTTTCAACTGGGTGAGCCTGTGAGCCAATCATGGCTCGCGCACCGCCAGCCAATGAGAAGCCGCCTAGTGGCATCTTCTCATTTGCTGGCGGTCCGCCAGCCGTGATTGGTGCACAATCGGCGCCATAATCAGATTCAAAGAGCTGCCTCAGCTTTTGATCAGCAGCCGGTCCGCAGGAATGGCTGACGGCTGCTGACAACGTCAAACCTCACTACAGCTGGGACCCACTGACGCACCCTGCTACTCCTCCGTCCCACTGACAGAGGTGTGCTCCCTCCTCTCTCCCGCATCTAGCAGTGTGCAGTCCCCGGATAGCCGCCTCCCTCCAGTGCAGTGCCTCCGGCTGTCCCAATCCCTATGATGCCGGTGGACAGCACATTTCCCAGTTCAAGCTTGAGGCTTCTCTCACAAACAAGCAAATAAATAAACAATAATCATTGCACTGCGATGCAGGAGGACTGCCAGGCAGACCCATTGCAGTGCACCGATTATTGTTTATTTATTTGTGAGAGAAGCCTCAAGCTTGAACTGTGATCTGTGCTGCCGCGGTACAGCTCCGTGCAGCCCTTTCATTTTCCAAGCAGTGCAGGGGACCAGGAAGCTCCCAAGAGCTTTTGCAGACACTCACTGCACTACTCATCGGCAGGAACTCCGTCTTCCTCGGCTCCAGTCCACAGCTGCCAGTGCCTCCCATTATTACACAGGTCAGATGTGTGTGAGCTGCTGCTGTCCCTGGGGAAGGAGCAGGGCCGGACTGGCCATCTGGCACTTCTGGCAAATGCCAGAAGGGCCGATGGCCACGTGGGCCGGTCCAGCGGTCACTGAGACGCGCTGCCGCTCAGTCCGGCGGCAGCGTGTCTCAGCTGTCAGGATTGGAGAGCGCCCGCCAGCACGGCTGTGTCTGGCGCGGCGCGTATAGCGGACTTCAAAGCAGCCGCCGGTTCATGAGCCAATCAGAGCTCGCGGACCGGCAGCCAATTAGAAGCCGCCGGTCCGCGAGCTCTGATTGGCTCACGAACCGGCGGCTGGTTTGAACGCTATATGCCGCCGCGCCAGACACAGCCGCGCTGGCGGGCGCCCGGCGCTCTCACCCCCGGCTCACTCACCCCCGTCCCTCACAGCCCTCTCACCCCCGGCGCACTCACCCCGTCCCTCACAGCCCGGAGGAGGAGGACCAGCAGCAGCAGCAGCAGCGGTAAGCAGCTGCAGCACTGGCTGCTGTGGGGGCAATTGTATACCTGGCACTGTGGGGGCAATTGGTTGGCACTGTGGGGCATTTGTATACCTGGCACTGTGGGGGCAATTGTTTACCTGGCACTGGGGGGCATCTGTATACATGGCACTGTGGGGGCATCTGTATACCTGGCACTGTGGGGGCATTTGTATACCTTGCACTGTGGGGGCATTTGTATACCTGGCACTGTGGGGGCATTTGTATACCTGGCACTGTGGGGGCATTTGTGGATCTGGCACTGTGGGGGCATTTGTATACCTGGCACTGTGGGGGCATTTGTATACCTGGCACTGTGGGGGCATCTGTATACCTGGCACTGTGGGGGCATTTGTATACCTTGCACTGTGGGGGCATTTGTTTACCTGGCACTGTGGCGGCATTTGTATACCTGGCACTGTGGGGGCATTTGTATACCTGGCACTGTGGGGGCATTTGTATACCTGGCACTGTGGGGGCATTTGTATACCTGGCACTGTGGGGGCATTTGTATACCTGGCACTGCACTATCGGGGGCATATAATGTAAATTTCGGCTCATACCGGGTGCTGTAATGTGAATTTTGGCTCATACTGTGTGGTATAATGTGAAAGGGGCAGCAGTACTAGATAGTATAAGGGGTCCTACTATTGTGGTGCATAATGCGTATAAGGGGTGTATGGTGTGGTAAACTACACTGAAGGCCACGCCCCATTTTCAGTGGCCACTCCCCCTTTTCCGGACAAACCTCACATTTCCATACCTCCACTTAAAAATTTCCACTTCAACCACTGGTTGTGTATATTTTAATAGAGAATGATATACGCTTGTATGTTGTTAGAATATTAATTATATTTGTAAGAACATAGACTAATAAGTGGGAGGAGTCAGGGATAGTAAGAGGAGGAGTCACAGAGGTGGGCCTGTGTGCTTCAAAAATGCCAGGGCCTATTTTTAGTCCCAGTCCGGCCCTGGGAAGGAGGGAGAGTGTGTGTGTACTATCTGCAGTCCCAGCATATGTGTGTGTGTGTGTGTGTAATTTGCAGTCCCATTGTGTATATGTGTGTGTGTGTGTGTGGGGGGGGGGGGGGTGAGCATGTGTGTAATGTATTCTGCAGTTTAAGTGTCTGTGAGTGTGTGGGGGGGACAGTCTGCGGTCCCAGTGTGTGTTTGTAATTTGCAGTCATGGTGTGGTGGGGCAGACTGCAGTCCCAGTGTGCGTGTGTATGTACAGTCTGCAGTCCCAGTGTGTGTGCGGGGGCATTTTATTTATATATCACACATACACACGCCCCCCATCCTACCAAAACTTGTGTTTGCCCCTGCAGTGGACGATGAGGGTGCTGCTACAGGAGCTCGGAGTTGTTGCACTGCTGTTCGGGATCTTTCTGTGAGTACCGGGGCTGAGACCCCCTCGCTGTGTATATATAGTGATACTGCTCTGTATGTATCCAGCTGGGGTCCCCTACCCCCATCTTGGCTGGTGCATTGGGTTACATGCTTCCCAGGTTGCAGGTGTAGTTTTAGGCTGGCTCAGTTTTTTCATTAACGTTAAAGTAACAGTGATGTAATTAGGTGTAATGGAGCTGATTTTTAATTGGGGGTACTATTGTGTGGCCACGCCCCTTCTTAGTGAGGCCACACCCCCTTCTGCGGCGCGCAGGTGATAGTGGGGATGAGTTCCCCCACCTCTCCAGGACCACTTTAAGCCCTGCCCCCATGGTGCCTCCCAATTGTGCTATGATACCAATCTAATTAAACATTATAATTTTTATTACACTGTATGTATATACAGCAATGACATAACACATTAAATTAAGGAAACACTAGGCACAAAAGCCAGCAAATACTCTAGATGGCTTTCAAAAGCATTTTCCAGTCTCAGCACCAAGGGGCAAAAAAAATAAATAAATCTTGAATGGAGGTAATTTTTTATCCCGGTTATTACATGCCCAAACACAGTGGTGGATCCAGGGGGGGGGGGGGGGGGGGGCACTCGGGCCCGTGCCGCCCCTGTCATTTGTGGCCGTTCTCCCTCCGTCCGTCCGTCCGTCCCCGCCGCACAGGGAGATGACGGGCGCCCGCTGAGATTGTTTTACCAGCGGGCGCCCGTCTCCCTGCACAGCGGCAGCCGGAGGCAGGAGCTCAGTACTGAGCTCCGGCTTCCGGCGCTGTCACTGTGCGGCGTGCGCTATGGGAGAGACGTCAGTCATGACGTCTCTCTCATAGTGCTGAGGAGAGGACGCCAGGAGGAGGTCTGGAAGCGGGAACGGGGCTCGGTAAGTATGTAGTTTTTTATCTTTCTTAGTGCAGCGGGGGCATCTACTGGGGGCAAATTACGGGGGGACATTACTACTGGGGGGGCATCAACAAGGGGCATTACTACTGGGGGCATTATTACTGGGGGGCATCTACTGGGGGCATTACTACTGGGGGGGTCATCTATTGGAGCATTACTACTGGGGGCAGCTACTGGGGGACATTTTTACTGGGGGGCATCTACTGGGGGCAAACTATTGGGGGCCATTATTACTGGGGGGCATCTACTGGGGGCAAACTACTGGGGGACATTATTACTGGGGGGCATTATTACTGGGGCCAACTACAAGGGGGCAAACTACTGGGGGGTAAGCTACAAGGGGGCAAACTACAAAGGGCTAACTACTGGGGGCATACTGCAGGAGGGCATTACTACTGGCGGCGTAACTACAGGGGCATTACTACTGGGGGCAGCTACCGGGGGACATTTTTACTGGGGGGCATCTACTGGGGGCCATTATTACTGGGGGGGCATCTACTGGGGGCAAACTACTGGGAGACATTATTACTGGGGGGCATTATTACTGGGGCCAACTACAAGGGGGGAAACTACTGGGGGTAAGCTACAAGGGGGCAAACTACAAAGGGCTAACTACTGGGGGCATACTGCAGGAGGGCATTACTACTGGTGGCGTAACTACAGGGGCATTACTACTGGCGGCGTAACTACAGGGGCATTACTACTTGGGGGCTAAACTACAGGGAGGCCAAACTACTGGGGGCATAACTACAGGGGCCAAACTACTGGGGGATAACTACAGGGGATAAACTACAAGGGGGGCATAACTACAGGGGCTAAACTACAATCGGTCAAACTACAGGGGGGCATTACTACTGGTGGCTAAACTACAAGCAGGCAAACTACTGGGAGGCTAAACTAAAGGGGGGGAGGTAAACTACTGGGGTCATAACTGCAGGGGCATTACCACTGGGGGCATAACTACTAGGGTGCTAAATGACTGGGGGTATTACTACAGGCAACATTACTACTGGGGGCAATACGGGCATTGCATAAGGGGCACCACTACTATGGGGTCTATATAAGGGGCACTACCAGTACAATGGACATTGCATAATGAGCGCTACAACTGTGGGCATTGTATAAGAAGCGCTACTGTGGTGGGCATTATGTGTATTACGGGGTGCTACTACTGTGGGCATTATTACGCTGCCCCCTGCCCCTCACACTGCCCCCTGTACCCAGCACCTCACACACTGCCCCCTGCACCTTGACCCTCACACGCTGCCCCCTGCACCGAAGCCGCACGCAAATGTACTTGCCCCTTCCATGGTGCCCCCCCTATCATTTTCTTCTGGATCCGCCCCTGCCCAAACATAATTGCAATTCATAAGATGAATGATGATCTGCAGATGTGTAGAACATACAATCATGGATTGTGTCATATGTAGCGTTAGATTAGACAGGTGACATTTTAAAAAGTGCAGAGATGAACTGTAGTAACTGAGTCATTTTGATGTTTGAACAACTGTAAAGAGGATGAAAGTAAAGGTGGGTACACACTAGTAGATATATCTGCAGATCAATTGATCTGCAGATATATCTATGGACGGATCGGGCAGTGTGTTCAGCATACACACTGCCCGATCCGTCGGGGACGGACGTCATGAACTGGGCGGGCGTGTACACATGCCCGCCCAGTTCACCTGTCAATCACCGCCGGCCGCCGCAGCATGTGTACGGGCGGTCGGCCGACCGCCCCGTACACACACAGCGACGCGCCAGTATATAGGTAGATATATTGGCCGTCGGCTGTGCTGCGCGGCCAACGCGATACGTCTGTGAACGACGGAGTTCACAGACGTATCGGCCGTACACACTGGCCGACGGTCCCGCAATATATCGGCCGTTCAAGAGAATGGCCGATATATCGACCAGTGTGTACGGGCCTTAATATTTTACTTATTGTCCAAAGGGCTACACAACTAACTCCCGAGAGCTCCTGACTCAGACGTGTACCACCACTGATTTTACTTATTGTCCAAAGGGCTACACAACTACCTCCCAAGGGCCCCTGACTCAGACGTGTACCACCACTGATTTTACTTATTGTCCAGAGGGCTACACAACTACCTCCCAAGGGCCCTTGACTCATACGTGTACCACCACTGATTTTATTTATTGTCCAAAGGGCTACACAACTACCTCCCAAGGGCCCATGACTCAGACGTGTACCACCACTGATTTTACTTATTGTCCAAAGGGCTACACAACTACCTCCCAAGGGCCCCTGACTCAGACGTGTACCACCACTGATTTTACTTATTGTCCAAAGGGCTACACAACTACCTCCCAAGGGTCCCTGACTCAGACGTGTACCACCACTGATTTATATGAATAGATGCATAAAAGCTATACGTAAACACTTTTAACACTAACTGTATAATATAAAATAGAAAAAAGTAAGGATCTATAACCTCTGATGTGGAGGCCCACTATTAGAGATTAACAATGAGTGCTGTGACCATATAAAGGAATTAGTGCTTTTATAAAGTGCACCAATGTCTGAGATGCCTTCTAATAGTCATGTTAATGTGTATAGCAGTCAGCTTGCCAAATGATGACAGCAGAACTCATTATTTCGACTGATATTATTTATGTGCGTTTATACATATGGAACATTAGTATGATTTGCATAATTTAAGAGAAACAGATTTATAGTATGACTAAGATTAATCTGTACTGCCAGGGATATTGCATTTTCTAAACAGCAGTCTGGATATTATTAGCCAGTTATAATTTATTTATTGATCATAGTGAGCAATCTCTCCCAGCGCCTTTGTCTTGTGATCCATGAGTGTTAGAGGCACAGGCTGGTTTGGCTTACTCCCCAAGATGATAGCAGGGCACTGCTGGCGAACTCATAATCTATATCGGGACTATGTTGTCACCCTGAATCAGCATTAGAACATACAGCCCAGATGCACGCAACATAGAGAGACAGCTATCTTAGTCTATGTGCTAATTCAGCAATTCACTCTTTCATCTTTAATGACTGTACCAGAGAAATGCATCGATTTCTGCTTCATAAATGACAGAGGAACATAAAACATATGTGCATTATAATCCATCCGATCTCTGTTAGATGCACATTCCAAGCAGGGCTTTATTTGCTAAAAAGGCAAAACCTGCCGTTTGCCTAGGGCAGGGGTTTCCCACCTATGGTCCTCAAGAGAAACTAAGGGGTAAATTTACTAAGATAGTTTTATTTATGATGGGCTGTTGCCTATAGTAACCAATCAGATTCCAGGTATTATCTTCTAGAAGGTGCTAAATAAATGAAAAGTAGAACGTGATTGGTTGCTGTGGCCAACATCCCATCTTAAATAGACCTCCCATCTTAGTAAATTTACCCCTAACAGTCCAGTTTTTAAGACTAGTAGCCATACTTGAGCGCAGGTGCTTAATTATTCTCTAATATCACTAAAATTTGGACTGTCAGGGGGTATCCAATTAGCCATGAAAAAAAATGTGTTTCACAAATTTTTAAACATTATCAATGATTTTTTCCCCCAACCTATCCAATTTATCCTCCAGCCCAATTTTTTTTTATGTTTACCCGAAAAAGCATAGGCTCAAGGCATAAGTTCCTGGGGCTGATAGGGCTTGTTATCATGGATTTTAGCTCTAATAAATCCCCGATAACTTCTGGCTTTCATGCGGTAATTGGATAACCCCCGACGGGATCGATTAGCCGCAAAAAAATTAGTGTGTCTTGGGGACCGAGGTTGAGAAACACTGGTCTAGGGCAACAAAATAGATATTATTTTATGGTGATTTTATTCTTTTTTTTTTTTTTTCTTCTACTTTGTGTTTTTTGACCCACATATTTTTACAGTCAAATATTGAAGAGGGTATTAGGTACGGTCACAAATACAGCCATCTTCCTGTGACGGCATTAGGGTTGCCGTCCAGCAGTCATTTCTAGTACACCAGAAGTAAACCATGTTCTTTGGTAAATGATGAAATAAGCTCTGTTATATTTTATTAATTGTGAGAACATGGCCAAAATCATTAGTATGCTTTTTTAAATAGGAATGAAAGAAAGAAAGAAAGAAAGAAAAAAGGCCTCCGTGTTGCAGGCCCTACAATGCTCAACAATTATTAATATCACAGATGACTAGAACACATGACCATGGCTGGAACTAGTATTGTACATAAGGAGTAATGAGCCCTGTACAAATCCACGATCACCGGCGCAACACTCCTGTGCATACTTTTCTTATGATGGGTAAAACGTTAGCTTATTTATGACTCTCAGGAAATTTACGGTTGGGCGGAAGCCCTGATATAACACAGTAAAAATACTGAATCAATATCACAAAAATGTCTTTACAATTGTGTTTTTTTTTTGTCTTTAAAATGGTGTTTTTTTTTGTTTGTTTTTTTCTCATGAGAACTACTTTTCCCAACAACTTCAGATTTACACATATATGTATTTTTTTGTGAATGTGAGCAGAGAATCTGGTAAGACCACAAGAGGGAGCTATTCCCAAATCCAAACATCTAAGGACAGAGGAGTGAGACACTGCCCAGGCCAGAAATGGGGCTAAGGGGGTCATTCTGAGTTGATCGCTAGCTGCCGTTGTTCGCAGCGATTAGTGGAAAAAATGGCTAATCTGCGCATGCATATGCACCGCAATGCGCACGCGCAACGTACGGGTGCAAAGTGCTTTTGCACAGGTTCTAGCAAAGCTTTCAGTCGCACGGCACAATGCAGGAAGATTGACATTAAGTGGGCGTTTCTGGGTGGCAACCGACCGTTTTTAGGGAGTGCTTAGAAAAGCGCAGGCGTGTCGGGGAAAACGCAGGCGTGGCTGGGCGATCGCTGAGCGGGTGTGTGACGTCAAAAACCATCCCTCTATTGTTAGAATCAATGTACAGGAAGAGTAACTACAGGGCTGGTCTTGTTTTGCACAAAAAGATTTTGCAGGCGCTCTGCTGCACAGGCGTTCGCACTTCTGCAAAGCGAAAATACACTCCCCAGTAGGCGGCGGCAATGCGTTTGCACGGCTGCTAAAAACTGCTAGCGAGCGATCAACTCAGAATGACCCCCTAAGCCTGTACATTCTGGTACTGTACATAACATACATGTATAAGATAATGCTCAGATTTCGGGTCGGGTAGCAATAGGTTACTTGTGTTATAAATGGTAACCGTTCAGATGGTCGACCATGTTATGGTCGACAGTCATTAGGTCGACCACTATTGGTTGACATTGACATGGTCGACACATGAAAATGGTCGACACATGAAAAGGTAGACATGAATTTTTTTACTTTTTTTCTTTTGGGGAACTTTTCCATACTTTACGATCCACGTGGACTACGATTGGAACGGTAATCTGTGCCGAGCGAAGGCACCATGCCCGAAGCATGGCGAGCGAAGTTCCCAGTCACTTTACGCAAAAAACGACACAAAAAGGTAAAAAACTCATGTCGACCTTTCATGTGTCGACCATTTTCATGTGTCGACCAATAGTGGTCGACCTAATGACTGTCGACCATAACATGGTCGACCATTCATACTGGAACCGTTATAAATGCAGAGTGTATCATTATGAATCTGAGACATCCAAAACATTTTTTTAAAGAGTTTCAGTGATTTGTCTATCTACTAATAACTGAAAGATGAATGCTCCTAGATTTCCTCTCTACGACCCACCATCATTTCCCTGCTGCCGGGAAATTCAGCACCACTAAACGCCACGCACAGTCCTTAATGACTTAAACATGAAGACGCCATTTTGTTTGCTTACCAAGGCTAAGGTAAGTGTGCGCGGGGGGCAGGGAAGCTTAGTGTGAAGGATCTGGTTCATGTCGACATAATGGCCGTCTCGAGCTATTTCTGGTATCGACCTAGTCACTATCGACCTAAGTGAACAAAATAGAGTAAGTGCAATAGGGTGCGCTAAATGCGAAGACTGGTGAACAGATCTGCTCGACCTGTTATATGTGATATTAAAAGTTGATACTTCCCTTGATATCACCTATATGCATATACTTCTTAGGTCCGTTCCACATATAAAAGAAAATAAATAGATGCATATAGTGTAGTATGTTTAAAATGAAACAGGATTTAATCCAATTATTTCTCAAATTTATACATAAAAGATGCACAAAACAAATACAGAAATTTAATTCCTAAAAACACTTGTTTTTCTCCCAAAATGATGGGTGATAAAGGTGGAGGATTACCAGATGAGAGTGATCAGTGAGCGTATAAGATGTAACCTTAGGGTAACTGGCTCCGGAACCGGGTTCCCTCGTCCACGTCCCAATCGTCTGGTCAGCCTTACACCTGCTGGTAATTCAATGGATACTCCACTCTCCTGCTGCTACGCGTTTCGGGAATGTCCCTTCATCAGGCAGTGAGAGTGAAGTGAATGGTTTGCCTTTTTATACCCTCAATCTAGATTACTTCCAGGTTAAAGGTCAAAAAACTTTAAACAATGTTTAACATATACCAAACAATAATAAAAGGTTTACCTATATCAAAAACTCCATAATTAATAATGCATAATAAATGACAAGGCTGACAATATTTAAAAGCCAGAATACAGAAAATCGTATTATATTGACCGGAAGTGACGTCAGCGTGACCTCCGGTTTTTTCTATGATCAACAACATATATATTGAACCTCACAGTTAAATACAGTAAGAGAGAGTCCGAGCTTGTACACACTGTTTGCTAGTACTTAATTATCAGAAGTTCAGCAAGCGTGTGGGAAAAGTTCTGTTTTGCGGAGTGGCTGGAACGCATCTGGAACGCAATGTGACTTCCGGCTGCATACTTCCGGTCCGGTGGAACGCATTTGGAACGCATCCGGTCTTTAGTGACGCACTTCCGGTTGCGGCAATCAGCGCTTGGAAGCGGAATGACTATTTATAGTGAAGTTCTATTGTTCATATGTGGCAACTGGAGTCCATTAAATTCTATATATATTATACATAGGACAATCTTCAAAAATTCAAAGGTTTTGTTTTCCCTGCTGGTGTTTCGTGTATTTCAGTTCCATTTTGCTTGTGGGCTACCATGCCCATACTGCAAACTTAAATGAAATGGCAATTAGACTCTTTTTACATATTAATAATTAATAATTAACACTAGCCAGTTTATGGAGACAATATATGGGAGGGAAGAGGGTGAGAAAAGTTCAAAAATTATACCAGAATACAGAAGAGTAGGAAGTGAGAATTATAGGAAAAAAGAGTCTAATGGACTCCAGTTGCCACATATGAACAATAGAACTTCACTATAAATAGTCATTCCGCTTCCAAGCGCTGATTGCCGCAACCGGAAGTGCGTCACTAAAGACCGGATGCGTTCCAAATGCGTTCCACCGGACCGGAAGTATGCAGCCGGAAGTCACATTGCGTTCCAGATGCGTTCCAGCCACTCCGCAAAACAGAACTTTTCCCACACGCTTGCTGAACTTCTGATAATTAAGTACTAGCAAACAGTGTGTACAAGCTCGGACTCTCTCTTACTGTATTTAACTGTGAGGTTCAATATATATGTTGTTGATCATAGAAAAAACCGGAGGTCACGCTGACGTCACTTCCGGTCAATATAATACGATTTTCTGTATTCTGGCTTTTAAATATTGTCAGCCTTGTCATTTATTATGCATTATTAATTATGGAGTTTTTGATATAGGTAAACCTTTTATTATTGTTTGGTATATGTTAAACATTGTTTAAAGTTTTTTGACCTTTAACCTGGAAGTAATCTAGATTGAGGGTATAAAAAGGCAAACCATTCACTTCACTCTCACTGCCTGATGAAGGGACATTCCCGAAACGCGTAGCAGCAGGAGAGTGGAGTATCCATTGAATTACCAGCAGGTGTAAGGCTGACCAGACGATTGGGACGTGGACGAGGGAACCCGGTTCCGGAGCCAGTTACCCTAAGGTTACATCTTATACGCTCACTGATCACTCTCATCTGGTAATCCTCCACCTTTATCACCCATCATTTTGGGAGAAAAACAAGTGTTTTTAGGAATTAAATTTCTGTATTTGTTTTGTGCATCTTTTATGTATAAATTTGAGAAATAATTGGATTAAATCCTGTTTCATTTTAAACATACTACACTATATGCATCTATTTATTTTCTTTTATATGTGGAACGGACCTAAGAAGTATATGCATATAGGTGATATCAAGGGAAGTATCAACTTTTAATATCACATATAACAGGTCGAGCAGATCTGTTCACCAGTCTTCGCATTTAGCGCACCCTATTGCACTTACTCTATTTTGTTCACTGTTTCATATTGGTATAAGGGATTACCACTGGTGCAAAGGGGTTGCTGCTTGTTGCCTTTTGGCGCCATTCGTGTTCTCTATTAAGTCTTTTACACTATAGTTCTCTTATTCCCTATTTGAGAAACCGATAGGCGACAACATGTTCTCCCATTTGAAAAGCAGAGAAGAGAAATGCAAAGAAATCTTTCTTATCACATCCCCCACTATCGTGGATGAAAACCTTATGACAACTATGAATCGTCTAGAGAAATTACTGATAAAAGAGAATCGCATCTGGTGGGAGTGCGCAACTCTGGAAAAGTACATAGCTGATCAAATTATCCCAAAGGGATTAAGGATAAAGAAACTACCTTCCTTTGATGATAGCAGCGATAAATTTAAAGATGAGTGGATGAGGACGTTGGAGATCTGCTCATATACACTAATAGAGTTAATTATGAAAGAACGGAAAGACAAATTAAAAACCATAAAAGAACAGATCACAGTGATCCAAACCAGCATTGAAGCCTCTCAGGAACTACCAGAATATAAGAAAAAGGAAAAGGAGATACAACAAAAAATTGTGGTGAACACAAAGGAAATAATGATTAAGAAACAGAAGAAATTAAAACGGGACCATGAATATTATAAAAAAGAAGGGAAAGATCCCTTTATGCACATGAAAGATGACAACTCCATGGTTTCTTTATGCTCTATTATTGAGGACCAGGAAGACGCCTCACTTCTATCTGACCAAGAAATTAACGTTACACACCGAGAAGACTGTCCCCGTTATGTGAAAGAAAAGAGATCGTCCAATCACACAGAAAAGTCAAGAATTCCAAACAAAATTCAGAGAAGATCATCACCTAACAACTACCCAATAAGGAGTAACAATTATAGAGATAAAGACTATCTAGAAGACATCTCACCTGAAAGGGATGGAGATTTCACAAATAGAAGCCCGAGAAGAAATTTAAGGAGAAGCAATTATGTGTCACCAATAAGAAAAGAAAGAAGAACAAATAGATTCTATAACAACAGGAATCAACAGCATCAAAGAAGCCCACAACATCATAAAGATTGGAAAATGAGAAATCAGAACTATGAGGATGAATGGAACCACCGGGGAAATAACTATGGGAATAGCGAAAGGACAGGGATGAGAATTAATTATAGAAGACAAGATGACCATGTCCGTTTTTTAGAGAGACGCCAACATCAGAAGTACTAAAGAAAAGAAAACGGGGGAAACGTGGTGGTATCAAAAGGAAGAAAAAAACCACAAAGAAACTTAAAATTATGGATCCATCACCAATGACTATGGAAACTGCAACTACTCAACTAGTACAAGGAAAAATCTTTAACTTAAGTGACAGGAACCTCACTGATATAGAGGAAAGACTGTTACTTAAAGGGCTCAAATACGCGCCAACCAATAAACCTTCCCCTTTCGAGGTATTCATAGATGTGGAAAAATTTATTAGAAAACTGACAGTTAAAAAATTCTTCTTGACAAAGAATCAGGCGGATCCTAAAGAAACGGACAGCACGAAAGAACAATTCAAGAAAAAATCTACTTTTTACCCGAAATATTTGAAGGGAAGCTTAGTTGATAGCTTCCATAAATCAGTCCTTGATGATATGGAAAAACTTGATAAAAACAAAATAAAGAAGTGGAATCTGTCAAAAAAGGAACGTATGGCGATGAAGGCACTTCAGAAAGATGAAAGCATTGTGATTAAACCTTGCGATAAAGGAGGGGGAGTGGCAATACTCAACAAGAGGGACTACATAAAAGAAATCTACCGCCAATTGGAAGATGGCGGCACATATTCAAAACTAAGAAGTGATCCCACTAACAGAATAAAAACTGCCTTCAACCAACTATTAAAGACACATCTAGAGAAGAAAACAATAACTGAAAAAGAATTCGAGTACCTGAATGTCTTGGATCCAGCTACACCAACCATCTATGTACTTCCTAAGGTACATAAGGATCCAACAAATCCCCCAGGAAGACCTATTGTGGCAGGCGTGGGTAGCCTCACGGCTAACTTGTCGGAATTCATCGACTCATATCTACAACCACTAACAATAAAGACAGATTTCCATCTCAAGGATACGACCGATATACTTCAGAAAATCAATACATTTGAGTGGACAGAGGGAATGTGGATGGCAACGGCTGATGTGGCAGCACTGTACACAAACATACCACATGAAAAAGGTATTGAAGCAGTCAGATATTATCTCAACAAAACAGACTACTCTGAGGATAAGAAAGAATTTCTGCTGGAAGGAATAAGATTCATACTCAAAAATAATTATTTTTATTTCGATGGGTCGTATTACATCCAACTTATTGGAACCGCAATGGGGACTAAATTCGCCCCAAGTTTTGCGAATTTGTTTATGTCCTATTGGGAAGAAACGAACATAAAAACCAACCGAACATTTGGAAATGATCTCATTTTATGGTATCGATATATTGACGATGTCATTTTCTTCTGGAAAGGGAATAAAGAAGCTCTATGTGCCTTTTCAGAGGAACTCAATTCCAATGATCTTAACATCAAATTAAGCGTCAATAGCAGCCAAACGGAATTGAGCTTCTTAGACCTATCATTATACATCGAAGATGGAAAATTGGAGACAAAATGTTTTAGAAAACCGACGGACGCAAATAATTATATCGCAAAAACCAGCGAACATCATCTTAATTGGATCACTAGCGTCCCTAAGAGCCAATTCTTAAGACTCAGACGGAATTGTAGCAAAAAAACAGTATGTGAAGAACAAATAGACACCATGAAAATGGGCTTCATAAATAAAGGCTATGATAGAAATAAACTAGAAGAATTCAAAAATGAAACCCTCCAAAAAAACCGTGCTGAACTCCTGGCAAATAAGAAGAAAAGAGGTAAAGAAAAGGAGACAAAAACTCAGTTCGCCTTTATAACACAATATAACAGCCAACATAAGAAAATGGAATCCATAGTACGTAGACATTGGCACCTTCTCTTGAAAGATCCAGTTTTAAAAAGTGTATTGCCACAATTACCACGTTTCATATATAGAAAAGCCCCGAATCTCAAAGACAAACTTACTAGAAGCGCCTTGCCACATCAGGACTATCATCCGATAAGAAATAAAGGCTTCTTTAGATGCGGGATGTGTCAGGCTTGTCGAGAAATCAAATCAGAAAGCTCTAAATATGAAGAGTTTACAGTGAAGGATACTAAATATAAAATACAACACTTCATGACATGCCATACCACCAACGTGGTTTATCTAATTGAATGTAGCTGCAATCTGGTATACATAGGCCGAACAAGTCGGGCACTCAAAACTAGATTAAGTGAACACCTCCGCAACATCAAGAAGGGTCTAACCACACATTCTCTATCTAACCACTTCAAAGAAGTGCATAACTGTTCTACTAATAACATCGTCCACTTTTTAGCTATAGAGAATATTAAAAACAACTGGAGGTATAGAGATGAGGCAACACGTTTAGCCAAAAGCGAGATGAAATGGATCCACAAAGTTAAAAGTCTCATCCCGTATGGACTCAACTCAGATTTTGAGCTAAAGTGGTTCCTATAATTCTCACTTCCTACTCTTCTGTATTCTGGTATAATTTTTGAACTTTTCTCACCCTCTTCCCTCCCATATATTGTCTCCATAAACTGGCTAGTGTTAATTATTAATTATTAATATGTAAAAAGAGTCTAATTGCCATTTCATTTAAGTTTGCAGTATGGGCATGGTAGCCCACAAGCAAAATGGAACTGAAATACACGAAACACCAGCAGGGAAAACAAAACCTTTGAATTTTTGAAGATTGTCCTATGTATAATATATATAGAATTTAATGGACTCCAGTTGCCACATATGAACAATAGAACTTCACTATAAATAGTCATTCCGCTTCCAAGCGCTGATTGCCGCAACCGGAAGTGCGTCACTAAAGACCGGATGCGTTCCAAATGCGTTCCACCGGACCGGAAGTATGCAGCCGGAAGTCACATTGCGTTCCAGATGCGTTCCAGCCACTCCGCAAAACAGAACTTTTCCCACACGCTTGCTGAACTTCTGATAATTAAGTACTAGCAAACAGTGTGTACAAGCTCGGACTCTCTCTTACTGTATTTAACTGTGAGGTTCAATATATATGTTGTTGATCATAGAAAAAACCGGAGGTCACGCTGACGTCACTTCCGGTCAATATAATACGATTTTCTGTATTCTGGCTTTTAAATATTGTCAGCCTTGTCATTTATTATGCATTATTAATTATGGAGTTTTTGATATAGGTAAACCTTTTATTATTGTTTGGTATATGTTAAACATTGTTTAAAGTTTTTTGACCTTTAACCTGGAAGTAATCTAGATTGAGGGTATAAAAAGGCAAACCATTCACTTCACTCTCACTGCCTGATGAAGGGACATTCCCGAAACGCGTAGCAGCAGGAGAGTGGAGTATCCATTGAATTACCAGCAGGTGTAAGGCTGACCAGACGATTGGGACGTGGACGAGGGAACCCGGTTCCGGAGCCAGTTACCCTAAGGTTACATCTTATACGCTCACTGATCACTCTCATCTGGTAATCCTCCACCTTTATCACCCATCATTTTGGGAGAAAAACAAGTGTTTTTAGGAATTAAATTTCTGTATTTGTTTTGTGCATCTTTTATGTATAAATTTGAGAAATAATTGGATTAAATCCTGTTTCATTTTAAACATACTACACTATATGCATCTATTTATTTTCTTTTATATGTGGAACGGACCTAAGAAGTATATGCATATAGGTGATATCAAGGGAAGTATCAACTTTTAATATCACATATAACAGGTCGAGCAGATCTGTTCACCAGTCTTCGCATTTAGCGCACCCTATTGCACTTACTCTATTTTGTTCACTGTTTCATATTGGTATAAGGGATTACCACTGGTGCAAAGGGGTTGCTGCTTGTTGCCTTTTGGCGCCATTCGTGTTCTCTATTAAGTCTTTTACACTATCGACCTAAGTGTTGTCGTCCCAGAGTCCGGATACCCTTAGTGAAGGGGAGGACTCAGTTCAGTACTTGGCAAGCAATTGGGAAACGGTGGGTGGTGTACAAGATATGGCTGGCAGTTGAAGTGTATCTCTGTGGATTTTAGCTGGACAGTCAAACGGAGTAACCCACTCTTTGCCACCATCTGAGGATCGCTGACCAAGCTACAGAGTGGGCACCACTCCAGACCCCTTCCTCTCCATCTGTGCTTGCTCTGCAGAAGTCTACCTCATATATTTCATTCAAAATAAATCATGTAAATATAATTTTGATATCTCTTCCCACAAAACATTAAGTCAATAGCATCCACGTTTAGTAATTTAGGCTTATTTCCCCCCAGCCACAACCTTAAATTCACAGAATAAGTAGTCTTCTGTACCCTTTATCCTACCCTGACAATAAATAGTATTCAGATTTAACAAATATTGTAAAAAGATGTAAAATATTGTGCACGCTATACCTAAAGGGGCCCATACAGTACATCAGTAATTCATTGGTGCAATTTCCCGCTCTGCCAAATAATGGGTTGGGGGATTGTCAAAATCCGTCATGTTGGACAAACTCGATTCGCCCATTCCGATGCAAAAATTTTTCATAATCTTCGAGTTGGGGATTTTTAGCATGTAGTATTTTGCCGATCCCCGAAAAATCTCTGATCATCGGAGCCTGCAGAATGGCGAATCGATTTGTCTGTCGGCATCAGGGAATCGCCACTTAGATGTTCAGTCCGTCTGAATAACATCCGACCTCAGGGACCTGTAAAAACTACCTGAGCACTAAGAATACAGATATCAGCAGGCATTCACTGCTGTCTACGTGACCACAACGCACCAGTCTCACCGGTGTGCGGACAAAATAAACATTTGTTTTGTTCGATGAGATGCCCAGAGCTCCCCATTACATTGTGGAAATTCAGTCAGAAGAACCTGTTTTGCTGGGTTCCGCCAGTATTAGGAATGCTGTAAATAGAGGGATGGAATGCTCTGAAATAGCTCCGTATCATTATAATGGGCAGCCACCAGGAAGGAACAAATGCCAGGGCTGGAATCCCATAGATCAGCTCGCCATTCCAGGGACTAGCCCCCCCATCTATGCCAGCACAATTGCTGGGTGGGCCGGTAAGTCAGTGTGGGGCACCCCTTACTCATGGGTCCATGTACATTGGGGTTGACAGTCATTAGGTTGACCACTGAAGGTCGACATGGGCATTAGGTCGACATGCGAATTAGGTCGACAGGTGAAAAGGTCAACATGAGGTTTTTGACTGTTTTTAGTGTAATTTTCTTCGTAAAGTGACGGGGAACCCCAATTAGTGCACCGTGTCCCCTCGCATGGCTCGCTTCACTCGCCATGCTTTGGGCAAGGTGCCTCGCTCCACTACCGCATGGCACAGGTTACCCTTCCAATCGTAGTCCACGTGAATTGTCAAGTATGGATAAATCCCCCCCCCCCCCCCCCCCCCCCCAAAAAAGTGAAAAAATAAGATTTTACTCACCGGTAAATCTATTTCTCGTAGTCCGTAGTGGATGCTGGGGACTCCGTAAGGACCATGGGGAATAGACGGGCTCCGCAGGAGACTGGGCACTCTAAGAAAGATTTAGTACTACTGGTGTGCACTGGCTCCTCCCTCTATGCCCCTCCTCCAGACCTCAGTTAAGGAAACTGTGCCCGGAAGAGCTGACATTACAAGGAAAGGATTTTGGAATCCCGGGTAAGACTCATACCAGCCACACCAATCACACCGTATAACTTGTGATAACATACCCAGTCAACAGTATGAACAACAACAGAGCATCAGACAAACCCGATGCAACCATAACATAACCCTTATTTAAGCAATAACTATATACAAGTATTGCAGAAGAAGTCCGCACTTGGGACGGGCGCCCAGCATCCACTACGGAGTACGAGAAATAGATTTACCGGTGAGTAAAATCTTATTTTCTCTAACATCCTAGTGGATGCTGGGGACTCCGTAAGGACCATGGGGATTATACCAAAGCTCCCAAACGGGTGGGAGAGTGCGGATGACTCTGCAGCACCGAATGAGCAAACACAAGGTCCTCCTCAGCCAGGGTATCAAACTTGTAGAACTTTGCAAAAGTGTTTGAACCCGACCAAGTAGCTGCTCGGCAAAGCTGTAACGCCGAGACCCCTCGGGCAGCCGCCCAAGAAGAGCCCACCTTCCTTGTGGAATGGGCTTTTACTGATTTTGGAGGCGGCAAGCCAGCCGCAGAATGAGCCTGCTGAATCGTGTTACAGATCCAGCGAGCAATAGTTTGCTTTGAAGCAGGAGCACCCAGCTTGTTGGATGCATACAGGATAAACAGCGAGTCAGGTTTCCTGACTCCAGCCGATCTGGCTACATAAATCTTCAAAGCACTGACTACATCTAGTAACTTGGAATCCTCCAAGTCACGAGTAGCCGCAGGCACCACAATAGGTTGGTTCACATGAAAAGATGACACCACCTTTGGCAGAAATTGCGGACGAGTCCGTAATTCTGCCCTGTCCATATGGAAAACCAGATAGGGGCTTTTACATGACAAAGCCGCCAATTCT
The DNA here is from genome assembly GCF_028390025.1 of Pseudophryne corroboree. NCBI lineage: Eukaryota > Metazoa > Chordata > Amphibia > Anura > Myobatrachidae > Pseudophryne > Pseudophryne corroboree. Next base: position 797,681,437 of record NC_086449.1, on the reverse strand, counting down.
GACACACGCCTAGCCGAAGCTAAGGCCAAGAGCATGACCACTTTCCACGTGAGATATTTTAACTCCACGGTCTTAAGCGGCTCAAACCAGTGAGATTTCAGGAAACTCAACACCACGTTAAGATCCCAAGGTGCCACTGGTGGCACAAAAAAGGGTCTGAATATGCAGCACTCCCTTTACAAACGTCTGAACTTCAGGTAGAGAAGCTATTTTTTTTTTATGAAAGAAAATGGATAGGGCCGAAATCTGGACCTTAATGGACCCCCAATTCTAGGCCCAAAGTCACTCCCGACTGTAGGAAATGAAGGAAACGGCCCAGCTGGAATTCCTCTGTAGAGGCATTCCTGGCCTCACACCCAGCAACATATTTTCGCCGTATACGGTGATAATGTTTAGCCGTCACGTCCTTCCTATCCCTTATCAGCGTAGAATAACCTCATCCGGAATCCCTCTTTTCTACTAGGATCCGGCGTCCAACCGCCATGCCGTCAAACGCAGCTGCGGTAAGTCTTGGAACATACAAGGTTCCTGCTGCAACAGATCCTGCCCTAGAGGCAGAGGCCATGGGTCCTCTGTGAGCATTTCTTGCAGCTCTGGATACCAAGTCCTTCTTGGCCAATCCGGAACAATGAGTATTGTTCTCACTCCTCTTTTCCTTATAAGAGAGGAAGAGGAGGAAACACATAAACCGACTGGAACATCCACGGTGTCACCAGCGCGTCTACAGCTATCGCCTGAGAGTCTCTTGACCTGGCGCAATACCTCTGTAGCTTTATGTTGAGGCGGGATGCCATCATGTCCACCTGTGGCAGTTCCCACCGACCTACAATCTGCGCGAAGACTTCTTGATGAAGTCCCCACTCTCCCGGGTGGAGGTCGTGCCTGCTGAGGAAGTCTGCTTCCCAGTTGTCCACTCCCGGAATGAACACTGCTGACAGTGCGCTTACGTGATTCTCCGCCCAGCGAAGAATTCTGGTGGCTTCTACCATCGCCACCCTGCTCCTTGTGCCGCCTTGGCAGTTTACATGAGCCACTGCGGTGATATTGTCTGATTGAATCAGAACCGGTTGGTCACGAAGCAGGGTCTCCGCTTGACTTAGGGCGTTGTATATGGCCCTTAGTTCCAGGATATTGATGTGAAGGCAAGTCTCCTGCCTTGACCACAGCCCTTGGAAATTTCTTCCCTGTGTGACTGCCCCCCACCCTCGGAGGCTTGCATCCGTGATCACCAGGACCCAGTCCTGAATGCCGAATCTGCGACCTTCGAGAAGGTGAGCACTCTGCAGCCACCACAGGAGAGACACCCTGGCTCTGGGGGATATGGTGATTAACCGATGCATCTGAAGATGTGATCCGGACCACTTGTCCAGTAAGTCCCATTGGAAGGTCCTCGTATGGAACCTGCCGAAGAGAATGGCCTCGTATGATGCCACCCTCCTTCCCAGGACGCGAGTGCAGTGATGCACTGACACCTGTTTTGGTTTTAATAGATTCCTGACCAGTGTCACGAGCTCCTGAGCTCTCTCTATCGGGAGATAAACCCTTTTCTGGTCTGTGTCTAGGATCATGCCTAGGAGAGGCAGATGAGCTGTAAGAACCAACTGCGGCTTTGGAATATATAGAATCCAGCCATATTGTCGTTACACTTCCAGAGAAAGTGATACGCTATTCAGCAACTGCTCTCTTGATCTCGCTTTTATGAGATCGTCCAAGTACGTGATAATAGTGACACCTTGCTTCCGCAGGAGCACCATCATTTCCGCCATTACCTTGGTGAATTCTGAAATTGGTAATGACAATCCCGTACCGCAATTCTGAGGTACGCCTGATGAGGTGGATAAATGGGGACATGAAGGTATGCATCCTTTATGTCCCGAGTCACCATAAAATCTCCCCCTTTCAGGCTTGCAATAACCGCTCTTAGCGATTCCATCTTGAACTTGAACCTTTTCAGGTATATGTTCAGGGATTTTAAATTCAATATGGGTCCGACCGAACCGTCTGGTTTCGGGACTACAACATGGTCGAATAATAACCCCCTCCTTGTTGAAGGAGGGGAACCTTGACCACCACCTGTTGAAGATACAATTTGTGAATTGCAGTTAACACTGTTTCCCTCTCGTGGGGGGAAGCCGGCAGGGCCGTCGGTGAGGGGGCATCTTCTCAAAGTCCAGCTTGTATCCCTGAGACACAATATCTATTGCCCAGGGATCTAACAGGGAGTGAACCCACTTGTGGCTGAACTTACGAAGGCGTGCCCCCACCGGGCCTAGCTCCGCCTGTGGAGCCCCAGCGACATGCGGTGGATTTTTGTAGAGGCCGGGGAGGACTTCTGTTCCTGGGAACTAGCTGTGTTGTGCAGCTTCGTTTGCAGGAATATAAAGCAAAATATCAGAATTACCAGCTATAGCTGTGGAGACCAGATCCGAGAACCCTTCTCCACACAATCCTCAGCCTTCCATATGCCTCTTAAGTCGGCATCATCTGTCCATTGCATATTCTACAGGACACGTCAAGCAGAAATCGACATAGCTTAGACTCTAGGACCCAGTATACTCATGTCTCTTTGGGCATGTTTTATATATATATATATATACCTATCTCTTAAGACAGCATCTTTAATATATAATAAGAATTTACTCACCGGTAATTCTATTTCTCGTAGTCCGTAGTGGATGCTGGGGACTCCGTAAGGACCATGGGGAATAGCGGCTCCGCAGGAGACTGGGCACAACTAAGAAAGATTTAGGACTACCTGGTGTGCACTGGCTCCTCCCTCTATGCCCCTCCTCCAGACCTCAGTTAGGAAACTGTGCCCGGAAGAGCTGACACAATATGGAAAGGATTTGGAATCCCGGGTAAGACTCATACCAGCCACACCAATCACACCGTACAACTCGTGATACTATACCCAGTGAACAGTATGAATAACAACTGAGCCTCTCAAACAGATGGCTCCAAACAATAACCCTTTAGTTAGGCAATAACTATATACAAGTATTGCAGACAATCCGCACTTGGGATGGGCGCCCAGCATCCACTACGGACTACGAGAAATAGAATTACCGGTGAGTAAATTCTTATTTTCTCTGACGTCCTAGTGGATGCTGGGGACTCCGTAAGGACCATGGGGATTATACCAAAGCTCCCAAACGGGCGGGAGAGTGCGGATGACTCTGCAGCACCGAATAAGCAAACTCAAGGTCCTCCTCAGCCAGGGTATCAAACTTGTAGAATTTAGCAAATGTGTTTGAACCCGACCAAGTAGCAGCTCGGCAAAGTTGTAAAGCCGAGACCCCTCGGGCAGCCGCCCAAGAAGAGCCCACTTTCCTCGTGGAATGGGCTTTTACAGATTTAGGATGCGGCAGTCCAGCCGCAGAATGTGCAAGTTGAATCGTACTACAGATCCAGCGAGCAATAGACTGCTTTGAAGCAGGAGCACCCAGCTTGTTGGGCGCATACAGGATAAATAGCGAGTCAGTTTTCCTGACTCCAGCCGTCCTGGAAACATAGATTTTCAGGGCCCTGACTACGTCCAGCAACTTGGAATCCTCCAAGTCCTTAGTAGCCGCAGGCCCCACAATAGGTTGGTTCAAATGAAAATAAGAATTTACTTACCGATAATTCTATTTCTCGGAGTCCGTAGTGGATGCTGGGGTTCCTGAAAGGACCATGGGGAATAGCGGCTCCGCAGGAGACAGGGCACAAAAAGTAAAGCTTTCCGATCAGGTGGTGTGCACTGGCTCCTCCCCCTATGACCCTCCTCCAGACTCCAGTTAGGTACTGTGCCCGGACGAGCGTACACAATAAGGGAGGAATTTTGAATCCCGGGTAAGACTCATACCAGCCACACCAATCACACTGTACAACCTGTGATCTGAACCCAGTTAACAGTATGATAACAGCGGAGCCTCTGAAAAGATGGCTCACAACAACAATAACCCGATTTAGTTAGCAATAACTATGTACAAGTATTGCAGATAATCCGCACTTGGGATGGGCGCCCAGCATCCACTACGGACTCCGAGAAATAGAATTATCGGTAAGTAAATTCTTATTTTCTCTATCGTCCTTGTGGATGCTGGGGTTCCTGAAAGGACCATGGGGATTATACCAAAGCTCCCAAACGGGCGGGAGAGTGCGGATGACTCTGCAGCACCGAATGAGAGAACTCCAGGTCCTCTTTTGCCAGGGTATCAAATTTGTAGAATTTTACAAACGTGTTCTCCCCCGACCACGTAGCTGCTCGGCAAAGTTGTAATGCCGAGACCCCTCGGGCAGCCGCCCAAGATGAGCCCACCTTCCTTGTGGAATGGGCCTTAACAGATTTAGACTGTGGCAGGCCTGCCACAGAATGTGCAAGTTGAATTGTGCTACCAATCCCACGAGCAATCGACTGCTTAGAAGCAGAAACACCCAGCATTGTTGGGTGCATACAGGATAAACAGCAAGTCAGATTTCCTGACTCCAGCCAACCTGGAAACTATATTTTCAGGGCCCTGATAACATCCAGCAACTTGGAGTCCTCCAAGTCCCTAGTAGCCGCAGGTACCACAATAAGCTGGTTCAGGTGAAACGCTGACACCACCTTAAGGAGAAACTGGGGACGAGTCCGCAGCTTTGCTCTGTCCGAATGGACAATCAGATATGGCTTTGTGAGATAAAGCCGCCAATTCTGACACTCGCCTGGCCGAGGCCAGGACCAACAGCATGGTCATTTTCCATGTGAGATATATCAAATCCACAGATTTGAGTTGTTTAAACCAATGTGATTTTTTAGGAATCCCAAAACTACGTTGAGATCGCCCAGTGCCACTGGAGACATCAAAGGGCTGTATATGCAGTACTCCCTTAACAACTTCTGGACTTCAGGAACTGAAGCCAATTTCTTTCTGGAAGAAAATCAACAGGCCGAAATTTGAACCTTAATGGACCCAATTTGAGACCCATAGACACTCCTGTTTGCAGGAAATGTAGAAATTAACCTAGTTGAAATTCTTCCGTGGAGCCTTCCTGGACTCACACCCTGGCACATATTTTCACCTAACTGGTGATAATGTTGTGCGGTCACCTCCTTCCTGTTTCTGACCAGGGTAGGGATGACCTCTTCCGGAATGCCTCTTTCCCTTAGGATCCGGCGTTCACCCGCCTTGGCGTCAACGCAGCTGCGGTAAGTCCCGGAACAGACACGGTTCTTGCCGAATCAAGACCCTTCTTAGTATCTCTTGAAGTTCCGGGAACCAAGTCCTTCTTGGCCAAACCGGAGCCACGAGTATAGTTCTTACTCCTCTCCTTCCTATCATTTTCAATACATTGGGTATGAAAAGCAGAGGATGGAACACATACACCGACTGGTACACCGACGGTGTTACCAGAGCGTCCCAGCTATTGCCTGAGTGTCTCTTGACCTGGCGCTTCAGGTGGGACGCCATCATAACCACCTTTGGTCTTTCCCAACGGTTTACAATCATGTGGAAACTTCCAGATTAAGTTTCCACTTTTCCGGGTGGAATTCATTTATGCTGAGGAAATCTTCCCAGTTGCCCACTCCCGGAATGAACACTGCTGACAGTGTTATCACATGATTTTCCGCCCAGCGAAGAATCCTTGCTGTCATTGCCCTCCTGCTTCTTGTGTCGCCCCGTCTGATAACGTGGGCGACCGCCATGATGATGTCCTACTGGATCAGCACCGGTTGACTTTGAAGCAGGAGTCTTCCTAGGCTCAGAGCATTGTAAATTGCCCTTAGCTCCAGTATATTCATGTGGAGAGAAGTCTCCAGACTTGACCACACTTCCTTGGAAATTTTTTCCCTGTGTGACTACTCCCCAGCCTCTCAGGCTGGTATCCGTGGTCCCCAGAACACAGTCCTGAATGCTGAGTGTGCTGCCCTCTAAAAGATGAGCACTCTGCAGCCCCCACAGAAGAGACACCCTTGTCCTTGGAGACAGGATTATCCGCTGATGCATCTGAAAATGCGATCCGGACCATTCGTCCAGCAAATCCCCTGAGATCTGCCGAATGGAATCGCTTCGTAAGAAGCCACCATTTTTCCCAGGACTCCTGTGCATTGATGCACTGATACTTGGCCTGGTTTTAGGAGGTTTCTGACTAGGTCGAATAACTCCTTGGCTTTTTCCTCCCGGAGGAACACCTTTTTCTGGACTATGCCCAGAATCATTCCTAGGAACAGCAGACGTATCGTCGGAAAACAGCTGCGATTCTTGGAATATTTAGAATCCAGTCGTGCTGTCGTAGAACTACTTTAGATAGTGCTCGTCCGACCTCCAACTGTTCTCTGGAACTTGCCCTTTTCAGGATATCGTCCAAGTAAGGGATAATTTAGATGCCTTTTTTCTTTGAAGAAACATCTTTTCGGCCATTACCTTGGTAAAAGGCCCGGGGTGCCGTGGATAATTCAAACGGCATCGTCTGAAACTGATATTGACAGTTCTGTACCACGAACCAGAGGTACCCTTGTTGAGAAGGGCAAATTTGGACATGGAGGTAATCCTTGATGTCCAGGGACACCATATAGTCCCCTTTTTTTTTTTTTTTTCCGGTTCGCTATCACTGCTCTGAGTGACTCCATCTCGATTTGAACCTTTTATGTAAGTGTTCAAAGAATTCAGTTTAGACTATGTCTCACCAAGCCGTCTGGCGTCAGTACCACAATATAGTGTGGAAAAATAATACCCTTTTCCTTGTTGTAGGAGGGGTACTTTGATTTATCACCTGCTGGATATACAGCTTGTGAATTGTTTCCAATGCTGCCTCCCTGTCGGAGGGAGCCGTTGGTAAAGCAGACTTCAGAAACCTGCGAGGAGAAGATGTCTCGACTCTCCAATCTGTACCCCTGGGATAATACTTGTACTATCTAGGGGTCAACCTGCGAGTGATCCCACTGCGCGCTGAGACTCTTGAGACTACCCCCCCACCTTGAGTCCGCTTGCATGGCCCCAGCGTCATGCTGAGGACTTGGCAGACGCGGTGGAGGGCTTCTTTTCCTGGAAAGGGGCTGCCTGCTGCAGTCTACTTCCCTTACCTCTATGTCTGGGCAGATATGACTGGCCTTTTGCCTGCATGCCCTCATGGGAAAGGAAGGATTGAGGCTGAAAAGACGGTGTCTTTTTCAGCTGAGATGTAACTTGGGGTAAAAAGGTTGGATTTCCCAGCTGTTGCCGTGGTCCCCAGGTCCGATGGACCGACCCCAACTAACTCCTTCCCTTTATACGGCAATACTTCCATGTGCCGTATGGGATCTGTATCACCTGACCACTGTCGTGTCCATGACATCTTCTGGGTGATATGGACAACGTACTTATCTTGATGCCAGAGAGCAAATATCCCTCTGTGCATCTCACGTACATATATATAGAATGCATCCTATTAAATGCTCTATATGAATAAAATATTTTCAGTCAGGGAATCCGACCAAGCCAACCCAGCACTGCATCTCCAGGCTGATGGCGATCGCTGGTCGCAGTATAACCACCGTATGTGTGTATATACTTTTTAGGATATCTTTCCAGCTTCCTATCAGCTGGCTCCTTGAGGGCGGCCGTATCTGGAGACGGTAACGCCACTTGATAAGCGTGTGAGCGCCTTATCACCCTAAGGGGTGTTTCCCAACGCGCCCTAATTTCTGGCGGGAAAGGGTATAACGCCAATATTTGCTATCGGGGTAACCCCACGCATCATCACACACTTCATTTTATTTTATCTGATTCAGGAAAAACTACAGGTAGTTTTTTCACTCCCACATAATACCCTTTTTTGTGGTACTTGTAGTATCAGAAATATGCAACACCTCCTTCATTGCCCTTAACGTGTGGCCCTAATGAGAAATACGTTTGTTTATTCACCGTTGACACTGGATTCAGTGTCCGTGTCTGTGTCTGTGTCGACCGACTGAGGTAAATGGGCGTTTTTAACGCCCCTGACGGTGTTTCTGAGACGCCTGGACCGGTACTAATAGTTTTTCGGCCGTCTCACGTCGTCAACCGACCTTGCAGCGTGTTGACATTCTCACGTAATTCTCTAAATAAGCCATCCATTCCGGTGTCGACTCCCTAGAGAGTGACATCACCATTACAGGCAATTTCTCCGCCTCCTCACCAACATCGTCCTCATACATGTCGACACACACGTACCGACACACAGCACACACACCGGGAATGCTCTGACAGAGGACAGGACCCACACTAGCCCTTTGGGGAGACAGAGGGAGAGTTTGCCAGCACACACCAAAACGCTATAATTATATAGGGACAACCTTATATAAGTGTTTTCCCTTATAGCATCTTTATATATATCTCAATATCGCCAAAATCAGTGCCCCCCCTCTCTGTTTTAACCCTGTTTCTGTAGTGCAGTGCAGGGGAGAGCCTGGGAGCCTTCTCTCCAGGCTTTCTGTGAGAGAAAATGGCGCTGTGTGCTGAGGAGATAGGCCCCGCCCCTTTTTCGGCGGGCTCGTCTCCCGCTATTTAGTGAATCTTGGCAGGGGTTAAATATCTCCATATAGCCTCTGGGGGCTATATGTGAGGTATTTTTCGCCAAAAAAGGTTTTCATTTGCCTCCCAGGGCGCCCCCCTCCCAGCGCCCTGCACCCTCAGTGACTGCCGTGTGAAGTGTGCTGAGAGGAAAATGGCGCACAGCTGCAGTGCTGTGCGCTACCTTTAGAAGACTGCAGGAGTCTTCAGCCGCCGATTCTGGACCTCTTCTTACTTCAGCATCTGCAAGGGGGCCGGCGGCGCGGCTCCGGTGACCATCCAGGCTGTACCTGTGATCGTCCCTCTGGAGCTGATGTCCAGTAGCCAAGAAGCCAATCCATCCTGCACGCAGGTGAGTTCACTCCTTCTCCCCTAAGTCCCTCGTTGCAGTGATCCTGTTGCCAGCAGGACTCACTGTAAAATAAAAAACCTAAGCTAAACTTTCTCTAAGCAGCTCTTTAGGAGAGCCACCTAGATTGCACCCTTCTCGGCCGGGCACAAAAATCTAACTGGAGTCTGGAGGAGGGTCATAGGGGGAGGAGCCAGTGCACACCACCTGATCGGAAAGCTTTACTTTTTGTGCCCTGTCTCCTGCGGAGCCGCTATTCCCCATGGTCCTTTCAGGAACCCCAGCATCCACAAGGACGATAGAGAAAAGCTGATACCACCTTAGGAAGAAATTGGGGACGAGTCCTCAATTCCGCCCTATCCATATGGAAAATCAGATAAGGGTCTTTACATGACAAAGCCGCCAATTCTGACACACGCCTGGCCGAAGCCAAGGCCAACAGCATGACCACTTTCCACGTGAGATATTTTAGTTCCACGGTTTTAAGTGGCTCAAACCAATGTGACTTAAGGAAATTCAACACCACGTTGAGATCCCAAGGTGCCACTGGAGGCACAAAAGGGGGCTGAATATGCAGCACTCCTTTAACAAATGTCTGAACTTCAGGCAGTGAAGCCAGTTCTTTTTGGAAGAAAATCGACAGAGCCAAAATCTGGACCTTAATGGAACCTAATTTGAGGCCCATAGTCACCCCTGACTGTAGGAAGTGCAGAAATCGACCCAGCTGAAATTCCTCCGTTGGGGCCCTTCTGGCCTCACACCACGCAACATATCTTCGCCATATGCGGTGATAATGGTTTGCGGTCACCTCCTTCCTAGCTTTAATCAGCGTAGGGATGACTTCCTCCGGAATGCCCTTTTCCTTCAGGATCCGGCGTTCAACCGCCATGCCGTCAAACGCAGCCGCGGTAAGTCTTGGAACAGACAGGGTCCCTGCTGCAGCAGGTCCTGTCTGAGCGGCAGAGGCCATGGGTCCTCTGAGATAATTTCTTGAAGTTCTGGGTACCAAGCTCTTCTTGGCCAATCCGGAACCACAAGTACAGTTCTTACTCCTCTCCTTCTTATTATTCTCAGTACCTTGGGTATGAGAGGCAGAGGAGGGAACACATAAACCGACTGGTACACCCACGGTGTCACTAGAGCGTCCACAGCTATCGCCTGAGGGTCCCTTGACCTGGCGCAATATCTTTTTAGCTTTTTGTTGAGGCGGGACGCCATCATGTCCACCTGTGGCCGTTCCCAGCGATTTACAATCAGGTTGAAGACTTCTGGATGAAGTCCCCACTCTCCCGGGTGGAGGTCGTGCCTGCTGAGGAAGTCTGCTTCCCAGTTGTCCACTCCCGGAATGAACACTGCTGACAGTGCTATCACGTGATTTTCCGCCCATCGGAGAATCCTTGTGGCTTCTGCCATCGCCATCCTGCTTCTTGTGCCGCCCTGACGGTTTACATGGGCGACCGCCGTGATGTTGTCTGACTGGATCAGCACCGGCTGGTGTTGAAGCAGGGGTCTTGCCTGACTTAGGGCATTGTAAATGTCCCTTAGTTCCAGAATATTTATGTGTAGGGAAGTCTCCTGACTCGTCCATAGTCCTTGGAAGTTTCTTCCCTGTGTGACTGCCCCCCAACCTCGAAGGCTGGCATCCGTGGTCACCAGGACCCAGTCCTGTATGCCGAATCTGCGGCCCTCTAGAAGATGAGCACTCTGCAGCCACCACAACAGCGACACCCTGGTCCTTGGAGACAGGGTTATCAGCCGATGCATCTGAAGATGCGATCCGGACCACTTGTCCAACAGATCCCACTGAAAGATCCTTGCATGGAACCTTCCGAAAGGAATTGCTTCGTAAGAAGCCACCATCTTTCCCAGGACTCGCGTGCAGTGGTGCACCGACACCTGTTTTGGTTTTAGGAGGTCTCTGACTAGAGATGACAACTCCTTGGCCTTCTCCTCCGGGAGAAACACTTTTTTCTGTTCCGTGTCCAGAACCATCCCCAGGAACAGTAGACGCGTTGTAGGAACCAGCTGCGACTTTGGAAAATTCAGGATCCAGCCGTGCTGTTGTAGCACTTCCCGAGCTAGTGCTACTCCGATCAACAACTGTTCCCTGGACCTCGCCTTTATAAGGAGATCGTCCAAGTACGGGATAATTAAAACTCCCTTTTTTCGAAGGAGTATCATCATTTCGGCCATTACCTTGGTAAATACCCTCGGTGCCGTGGACAGACCAAACGGCAACGTCTGGAATTGGTAATGACAGTGCTGTACCACAAATCTGAGGTACTCCTGGTGAGGAGGGTAAATAGGGACATGCAGGTAAGCATCCTTGATGTCCAGTGATACCATGTAATCCCCTTCGTCCAGGCTTGCAAACACCGCCCTGAGCGATTCCATCTTGAACTTGAACCTTCTTATATAAGTGTTCAAGGATTTTAAATTTAAAATGGGTCTCACCGAACCGTCCGGTTTCGGTACCACAAACATTGTGGAACAGTAACCCTTTCCTTGTTGAAGGAGGGGTACCTTAAATATCACCTGCTGAGAAAACAGCTTGTGAATCGCCTCCAGCACTGCCTCCCTGTCCGGGGGAGCTGTCGGCAAGGCAGATTTGAGGAAACGGCGAGGGGGAGACGTCTCGAATTCCAGCTTGTACCCCTGAGATATTACTTGTAGAATCCAGGGATCCACCCGTGAGCGAGCCCACTGGTCGCTGAAGTTCTTGAGACGGGCCCCCACCATACCTGGCTCCGCCTGTGGAGCCCCAGCGTCATGCGGTGGACTTAGAGGAAGCTGGGGAGGACTTTTGTTCCTGGGAACTGATTGTATGTTGCAGCTTTTTCCCTCTACCTCTGCGCAGAAAGGACGCGCCTCTAACCTGCTTGCCTTTCTGGGGCCGAAAGGACTGTGCCTGATAATACGGTGCTTTCTTTGGCTGTGAGGGAACATGGGGTAAAAATGCTGACTTCCCAGCTGTCGCTGTGGAAACGAGGTCCGAGAGACCATCCCCAAACAATTCCTCACCCTTGTAAGGCAAAACTTCCATGTGCCTTTTAGAATCTGCATCTCCTGTCCACTGCCGAGTCCACAATCCTCTCCTGGCAGAAATGGACATTGCGTTTATTTTAGATGCCAGCCGGCAAATATCCCTCTGTGCATCTCTCATGTATAAGACAGCGTCTTTAATATGCTCTACGGTTAGCAATATAGTGTCCCTATCTAGGGTATCAATGTTTTCCGACAGGGAATCTGACCACGCAGCTGCAGCACTGCACATCCATGCTGAAGCAATAGCCGGTCTCAGTATAATTCCTAAGTGTGTATATACAGACTTCAGGATAGCCTCCTGCTTTCTATCAGCAGGCTCCTTTAGGGCGGCCGTGTCCGGAGATGGTAGTGCCACCTTTTTTGACAGACGTGTGAGCGCTTTATCCACCCTAGGGGATGTCTCCCAACGTGACCTGTCCTCTGGCGGGAAAGGGTACGCCATTAGTAACTTTTTAGAAATTACCAGATTCTTATCGGGGGAAGCCCACGCTTCTTCACACACTTCATTTAATTCATCAGATGGGGGAAAAACCACTGGTAGCTTTTTCTCCCCAAACATAATACCCTTTTTTGTGGTACCTGGGGTAATAATAAGAATTTACTCACCGGTAATTCTGTTTCTCGTAGTCCGTAGTGGATGCTGGGAACTCCGTAAGGACCATGGGAATAGCGGGCTCCGAAGGAGGCTGGGCACTCTAGAAAGATCTTAGACTACCTGGTGTGCACTGGCTCCTCCCACTATGACCCTCCTCCAAGCCTCAGTTAGGTACTGTGCCCGGACGAGCGTACACAATAAGGAAGGATTTTGAATCCCGGGTAAGACTCATACCAGCCACACCAATCACACCGTACAACTCGTGATATGAAACACAGTTAACAGTATGAAACAATAGAGCCTCTCAACAGATGGCTCAACAATAACCCGATTTAGTTAACAATAACCATGTACAAGTAATGCAGATAAACCGCACTTGGGATGGGCGCCCAGCATCCACTACGGACTACGAGAAACAGAATTACCGGTGAGTAAATTCTTATTTTCTCTAACGTCCTAGTGGATGCTGGGAACTCCGTAAGGACCATGGGGATTATACCAAAGCTCCCAAACGGGCGGGAGAGTGCGGATGACTCTGCAGCACCGAATGAGAGAACTCCAGGTCCTCCTCAGCCAGGGTATCAAATTTGTAGAATTTTGCAAACGTGTTTGCCCCTGACCAAGTAGCTGCTCGGCAAAGTTGTAAAGCCGAGACCCCTCGGGCAGCCGCCCAAGATGAGCCCACCTTCCTTGTGGAATGGGCATTGACAGATTTTGGCTGTGGCAGGCCTGCCACAGTATGTGCAAGCTGAATTGTACTACAAATCCAACGAGCAATAGTCTGCTTAGAAGCAGGAGCACCCAGCTTGTTGGGTGCATATAGGATAAACAGCGAGTCAGATTTTCTGACTCCAGCCGTCCTGGAAACATATATTTTCAGGGCCCTGACAACGTCTAGCAACTTGGAGTCCTCCAAATCCTTAGTAGCCGCAGGCACCACAATAGGCTGGTTCAGGTGAAACGCTGACACCACCTTAGGGAGAAACTGGGGACGAGTCCTCAATTCTGCCCTATCCATATGGAAAATCAAATAAGGGCTTTTACAAGACAAAGCCGCCAATTCTGATACTCGCCTGGCAGAAGCCAAGGCCAATAACATAACCACCTTCCATGTGAGATATTTCAGATCCACGGTTTTTAGTGGTTCAAACCAAAGTGATTTTAAGAAAACTCAACACCACGTTGAGATCCCAAGGTGCCACAGGAGGCACAAACGGGGGCTGACTATGCAGCACTCCTTTTATAAATGTCTGAACTTCAGGTACTGAAGCTAGTTCTTTTTTTAAAGAAAATCGACAGAGCCGAGATCTGTATCTTAATGGAACCCAATTTAAGGCCCATAGTCACTCCTGCTTGCAGGAAATGCAGAAATCGACCTAGTTGAAATTCCTCTGTTGGGGCCCTTTCGGCCTCACACCATGCAACATATTTTCGCCATATGCGGTGATAATGAGTTGCTGTAACCTCTTTCCTGGCTTTAGTAAGCGTAGGAATTACTTCCTCCGGAATACCCTTTTCCTTCAGGATCCGGCGTTCAACCGCCATGCCGTCAAACGCAGCCGCGGTAAGTCTTGGAACAGACAGGGCCCCTGCTGCCGCAGGTCCTGACTGAGTGGCAGAGGCCATTGGTCCTCTGATATAAATTCTTGAAGTTCTGGGTACCAAGCTCTTCTTGGCCATCCACGAGTATCGTTCTTACTCCTCGCCTTCTTATTATTCTCAGTACCTTTGGTATGAGAGGCAGAGGGGAGAACACCTAAACCGACTGGTACACCCACGGTGTTACCAGAGCGTCCATAGCTATCGCCTGAGGGTCCCTTGACCTGGAGCAATATCTTTTATAGCTTTTTGTTAAGGCGGGACGCCATCATGTCCACCTGTGGCCTTTTCCAATGGTGTACAATCCTATTGGAAGACTTCTGGAGGAAGTCCCCATTCTCCCGGGTGGAGGTCGTGTCTGTTGAGAAGATCTGCTTCCCAGTTGTCCACTCCGGGAATGAACACTGCTGACAGTGCTAACACATGATTTTCCGCCTATCGGAGAATCCTTGTGGCTTCTGCCATCGCCATCCTGCTTTTTGTGCCGCCCTGTTGATTACATGGGCGACTGCCGTGATGTTGTCTGATTGGATCAGTACCGGCTAGTTTTGAAGCAGAGGCCTTGCTGGCCTCAGGGCATTGTAAATGGCCCTCAGATCCAGAATATTTATGTGTAGGGAAATAACCTGACTTGACCAAAGTCCCTGGAAGTTTCTTCCCTATGCGACTGCCCCCCAGCCTCAAAGGCTGGAATCCATGGTCACTAGGACCTAGTCCTGTATGCCGAACCTGCGGCCCTCTTGAAGATGGGCACTCTGCAGCCACCACAGTAGAGATACCCTGGTCCTTGGAGACAGGGTTATCAGCCTATGCATCGGAAGATGCGATCCGGACCACTTGTCCAACAGGTCCCTCTGAAAAGTTCTTGTATGGAACCTGCCTAATGGGATTGCTTCGTAAGAAGCTACCATTTTTCCCAGGACTCGCGTGCAATGATGCACCGCTACCTATTTTGGTTTCAGGAGGTCTCTGACTAGAGATGACAACTCCTTGGCTTTCTCCTCCGGGAGAAACACTATTTCTGGTTTATGTCCAGAACCATCCCCAGGAACAGTAGACGTGTCATAGGAACCAGCTGTGACTTTGGACTGTTTAGAATCCACCTATGCTGTTGTAGCACTTTCCAAAATAGTGCTACCCCGACTACCAACTGCTCCTTGGACCTCGCCCTTATAACGAGATTGTCCAATTACGGGATAATTACAACTCCCTTTTTTTTTGAAGGAGTATCATCATTTCGGCCATTACCTTGATAAAACACCCTCGGTGCCATGTACAGTCCAAACGGCAGTGTCTGGACTTGGTAATGGTAATCCTGTACCACAAATCTGAGGTACTCCTGGCGAGGATGGTAAATGGGGACATGCAGGTAAGCATCCTTGATGTCCCGGGATACCATGTAATCCCCCTCGTCCAGGCTTGCAATAACCGCCCTGAGCGATTCCATCTTGAACTTGAATTTTTTTATGTTCAAGGATTTTAAATATAAAATGGGTCACACCGAACCATGCGGTTTCGGTACCCCAACCCGTGTGGAATAGTAACCCCGTCCTTGTTGAAGTAGGGGCGCCTTGAGTATTACCTGCTGGGAATACCGCTTATTAATTGCCTCTAGCACAGCCTCCCTGCCTGAGGGAGTTGTCAGCAAGGCATATTTTAGGAAATGGCTGGGGGGAGACATCTCTAATTCCAGCTTGTACCCCTGAAATACTACTTGGAAGAAACAGGGATCCACCTGTGAGCGAGCCCACTAATTGCTGAAATTTTTGAGGCGGCCCCCCACCGTACCTGGCTACACCTGTGGAGCACCCGCGTCATGGTGTGGCCTCACAGGAGGCGGGGGAAGAATCTTGATTCTGGGAACAGGCTGACTGGTGCAGCTTTTTCCCTCTACCCTTGTCTCTGTACAGAAAGGAAGCGCCATTTGACCCGTTTGCTTTTCTGAAGCCGAAAGGACTGTACCTTTTTCTGTGAGGAAACCTGAGGTAAAATTATTTCTTCCCAGCAGTTGCTGTGGATACGAGGTCCCAGAGACCATCCCCAAATAATTCCTCACCCTTATAAGGCTCTCTATGCGCTTTTTAAGTCAGCATCACCTGTCCAGTGACAGGTCTCTAATACCCTCCTGACAGAATGGACATTACATTTATTTTGGATGCCAGCCGGCAAAATATCCCTCTGTGCATCCCCCATATATAAGACAACGTCTTTAATATGTTTTTATGTTTGCCAACTATTATCCCTGTTTGACAGGGTCACCAACCACGCTGCAGCAGCACTATCTGCAGGTCTCAGTCTAGTACCTGAGTGTGTAAATACAGACTTCAGGATAGCCTCCTGTTTTTTATCAACAGGTACCTATTAAAGTGGCCGTATCCTAAGACGGCAGTGCCACCTTTTTTGACAAACGTGTGAGCGCCTTATCCACCCTAGGGGATATCTCCCAGCGTAACTTATCCTCCTGGCGGGAAAGGGTACGCCATCAGTAACTTTTTTATAAATTACCAGTTTCTTAACGGGGGAACCCACGCTTTTCACACACTTAATTTATTCATCTGATGGGGGAACAAAACACTGCCTGTTTTTTCTCCCCAAACCTAAAACCCATTTATAGAGGTTAAAGTCAGAAATGTATAACACATTTTTTATTGCCGGGATCAAGTCCCGGATTGGATTGTGTATATGTCTCCACCTTGTCGACACTGGAGTCAGACTCCGTGTCGACATCTGTGTCTGCCATCTGAGAGAGCGGGCGTTTTTGAGCCCCTGATGGCCTTTGAGACGCCTGGGCAGGCGCGGGCTGCGAAGCCGGCTGTCCCACAACTGTTACGTCATCCACCCTTTTATGTAAGGAGTTGACACTGTCGGTTAATACCTTTTACCTCTCTATCCACTCTGGTGTCGGCCCCACAGGGGGCGACATCACATATATCGGCCTCTGTTCCGTCACCATATAAGCCTCCTCATTCAACATGTCGACACAGCCGTACCGACACACCGCAGACACACAGGGAATGCTCTAAACGAGGACAGGACCCACAAAAGCCCTTTGGGGGGACAGAGTGAGAGTATGCCAGCACACACCAGAGCGCTATATACTGCAGGGACTAACTGAGTTATGTCCCCTATAGCTTTATATCTATATATATAATGTATACTGCGCCTAAATTTAGTGCCCCCTCTCTCTTTTTTTAACCCTTGTAGACTGCAGGGGAGAGCCAGGGAGCTTCCCTCCAACGGAGCTGTGAGGGAAAATGGCGCCAGTGTGCTGAGGAGATAGGCTCCGCCCCTTTTTCGCGGCCTATTCTCCCGTTTTTTATGGACTTCTGGCAGGGGTATTTACCTCATATATAGCCCCTGGGGCTATATATTGAGGTATTTTTGCCAGCCAAGGTGTTTTTATTGCTGCCTCAGGGCGCCCCCCCCCAGCGCCCTGCACCCTCAGTGACCGGAGTATGAAGTGTGTGAGAGGAGCAATGGCGCACAGCTGCAGTGCTGTGCGCTACCTTGGTGAAGACTGAGTCTTCATGCCGCCGATTTTCCGGACCATCTTCTTGCTTCTGGCTCTGTAAGGGGGACGGCGGCGCGGCTCCGGGACCGAACATCAAGGCTGGGCCTGCGGTCGATCCCTCTGGAGCTAATGGTGTCCAGTAGCCTAAGAAGCCCAATCCGGCTGCAAGCAGGCGAGTTCGCTTCTTCTCCCCTTAGTCCCTCGCTGCAGTGAGCCTGTTGCCAGCAGGTCTCACTGAAAAGAACAAATTCTAAGACTATAACTTTCTAAGAGCTCAGGAGAGCCCCTAGTGTGCATCCAACCTCGGCCGGGCACGAAATCTAACTGAGGCTTGGAGGAGGGTCATAGTGGGAGGAGCCAGTGCACACCAGGTAGTCTAAGATCTTTCTAGAGTGCCCAGCCTCCTTCGGAGCCCGCTATTCCCATGGTCCTTACGGAGTTCCCAGCATCCACTAGGACGTTAGAGAAATCAGAAATGTGCAACACATTTTTCATTGCCGTAATCATATAATGAATGGCTCTATTGGAATGGACACTAGTCTCATCGTCGTCAACACTGGAGTCAGTCTCCGTGTCGACATCTGTGTCTGCCATCTGAGGTAGTGGGCGTTTTAGAGCCCCTGATGGCTTTTGAGACGCCTGGGCAGGCACGGGCTGAGCAGCCGGCTGTCCCACATCTGCTATGTCGTCAAACCTTTTATGTAAGGAGTTGACACTGTCGCGTAATTCCTTCCACATGTCCATCCATTCAGGTGTCGACCCCGCAGGGGGTGACATCACATTTATTGGCACCTGCTCCGCCTCCACATAAGCCTCCTCATCAAACATGTCGACACAGCTGTACCGACACACCGCACACACACAGGGAATGCTCTGACTGAGGACAGGACCCCGCAAAGTCCTTTGGGGAGACAGAGAGAGAGTATGCCAGCACACACCAGAGCGCTATATAATACAGGGATACACACTACACACAGTGATTTTTCCCCTATAGCTGCTATAATACACAATTTTGCGCCTAAATTTAGTGCCCCCCTCTCTTTTTTTACCCTATTGAGCCTGGAAACTGCAGGGGAGAGCCTGGGGAGCGTCCTTCCAGCGGAGCTGTGAGAGGAAATGGCGCCAGTGTGCTGAGGGAGATAGCCCCGCCGCCTTCACGGCGGACTTCTCCCGCTGTTTTCAGGATATTTTTGGCAGGGGATTTTACACATATATAGTCTTACTGACTATATTATGTGTTTTTTTTTTGCCAAGCTAAGGTATTTATATTGCAGCCCAGGGCGTCCCCCCCCCAGCGCCCTGCACCCATCAGTGACCGGAGTGTGTGGTGTGCATGGGGAGCAATGGCGCACAGCTGCAGTGCTGTGCGCTACCTTAATGAAGACCGGAGTCTTCAGCCGCCGATTTTCTGGACGTTCTTCTTGCTTCTGGCTCTGCAAGGGGGACGGCGGCGCGGCTCCGGGACCGGACGACCGAGGCTGGGCTGTGTTCGATCCCTCTGGAGCTAATGGTGTCCAGTAGCCTAAGAAGCCCAAGCTAGCTGCAAGCAGGTAGGTTCGCTTCTTCTCCCCTCAGTCCCTCGAAGCAGTGAGTCTGTTGCCAGCAGATCTCACTGAAAATAAAAAACCTAAATATACTTTCTTTTCTAAGAGCTCAGGAGAGCCCCTAGTGTGCAACCAGCTCGGCCGGGCACAAAATTCTAACTGAGGTCTGGAGGAGGGGCATAGAGGGAGGAGCCAGTGCACACCAGGTAGTCCTAAATCTTTCTTAGTTGTGCCCAGTCTCCTGCGGAGCCGCTATTCCCCATGGTCCTTATGGAGTCCCCAGCATCCAATAGGAAGTCAGAGAAATATATCTCTATATATACATATATATATATCTATATGCATACTAGGGTCTCAATCTCTGCTGATAAGGTACCTGTCCACGCTGCCACAGCGCTATAAACCCATGCCGACACAATCGCCGGTCTGAGTAGTGTACTAGAATGTGCACGCTATCTGCAGGATCCCTGAGAATAGCTAGTGCTACCTTCTGGGCAAACGTGACACCCTAGGGGAAGATTCCCATCACATCCTGGCCCTAGTGGGGAAAGGATACTGCCTGAGAATTTTTTTGTGGGAAGCTGCAGTCTCTTGTCTGGAGATTCCCGCTCTTTTTCCTCATGAGAGGAGGGAAATTTACCTCAGCTTTCTTCCCCTTAACATGTGTACCCTTGTGTCAGGGACAAATGAGTCATCAGTGATATGCAAATCATCTTTTATTACAATAATCATATATTGAATACCTTTCAGCCATTTTGGCTGTAACTTTGCATTATCGTAGTCGACACTGGAGTCAAACTCCGTGTCGATATCAGTGTTTATTATTTTGGATAGTGAGCATTGTGAGACTCTGAAGGTCTCTGTGACATAGGGACAGACATGGGTAGATTTCCTGTCTGTTCTCTAATCTTTTGTGCAATAAATTCACCTTAGCACTTACACATATCCAAACAGGTGTCGGCGTTGTCGACGGAGACACCCTCTCACACACATATTTGCTCTATCTCCTCCTTAGGGGAGCTTTTTACCTCAGACATGTCGACACACACGTACCGACACACCACACACAAAGGGGATGCTCTATTTGAAGACAGTTCCCCCACAAGGCCCTTTGGAGAGACAGAGAGAGAGTATGCCAGCACACACCCCAGCGCTATATGACCCAGGAATCACACAGTAACTTAGTGTTAACCCAGTAGCTGCTGTATATATTGTTTTTACGCCAAATTTATGCATACCCTCCAACATGACCCGCCCCACTAGGTACAAAATGCTCTGTTTCTGGACTTCCCTCTTAATTTATTATTGCCATCACCTGTGAAGAAACAGCTTTCTTATCATTTAACTAGTTCAACACAGGTGATGGAAGTCATAAATTAAGAGGGAAGTCCAGGAACAGAGCATTTTGTACCTAGTGGGGTGGGTCATGTTGGAGGGTCTGTTTATGTGCCCCCCCCTCTCTTTTTCACCCTCTCTATCGTGCTTCTGCAGGGGAGAGCCTGGGGAGCTTCCTCTCAGCGGAGCTGTGGAGAGAAAATGGCGCTGGTGAGTGCTGAGGAAGATGGCCCCGCCCCCTCAGCGGCGGGCTTCTCCCGCGATTTTGTGTAAAATTAATGGCGGGGGCTCATGCATATAACAGTGTCCAACTGTATATATGCTGCTTTTGCCAGGAGGTACTTAATTGCTGCCCAGGGCGCCCCCCCCCCTGCACCCTACAGTGACCGTAGTGTGTGGGTTAGTGTGGGCGCAATGGCGCACAGCTGCAGTGCTGTGCGCTACCTCATATGAAGACAGGAGTCTTCTGCTGCCGATTTCGACGTCTTCTTTCTTCAACCCGCCGGCTTCTGACTTCTGGCTCTGCGAGGGGGACGGCGGCGCGGCTCCGGACGACAAGGTCAGGTACTGTGTCCGATCCCTCTGGAGCTAATGGTGTCCAGTAGCCTAAGAAGCGCAACCTAGCCGCAGTTAGTAGGTTTGCTTCTCTCCCCTCAGTCCCTCGTAGCAGAGAGTCTGTTGCCAGCAGAAGCTCTCTGAAAATAAAAAACCTAACTAAAATACTTTCTTATTAGCAAGCTCAGGAGAGCTCACTAAAATGCACCCAGCTCTGTCCGGGCACAGATTCTAACTGAGGTCTGGAGGAGGGGCATAGAGGGAGGAGCCAGTGCACACCAGTAGTACTAAATCTTTCTTAAGGCCCGTACACACTGGTCGATGTATCGGCCGTTCTCTTGAACGGCCGATACATCGAGGGACCGTCGGCCAGTGTGTACGGGCGATACGTCTGTGAACACCGTCGTTCACAGACGTATCGCGTCGGCCGCGCAGCACAGCCGACAGCCAATATATCTAACGATATATTGGCCCGTCGCTGTGTGTGTACGGGGCGGTCGTCCGACCGCCCGTACACATGCTGCGGCGGCCGGCGGTGATTGACAGGTGAACTGGGCGGGCGCGAGCGCCCGCCCAGTTCATGACGTCAGTCCCCCGACGGATCGGGCTGTGTGTATGCACAGCACACTGCCCGATCCGTACATAGATATATCTGCAGATCAATTGATCTGCAGATATATCTAATAGTGTGTACCCACCTTTAGAGTGCCCAGTATCATGCGGAGCCCGTCTATTCCCCATGGTCCTTACGGAGTCCCCAGCATCCACTAGGACGTTAGAGAAACTCATGTTGACCTTTTGACCTGTCGACCTAGTACATGTCGACCTAATGACCATGTCGAAATTCAGTGGTCGACCTAATGACTGACGACATAAGCTGTGTCGACCTAACGACCGTATCCCATACATTGCACCCCCTGTACCCATGCTGGTTACACCACTGCCAGTATACAGAATTTATATGTTATCACTCTTGTAGCGCAATTTAATCTCTGCAATAACAGGTTCACAGGAACAGGAACATAGGGCCTGATCTAGTGGTGGACGCATCTGCCCCTTGTTACGTAGCGGAACTGCAAAATTATGCTAATGCTGCAGCTGATGGCATTCGTACAGAGACCCCAACCGGCTACATCTCAAATCCGACGTTCTGCGAAGAGTCGCACCATCGGACGCTCCATCAGACATTAAAGCAGCCCTACGATTGCAGTGTAACGGGAACAAGAGATGAAGGCGCTGGCAGCAACATGCCCGTAACATGCTTGTGTCTAGAAGACTTCAGGAATGCCCTCTGTAATTGTCTCCCTCTATGATTACCCACCGATGGTAGGTGGCTTTGCCACCGATGGCGGAGATCCAATGGATGGCCACTTCTAGACTTCCCTGTACACTGTATTGGTTGAACCGTAACTATGCTGTTTGGCAGAGTCACAGGAGGTGACATCATGACATCACAAAAAAATGTGTCAGGCATCCCACAAACTAGAGAAGGGTGCAACTCGGCTCTGTGCCCTCGGTGGTGGCATGCTCTGTACACACAAAACAAGAAATCTGCGCAATTGCTCCTACGTAACAGAAACCACAATGGAGAACTACACAGAAAGACATGTTCTACTGTAGTGCTGCTGTTGTTATTATAAAGAAAAGTCGTTATTCATGAAGCAGTGAAAAGAGCAGAGAAGTGAGCCCGCGGAGAAGTTGTCCATGGCAACCAATCAGCTTTGAGGTAACATTTATCAAGTGCATTCTATAAAATTATACAGAGCAGTTGATTGGTTGCCATGGGCGACTTATCCACTCTTTTCACTGTTTCATGAATAGACCCCATAGACGTTGCAGGGAGACATATTTAAAAACAAGGACTGTTCTCCTAAATTGTGATCATTTTGTAATACCTGTAATAAAAGGACAATGGGCCTAATTCAGACCCGATCGGGCGATTATCAAATGACTGCGCATGCGAACGGATCGTAATGCGTAAATGCGCAGGCGCAAGGCCAAACTGCAAAAAAATCCTGCACCTTTTTTTGATCGCTAGGCGAACGCAGTTTGATAGACAGGAAGCGGACGTTTGGGGGTGGTAACTGGACGTTTTTTGGGAGTCTCAGGAAAAACGCAGGCGTTCCCAAGCGTTTTCAGGGAGGGTGTGTGACGTCAGCTCCGGCCCCCGATCAGCCTGATTCTATCGCACTGTAGGAGTAGGTCCTGGGAAAAATCATTCTATGGTGAGTGAGTTGCAAATGGATTTGCAGCTGACCGGCGACTTGCACGGGGCGGGGTTTCCCTCTGTCTGGGCGGCAACTATCTGATCGCAGACCTCTGCAAATTTGCAGAGGAGCGATCAGGTCTGAATTAGACCCAATATTCCTAATTTATCAAAGAGAACAGTTCTCATAAGCATCTCATAGCTGTGTAATATAAAAATAATTATTTTTGAGACAAAAAAAAAACAAATCAAAAAACTAATCCAGCGACAAAAATATCTTGGAGGTAAAACAAGAAGTGTAAAGCACAGGTAACTGCAATCATCTAACGGTAACCTGTCTGGATAAACCACATTCCTCTGTCCTAGCTGATACTGGCAGGGATGCTGCGGGGAGGGGGAGATAAGGGCTGGCAAAGACGCAATTCCAGTTTCTCACTGAATGAGCGTTATTCATGTTAAATAGCCCATCTGATCAGGTAAGGGCTCATTGTTACTTACATCACCAGGGAACCTGCAACAGTTTATAGGAAAAAAAATAAGAATTTACTTACCGATAATTCTATTTCTCATAGTCCGTAGTGGATGCTGGGGACTCCGTCAGGACCATGGGGAATAGCGGCTCCGCAGGAGACTGGGCACAAAGTAAAAGCTTTAGGACTAGCTGGTGTGCACTGGCTCCTCCCCCTATGACCCTCCCCCAAGCCTCAGCTAGGATACTGTGCCCGGACGAGCGTACACAATAAGGAAGGATTTTGAATCCCGGGTAAGACTCATTACCAGCCACACCAATCACACCGTACAACTTGTGATCTGAACCCAGTTAACAGCATGATAACAGAAGGAGCCTCTGAAAAGATGGCTCACAACAACAATAACCCGATTTTTGTAACAATAACTATGTACAAGTAATGCAGACAATCCTCACTTGGGATGGGCGCCCAGCATCCACTACGGACTATGAGAAATAGAATTATCGGTAAGTAAATTCTTATTTTCTCTAACGTCCTAGTGGATGCTGGGGACTCCGTCAGGACCATGGGGATTATACCAAAGCTCCCAAACGGGCGGGAGAGTGCGGATGACTCTGCAGCACCGAATGAGAGAACTCCAGGTCCTCCTCAGCCAGGGTATCAAATTTGTAGAATTTAGCAAACGTGTTTGCCCCTGACCAAGTAGCTGCTCGGCAAAGTTGTAAAGCCGAGACCCCTCGGGCAGCCGCCCAAGATGAGCCCACTTTCCGTGTGGAATGGGCTTTTACAGATTTTGGCTGTGGCAGGCCTGCCACAGAATGTGCAAGCTGAATTGTACTACAAATCCAACGAGCAATCGTCTGCTTAGAAGCAGGAGCACCCAGCTTGTTGGGTGCATACAGGATAAACAGCGAGTCAGATTTTCTGACTCCAGCCGTCCTGGAAACATATATTTTCAGGGCCCTGACTACGTCCAGCAACTTGGAATCCTCCAAGTCCCTAGTAGCCGCAGGCACCACAATAGGTTGGTTTAAGTGAAATGCTGAAAACACCTTAGGGAGAAATTGAGGACGAGTCCTCAATTCCGCCCTGTCCGAATGGAAAATCAGATAAGGGCTTTTACAGGATAAAGCCGCCAATTCTGACACGCGCCTGGCCCAGGCCAGGGCCAACAGCATGACCACTTTCCATGTGAGATATTTTAACTCCACAGATTTAAGTGGTTCAAACCAATGTGACTTTTGGAATCCAAAAAAAAACTACATTGAGATCCCAAGTGCCACTGGAGGCACAAAAGGAGGCTGTATATGCAGTACCCCTTTTACAAACGTCTGAACTTCAGGGACTGAAGCTAGTTCTTTTTGGAAGAAAATTGACAGGGCCGAAATTTGAACCTTAATGGACCCCAATTTCAGGCCCATAGACACTCCTGTTTGCAGGAAATGTAGGAATCGACCCAGTCGAATTTCCACCGTCGGGCCTTACTGGCCTCGCACCACGCAACATATTTTCGCCAATTGCGGTGATAATGTTTTTGCGGTTACATCCTTCCTGGCTTTGATCAGGATAGGGATGACTTCATCCGGAATGCCCTTTTTCCTTCAGGATCCGGCGTTCAACCGCCATGCCGTCAAACGCAGCCGCGGTAAGTCTTGGAACAGACAGGGTCCTTGCTGGAGCAGGTCCCTTCTTAGAGGTAGAGGCCACGGATCCTCCGTGAGCATCTCTTGAAGTTCCGGTTACCAAGTCCTTCTTGGCCAATCCGGAGCCACGAATATAGTGCTTACTCCTCACCATCTTATCAATCTCAGTACCTTGGGTATGAGAGGCAGAGGAGGGAACACATACCCTGACTGGTACACCCACGGTGTTACCAGAGCGTCTACAGCTATTGCCTGAGGGTCCCTGGACCTGGCGCAATACCTGTCGAGTTTTTCCCAACGGTTTATAATCATGTGGAAGACTTCTGGGTGAAGTCCCCACTCTCCCCGGGTGGAATACTGCTGACAGTGCTATCCCATGATTTTCCGCCCAGCGAAGAATCCTTGCAGCTTCTGTCATTGCCCTTCTGCTTCTTGTGCCACCCTGTCTGTTTACGTGGGTGACTGCCGTGATGTTGTCCGACTGGATCAACACCGGCTGTCCTTGAAGCAGAGGTCTTGCTAAGCTTAGAGCATTGTAAATGTCCCTTAGCTTCAGGATATTTATGTGAAGTGATGTCTCCAGGCTTGACCATAAGTCCTGGATATTCCTTCCCTGTGTGACTGCTCCCCAGCCTCGCAGGCTGGCATCCGTGGTTACCAGGACCCAGTCCTGAATGCCGAATCTGCGGCCCTCTAGAAGATGAGCACTCTGCAACCACCACAGGAGGGACACCCTTGTCCTTGGTGACAGGGTTATCCGCTGATGCATCTGAAGATGCGACCCGGACCATTTGTCCAGCAGGTCCCACTGGAAAGTTCTTGCGTGGAATCTGCCGAATGGGATTGCTTCGTAGGAAGCCCCCATTTTACCCAGAACCCTTGTGCATTGATGCACTGAGACTTGGCTCGGTTTGAGGAGGTTCCTGACTAGCTCGGATAACTCCCTGGCTTTCTCCTCCGGGAGAAACACCTTTTTCTGGACTGTGTCCAGGATCATCCCTAGGAACAGAAGACACGTCGACGGAACCAGCTGCGATTTTGGAATATTGAGAATCCAATCGTGCTGCCGCAACACTATCTGAGATAGTGCTACACCGACCTCCAACTGTTCCCTGGATCTTACCCTTATCAGGGAATCGTCCAAGTAAGGGATAACTAAAATTCCCTCCTTCGAAGGAATATCATCATTTCGGCCATTACCTTGGTAAAGACCCGGGGTGCCGTGGACCATCCCTACGGCAGCGTCTGAACTGATAGTGACAGTTCTGTACCATAAACCTGAGGTACCCTTGGTGAGAAGGGTAAATTTTGACATGAAGGTAAGCATCCTTGATGTCCCGAGACATCATGTAGTCCCCTTCTTCCAGGTTCGCAATCACTGCTCTGAGTGACTCATTCTTGAATTTGAACCTCTGTATGTAAGTGTTCAAAGATTTTAGATTTTAGAATCGGTCTCACCGAGCCATCCGGCTTCGGTACCACAATAGTGTGGAATAATACCCCGTTCCCTGTTGCAGGAGGGGTACCTTGATTATCACCTGCTGGGAATACAGCTTGTGAATGGCTTCCAAAACTGCCTCCCTGTCAGAGGGAGACGTCGGTAAAGTCGACTTTTGGAAACGGCGAGGGGGAGACGTCTCGAATTCCAATATGTACCCCTGAGATATTACCCCCTGAGATATTACCTGAAGGATCCAGGGGTCTACTTGCGAGTGAGCCCACTGCGCACTGAAATTCATTGAGAACGGGCCCCCACCGTGCCTGAGCTTGTAAAGCCCTAGCGTCATACTGAGGGCTTGGCAGAGGCTGGAAAGGGTTTCTGTTCCTGGGAACTGGCTTATCTCTGCAGCCTTTTTCCTCTCCCTCTGTCACGAGCAGAAAAGAGGAACCTTTTGTCCGCTTGCCAACAAAGGACTGCGCCTGATAATACGGCGTCTTATTTTGAGAGGCGACCTGGGGTACAAACGTGGATTTCCCAGCTGTTGCCGTGGCCACCAGGTCTAAAAGACCGACCCCAAATGTCCCCTTTCAAAGGCAATACTTCCAAATGACGTTTGGAATCCGCATCACCTGACCATTTTACTGGTAGAATTGGACAACGCACTTATACTTGATGCCAGTCGGCAATTATTCCGCTGTGCATCATGCATATATAGAAATGCATCTTTTAAATGCTCTATAGGCAATAATATACTATCCTTATCTAGGATATCAATATTTCCAGTCAGGGAATCCGACCATGCCAACCCAGCACTGCACCTCCAGGCTGAGGCGATAGCTGGTCGCAGTATAACACCAGTATGTGTGTAAATACCTTTTTTTGGATACCCTCCTGCTTTCTATCAGCAGGATCCTTAAGGGCGGCCATCTCATGAGAGGGTAGAGCCCTTGTTCTTACAAGCGTGTGAGCGCCTTATCCCCCCTAGGGGGTGTTTCCCAATGCATCCTAACCTCTGGCGGGAAAGGGTATGCAGCCAATACTTTTAAAGAAATTATTAATTGTTATCGGGGGGAAACCCACGCATTTTATTTCTCAGATTCAGGAAAACTACAGGTAGTTTTTCCCTCACCGAACATAATACCCCTTTTTTGGTGGTACTCGTTTATCAGAAATGTATAAAACATTTTCCATTGTCTCAATCATGTAACGTGTGGACCTACTGGAAATCAAGGTTGTCTCTTCACCGTCGACACAGGAGTCAGTATCCGTGTCGGCGTCTGTATCTGCCATCTGCCTGACGGCCTATGAGACGTCTGGACAGGCACAAGCTGAGTAGCCGGCTGTCTCATGTCAACCACTGTTTTTTTATATAGAGCTGACACTGTCACGTAATTTTCAACAGTACATCCACTCAGGTGTCGACCCCCTAGGGGGTGACATCACTGTTACAGACACTCTGCTCCGCCTCCACATCATTTTCCTCCTCATACATGTCGACACACACGTACCGACACCCAGCACACACACAGGGAATGCTCTGATAGAGGACAGGACCCACTTAGCCCCTTGGGGAGACAGAGGGAGAGTTTGCCAGCACACACCAGAGCGCTATATATGTATAGGGACAACCTTACAATAAGTGTCTATCCCTTATAGCTGCTTATATCTGTTATTTTGCCAAATAAGTGCCCCCCTCTCTTTTTTACCCTGTTTCTGTAGTTGCAGGATGCAGGGGAGATTCTGGGAGCCTTCCTACCAGCGGAGCTGTGTGGGAAAAATGGCGCTGTGTGCTGAGGAGATAGGCCCCGCCCCCTTCACGGCGGGCTCTTCTCCCGCTTTTTTCTGGAAAACTGGCAGGGGTTAAATACATCCATATAGCCCAGGAGCTATATGTGATGTATTTTTTGCCAACTAAGGTAAATTCATTGCTTCCCAGGACGCCCCCCCCCCCAGCGTCCTGCACCCTCAGTGACCGGAGTGTGAAGTGTGCTGAGAGCAATGGCGCACAGCTGCAGTGCTGTGCGCTACCTTATGAAGACAGGAAAGTCTTCTGCCGCCGATTTATGGACCTCTTCTTGCTTCAGCATCTGTAAGGGGGCCGGCGGCGCGGCTCCGGGACCCATCCATGGCTGGGCCTGTGATCGTCCCTCTGGAGCTAATGTCCAGTAGCCTAAGAAACCCAATCCACTCTGCACGCAGGTGAGTTCGTTTCTCTCCCCTTAGTCCCTCGATGCAGTGAGCCTGTTGCCAGCAGGTCTCACTGAAAATAAAAAACCTATTTAAACTTTTACTCTAAGCAGCTCAGGAGAGCCACCTAGATTGCACCCTTCTCGTTCGGGCACAAAATCTTAACTGAGGCTTGGGGGAGGGTCATAGGGGGAGGAGCCAGTGCACACCAGCTAGTCCTAAAGCTTTTACTTTGTGCCCAGTCTCCTGCGGAGCCGCTATTCCCCATGGTCCTGACGGAGTCCCCAGCATCCACTAGGACGTTAGAGAAATAAGAATTTACTTACCGATAATTCTATTTCTCGTAGTCCGTAGTGGATGCTGGGGACTCCGTAAGGACCATGGGGATAGCGGCTCCGCAGGAGACTGGGCACATCTAAAGAAAGCTTTAGGACTATCTGGTGTGCACTGGCTCCTCCCCCTATGACCCTCCTCCAAGCCTCAGTTAGGATACTGTGCCCGGACGAGCGTACACAATAAGGAAGGATTTTGAATCCCGGGTAAGACTCATACCAGCCACACCAATCACACTGTACAACTTGTGATCTGAACCCAGTTAACAGCATGATAACAGAGGGCCTCTAGAAAAGATGGCTCACTACAGCAATAACCCGATTTTTTGGTAACAATAACTATGTACCAGTATTGCAGACAATCCGCACTTGGGATGGGCGCCCAGCATCCACTACGGACTACGAGAAATAGAATTATCGGTAAGTAAATTCTTATTTTCTCTAACGTCCTAAGTGGATGCTGGGGACTCCGTAAGGACCATGGGGATTATACCAAAGCTCCCAAACGGGCGGGAGAGTGCGGATGACTCTGCAGCACCAAATGAGAGAACTCCAGGTCCTCCTCAGCCAGGGTATCAATTTTGTAGAATTTTACAAACGTATTTGCTCCTGACCAAGTAGCTGCTCGGCAAAGTTGTAAAGCCGAGACCCCTCGGGCAGCCGCCCAAGATGAGCCCACCTTCCTTGTGGAGTGGGCATTTACAGATTTTTGGCTGTGGCAGGCCTGCCACAGAATGTGCAAGCTGAATTGTACTACAAATCCAACGAGCAATAGTCTGCTTAGAAGCAGGAGCACCCAGCTTGTTGGGTGCATACAGGATAAACAGCGAGTCAGTTTTCCTGACTCCAGCCGTCCTGGAAACATATATTTTCAGGGCCCTGACAACGTCTAGCAACTTGGAGTCCTCCAAGTCCCTAGTAGCCACAGGCACCACAATAGGTTGGTTCAGGTGAAACGCTGAAACCACCTTAGGGAGAAACTGAGGACGAGTCCTCAATTCCGCCCTGTCCGAATGGAAAATCAGATAAGGGCTTTTACAGGATAAAGCCGCCAATTCTGACACGCGCCTGGCCCAGGCCAGGGCCAACAGCATGACCACTTTCCATGTGAGATATTTTAACTCCACAGATTTAAGTGGTTCAAACCAATGTGACTTTTGGAACCCAAAAACTACATTGAGATCCCAAAGTGCCACTGAAGGCACAAAAGGAGGCTGTATATGCAGTAACCCTTTTACAAACGTCTGAACTTCAGGGACTGAAGCTAGTTCTTTTTGGAAGAAAATTGACAGGGCCGAAATTTTAACCTTAATGGACCCCAATTTCAGGCCCATAGACACTCCTGTTTGCAGGAAATGTAGGAATCGACCCAGTTGAATTTCCTCCGTCGGGCCTTACTGGCCTCGCACCACGCAACATATTTTCGCCAAATGCGGTGATAATGTTTTGCGGTTACATCCTTCCTGGCTTTGATCAGGATAGGGATGACTTCATCCGGAATGCCTTGTTTCCTTCAGGATCCGGCGTTCAACCGCCATGCCGTCAAACGCAGCCGCAGTAAGTCTTGGAACAGACAGGGTCCTTGCTGGAGCAGGTCCCTTCTTAGAGGTAGAGGCCACGGATCCTCCGTGAGCATCTCTTGAAGTTCCGGTTACCAAGTCCTTCTTGGCCAATCCGGAGCCACGAATATAGTGCTTACTCCTCTCCATCTTATCAATCTCAGTACCTTGGGTATGAGAGGCAGAGGAGGGAACACATACACTGACTGGTACACCCACGGTGTTACCAGAGCGTCTACAGCTATTGCCTGAGGGTCCCTTGACCTGGCGCAATACCTGTCGAGTTTTTCCCAACGGTTTATAATCATGTGGAAGACTTCTGGGTGAAGTCTCCACTCTCCCGGGTGGAGGTCGTGCTGAGGAAGTCTGCTTCCCAGTTGTCCACTCCCGGAATGAATACTGCTGACAGTGCTATCACATGATTTTCCGCCCAGCGAAGAATCCTTGCAGCTTCTGCCATTGCCCTCCTGCTTCTTGTGCCACCCTGTCTGTTTACGTGGGTGACTGCCGTGATGTTGTCCAACTGGATCAACACCGGCTGACCTTGAAGCAGAGGTCTTGCTAAGCTTAGAGCATTGTAAATGGCCCTTAGCTTCAGGATATTTATGTGAAGTGATGTCTCCAGGCTTGACCATAAGCCCTGGATATTCCTTTCCTGTGTGACTGCTCCCCAGCCTCGCAGGCTGGCATCCGTGGTCATCAGGACCCAGTCCTGAATGCCGAATCTGCGGCCCTCTAGAAGATGAGCACTCTGCAACCACCACAGGAGGGACACCCTTGTCCTTGGTGACAGGGTTATCCGCTGATGCATCTGAAGATGCGACCCGGACCATTTGTCCAGCAGGTCCCACTGGAAAGTTCTTGCGTGGAATCTGCCGAATGGGATTGCTTCGTAGGAAGCCACCATTTTACCCAGAACCCTTGTGTACTGAGACTTGGCTCGGTTTTAGGAGGTTCCTGACTAGCTCGGATAACTCCCTGGCTTTCTCCTCCGGGAGAAACACCTTTTTCTGGACTGTGTCCAGGATCATCCCTAGGAACAGAAGACAAGTCGTCGGAACCAGCTGCGATTTTGGAATATTGAGAATCCAATCGTGCTGCCGCAACACTACCTGAGATAGTGCTACACCGACCTCCAACTGTTCCCTGGATCTTACCCTTATCAGGGAATCGTCCAAGTAAGGGATAACTAAAATTCCCTTCCTTCGAAGGAATATCATCATTTCGGCCATTACCTTGGTAAAGACCCGGGGTGCCGTGGACCATCCATACGGCAGCGTCTGAACTGATAGTGACACTCAATCTTGAATTTGAACCTCTGTATGTAAGTGTTCAAAGATTTTAGATTTAGAATCGGTCTCACCGAGCCGTCCGGCTTCGGTACCACAACAGTGTGGAATAATACCCCGTACCCTGTTGCAGGAGGGGTACCTTGATTATCACCTGCTGGGAATACAGCTTGTGAATGGCTTCCAAAACTGTCTCCCTGTCAGAAGGAGACATCGGTAAAGCCGACTTTAGGAAACGGCGAGGGGGAGACGTCTCGAATTCTAATTTGTACCCCTGAGATATCACCTGAAGGATCCAGGGGTCTACTTGCGAGTGAGCCCACTGCGCGCTGAAATTCATTGAGACGGGCCCCCCACCGTGCCTGATTCTGCTTGTAAAGCCCCAGCGTCATACTGAGGGCTTGGCAGAGGCGGGAGAGGGTTTCTGTTCCTGGGAACTGGCTGATTTCTGCAGCCTTTTTCCTCTCCCTCTGTCACGGGGCAGAAATGAGGAACCTTTTGCCCGCTTGTCCACGAAAAGACTGCGCCTGATAATACGGCGTCTTCTCATGTTGAGAGGCGACCTGGGGTACAAACGTGGATTTCCCAGCTGTTGCCGTGGCCACCAGGTCTGAAAGACCGACCCCAAATAACTCCTCCCCTTAATAAGGCAATACTTCCAAATGCCGTTTGGAATACGCATCACCTGACCACTGACGTGTCCCTAACCCTCTACTGGTAGAAATGGACAACGCACTTAAACTTGATGCCAGTCGGCAAATATTCCGCTGTGCATCACGCATATATAGAAATGCATCTTTTAAATGCTCTATAGGCAAAAATATACTGTCCCTATCTAGGGTATCAATATTTTCAGTCAGGGAATCCGACCACGCCAAGCCAGCACTGCACATCCAGGCTGAGGCGATTGCTGGTCGCAGTATAACACCAGTATGTGTGTAAATACATTTTAGGATACCCTCCTGCTTTCTATCAGCAGGATCCTTAAGGGCGGCCATCTCAGGAGAGGGTAGAGCCCTTACAAGCGTGTGAGCGCTTTATCCACCCTAGGGGGTGTTTCCCAACGCACCCTAACCTCTGGCGGGAAAGGATATAATGCCAATAACATTTTAGAAATTATCAGTTGTTATCGGGGGAAAACCACGCATCATCACACACCTCATTTAATTTCTCAGATTCAGGAAAACTACAGGTAGTTTTTCCTCACCGAACATAATACCCCTTTTTGGTGGTACTCGTATTATCAGAAATGTGTAAAACATTTTTCATTGCCTCAATCATGTAATGTGTGGCCCTACTGGAAGTCACATTTGTCTCTTCACCGTCGACACTGGAGTCAGTATCCGTGTCGGCGTCTATATCTGCCATCTGAGGTAACGGGCGCTTTAGAGCCCCTGACGGCCTATGAGACGTCTGGACAGGCACAAGCTGAGTAGCCGGCTGTCTCATGTCAACCACTGTCTTTTATACAGAGCTGACACTGTCACGTATTCCTTCCAACAGTTCATTCACTCAGGTGTCGACCCCCTAGGGGGTGACATCACTATTACAGGCAATCTGCTCCGTCTCCACATCATTTTTCTCCTCATACATGTCGACACAAACGTACCGACATACAGCACACACACAGGGAATGCTCTGATAGAGGACAGGACCCCACTAGCCCTTTGGGGAGACAGAGGGAGAGTTTGCCAGCACACACCAGAGCGCTATATATATACAGGGATAACCTTATATAAGTGTTTTTCCCTTTATAGCTGCTGTATGTTTAATACTGCGCGTAATTAGTGCCCCCCCTCTCTTTTTTAACCCTTTCTGTAGTGTAGTAACTGCAGGGGAGAGACAGGGAGCTTCCCTCCAACGGAGCTGTGAGGGAAAATGGCGCCAGTGTGCTGAGGAGATAGGCTCCGCCCCCTTATCGGCGGCCTTATCTCCCGTTTTTCTATGTATTCTGGCAGGGGTTAAATGCATCCATATAGCCCAGGAGCTATATGTGATGCATTTTTTTGCCATCCAAGGTGTTTTTTATTGCGTCTCAGGGCGCCCCCCCCCAGCGCCCTGCACCCTCAGTGACCGGAGTGTGAAGTGTGCTGAGAGCAATGGCGCACAGCTGCAGTGCTGTGCGCTACCTTGTTGAAGACAGGACGTCTTCTGCCGCCGATTTTCCGGACCTCTTCTGCCTTCTGGCTCTGTAAGGGGGCCGGCGGCCCGGCTCCGGGACCCATCCAGGCTGGGCCTGTGATCGTCCCTCTGGAGCTAATGTCCAGTAGCCTAAGAAGCCCAATCCACTCTGCACGCAGGTGAGTTCGCTTCTTCTCCTCTTAGTCCCTCGATGCAGTGAGCCTGTTGCCAGCAGGTCTCACTGAAAATAAAAAACCTAAACTAAAACTTTCACTAAGAAGCTCAGGAGAGCCCCTAGTGTGCACCCTTCTCGTTCGGGCACAGAGATCTAACTGAGGCTTGGAGGAGGGTCATAGGGGGAGGAGCCAGTGCACACCAGATAGTCCTAAAGCTTTCTTTAGATGTGCCCAGTCTCCTGCGGAGCCGCTATCCCCATGGTCCTTACGGAGTCCCCAGCATCCACTTAGGACGTTAGAGAAAAGTGAATAATGGAATATATTTACACCGCATTCATTGTATGTACTTACTAGATTCTTGTTGCTGTGGGTGGGCCGGTAAGTCAATGTGGGGCACCCCTTACTCATGGGTCCATGTACATTGGGGTTGACAGTCATTAGGTTGACCACTGAAGGTCGACATGTGAATTAGGTCGACAGGTGAAAAGGTCAACATGAGGTTTTTGACTGTTTTTAGTGTAATTTTCTTCGTAAAGTGACGGGGAACCCCAATTAGTGCACCGTGTCCCCTCGCATGGCTCGCTTCACTCGCCATGCTTTGGGCAAGGTGCCTCGCTCCACTACCGCTTGGCACAGGTTACCCTTCCAATCGTAGTCCACGTGAATTGTCAAGTATGGAAAAATCCCCCCCAAAAAAGTTTAAAAAAAAAAAGTGAAAAACTCATGTTGACCTTTTGACCTAGTACATGTCGACCTAATGACCATGTAGAAATTCAGTGGTCGACCTAATGACTAACGACATAAGCTGTGTTGACCTAACGACCGTATCCCATACATTGCACCCCCTGTACCCATGCTGGTTACACCACTGCCAGTATACAGAATTTACATGTTATCACTCTTGTAGCGCAATTTAATCTCTGCAATAACAGGTTCACAGGAACAGGAACATAGGGCCTGATCTAGTGGTGGACGCATCTGCCCCTTGTTACGTAGCGGAACTGCAAAATTATGCTAATGCTGCAGCTGATGGCATTCGTACAGAGACCCCAACCGGCTACATCTCAAATCCGACGTTCTGCGAAGAGTCGCATCATCGGACCCTCCATCAGACATTAAAGCAGCCCTACGATTGCAGTGTAACGGGAACAAAAGATGAAGGCGCTGGCTGCAACATGCCTGTAACATGCTTGTGTCTAGAAGACTTCAGGAATGCCCTCTGTAATTGTCTCCCTCTATGATTACCCACCGATGGTAGGTGGCTTTGCCACCGATGGCGGAGATCCAATGGATGGCCACTTATAGACTTCCCTGAACACTGTATTGGTTGAACCGTAACTATGCTGTTTGGCAGAGTCACAGGAGGTGACATCATGACATCACAAAAAAATGTTCCAGGCATCCCACAAACTAGAGAAGGGTGCAACTCGGCTTTGTGCCCTCGGTGGTGGCATGCTCTGTACACACAAAACAAGAAATCTGCGCAATTGCTCCTACGTAACAGAAACCACAATGGAGAACTACACAGAAAGACATGTTCTACTGTAGTGCTGCTGTTGTTATCATAAAGAAAAGTCGTTATTCATGAAGCAGTGAAAAGAGCAGAGAAGTGAGCTCGCTGAGAAGTTGCCCATGGCAACCAATCAGCTTTGAGGTAACATTTAGCAAGTGCATTCTATAAAATTATACAGAGCAGTTGATTGGTTGCCATGGGCGACTTATCCACTCTTTTCACTGTTTCATGAATAGACCCCTAAATTGTGATCATTTTGTAATACCTGTAATAAAAGGACAATGGGCCTAATTCAGACCCGATCGCTGTTGTACGAAATCACAAAGCGGGCGATTATCAAATGACTGCGCATGCGAACGGATCGTAATGCGTAAATGCGCAGGCGCAAGGCCAAACTGCAAAAAAATCCTGCACCTTTTTTTTGATCGCTAGGCGAACGCAGTTTGATAGACAGGAAGCGGACGTTTGGGGGTGGTAACTGGACGTTTTTTGGGAGTCTCAGGAAAAACGCAGGCGTTCCCAAGCGTTTTCAGGGAGGGTGTGTGACGTCAGCTCCGGCCCCCGATCAGCCTGTTTGTATCGCACTGTAGGAACAGGTCCTGGGAAAAATCATTCTATGGTGAGTGAGTTGCAAATGGATTTGCAGCTGACCGGCGACTTGCACGGGGCGGGGTTTCCCTCTGTCTGGGCGGCAACTATCTGATCGCAGACCTCTGCAAATTTGCAGAGGAGCGATCAGGTCTGAATTAGACCCAATATATCTAATTTATCAAAGAGAACAGTTCTCATAAGCATCTCATAGCTGTGTAATATAAAAATAATTATTTTTGAGACAACAAAAAACTAATCCAGCGACAAAAATATCTTGGAGGTAAAACAAGAAGTGTAATGGACAGGTAACTGCAATCATCTAACGGTAACCTGTCTGGATAAACCACATTCCTCTGTCCTAGCTGATACTGGCAGGGATGCTGCTGGGAGGGGAGGGGGAGATAAGGGCTGGCAAAGACGCAATTCCAGTTTCTCACTGAATGAGCGTTATTCATGTTAAATAGCCCATCTGATCAGGTAAGGGCTCATTGTTACTTACATCACCAGGGAACCTGCAACAGTTTATAGGAAAAAAAGTGAATAATGGAATATATTTACACCGCATTCATTGTATGTACTTACTAGATTCTTGTTGCTGTGAGGACTCGGGCGAGGGACTTATCTGCCCAGCCCTGAGTTATGACATTCATGGTAGTTGTAGTTTGGTTCTATTCATGAAGCAGTGATAAGTGTGGAGAAGTGAGCCAGTGGAGAAGTTGCCCATGGCAACTGATCAGCCGCTAAGTATAATTATATAGTATGCACTTACTAAATGTTACTTTCAAGCTGATTGATTGATATGAGCAACCTCCGCTCTTATCACTGCTTCATGGATAGACCCCAATATCAGTTTTGTAACGCAAACGACATGGCGGTGAGTTGCATGGAAGTCGGTCATGTGTGCTGCCGCTTTGTGTGTATGGAATAAATGCGTACGGGTGGTGTAATGGTTAGCATTACTGCCTCACAGCACTGAGGTCATGGGTTTGCTTCCCAGCATGGCCCTAACTGTGTGGAGTTTGTACATTCTCCCCGTACTTGCGTGGGTTTCCTCCGGGTACTCCGGTTTCCTCCCACAATCCAAAAATATACTGGTAGGTTAATTGTATCCCAACACAAATTAACCCTAGTGTGAATGTGTGTGTGTACATGTGGTAGGGAATATAGAGTGTAAGCTCCACTGGGGCAGGGACTGATGTGAATGGCCAAATGTTCTCTGAAAAAGCGCTGCGGAATATGTGTGCGCTATATGAATAACTGGTAATAAATAATAATAACTGTGACCTATGCAGCATTGTGCGCATCTTGCGGTGCAGATGTCCCCTATATGTGCGCTTGGCTTGATCATAATAACATCACTGCACACTTGGAGCACCCTATACGAAGAGCCTCAGATACGTCTGACAACCGGCGCAGTTACACTGAGCAAGAAAATGCCCCATTACAGCTCAGCGCTGCCTCTAGTGGTAAGTAGGGATGCGACTGAAATGCAGATGACTCTGCACCACCCAAACCGGCGTGCACACAGTTCTGCAGCATGCGCAGTGCAAAAACACGCAAGATGTGCTCTGTAACAGGTGTACGGTCAATGTCGCATCAGCCCCAAAATGCATAAGGGGTACAGCCAGTACATCTGACAGGTCTGGTTCACCATCCGGGGCATGGGCTGAGTGCGGCAAAGCACCAGAGAAGCTCGTTGCTGCCCCCTAGAACATGCTGTTTTAGGCGACTGCCTAGCTGGCCCGGGTAGTAACATACAAACACGGATGTGGAAGGAGAGGTGGGGGTGGGAACAGCATTTTGTACAAAAAAATAATAATGAATGAAACAAATTTGTATTAGCAATTATATTGTCAACTTTTACAAAAAAACTTAGACAATATAGGGTTAAATTCAACCCCTCCCACACACCACACTCATTCACTTAACCCAATATATCCTCGGATGTTTTATTATTATTATTATCTCCAAGAATACACCTTGAAGCTGTGGCACGTTTATCCCATTGTTGACTGCATAGAAGACCTCACTATCTGCAAGACTGGTTCTTTAAGTGCCATCTGATTGGCTGAGGAAGTGGGAGGAGCCAGAGCTGCAGGTGTATCTGTGCACACCTGTAGAGGGTTTCTCAGGTATTTGTTGTGTAGTTGTATATTGGATCTCAGGGACACCAGTCACTGTCTCCATCTATGCAGAGTTATGGGGGCTTTAAACTGCTTCTTTGTGTTTGTGTGGCTGCTGCAGAATTGTTTGGGTAAGTGACTATATATATGTTACTATCGCACTGTATGTTGCCACATAGCTGGGTCATTGTAGCTCTATTCCTTGTTACTTGTGGCTGGTTCAGTCTTTAGGGTCTGCTAACAGTGCATGTTTTCCATCTCTCCTCGGCACACTACCTAGGGAAATTAGTATGGCCTGTGGGTCATATAAACTCTGGCAGACCTTAATGTGATCCCGCTAGGGAAGATGGGGAAAATGTGACTGTAACATGTGTTTGATAATTTGGTGATGTCCCTTTTTTGATCTCTTCGGCCGTTGTTGAACCACAAGCAGCAGCGTGCACCAGTTAAAGGCTGGCAGTGCATGTTGGTCACTGGATCGTGTAGTGGCGTTGTACTTGGAGAGCCTTGCATTGCCTAAACATTCTGTACTCTGTATATCGGTTACGTGCAAGTTGGAATTAATATTTTTTTGAAATAGTCGGTCATTTATGATAACAAAAAAAAACCCCAAACTTTTGTTTGTTTGTCTTGTGTATCCACTTACAACACAAGTATTGAATGGAATATTTTTCTTTCCCCTCATATTGTCACAACTAAATTACTGTAATTGCCTATAAGTGACATATGTAAGTTTACCATACTATCCCTTTAACCTGGGACACTCATGAATTACACAGGTTCTGTGGCTGGCTGACTACAAGCCTGTGTGTCACCTGGTTTTAATCAGCCACAGAACCTGTGTAATTCATGAGTGTCCCAGTATAAAGGCATAGTATGGCAAGCCTAACTATAGGTCCGTTTTGCTCTGGAGAATATACTGGACCAGAGGATCTCCAGCGTGGTCTTCAAGGCACCCCAGCGGTCCAGGTTTTAGGTATATCCAAGGCTCAGCACAGATGGTTAAATCAAATTGACTGAGGTGCTAATTAAGACACCTGTGGGCAAGCATGGATATATTTAGAACCTGGGCAGTTAGGATGCTGTGAGGACAGAGTTTGAGAACCTCTGTATTGGACGTTAACTTTAAATATAAGAACTGTTTGGTGTGGAGTTTGTATGTTACCCATGTGATTTGGTTTCTTTGGGGAGGTTGTCGGGATAAACCCCTGACCCCCGCCTGAAATCGTGCTTAATCTCTTTAGGTTATTTTTGTTCCTTCTTTCAAAGGAAGGTGCTTTGTTAGAAGGATCAGTAATGCGGCTGCAGGTTGTGCGGACAGGCGTGATGTGAAAAGCCGACGTTTGGTATGTCAGCAGTCAAATGACCGACTGCAGCACCCTGATTTTTAAAATGCAGACAGGGTAATTAATTTACCCCTAACCTAACCTGCCTGAGGTGGCGGCTAGGACGAAGACTTGGGCGGAGGATGGGGGGTGGCAGCTATGGCTAAACCCCGCCCCCCTCCTCCTGTGGTGTCTAACCCCCCAGGCCCTAACCCCATTACTTACCCTCGGGATGCCGGTGGTTGGGTTCCGGTGGCGGGATTCATAGTGTACGGATTCCTGCGTCAGTCACATGACCGCATCACGTGTAGACAATGTATTTAGACTTTGCTACATGAATTGTGCAT
Organism: Pseudophryne corroboree; assembly: GCF_028390025.1. Lineage (NCBI taxonomy): Eukaryota > Metazoa > Chordata > Amphibia > Anura > Myobatrachidae > Pseudophryne > Pseudophryne corroboree. Next base: position 797,641,089 of record NC_086449.1, on the reverse strand, counting down.
GTTGGTACTAATCTGTGAATGAACATAATGAGAAGCAGATTCTATTAATTGACAGGCTGTAATATTATTATCTCCCGTCAGTAAATCACGCCCTCCCTAATCTCTGATACAGAAATCTGCACACGTTTTCCCCTGACGTAACTGTAGGTAATGCAGAGTTACGCTTTGTAACTGCAAAAACACCTGGAAAGGTGCGATCCGCTCACAAAGATGTATAGAGGGAGAGAGATTAAAATAGAAAGAAATAAGGTACCAACCAATCAGTTTCTGTCACTTTTCAAACACCGCCTGTAAAGTGTCAGAAGCTGATTGGTTAGTACGCTCTCTCTCCACGCTTTGATAAATCTGCATCCGCACGAACGTACGCATCCCTGCCCCCCCCCCCCATATGCATGCAATGCAGGAGCTGTTACAATGGGCATGCATTCAGCTCTACGTTGGCACCTTTGTGTACACGAATGTGCACAACTCCCATACCGGTCAACGAGGGTAATTCAGAGTTGATCGCAGCACCAAATTTGTTAGCAGTTGGACAAAACCATGTGCACTGCAGGGGGGGGCAGATATAACATGTGCAGAGATAGATTTGGGTGGGTTATTTTGTTTCTGTGCAGGGTAAATACTGGCTGCTTTATTTTTACACTGCAATTTAGATTGCAGATTGAACACACTCCATCCAAATCTAACTCTCTCTGCACATGTTACATCTGCCCCACCTGCAGTGCACATGGTTTTGCCCAACTGCTAACAAATTTGCTGCTGCGATCAACTCTGAATTAGGCCCAATATGTATTGTCTCCATTGGGCTGCTTGCTGTTGAAACACCTAAGGATGAATGAATGGTTGTCCTTACTTATGTCTGTAGTCTATTGCTAATATCCTACATGCTGCAGTCTGATGAAAGCAACCCTGGATACTGTAAGGTTTCCGCAATAGTCTTACCTGGTCAGGAAAAAAAACTAAAATGTCCCTTTCATTGGGAAAAGTCTTCAGACAGATTGGGCAGAGCTAAAAGTGAATTGTGCTTATGTCCTCCTTAGGTTCTGCTATGTGGTGGTGGGCGGAGCTTTGCATGTTTCCTTCAAATATTTTCTGATGGACAGTGACCAGCCCTGGTTTTGCCTATCAAATGGACCATAAATAATTTGATGTGGTTCTGTTTGGGAACCACTGATGTAGTCTTCTAGTTCATAAGAAAGTTTCCTCCAGTGATGGCTTTTGGTTTCATACAGTATTTTAGATCCTCATTAATGCCCCTTTCAGACTAACAGCTAAATTCTGGGTTTTTACACATGAACGCACAACATCTGGGGATTGCACCCGTGTGCGAAAAAGGGGTATTAATTATTCTGACCTAGATTTTAAAATCTAACTAATAATTAACCTGCCCCAATGGAACAGTACTCAACCTTTTCCCAGGCCAGTCTTTCTGGAAGGGAAAGCACGGGTTTGCATCTGCAAGTGTTGTTGCAATACTTGTTCAATGTGTCTTTGCGAGCCTTGTTATAATCACTGGCAAAATTTGGCTGGTGTGACCAAATATTTCATTTCTAGTGATAACGCTTTCTGGTATTGGTGGAGTGGGAGGGGAAGAGAACAAAAACATATTTTATAGAATGCGGTGAGGCAGATCCTTTCCTGTCCTACTGATGTTTGCGCCAGAGTTTTGTCTGTATAAAGTATATGAAAAATACAAAGAATGTTAGAAATATCTTCTATATATTCTAGTAATTTTTATAGCTCAAACTCTGGAGTTAAAAATCTGGCAGGTGAGGCAGAGCCCCCCCCCCCCCCCCCCTTGCTTGTCTTTTCTGCACATCTCTGATCAAAACTCCCCAAATTTCCAGGAGTTTATACTGCGGCACCAGTGTATAATGGCAACCCTTAGGCTCATATATTGTGTGTAAATCTGGCTCTGGTACTAGACGATGCCTCCTGAGCCATTTACCTCGCCGCACGTCACTGCTACAATGGGATTTTTTTTGCCTTTCAACAAAATCTGTCCCGTTCTCCATTTTATATGCCGTCATTACAGGCAGACGTATATAGGCTATAAGACCAGACTAAGCAGAATGTTAGAGAATCCTAACAAAAAAACAACTTTTTGACGTATTTAGGAGTTGCCAGTGTTTAATCTCCTGTAGAACATGCAGAGAACAACTCGAGTACTAGGACCTGATCGTGGATTACGTAGCAAGTCCCAGTATAGTATGCTAGCCTTTTGGCAGCTTGTTCATCCTGGTCTCGGGAAGAATCCTATATCACCATGCCGTAGGGATGGCCGGTGGTTGATGGTTTTGCCATGTATGGTGGTGGTCCACTGCTTCCTTGCTAACAATGCAGTAATGGGTTTCTTTTTTTGTGTGTATGTTCTACAACGTGAGTGGCCCACAGCATTCCCACCCTCCCAGTAGTAAGGACCATTGGGTCAGTAGGTCACCATGTAAATAATAGATCCTTGAAAAGGTCATCAGATTCAAAAGGTTGACATCTTTATTATTTTTGTTTATTGGGTATCCCTTTTTCTATGTTAAACCACTGTGACCCAAATTAGTGTACCGCATCCCCCTGCGTCAAGCAAGGTGCCTCACTGAGCTTGGCACATTTCACTATTCCCAATCATGGTCCATGTGGATGGTAAACATAAAAAAAACAAATTGACCTTTTGACCTATCATCTGGTATCCGATTTCTTTCCTGCAATCAGTGTAAAATTCGGATGTTCTGAATGAGGGAAGGGGGAGGCGTTCTGATAATTTCAGGCCCTGTTGTTGCTGATCTCCCTGCAGTGGAGGTGGTCCTGCCTCTGTCTGAATACTGTATATTAATCTCATTGATCTGGTGCTGTAATAAGGAATTTGTAGTTTGGTTTCTGTTTGCCATGGCTCATTGCCCAGGAACTTCCAGGTTACCTTATACAGAATAACTGATTCCGTTTGGAGCTAATGAGTATTTTTTCCATGCAGAAAGCCGTTCCCAGTAAAAGGAACGACCAGAATTCTTATTGGCAATAATTGTAGGAGTGGAGCTGTTATGTACTTGTGACAGATGTAGCAGCGGTGCGTACGTGCAAGTAGTTATTCCGTATGATGGGCCTAATTCAGTTGCGGTGGTAGTAGTGTGCAGAATGGATCCTGCGTCCTCTAACGCAGTAAGGCTGCAGACGTCGGTTAGTTGATAGTCTGCAGCAGTGGGGAGGCGAACAGAGATTTTCCTGGCCTCAGCGACGGAGCTGAGGCGGCCGGTATGCATGACATCAGTTACTCAGCCGCCCGGTGTCGTAGAGTTAGCGGATACGGTGGTAATTCAGAGTTGATCGCAGCAGGAACTTTGTTAGCAGTTGGGCAAAACCATGTGCACTGCAGGGGAGGCAGATATAACATGTGGAGATAGTTAGACTTGGGTGGGGGGTGCAGAGCCGGCCCTAACCAATATGATGCCCTAGGCAAGATTTTGGCTGGTGCCCCCTAGCACCACCGCTGGTTCCGCCTCTGACCTTGCACCTCTTTCCCAGGTGTTTGTACCCCCTATTGTACCCCCTATATTTTAAATAGGAACAGTTCGCACATTTGGCGCACAGCCCAAAAAGGGGTGTGTTTTTGCTGGCAAGGGGCATGGCCACACAATAGTAACCCCAATTCCAATTACGCCACACAGTACTGCAACTTTATCCACATTTGATCATGTGATAGTGTCTATAATTTATATTACATCCCACAGTAGTATCACTTTACCTTATAAACGTTACTCCTCACAGCAGAGCCCATTATTCACATTACATCACACTGAATTGCTCCTTACACCCTACTGCTCTTTATTCCCATTAGACGACACAGTAGTGCCCTTTCTCTACACAATGCCACATAGTAGAGCACCTTATACACATAATGCCACACAGTAATGCCCCTTACATATGAGACACATTATTAATGTCCTTATAAACATAATTGGCCTTACACATTATGACAACCAAGGGACCCCCAGTGACGGAGAAGCCTTGTCGATCGGCCTGGGGGCTTAACCCTATATCTGCAGATATACGCAACTAAGATCTCCGTATTATCTGACTATTATTATATAGTAATATTATTCACTCGGTGTGCATTAGGGAACACAGTTTTTTTTTCCTACACAGAATTACCCCTCCCCTTTTAGCACCTGAGTGACATTACAATCTGATTGAGCAGCTCTCCACCTTGTGTACATTATGACCTGTATTAATGCCCTTTTACACATAATGTCCCTTAATAATATGCTGCACATTATTAATGCCCTTATACACATAATGACACGCATAGTGCCCCCAACACATTTACTGCACATTATTAGTGCCCCTATACACATAATGACACACATACAGTAGTACCCGGTTACACACATGCCGCACATTAATGCCCTTATACACATAATGAGTAATGACACACATAGGGGTCAATTCTATTCGGCAACTTAAGAATAGCGCCGGGAATTAGCTCCCGACGCTATTCAATTCAGCTGCTAGTGACCCGCAATTGTCTGGAATTATTCTCTCATCCCCGGGGGATGAGAGAAGAAACCCGACAAAAGTGCTGCCTCGCGCCGGGGAGTTAACTAGGAGAATGCCCGTTCTCCCGACAATTCAACCTGTTTAGTCGGCGAGAACGGGACATCGCCGACTTAACTGGAGCTGAATTGAATAGCGTCGGGAGCTAATTCCCGGCGCTATTCTTAAGTTGCCGAATAGAATTGACCCCAAAGTGCCCCTTACACATATGTTGCACATTATTAATGTATTTTTACATGACACACACAATGCTCCTTACACATATTCCGAACACTACTGCACAACCAACCCACTCGCATGCACACAGCACTCACACTGCCACTAACACTGTGACCTCTGCTTGGATTCAGATGTGTCCTCATAAATCTTGCCCCAATGCTAACGTCGGGCACATTTTTTTATTTTTTATTGAAAATGCATCTTATTTGCATTGCTATGTGGCTAGGATGCACAAGCAGCTTCTGCTGATTAAAATGATATGCAGCATGCCTATATACTGTGTGAGACCGTGGCTGTATCTGCATATGAAATGCTACACACAGAATAAAGGCATGCCGCATATCATTTTAATCAGCAGAAGCTGCTGATGCCCCTAGGCATATCAAATGCCCTAGGCCAGGGCTGGCCAAACCGGTCCTCGAGATCTACCAACAGTTCATGTTTTCCAGGCCTCCTGGAGATCTGTAGAATTGTCAGTTAGGAATGAATGCAGCACATCTTAATTAGTAATGACTACACCTGTGCACCAGCTAGGTGGTCTGGAAAATGTGAACCGTTGGTAGATCTCGAGGACCGGTTTGGCCAGCCCTGCCCTAGGCAATTGCCTAGTTTGCCTATGGCCGGCTCTGGGGGGGGTGTTCAATCTGCAATCTAAATTGCAGTGTAAAAGTAAAGCAGCCAGTATTTACCCTGCACAGAAACAAAATAACCCACCCAAATCTAACTCTCTCTGCAAATGTTATATCTGCCTCCCCTGCAGTGCACATGGTTTTGCCCAACTGCTAACAAAGTTCCTGCTGCGATCAACTCAGAATTACCCCCACGGTGTCCTCGGATGCAGCAGTGGATCACACATGGATGCAGGAGGCGTAAATCTGATAAGATCAATAATGCTTTCTGTAATATAGCTGGTCCTGCCTCTGCGTGTGAAGCCATCAATATAATGTCTGACACGATGCACCAAAGTGATGCACAATGTTTAGGCTAGCTTGTCTTTTCCCTGTGTATTAATTTTTTTTTGGGAAAGTATGGAATATAAGTCTTACTGTCTGCGTTCAAAGATGTAAAAAAAATAAATCTTTTTCATTAAGGTAAAATGACTTTGCTCACTAATGGATCTTGGACCAAGACAGGTCTGATTTGTGTTGGCTCTTCGGTATTTTAAAGTACATAAATGTTATCTCTTTTTTGTGTTTTTTATTTATTTCCCCAGCACAATTCCAGGTCCCATTACTGGCTAGCTCAAATGTTTGCAGATTCAATCCCACCCAGACTACAATTGCTTTGGAAAAACCGTACTGCTTCTATATAAGTGTAGCTCCAGCCGTGGTCTCGCTGTATGTAGCGACGAATGGTAAGTATTGGGTTTTATTTTATTTTTTCTTCAGTTAAATTGCTCTGGTTGGGGCAGTTATTGTGAAGATCGTTAACTAATTTAATATTAAAATAGCATTATACATATAAATAAAAGCAGAAGCCTTTGTATCTTTAGAAAATAATTATTATATAAACTCTAAGAAGGGTTTATGAACAAGTGCCTAGGTCTCTCCCTCCCTATGTGAAAACATTGTGGCCCATGTATATTGACACTAACGTCTGTTTTTCATTGTGTTTTTGTTTTCAGGTGCCCCAAGCACAGCCATTTCTAGCACCAATACCTACACCACAACGGGTGCCGGGTCTACAGCTCCGTACTTGGCGGCAACTTTTGAAAACCCCAACTGCACCAATACCCCTGTGATCTCTCAGCTAGGCGACCCCTCCGTTGTGCAAAGCATTCTGGACCGATACATTGTCCGAGTGGGGAACGATGAAAACTGCTTTAATAAAATTCCTTGCAATGGACCACTCAAGAATGGCACCGGTTACAGGTGAGTAAATGAAGCAAAGAGCTGGGCAGGAGGTTTGATGTCGCGCCATCAATGCACAGTAAAAATAAGGCTTTGTGGGGCAGCTGGCTTGTTATCTTTACAGCTGGCAGTGATGGTTTTTCCGAAACGTAACTGTATGTAGTGGACAATTACCGTGGAACCTGTTTGAGAATGACTTTGGGTGATGGAGGAGGGGGGATATGTATTTATGTACAGTATGTTTGATATAGAGTCACCAACTCTGGGGGTTGGGTAATTATTTTTAGACATCAAGCTTATTTTGCAAACCAAAATTCTGATGTAACGGAATCCTTTAGTAATCCATCTATGTAGCATTTTATGAGTTCCTGACTCCCTCCTGTCTGCTCACAACTATCGCCTGGATCACCAAGTGGCTACATGGAGAGGAGAGAAGTGATAAAGCAGTGATATGTGCAAGGTGATGATAACGCACCAGCCAATCTGCTCCAATATGTAAATTAGCAGCTGATTGGCTGGTGAGTTATCACCTTGCACTTATCACTGCTTAATCACTTGTCCAGGCTTAATATATCTGCCCCGATCAAGTGTTCTCCACACGTTATGGGGCATTCAGTTAGCAGTAGGATTTTTATCTGCCTCTATTACAGCAGGTATCTGTCTGAACATGTTTGTACACCCCCACCCCAATGGGAGGGGGGGGACACACTCCCTCTCCCTGCTATGACCTGGGTTGGAGCGGCGGTGTGGAAAAGGTATTTGTTGCACTAATAAGAGGAAGCTACCACTCTCCGCCCGTAATGGAGACACCTGTAGCACCTGAATAAATTCCCAGTGCTGCCGTTAGGAGTATCATAAACAAGGTTCTGGGAGAATCCTCTGTGCTGTAGGATACAGACTGCAATCTCCAGCTATGCTTCTATACCCATGTGCAACATGCACCGGATTAGCCAACTAGACAGACCCCCCCCCCCCCCCCTCCACGTCACAGGAGGCCTGTAGGGTCTGGCACGTAACCCCATCATACAGTCGGCTATGCCTGCCTCTAACAGCCGATATGATGAGGGATTATATAAACTGGTCAATGCCAACATCAACGGACATCATTGCAGTGTAAAAACTCTCTGGGGGAGATCTTCCAAATCTTCTAAAGAGGACGAGCTGTTCCTTGATAGCAACCAATCAAATTCTAGCTACAATTTGTCGAGGTCTTTCTAAAAAATGAGTTGGGATCTGATCTGCTTATAATATTTGAAAAATCTCTGGTAGACCTCTGCAGCAATGACAGGCGGCCTGGTCGCGATTCTGACTGGCTAGAATGCACATGTCTGGAGCAGACAGCCAAGGTCCACTTTGCATGGCTGGGGAATGATTTGTGCTCCCCCCCCCCCCCCATCCCCTTTCTGTCTTCTTTACTAAGCAATGATTGTGTTCACGTTTTTTTACTTTTTTTTTTTTTTTTTCAGATTTAAGTATTTGTTTTACAATTCAAATGGAAACATGGTGTATGAATCAGACTGGTCATCCCAAATCACCACTAGTACAGGTATAGAACATAAAAAGCCTTTCAATCTGAAATGTCCTTTGCGTTCTAGACACACATTTACAAAAGTTGTATTAATATGAGAGCACTGCCTACATTTCACAGATCTGTTTCCTGAAATTTACACACCATAAGTTCTCACCATAGGAATCTTTGTGATCTGGCATAGCTAAGGGGCCCTTGGAACAAATTCTGCTGTAGTGGGTAAAATGTTGGAAGGAATTTTGAGGGATAGCATAGAGAATTATCTGCATGCTATTAAAATTATTAGCGAAAGTCAGCATGGGTTTGTAAGGGGCAGATCATGTCAACTAACTTAATTGGCTTCTACGAGGAAGTGAGCGAGAATCTTGACCAGGGAAAAGCAGTGGATGTGGTCTTTTTAGATTTTGCAAAAGTCTTCGATACAGTGCCTCACAAGAGACATCAAATTAAGGGAACTTGGCCTAGGATATATTATTTGTACATGGATAATGAATTGGCTGGATAACATAGTACAATGAGTTGTGGTCAATGGGATGTTCTCCAGCTGGGCACAAATAGTCAGCGGAATACCGCAAGGGTCCGTACCTGGCCCGCTACTGCACTATATTTATCAATTATCTATGAATAGGCCTGGAAATCACAGTATCAATCTTTGCAGCGATACTAAACTGTGTAAGGTAATTAATTCAGAAAGCGATGTGGAGTCTCTACAGAATTAATTATTTAATCTTGAAACCTGGGCGTCTAAATGGAGAATGAGGTTCAATATAGAAAAATGCAAAGTTATGCATTTTGGGACAAAAAACACACTTGCATCTTACACTCTAAATGGGGAAACTATAGGGGGAACTGTGGTGGTAAAATATTTGAGGGAGCTCATAGATAATGGGCTTAACAACCGTACACAGTCAAAATGCAGCAAAGAAGGCAAGTAAAGTGCTTGCGTGCATAAACCGGGGTATTGGGACAAGGATGTAATCCTGCTGCTGTACAAATCATTGGTACGTCCCCACCTGCAATATTGTGTTCAATTTTGGGCACGATATTATATGTAAAAAAAAAAATATCGAGGTGTTAGAAAGGGTTCAAAGGCGGCCTACTAAATTGATTGAAGGTTTAGAGACACTGGAGTATGAGGAAAGGCTTACTAGGTTAAATATGTATACACTAGAAAAGAGATGTCTAAGAGGAGACATTATTAATATCTTCAAATATGTAAAGGGTCACTACAAAGAGTTAGCAGGGGATTTGTTTATTTAAAAAAGTCTGAATAGGACACGTGGGCACTCGCTGAGGCTAGAGGAGAGAGAATTTCGTACACAACATAGGAAAGGGTTCTTTACGGTAAGGGCAATAAAGATTTGGAACTCCCTGCCAGAACAGGTAAATGGCAGACTCTGTAAATGCATTTAAAAGTGGATTGGACAAATTTCTAACTGGAAAAAGTATCCAGGGCTATAGCATTTAACATAATGACATTAAATATCTGGGAGTGGTAAGAACCATAGTTGTCAATTGATACTAAACCATTACTTCAGCAGCCGCATTATAAGAGGAACAGCTTAACACAGAATGCATGTTGAATCCGATGAGCATTTTGCCTCTCTTCAACCTCCCTAACTATGTAACTATGCCTCCCCCTCCCAACAAGTCCCCCCTAAAGTGGAAGCCCCAGCCTCTCTGTATGTTGAATGTAGTAGTTACTTTTCCATTAATGGATTGCTAGTACATTATCCACATTTTCTTTCAGGTAAATCCCCTGGGAACATGGACACCTGGCCCGGTGGCAGAAGCGGTGGAATGATTGTAATCACATCTATTCTCAGCGTACTGATGTTCCTCATCTTGGCAGGTCTCGTTGCAGCAGTTATTTCCAACCTTGTGTAAGTGTTTTTGATTTCTATTTGAAGATATTTTTTTATTCTTGTTTTCAAACGGAGCATCCGTAATATTTCAACTGTTTGAACATGGGTAGTAGTGGAGGGTACAGTATGGAGAGGAGGTGAATGAATCCTAGAATGTAATTTGTAGCTTTTTCTAAAGCTGTGATCAGGGGAATCCCTGTACCAGTTGTCATGTATGTTACACGCTCGTAGCAATAAGTTGATGTAGAATGCTTGCAGGGTCTTTAACATAGTAACTAATGCCATCCTCAATTAAGTGTTTTGTTCTGTGTAGTATTAAGTAAACTAAGAAAAATACAATACCTTCATTCTTGCACTCTGGTAATAACACAAATTGGTGTGTTCATCGTTGCCTACAATGGCCCAGCGCAGGACGCACAAACAGACACTGCAGATCAGCCAAGTGCCTACATAAGTAAAATCATTACAGCGGGAGAGACTAGGAGCCAGAATTGTTATAGATGAATTTATCCTTTAAAGAGGCTGTGCGGACAATGCCGGGTGACCAATTTGAAGGCACTGTTCTCCACTCTGGGGAAGGGATATACTAATTGAATGAATGTGCCATAATAACACTCTAATATCTTTAAAGTTAGTTGTTCTGAAAGTTGTGTGGTTTTATTTTTTAACAGCCTCTGATGACCAACAATTAAATCTCCACATATCAGCTACCACTCTTTGTAATCAACAGTGTGGTCTGGCAACTTTTTTTTTTTTTTTTTTTTTGATGGCTGGGGCAGTAGACCTACTTTACCATGGATATGTAGGTTCAGCCAGGAGCTCCTTCTCCCTATCAGACAAGGCTTTTTTTATTTAATTTTTTTCTCCCAAGACATGCTAAAGTATTCTTAAACACATCAATAGTTATCTAACATTGAATGATTTGTGGTCAGTACTAAATTTTGTATTTTTTTTTAATTCGAACAGGGATCAGTCTTCTGTTCTAGGAACTACTACTACTACTACACATGAAACGCGTACAACGCATAATGCGCCACGTAAATCTGAAGGTGTTACGTATGCTACAACCACAGAACCCGGACCCGGAGAACGTTATTCGGCTCAACCACAAACCTAGGGATCGCTCCACATTTAGTTATGTAAGAAACCGCCTGTCCTTGGCTTCGGTCACTTTCCTGATGCGATGGAGTTCCTCATGTGTGGACTATATATTGATTAGTAGGACATGGGGGAAATACCTCTTTAATCCCTGTTGATGTGACCTGGGACATAACTGTGTCATATATGCAGAAATATATATATATATATATATATATATATATATATATATATATATATATATATATATATATTTATATATATATATTAATATTAAGTCTCTTGTAGCGGTTTTCAAAATGACATTTGCAGTGTAAAATAACAATTGCCATTCTCCTAAACGATTTGGTTTGGATTTCAGTAATTGGTTGTGCTATAATGCTTTGCATAAGCCCTTTACCGATTTAGAGGTTTTAAGAACACAGTGCATTGTTTTGTATACTTTCATTATATTCCTTTTTTGTCCAAATAAATGTTTTTTGTTGGTTGTTCCCATTTTTTTTTTTTTTTTTTAAGTGACTGCTCCTTCATTGGTGTGCATAGACCAACAAATTTTTATATTAAAAATATTCAGATGACAGGAAGCACAATTTGTACCCTTCTCCAGAGGTTACAGACGGTACAGCATGTTCTCGCACAAAGCACTTTGAAACCTCCTCTCCCTATCACTCATTCAAATGATCTGGTCCTTGACATGTTGGTGTTCTTCGTTCACCATGTATGGCCAATGAACAGTCATTCAGGGATGGGGGAGGATATCTCCCATCTCTTCATCAGTCTCGGTCAGAGGAGGTACTAAGGGACACCATCACAACATGGTATAGGCTAGCAACACCCATTTTAATACATAAAGTTCAATTGTAAACGGCACATCCATGCACCTCTGTCTCTCATAGAGGAGGCATATCTGTTGTGTGACTAACCAATACCAGATATTGGTTCACTAGGATCCATTTTGCAAAGTACCTGAAGAATCTGGTTTTTGTTCTGGTCCAGCACACATAATAGCTGCCTCCACTGTGTTTAGGTGACAGTCAGTAGGTGTACTTTAGGATTGCTCCGAGTCCTGTACTTCTGAACAAACAGAACTTTAGGGCAGATGTATTAATCCTGGAAGTGATAAGTGGCTGGTGCATTGTCACCTTTCAATCAGCTCCTGTCAATTTACATATGGGAGCTGATTGGCTGGTGCATTATCACCTTGCACTCATCACTGCTTTTATCACTTAATACATCTGCCCCTTAATTTCTAAAGCCATCTTTGAGAGTTGGTAACGACTTTTAAGGGAGTGCCAAAGCAGGAACTGCGGTGACCGGCGTACACGACCCCATGGGTCATGAGGCCGACCAATGGTGTCACAAGTGATCCAATGTTGTGTCCTAGGAAGCAGCATGGATCACGCATGCAGGAGGGATCTACTTATATCAGACGCATCCTGCTGCATTACCATATTAGTGCATCATTGCTTCCAAGGAAGCAACAGCGATGTCTCCTCCAAACACATCTGAATCAGGCCCCTAGTTTATTATTTCCAGGGAGTAGAAACATTCACTGCCTCCCTTACAAACCGCTCTATTAAATCAAATGTGGTATATAATCTCATTGGAGTACATTCGTGCCTCTCTAAACAACACTCTCTCTCTCTAAATGCCTCCTGGCCAGGTACCCTTAGTTTCAGTCTAGCAATTCTCCAGCACTAGGACGGTCATGGTGCTATAAATGGACACCCCCTCTCTTTACTCTATTCCGTAACACCTTTAATTATCCCCCCCCCCTCCCAGTAAAAATAGGATTTTAATTACCTACCGGTAAATCCTTTTCTCATAGTCTGTAGAGGATGCTGGGGTCCACATTAGTACCATGGCATATACATGGGTCCACTAGGAGCCACTGTCACTTTGAGAGTGTGGGCTGGCTCCTCCCTCTATGCCCCTCCTACCAGACTCGGTCTAGAAACTGTGCCTGAGCAGACGGACAACTTCGATATAAGGATTTAACACAGATAGTGGAGAGATTCACACCAGCTCACGCACAAGGCAAACCAAGCTAACTAGCTTGAAACATCAGCAATGGCTGAACAGGATCACTTACCAAGTAACAAGACAGTACTTACCCAGAACTAAGCAGTACTGAACTAAGTAACCACTGCAGGATCACGAAGCGCTGGGCGGGCGCCCAGCATCCTCTACGGACGACGAGAAAAGGATTTACCGGTAGGTAATTAAAATCCTATTTTCTCTTACAGCCTAGAGGATGCTGGGGTCTACATTAGTACCCAGAATGGAAGGGAGAGCACGGAGGCTCCTACAGAACTGACTGACCAAACGTCAGGTCCTCAGAGGCCAAAGTATCGAACTTGTAAAACTTAGCAAACGTGTTCGACCCAGACCAAGTAACCACTCGGTAAAGCCGAGACACCCCGGGCAGCCACCCAGGAAGGATCCACCTTACGAGTAGAGTGGGCCTTAACAGATGTAGGATACGGCAATCCTGCCGTACAATATGCATGCTGGATAGTGAACCTGATCCAGCGAGATATAGTCTGCTTAGAAGCAGGATACACCATTTTCTTGGGATCATACAGGACAGAGAGTCTGTTTTTTTGTGACGAGCAGTCCTCTTCACATAGATTTTTAGAGCCCTTACAACATCCAAAGACTTTGATGAAATTGAGGAGTTAGTAGCAACTGGCACCACAATAGGTTGGTTGATATGAAATGCCGACACAACCTTCGGAAGGAACTGCGGACGTGGCCGGAGCTCAGCTCTATCTTCATGGAAGATTAAGAATGGGCTCTTACAGGATAAAGCCCCCAACTCTGACACACGTCTAGCAGAAGCTAAAGCCAACAGAGTGACAGCCTTCCACGTGAGAAACTTGACCTCAACCTCTGGTAGAGGTTTGAACCAATCCGAATAGAGAAACTGTAACACCACATTAAGATCCCAGGGTGCCGTACGTGGCACAAAGGGAGGCTGGATGTGCAGAACCCCTTTCAAAAAAACGTCTGAACCTCAGGGATGGAAGCCAACTGTTTCTGGAAGAAAATGGATAGGGACGAAATTTGGACCTTTACAGATCCCAACCGCAGGCCCATATCCACACCTGCATGCAGGAAGAGGAGAAAACGTCCCAGTTGAAACCCCACTGTAGGAAACTTCTTGGACTCACACCAAGACACATAATTTTTCCAAATGCGATGGTAATGTTTAGACATTACTCCTTTCCTAGCCTGTATCAGGCTATTAATAACCTAGTTCGGAATACCCCTTCCAAGCTAAGATCTGGCGTTCAACTTCCATCCCGTCAAATGTAGCCGCGGTAAGTCTTGATAAGCGAACGGCCCCTGCTGCAGCAGGTCCTCCTGAAGAGGAAGAGGCCTCTGCTCTTCCAGCAATAGATCCAGAAGATCCACATACCAAGCCCTTCTTGGGCAGTCCGGAGCAATGAGGATTGCCTGAACTCCTGTTCTCTTTATGAGCTTTAGAATTCTTGGAATTGGTGTAAGTGGATGAAACACGTACACCGACTGGAACACCCACGGAGTTACCAGGGCGTCCACCGCCACTGCCTGCGGGTCTCTTGACCTGGAACAATACCTCCAAAGTTTTTTGTTGAGGCAGAAGGCCATCATGTCTATTTGAGGAACCCCCAAAGATTTCTCACCTCCGTGAACACCTCTGGATGGAGGCCCCACTCTCCTGGGGGGGGGGCGCGCAGCTCATTTCACCCAGCGGGTGAAATGAGCGATCTGTTAGATTGGCCTGCATGACCGGCCAATCTAGCACCAGCGATATCGATGCGCGGGGTTGCGCATAGCTATCGCTGTAGGTGGTACACACGGAGCGATCATGCTTAAAATCTACGTAATCTAGTCAGATTGCTTAGATTATCGCTCCATGAGTACCCCCCCTTTAGACATTCAGGAGCATATTCTACTAAGTGCAGATTTTGCCTGCAAAAAAAAATAAAAATGCAAGGTTAGAGGTATTGTAGTTAAGTGTGTATGGGGAGTGGGTACAGGATGAGCAGTAGTGCAGGGTGATCGATAGTGTGTGTGGGGAGGGGTTACAGGGTTAGGAGTAGTGTAGAGCAGGGAGAGAGGTAGCGTAGTGTGTGCAGGGTGTGCGATACTGCATGTGGGGAGCAGGATTAGGGGTAGCGCAGTGTGGGGAGCTGGTGCAGGGTTAGGGTCAGTGTGTGTGGGGGGGTGCAGGATGAGCAGTAGTGCAGGGTGATCGATTGTGTGTGGGAAGGGGTTGCAGGGTTAGGTGTAGTTAAAGCAGGGAGAGAGGTAGTGTAGTGTGTGCGATACTGCATGTGGGGAGCAGGATTAGGGGTAGGGTAGTGCAGCGAGTTGGTGCAGGGTTAGAGTCAGTGTGTGTAGGGATGGGGGGTGCAGGATGAGGTGTATTGCGGGAGGGGGTGAGAGGTTCGTAACTGATGCAGAAGGTAATTATGAACAAATTAAGCTACTGTAACTGGAAAGTTCCAATTGCTTAATTAGTCATTAGGTGCAGGTGTCCAAATTGTTCCAAGTCCAGACAATTGTTCCTTCAAATATGGATCCGAAGAAAAATTGTACTAGCTCTGGAGGTGCGCAAAAAATTTGTGTACTGCGGGGAAAAAAAAGAAAAAAACAGCACCCAATTGAATACCAAACCTCTCGAACCTGCAGGAAAACCCTGTGGTGCAAGATTTAAAAAATAAAAATAAGCTCCCAATTTAACATGCCCCTAGAATACACAATATGCACACATGTACTTTTTTCGACCATTACTGGTCAATCATGTCACAAACAGTGGGTAGCGAAATGCCTTTTTGTACATGCAGCCTTAATGCGCTTGTCTACTTGTAGGTGGTGTAATGAGCACATGGATTTCTGAAATCTGTACTGTTATAGAGACAATGGTTTGACCCTTATTAAGTTATATGTGTATACCTTGGTAATGATTATGGAAAGTTATATGGATAAGAAGCATTTAGCAATCCCACCTTCAGTTTTGCTGTCCCTTGTTGTGAAACAATGTTCATTTGTGGATTAAGACAAATATTTAATTGTATCAAGCCTTCTAAAGAATGTAGACCTTGCCCATAGTAACCAATGAGCTTCTAGCTAGCACTTACCAAGTACATTGTATAAAATGATAGGAAAAATGATTGCTATGGGCAACTTCTCCACTCTTTAGAAGTCTTGATACATTTCCCCCATAGTACAAAATATGCAACATTATCAGAGTACAAGAAACCATTTTATTGTAAGCAAACATTTTATCACAGACCAGACCTGAGCAAACGAAAGCTGATTGTACTGTACAATCTGATTATTTGACACAATCATTTAACATAAAGGAAACATTTTTATATTTAGCAAGTCCGGCCAAACGACTATATAAAAAGGGTGCCCACAGGAGTCCTTGTCCACCAATAGTACCTCACGTCTTAATGCAATCACCAGGTTACCACATTTGCCACACATTAGGGGTGGGCAACACACGCAATGTTATTAGGTCAATATTGAGCAATCAAATTGCACAATTTGTGAGCAACCTAGAGTTCTATGATCAGTGACGTTGATTAGAGGTAAGTGGATTCCATACATAGCACTGTGTCAACATAGATACCCAAACAAGCGGTTTTCACCTGGTTCTACAGTTTATGTTTGAAGCTCTAATACAGCCGTTGGGTGACAACAAGTAATATATCTAAGAAAATAATTCTGATCTGGTACAAGTGATATAAACAAATACAACTCCTGAATACAATATCATAACTCCAAACCAAATGCAAAACACATAACTGTACAAAGCACAGGAAAGCATTCTAAGCAACACTTTATAGCCACAGACAAGTCGCTATATTGTGCAAATCAAAATAAGTAAAATTTTTATGAAAATTCTACAAAAAAAATAAAATAATAGAAGTCAAAATCGTTTCTCATGCAGAAACCTCTCATCATGTGCGAGCAGTAGGCACACACTATCAGGACACAAACATAACTAACGTTTGTGTGCTAAGTTTCGCCCTGGGCAACTGAATTCTATGATGAGTGCAGCTACACAGTAAACCTGGCAGCGTTTATAAGCGTGGCACAAGCTGCAGTTAATTACGGAACCATTGTGAGATTCCTGGGGAAAGGGCACAGTACCCACTCCGTAGGAACTCTCTTCCTACACTGTTCTCAGGAGATCTCAAAGCTGCAAAAACACTTGCCGGTGATCCTGGGAGAAGCTATCGGGATGTCCCCATGCAGTCTGGTACCCGTACCAACCAACAGATCAGCACTGATGTGGATGACAGTGGATGACCAGGACATTTATGCACGCTGACTGATCTTCTACTCCCCTCTATGCACGCTGATGGCTACTTCTGCCGTGGGACTGAACTTATACTCCCCTCTATGCGCGTTGTTTGCAACGTTTTCTGTTGGAATGAGCTCATACTACCAGAACCTGAGTTTCCCAGCAGAACGTCTAAAATAGCTATTGTGGAAACATTATTTATTTATAATTGCTTCTCATTTCCACAGAGGATTTTGCATAAGAAATAATTTTGTTTAGTAATGTATTTTGTGGCAATAGGTAGAGAAGGGAAGCTGTTAAGATACCGCTACACGGGATCCTGGCAATCACAATGCCGACGCCGGAATACTGGCGAAGTCCGTGATTCTCCCTCTATGGGTGTCCACGACACCCACAGGGAGACAGTAACCTGTAGCGAGCCACTGTGCCTGCAAGGGGCTTACTAGCGCTCGTCCCGCTGCCGGCATACTGGTGGTTGGGACACCGCCATCGGTACTTCATACCGAACCCGTAGAGAAACCTTGCTCTTGCATAGTTATGTATTTAATATAAGGCTGGCACCATATATACAAATATATATATATATATATATATATATATATATATATATATAAAATACAAACAGTTTCCCAAGTGCGCTAAATAGGAATGTATCTTATTTGCCATTTGCCAATAACATTAATGGCAAATAAGCCCGTTTTATATACTTGTTACCCCTGATGAAGTCGATAAGACGAAACGTGTTGGGTTTGTCAGTCAGGAGTTTCCAGTTTAGTCTGTGAAGATACTCCCATTTGAGCTCGCACCTTGGAAAAGGTGAGGGAGTATCAAGAGTTAAAGACCACACAACGAACTTACTGGTTATCCTTTACTGTTATCATTTTAAATACATTTCTGTAAACACTACATGATGAATTTTATGTGAAAACTGTATCCTGTGCAAATATGTGTTATTAAAACAACTTTTTACTAATTGGCCTTGGGCCTTTTGTTTGGGTGACCATTCTGGTGAGGGGTGTCCGTTACAGGTTCCCAGACACAAAACTTCTCCAGTATTCAATTCTGACTCATGGAAACAACACTGGAAGAATTATTGTAGATACATTCCTATTTAGCGCACTTGGGGAACTGTTTGTATTTTGTATGCTATTGAGTTCTTTCAACAGGGACCCCTCCCGGTGTGCTGCTTTGAACTCGGCGCAAAATAAAGATACTGTTGTGTTTTTTATATATATATATATATATATATAAATGTGTAAAAAATAATAATATATATATATATATATATATATATATATATATATATAAATTAATAGATTTGCCATCTACTAGGCCTAATAAGGCAGAAGTATAGTCACATCTTTACTAAAATCACAATTCATATTAAACTAACAAAATAAACCTACAAAACTGAGGATACAGTTCAAATTTTCAATACAAAGAGGAACGTCCAACACTGATAACATCTCATCTTATTTCTTTCTGTGACTTTCAGAGTCTTCCTCCTCATCGTCGTCATACATCGTAAGGTCCAGTGTCATCACTTGGCTGGATAACTCACCTTGCTGAAAACAACAAAAGCCCAACTGAGATTAAGTAATATTCTAGCGATAAAATGTACGCTTCAAGTACGTAGTCCCATAATAAATGCGGGTATTTTGAGGTGATTATTTAGCATGAGCCAGACCAGAATTATGTGAAGAAGAAATAAAGTGCATTTACTGTTCAAAACTGATTTTGTGGCCCTGTGATTTGGTGCCCCTTACTAATCCATGTAATGCAAATATGATAGAGAAACGAGCAGTCACTTACCCAAACGCTAGACTAAAATGATTAAAAAAAGAATTAAAATGCAGAGTACAGTTATAAAATCTTTGAGGTCCCATAGTTCCCGACAATCCATTTAAATGCTGAACCTATCAGATGGGAAGATTACATTCCTTTTACTCTTGAAAGCACCTTATATGTCCCATGCTAAATAGTTGGAATACTGAAGAGCACTGTTCATATAGTTAATAAAATTGTTATATGATCATTCTACATTATATAGAAGAATTTAAAGTCCTGATTCTAAGTTGGATGTAATTCCGAATTAAGCTATTTTTTTTGCAAACTGCACATTTGTTGCAGGCTACATACACACCTTAGAGTAGTTAAGGTATGAGCACCATATGCATCTCGGGTCACGTCTGGGTGGCAATAGGGCATTCACACATAGAACAAAGCTGCAGTGAGTGCGTAGAAAGAGTTGCATCCTATTTTGAGCTGAGTGTATTCAGAGATCCATCAGACTTCAATAGGATCTCCAGCACAAAGGGGGTCATTCCGAGTTGATCGCACGTAGCTACTTTTTGCTGCTCGTGCGATCAACCTGACGCCGCCTATGGGGGAGTGTATTTTAGCATAGCAGGGCTGCGAACGCTTGTGCAGCCCTGCTATGCTAAAAAAGTTTCACGTAAAATAAGACCAGGACTGCAGTTACTCACCCAGTGTGATGGATCCAGCGATGAAGGTCCCGGTCCTGACGTCAGATATCTGCCCTACAAACGCCTCGACATGCCCCTGCGTTGGACTCACCGCGCCTGGAAAACGGTGAGTATCCACTCCGGAACGCCTCCCACCTGTACGTCTTCTTGGGTCGCCGCTGCAATCACATTTGTCTCTGGCGGTGTCGTTGTCCGGCAATAACGCGCGTGTAAAAATGCGTCCGCCGCGCATGCGTATTTCCGACCCGTTCACCACGCAGCGAAGAACCGCTGCGTGCAAACGGGTCGGAATGACCCTCCAAGACTAGAGCTGATGCAAACAGAGATAATATTGATGACAGCTGCTCTCACAGGCAGAGGGCTGGTGCACATATACCTAATAGTGATGACAGCTGCTCTCACAGGCGGAGGGCTGGTGCACATATACCTAATAGTGATGACAGCTGCTCTCACAGGCGGAGGGCTGGTGCACATATACCTAATAGTGATGACAGCTGCTCTTACAGGCAGAGGACTGGTGGGCAGTACGGCTGGTGTAATGGTTAGCATTACTGCCTCACAGCACTGAGGTCACGGGATCGATTCCCACCATGGTCCTAACTGTGTGGAGTTTGTATATTCTCCCTGTACTTGCGTGGGTTTCCACCGGGTACTCCGGTTTCCGCCCACAATCCAAAAATATACTGGTAGGTTAACTGGCTCCCAACAAAATTAACCCTAGTATGTATGTGTGTGCGTGTACATGTGGTAGGGAATATAGATTGTAAGCTCCACTGGGGCAGGGACTGATGTGAATGGCCAAATATTCTCTGTACAGCGCTGTGAAATATGTGTGCGCTAAATAAACAACTGGTAATAATAATAATATGCCTAATAGTGATAACAGCTGCTCTCACAGGCGGAGGGCTGGTGCACATACACCTAATAGTGATAACAGCCGCTCTCACAGGCGGAGGACTGGTGGAAATACAGCTAATAATGATAACAGCCGCTCTCACAGGCGGAGGGCTGGTGGACATACAGCTAATAATGATAACAGCTGCTCTCACAGGCGGAGGGCTGGTGCACATATACCTAATAGTGAGAACAGCTGCTCTCACAGGCGGAGGGTTTGGTGCACATATACCTAATAGTGATAACAGCTGCTCTTACAGGCGGTGGGCTGGTGCAAATACAGCTAATATTGATGGCAGCCGCTCTCACAGGCGGAGGGCTGGTGCAAATAACGCTAATATTGATGGCAGCCGCTCTCACAGGCAGAGGGCTTGTGCACATACAGGTAATAGTGATGACAGCTGCTCTCACATCACTAAAGCTGGTGCACATACAGCTTTAGTGATGACAGCTGCTCTCAAAGGCAGAGAGCTGGTGCACATACAGGTAATAGTGATGACAGCTGCTCTAACTGGCTGAGGGATGGTGCACATACAGCTAATAGTGATGACAGCTGCTCTCACAGGTGGAGGGCTGGTGAAAAAATACATAATAGTTATAGCAGCTGCTCTCACAGGCGGAGGGCTGGTGCAAATACAGACAATAGTAATGGCAGCTGCTTGCACAGAAGGAGGGCGGTGCTGTTGTATAGATACATCCAACTCAGAATACTGGTAGATAGTCACACATAATCAGAACTAACACACAAATTCAGCTCATTAACACAAACCAACAGCTTCGGGCAGATTTCCAGATAATTTTGTCAGCACAAAATAGGATTTTAATATCTACCGGTAAATCCATTTCTCCTAGTCCGTAGAGGATGCTGGGGACTCCAAAAGGACCATGGGGTATAGACGGGATCCGCAGGAGACATGGGCACTATAAAGTACTTTAGAATGGGTGTGCACTGGCTCCTCCCTCTATGCCCCTCCTCCAGACCTCAGTTATAGGAACTGTGCCCAGGGAGACGGACATTTCGAGGAAAATTATTTTTGTTACACTAAGGGTGAGATATATACAAGCTCACACCACAAACACACCATACAACTGGATCAGCAGGAATACCAGATAACAGTATGAACGAAAAACAGCAACAAGCTGAACATAACCGATACACAACCTTCGTGTAACCGAAAACAATAACTAACAATACAACTGCAAGTAACAGTCCGCACTGGGATGGGCGCCCCGCATCCTCTACGGACTAGGAGAAAAGGATTTACTGGTAGGTATTAAAATCCTATTTTCTCTTACGTCCTAGATGATGCTGGGGACTCCAAAAGGACCATGGGGTCTATACCAAAGCTCCAGACCGGGCGGGAGAGTGCGGACGACTCTGCAGCACCGATTGAGCAAACATGAGGTCCTCATCAGCCAGGGTATCAAACTTGTAGAACTTAGCAAAAGTGTTTGAACCCGACCACGTAGCTGCTCGGCAAAGTTGAAATGCCGAGACACCTCGGGCAGCCGCCCAAGATGAGCCCACCTTCCTGGTAGAATGGGCCTTCACTGACTTCGGCAACGGTAATCCAGCCGTAGAATGAGCGTGCTGAATCGTATTACAAATCCAGCGTGCAATAGTCTGCTTGGAAGCAGGATTTCCAATCTTGTTGGAAGCGTACAGGACAAACAGAGCCTCCGTTTTCCTAACAAGAGCCGTTCTGGCGACATAAATTTTCAAAGCTCTTACGACATCGAGAGATTTTGGCACCGTCATGGCATCCGTAGCCACAGGCACCACAAAAGGTTGATTTATGTGAAACGAAGACACCACCTTCGGCAGAAATTGTTGACGAGTCCTCAATTCCGCTCTATCCTCATGGAAAATCAAATATGGGCTCTTGTGAGACAAAGCCGCCAATTCCGACACCCGTCTGGCGGACGCCAAGGCCAAAAGCATGACCACTTTCCAAGTGATAAATTTCAACTCAACCTTTCGCAAAGGTTCAAACCAGTGAGACATAAGAAATTGTAACACCACGTCAAGATCCCACGGTGCCACGGGTGGCACAAACAGAGGATGGATATGCAGCACTCCCTTCACGAAAGTCTGAACTTCAGGAAGGGCAGCCAATTATTTTTGAAAGAAAATAGATAAAGCCGAAATCTGCACTTTGAAGGAACCCAATTTCAGGCCTGCATCCACGCCTGCCTGCAAAAAATGGAGGAAACGACCCAGCTGAAACTCCTCCGTAGGAGCTTTCTTGGCTTCACACCACGACACATATTTTCTCCAAATACGGTGATAATGCTTCGCCATGACCTCCTTTCTAGCCTTAAGGAGAGTGGGGATGACTTCCCCGGGAATAGCCTTTCGAGCTAGGATTTGGCGTTCAACCTCCACGCTGTCAAACGCAGCCGCGGTAAGTCTTGAAATACGCACGGCCCCTGCAGTAACAGGTCCTCTCTGAGAGGAAGTGGCCAAGGATCTTCTATGAGCAATTCCTGAAGATCCGGATACCAGGCCCTCCGTGGCCAATCTGAAACGACGAGTATTGCCGGAACCCTTGTTCATCTTATGATCCTCAACACCTTTGGAATGAGAGGAAGTGGAGGGAACAAATATACCGACTGAAACACCCACGGAGTTACCATGGCGTCCACTGCACTGGCTTGGGGGTCCCTTGACCTGGAACAATACCTTGGAAGCTTCTTGTTGAGGCGAGACGCCATCATGTCTATTTGAGGGATTCCCCAACGCCTCGTCACTTCTGCAAATACCTCTTGATGAAGAGCCCACTCTCCTGGATGGAGATCGTGTCTGCTGAGGAAGTCTGCTTCCCAGTTGTCCACACCCGGAAGGAAGACTGCTGACAGAGCGCTCGCGTGTTTTTCCGCCCAGCGGAGAACTCTTGTGGCCTCCGCCATCGCCGCTCTGCTATTTGTTCCGCCCTGGCGGTTTACGTACGCCACCGCTGTTACGTTGTCCGACTGAATCAGGACAGGTAGACCACGAAGAAGGTGTTCCGCTTGCAGAAGGCCGTTGTAAATGGCTCTTAACTCCAGAACGTTTATGTGGAGACAAGTATCCTGGCTTGACCATCTTCCCTGGAAACTTCTTCCTTGAGTGACTGCTCCCCAGCCTCGGAGACTTGCATCCGTGGTCAGCAGGACCCAATCCTGGATCCCGAACCTGCGTCCCTCTAGAAGGTGAGAACTTTGCAGCCACCACAGGAGAGAAATTCTGGTCCTGGAAGATAGACTTATTTTCCGGTGCATGTGCAGGTGAGACCCGGACCATTTGTCCAGCAGGTCCTACTGAAACACCCGGGCATGAAACCTGTCAAACGGAATGGCTTCGTAAGCCGCTACCATCTTCCCTAGCACTCGAGTGCATTGATGAATCGACACTCTTGCCGGTTTCAGAATCTCCTTGACCATGCATTGGATTTCCAGAGCTTTTTCCGCCGGAAGAAACACTCTCTACAGTTCCGTGTCCAGGATCATGCCCAAGAAGGGCAGCCGAGTTGTCGGAATCAACTGAGACTTTGGCAAATTTAGAATCCAACCATGATGTTGCAGAAACGTCAGGGAGAGTTCCACATTTCTTAGTAACTGCTCCTTCGATCTCGCCTTTATCAGGAGATCGTCCAAGTACGGAATAATTGTGACACCCTGCTTGTGTAGGAGTACCATCATTTCCGCCATCACTTTGGTGAAGACCCTCGGGGCCGTGGAAAGCCCAAACGGCAACGTCTGAAGTTGGTAATGATAATCCTGCACCGCAAATCTCTGGAAAGCCTGATGTGGAGGATATATCGGGACGTGTAAGTAGGTATCTTTTGTGTCGACTGACGCCATAAAATCCCCCCCTTCTAGACTGGAGATCACTGCCCGTAGAGATTCTATCTTGAACTTGAAAGTTATTAAATACAGATTGAGGGATTTTAAGTTCAGGATCGGTCTGACCGAGCCGTCCGGCTTTGGGACGACAAAGAGGCTCGAATAAAACCCTTCTCCCCGTTGGGACGGGGGTACCGGGACAACGACACTCTGGAGACATAGGCTTTTGTATCGCAGCACTCACTACTTCCCTTTCTGGGATAGAAACTGGCAAGGCTGATTTGAAAAAACGGGGGGGGGGGGGGGGGGGGGGGCACCTCCTGAAACTCCAGTTTGTACCCTTGGGACACTATGTCTAACACCCAAGGATCTAGTACCGAGTGAAACCAGACCTGACTGAAGAGTCGGAGACGCGCGCCCACCGGCACGGACTCCCGTAGGGGAGCCCCAGCGTCATGCGGTGGACTTGGCAGAGGCTGGGGAGGACTTTTGGTCCTGGGAGCCTGACACAGCAGGCGACCTTTTTCCCCTTCCTCTGCCTTTTGAAGCAAGGAAGGACAAGCCTCTTCCTTTTTTGTATTTATTAGGCCAAAAGGACTGCATCTGATAATGAAGTGCCTTTTTCTGTTGTGCTGGAACATAAGAAAGAAAAGATGACTTAGCGGTAGACACCAGGTCAGCGAGGCCGTCACCAAACAAGACACTACCTTTATAAGGGAGAGCTTATAGCTTTCTTGGAGTCGGCATCAGCATTCCATTGATGAATCCACAGCGCTCTCCTGGCCGAGACTGCCATGGCATTGGCCCTTGATCCCAAGAGGCCAATATCCCTCCGCGCATCCTTTAGGTAAGCTGCAGCGTCCCTGATATAACCGAGAGTCAAAAGAATGTTATCCCTATCCAGGGTATCCATGTCAGATGCCAAATTATCAGCCCACTTAGCAATAGCACTACTCACCCAAGCCGAGGCCACGGCAGCTCTGAGAAGTGCACCTGTAGTGACATAAATGGCCTTTAATGTCGTTTCCTGCTTACGATCCGCAGGATCCTTGAGGGCAGCAGTGTCGGGAGACGGAAGCGCCACCTTCTTGGACAGCCGGGACAGAACCTTGTCCACATTGGGAGATGACTCCCACTTTTCCCTGTCGTCAGAGGGGAAAGGATATGCCATAAGAATTCTCTTGGGAATCTGCCACCTTTTATCAGGCGATTCCCAAGCCTTTTCACAAAGAGCGTTCAGTTCATGAGAGGGGGGAAACGTCACCTCAGGTTTCTTTCCCTTATACAAACATACCCTTGTATCAGGAACAGCAGGTACTTCAGAAATATGTAAAACATCTTTAATAGCCACAATCATGTACTAAATACTCTTAACCAATTTTGGATGTAAACTGGCCTCACTATAGTCGACACTGGAGTCAGAGTCCATGTCGGTATCCGTCTCAGCTATTTGGGTAAATTAACGCTTTTGTGACCCTGAGGGGGCCTGCACCTGGGATAAGGCGTCCTCCATGGATTTTCTCCACGTTTGTGACTGAGAATCAGATTTATCCAGCCTCTTAGACAATAACGCCACATTTGCATTCAATGTACTCAACATATTCACCCAATCAGCAGTGCTGACAGAGTCACTCCCAAATCCTTCTCTGCGCCCCCAGTAACTTCCTCCGGGGAGGAGCACTCAGCCTCAGACATGTCGACACACCGTACCGACACACACACACTGGCAATAGGGGACAGACCCACAGGGAAGCCTGTTAGAGAGAACACAGAGGGAGTATACCAGCTCACACCCCAGTGCCCATATACTACTGAAAAAATAATATATGATCACTGCGCTGTTTAAATAGCACCAAATGTCTGTGTCCCCCCACCGTTTTGCTCCCTGTACTTGATAAGGAGAGTGGAGGTCCGGGCCAGCGTCTCTGCAGTGTCTGTGAAGAGAGAAAATGGTGCTGGTAAACTATGAGGGCTACTAAGCCACGCCCCCTCCCTGCGCGCTGTAGTCCCGCTCAATTTCACATATTTATACTGGCGGTGGGCTTATATTTAGTGCCTAGGCACTGAAAATATGCACTTTTGCCAGTTTTAAAAAACCTCAGTAACCTGCTGCCCAGGGCGCCCCACCTGCGCCCTGCGAGTGCCGTTGATGTATGTGTGGGAGCATGGGGCGCAGCGCGACCGCTGCGCTGTACCTCCGTTACTGAAGTCTTCTGCCGTCACTGAAGTCTTCTTTCTTCTGTATACTCACCCGGCTTCTTTCTTCCGGCTTCTGTGAGGGGGTGACGGCGCGGCTCCGGGAACAAGCAGCTAGGCGCACCAAGTGATCAAACCCTCTGGAGCTAATGGTGTCCAGTAGCCTAAGAAGCAGAGCCTTTAACTCAGAAGAAGTAGGTCTGACTTCTCTCCCCTCAGTCCCACGATGCAGGGAGCCTGTAGCCAGCAGTTCTCCCTGAAAATAAAAAACCTAACAGAAAGTCTTTTCAGATAAACTCAGGAGAGCTCCCCTAGTGTGTGTCCAGTCTCTCTGGGCACAGAATCTAACTGAGGTCTGGAGGAGGGGCATAGAGGGAGGAGCCAGTTCACACCCATTCAAAGTCTTATAGTGTGCCCATGTCTCCTGCGGATCCCGTCTATACCCCATGGTCCTTTTGGAGTCCCCAGCATCCTCTAGGACATAAGAGAAAATAATATATATATATATATATACACACACACACACACACACACACACACACACAAACAAATTATATATATATACATTAGTGACCCGCCCCGGCTTTGCACAGGAACAATTCTGAATTTACGGTGATAGGTTAGGGCTTACATATATTTTTCTGGAGAAACCGGATAATATGTTTCAATCTCTACATAGTATAAAATATAGTCCATCACTGTGATATATCTTTAACGGTTTAGGCAGTGTAAGCCAAGAAAGCACTCAGACTGACGTTTTTCCAGTGACTTGCTTCACTAAAATCTGCATCGCTCGGCTCTTTTGTCATAGATTAATGTTTCATACACCTAAACCTTCCTTGACAAATGCTCTAAAGACTTGTGAAAACCGCATCAAAATCCATCCAGTGGTTCTCAAGGTTAGCCCGAACAAACAGACAGACGCTTACTGGGAATTTTATTTTATACTATGTAGATTATATATTTTATGGGTTTTTTTTGTGGTTTTGTTCCATTTTAATATCGAGTTATGGTCTATTTTACCTCTGAGCATACTCCAAACAATGCGTCTGCTTTGGAATAAAACTCCTCCTTTAGAGAAATGACCACCATTTGGAACTGCTCTCTTGTGTGCTCTCTGATATAACTGGTCACCTAAATGCAAACATAATGTTACTGACCCACAGAATCAGACACAACACTAATACGACCCAAAGAATCAAATGTTGTCTTTTGATGCACATTTTTTGGTCCATTTGGGTGTTTTCACCCGTATAGCAAATTGATGAAAAAGCATGTGACAATGCACTAGAATGCGGGAAACAAATCTATATATATGGGGCCTGATTCAGATATAGACGCAGTACACACACGTATTTGGACACAGGTGCTGAGTGTATATTTTTTGTTAATGGCGCAGGAGACCTCTTGTGCTAATAGACGCCCTCCCGCAAGCTTCTGTGATACGCTGCTGTGTCCGAGGATACAGCATTGGCCTGCCGGCAAAAGCATTGGCCATCTGGAGGTACTCTCAGGTTACGTGGCCACTGTTTTCACTATGTCTGGGCCAGGACATCTGCATTGGAAGGCGCAGACTCTGGACAAGGCACGTCTACAAAACAGGGTGGCGTCACGTCATCGGATTTGTGTACTACTCTGAATCATGGTGTATATGCATTTCTGCGTGGGTCTGCTTCTGTTCTGTACTTGCCCTAAATTGGATCTAGTTTGCTCTAGGCGGTGACTTACTTTGCCAATGTTACTGTTATCCAGGGCCGCATCTACTTCATCTAAAATAAAGAATGGTGCAGGACGAAAGCTGAAACAGAAAGAAATAAATGTGGCAATGATTACGTTTACACACCTTCAACAAAAATAACCCATACATTATTATGCTATATCACCTTACTGTCATGACCTATCTTATACCGCCTTCACACCGCACAAATAACACGGTATCGACCCGGTATATTGCCGGGTCAACACAGGTCGCTGTGTGGTGTGAAAGGGCCCATGTCGAATTCCCGGGTCGCCTGACCTGGTAATTCAACCCGGGAATAAAGCAGTGTTGAATACCGGGTAGGGGTAGTGTGAACGGGTTGCCGGGTCGATGCGACCCGGGACCCGTTCACTACATAGGGAGAGGCGGCGCGGAGATGACCTCATCTCCCAGCGCCACCCCCGATGCCGGCTCCGCCCTACGCCGCTATGGCACCCTGAGCCAGTTAATAGGGTCCAATGCCGGGTCCCACCCGGTAAGGACCCGTTTCCAATTCCCGGGTGGGACCCAGCTTTTGCGATGTAAAGGAGTATAAGAGATAAAGATACTCCAGTCAGCATCAGGAAACAAATGGGAAAGTTGTACTTAACAAATATAGCCCAGAAAACAGGTATTAGACAGAACTGAAGTCATTTTACCCAGGACGGCAATCCCAGCAATGAAAGAGTAGAATGAGGACGTGCACCTGTACACAGTGACAGAACAGGCACATTTTGGCTAAATACTGTGCTGCATGGCTGCAAGCAACCGTGATGGTATGAAATATACAGGTTGAGTATCCCATATCCAAATATTCCGAAATACGGAATATTCCGAAATACGGACTTTTTTGAGTGAGAGTGAGATAGTGAAACCTTTGTTTTCTGATGGCTCAATGTACATAAACTTTGTTTAATACACAAAGTTATTAATAATACTGTATTAAATGACCTTCAGGCTGTGTATATAAGGTGTATATGAAACATAAATGAATTGTGTGAATGTAGACACACTTTGTTTAATGCAAAAAGTTATACAAAATATTGGCTAAAATGACCTTCAGGCTGTGTGTATAAGGTGTATATGTAACATAAATGCATTCTGTGCTTAGACTTAGGTCCCATCGCCATGATATCTCATTATGGTATGCAATTATTTCAAAATACGGAAAAATACCATATCCAAAATACCTCTGGTCCCAAGCATTTTGGATAAGGGATACTCAACCTGTATTTTAGTTCAGCTAAGGAACTTCTAGAGTTATAGTCTCACCTGTGAATAGCAAACACCAGGGCCAGCGCAGCCACAGACTTCTCTCCACCAGACAAGTTGTCCATGGGCATAAAACGTTTTCCTGGAGCTACACAGTTATATCCAATTCCATCGAGATAAGGCTCCTCTATATTCTCAGGACTAAGAAAGGCCTACAAAAAAGGTCAAGTTTCAATAAGTGACTATGTCCGACTTGCAGAAGTCCTTATGCTGTAAGCTACAATACTGTGCAAAAGTTTTAGGCAGGTGTGGAAAATATGCTGCAAAGTACGAATGCTTTCAAAGATAGAAGTCTTAATAGTTTATTTTAATCAATTAACAAAATGCAAAGTGAATGAAGAGAAGAGAAAGGAGGATTTTGGTACTTACAGATAAATCCATTTCTCTAAATCCACTCTGGGACACTGGAGTTAGACAGCTGGGTGTGAAGAATGCAGACCGGAGGCAGCACAATGTAATAAAACAACTATGCACAGCCGGCTCCTCCCCCTTCACGCCCCCCCCCCATCCCTCCAGTTTGAAAAATTGACGGAGAGAGAGGGAACATGAAAGAATAAAACCATTTGGGAAGGAACCAACCATACCACAACGTCAAACAGCAACCAAGAACTATCAAATCATTAACCAACATGTTTGAGCCAATATAACGAGAACACGCAGGCCGACAGCACCGAGGTGGGCGTTCAGTGTCCCTGAGTGGATTCAGAGAAATGGATTTATCGGTAAGTACCAAAATCCTCTTTTCTCTTTCATCCACTAGGGGACACTGGAGTTAGACAGCTGGGGACGTCCCAAAGATACTCCTATGGGCGGGAGTGCTGTTCGAAGCCTGTCCAAAATTTGAATCTCTAGATGCAAAAGTATCAAATTTGTAGAACCTAGTGAACGTGTGCGCTGATCCCACATTGCAGCTCTACAAAGTTGGGTAGTGGACGCTCCTCTAGCCGCCGCCCAAGAAGCTCCAACTGATCTAGTGGTATGAGCACCCACTCGAACGGGACTCTTTTACCATTTGAAACATATGTTTGCTTGATGGTTAACCTTATCCACCTAGCCAATGTTTGTTTTGAAGCTGGCCAGCACCTCTTGGGGCCATCATACAGTACAAACAAAGTGTCTGACCTGCTAAGAGAACTCGTAGCCTGTACGTATACCCGTAAAGCTCTGACCACATCCAGGGAAAGGTCCCCCTCTGACAACTCCTGGAAAGATGGGACCACAATCGGTTGGTTTATGTGAAAACCAGAAACCACCTTAGGTTAAAAACTTCTCCTTCGTACGGAGCTCCACCCTGTCTTCGTTAAAAACTAGGAAGGAACTATTACAGGACAGGGCTCCCAATTCAGAGACCCTCCTTGCCGATGCTAAAGCAAGAAGCAAGACTGTTTTCCAGCACACATATTTAAGTTCTGCCCCTTCCAAAGGCTCGAAAAAGGTCAGATCTCAAAAAGTACAACACCAAATTTAGATCCCAGGGAGCCATGGGGGGGACGAAAAGGTGGTTGCATTCTCAACACTCCCTGTAAAAATGTCTGAACCTCCTGCAAGGACGCCAGACGTTGCTGGAAAAAAACTGAAAGGGCCGAGACATGCATTTTCAAAGACCCCAACCGTAATCCTCCTTCCAAACCAGTTTGGAGAAACCTCAACAATCTAGTAAGGCGGAATTCTCTGGGGTTCCAACCCTTAGGTTGGCACCAGTCCATGTATTTCTTCCGGATCCTATAATAGTGTGCCGCAGTAACCGGCTTTCTTGCTGCTAACATGGTAGGAATAGCTGATTTCGGGACACCCTTTTCCCTTAGAATCCTGGAATCAAGAACCACGCCGTCAAACGTAGGCGGTTCAGATCTGGGTGTAGAAATGGACCCTGTGACAGCAGATCCTCCCTCTGCGGCAGTCTCCAAGGAACGTCCGCCAGAAGTGTCTTCAGATCCGAATACCAACTTCTGCGAGGCCAGTCCGGCGATATCAAAATTACCCACGCTCTTTCCTGTTTCATGTTTTTTAACACTCTTGGCAATAAGGGAAACAGTGGGGGGGGTGGAATGGTATGCCGGCGGTCTGGCTCCCGGCGACCAGCATACCGGGAGCCCGACCGCCGGCTTACCGACAGTGTGGCGGTGCGCCGGGATCCCGACAGCCGGCATACTGAAGACCACCCACAGTGGGAATATGTATACCATTTCTTATGTCAAGTGAATTGCCAGCGCGTCCACTGCCTCTGCTGCTGGATCCCGCATCCTGGCCACAAATATCGGAAGCTGATGGTTGTTTCGAGAGGCCACTAGATCTACCTGCGGTAAACCCCACCGTCTTACCTCTGCGTCGAGGACCTGGGGATGTAGGCTCCACTCTCCTGGGTGCATAGCCTGACGGCTGACGTAATCTGCCTCCCAATTGTCCACTCCTGGAATGAAACCTGCCGACAGGACTATGTCGTGTTTTTCTGTCCAAGACAGAATTCTTGTAGCCTCCTTTAAGGCCATGCATATTTTTGTTCCTCCCTGACGGTTTATGTATGCCGCTGCTGTCACATTGACTGATTGCACTCTCACGTGCTAAGCTCACACCAGGCTCTCCGCTTGAAGAAGTGGATTGTAGATGGCTCGTAGTTCCAGTACATTTATTTGTAAGCTGCTTTGATAGGTTCTTGTGAACCGATCACCAAATCAACAAAGTCCTGGCCTGAGGTGACAAGCGAATTCTTCTGTGAAGGAGTAGATGCTTGCATACCCCTTGAGCAATCAGATTTAACTGAAAAGGTCTGGAATGTAGCGTGCCGTATTGGATCGCTTAGAACGATGCTACAATTTTTCCCAGAAGCCGTATATACAAAGATGTAGAGACACCATCTGGTTTTGTAAAACCTATCGAACCATTTCCCTAATGTCTCGAATCTTGTCTTTCGGCAGGAACACTCTCAATTGTATTGTATCTAAGATGAGACCCAGGAAATGAATTATCTGTGTTGGTTATAAATTGTATTTTTTGAAGTTCACAAGCCAACCGTGTTGAATTAGTAACTGGTGAGTGATCCGAGCATCCCAGATCAATAGTTCCTGGGACGGAGCCTTGATAAGAAGGTCGTCCAAATACTGCCATGATCTTTGTGAAGATCCTCGGGGCCTATGATAGGCCGAACGGCAGTGCTCTGAATTGGTAGTGGTATTTGTCCACTGCAAACCTTAAATAAGCTTGGTTTGGTGACCAAATTGGGACATGCAGGTACGCGTCCTTTATGTCCATGGACACCATGTTTTCCTGTTACTTCAAGCCCGCAATGACCAACTGTATCGATTCCATTTTGAATCTGTAAACCATGAGGAATTGATGTAACACTTTTAAATTTAGGATGGGTCTGACTAAACCATATGGTTTCGGTACTACAAAAAGATTTGAATAAAAGACCGTTCCTCTTTGTGGAACCGGAACTGGTATGATTACTTCTATCAGAAGTAATTTTTGAATAGCTCTGTTTAATGCCCTTACCTTTTGAGAGCACTGAGGTAGGCCTGTAGTAAAGAACTGACTGTGAGGTCGGGTTAGAAATCTATTTTGTATCCCTGGAAGATAACATTGTTGATCCAGACTTCTGGGGAGGTCTCGGCCCAGGCTTCCTGAAACCTTATCAACCATGCACACACCTTGGGAGACCCAAGATGAGCTGGGAAACCGTCATGCCACGGTCTTGTCAGTGGACTTAAGAGTCCTGTTTTCGGACTATAGACTGGGACCGGCCTCTGCCTCTGTTTCCACGAGCTTGTCCACCAAAACCTCTACCTCTGGCACGAAAGGACTGTGTCCTAAATTAATTGAAAGCCGGACCAGAGTCGTTTCTTCTTACCGGTGGGCATGGTTCTAGGATACGTAGTAGGTAGAAACGTAGATTTTCCCGCTGTGGCCTGCGTAATCTACTTGTCCAATTCTGGACCAAATAAAGTTTCCCCCACAAAGGGAATCGCTTCCACTGCCTTTTTTGAATCCGAATCCACCTGCCAATCTCTGAGCCACAGAATCCTTCTGGCAGATATAGCCGAAGCTGATATGCGTGATGCTATCCTGCTAGCATCCTTTGTAGCTTGGCAAATATAAGTAGCCGACTCACGGATATGTTCTGCTAGTCGATATATCTCTTCCTGATTGTCTTCTGCCACTGCTCAAACTATCTGTCCAGCCCAAGCAAGGATAGCCTTATTAACCCATGCACTGACAATTGTAGGTCTCTGTGATGGTCCTGCAGCCACAAAGATGGATTTAAGGGCCATATCCATCATATGATCTGACACATCTTTAAGTGTAGTCACGTTCGGCATTGGTAAGATTGTCTTTTTTTGACAATCTATCCAGGGACACATCCACAATAGGTGGTACCTCCCATTTGGACATGACTCCCTTAGGCAGGGGATAACTGAACTTTTTAGGCAATTGGAAGCGCCTATCCAGCTGTTTTCATGCTTTTCCCATCTGATCCTGGAGTTTCTGAAGAATCAGAAATACTGCCGTTTTGTGGTTTCTGAGACTCAAACAGATCAAAAACTTCAAGTTCCTTTATCTCCTCTTCCTTGAAGTTAAGGACCTGTTTTACTGCCTCAATAAGAGATTCTAACCCCTTAATCTCTGAGTCCTCCTCCTGAGGACTGACTTCAAATATCTCCTCAACTGACTCCCTCTCATCCTCATCCGCCAAGAGACCCTCCTCCGACTCTTCCTGCAGGATAGGAAGAGGCCTCTTTACAGATTTGTGCAGTCTTTTCTACCTGTGCAGGTTGAGTAATTCTAATTAGGAATTCCTCCATAGTCTTTGAAAAACCCGCAGCCCATTCTAAATGTTGCTTGCGAGATTCAGCCATTTCCTTAGAAATATCTGCCAGGTCATTTTCCCATGTCCCGGATGGACCACTGCTCCCAGGTTGACCGTCCATACCCAAACATGTGTCGCACACCCCATAGATGCCAACACTTGTGCTCTTTTTCTCACATTTTGAACACGCATAACAAATTTAGATGGAGAAAGACCATAGGGAAATGGGGAGCAATGAAAGAACGGAGATTCACACAGCTGGAAATGTTTTATCTATAAAAAAAAAAATAAGATTTTACTTACCGGTAAATCTATTTCTCGTAGTCCGTAGTGGATGCTGGGGACTCCGTAAGGACCATGGGGAATAGACGGGCTCCGCAGGAGACATGGGCACTTTAAGAAAGAGTTTATATTCTGGTGTGCTCTGGCTCCTCCCTCTATGTCCCTCCTCCAGACCTCAGTTAGAGAAACTGTGCCCGGAAGAGCTGACAGTACAAGGAAAGGATTTTGATTATCCAGGGCAAGATACATACCAGCCACACCAATCACACCGTATAACTTGTGATAACCTTACCCAGTTAACAGTATGAACAACAACAGAGCATCAGTTCAACCCTGATGCAACTATAACATAACCCTTATTTAAACAATAACTATATACAAGCATTGCAGAAGAAGTCCGCACTTGGGACGGGCGCCCAGCATCTACTACGGACTACGAGAAATAGATTTACCGGTAAGTAAAATCTTATTTTCTCTAACGTCCTAGTGGATGCTGGGGACTCCGTAAGGACCATGGGGATTATACCAAAGCTCCCAAACGGGCGGGAGAGTGCGGATGACTCTGCAGCACCGATTGAGCAAACACAAGGTCCTCCTCAGCCAGGGTATCAAACTTGTAGAACTTTGCAAAAGTGTTTGAACCTGACCAAGTAGCCGCTCGGCAAAGCTGTAATGCCGAGACCCCTCGGGCAGCCGCCCAAGAAGAGCCCACCTTCCTTGTGGAATGGGCCTTAACCGATTTAGGCAGCGGCAATCCAGCTGCAGAATGAGCCTGCTGAATCAGGTTACAGATCCAGCGAGCAATAGTCTGCTTTGAAGCAGGCGCCCCAAGCTTGTTGGAAGCATACAGGATAAACAAAGATTCTGTTTTCCTGACCCTAGCCATTCTGGCTACATAAACCTTCAAAGCCCTGACCACATCAAGTAACTCGGAATCCTCCAAGTCATTAGTAGCCACAGGCACCACAATAGGTTGGTTTATATGAAAGGATGAAACCACTTTCGGCAGAAATTGTGGGCGGGTCCGCAATTCTGCTCTATCCGCATGGAAAACCAGATAGGGGCTTTTATGTGACAAAGCCGCCAATTCTGACACATGCCTAGCCGAAGCCAAGGCTAGTAGCATGACCACCTTCCACGTGAGATATTTCAATTCCACCGTTTTGAGTGGTTCAAACCAGTGTGATTTCAGGAAACCCAACACCACGTTAAGATCCCAAGGTGCCACTGGAGGCACAAAAGGGGGCTGAATATGCAGCACTCCCTTTACAAACGTCTGATCTTCAGGTAGAGAAGCCAGTTCTTTTTGAAAGAAAATGGATAGGGCCGAAATATGGACCTTAATGGAACCCAATTTTAGGCCCAAAGTCACTCCCGACTGTAGGAAGTGAAGAAAACGGCCCAGCTGGAATCATGCCCAGGAAAGGCAGACGAGTTGTAGGAATCAACTGCGACTTTGGAATATTTAGAATCCAGCCGTGTTGTCGTAACACTTCCAGAGAGCGTGCTACGCTGATCAGCAACTGCTCTCTTGACCTCGCTTTTATGAGGAGATCGTCCAAGTATGGGATAATTGTGACCCCTTGCTTCCGCAGGAGAACCATCATTTCCGCCATTACCTTGATAAATATTCTCGGTGCCGTGGAGAGACCAAACGGCAACGTCTGAAATTGGTAATAACAATCCTGTACCACAAATCTGAGGTACGCCTGATGAGGTGGATAAATGGGGACATGAAGGTATGCATCCTTTATGTCCAGAGACACCATAAAATCCCCCCCTTCCAGGCTTGCGATGACCGCTCTGAGCGATTCCATCTTGAACTTGAACAGTTTCAGATATATTTTCAGGGATTTTAAATTCAATATGGGTCTGACCGAACCGTCTGGTTTCGGTACTACAAACATGGTCGAATAATAACCCCTTCCTTGTTGAAGGAGGGGAACCTTGACCACCACCTGTTGAAGATACAATTTGTGAATTGCAGTTAACACTATTTCCCTCTCGAGGGGGGAAGCTGGCAGGGCCGATTTGAGGTATCGGTGAGGGGGCATCTCTTCGAATTCCAGCTTGTATCCCTGAGACACAATATCTATTGCCCAGGGATCCAACTGGGAGTGAACCCACCTGTGGCTGAAATTTCGGAGACGCGCCCCCACCGGGCCTAGCTCCGCCTGTGGAGCCCCAGCGTCATGCGGTGGATTTAGTGGAAGCTGGGGAGAACTTCTGTTCCTGGGAACTAGCTGTGTTGTGCATCTTCTTTCCTCTGCCCCTGCCTCTGGCAAGAAAGGACGCACCTCGGACTTTCTTGCCTTTTTGTGATCGAAAGGACTGCATTTGGTAATACGGTGCTTTCTTAGGTTGTGAGGAAACATATTGCAAAAAATTTGACTTTCCAGCAGTAGCTGTGGAGACCAGGTCCGAGAGACCTTCCCCAAACAACTCCTCACCCTTGTAAGGTAAAACCTCCATGTGCCTTTTTCAGTCGGCATCGCCTGTCCATTGCCGAGTCCACAGGACCCTTCTGGCAGAAATCGACATTGCATTTATTCTAGAGCCCAGAAGGCTAATGTCTCTTTGAGCATCTCTCATATATAGGACAGCGTCTTTTATATGCCCCAGGGTCATTAATATAGTATCCTTGTCCAAGGTATCAAGTTCCTCAGATAAGGTATCCGTCCATGCTGCTACAGCACTACACACCCAGGCCGACGCAATTGCCGGCCTCAGTAAGGTACCCGAATGTATATAAATGGACTTCAGGGTACCCTCCTGCTTTCTATCCGCAGCATCTTTTAGGGTGGCCGTATCCTGTGACGGCAGGGCTACCCTTTTGGATAAGCGTGTGAGAGCTTTGTCCACCCTAGGGGAGGATTCCCAGCGTAACCTGTCCGTTGGCGGGAAAGGATACGCCATAAGCATCCATTTGGAAATCTGCAGTTTTTTATCTGGAGATTCCCCATCCTTTTCACATAACTCATTTAGCTCATGTGAAGGGGGAAAGGTCACCACCTGCCTTTTTTCCCCATACATATGAACCCTCTTGTCAGGGACTGGGGTTTCCTCTGTGATGTGCAACACATCCTTTATTGCTATAATCATATAACGGATGGCTTTAGCCAATTTAGGCTGTAACTTTGCATCATCGTAATCGACACTGGAGTCAGAATCCATGTCGGTATCCGTGTCAACAATTTGGGATAGTGGGCGCTTCTGAGACCCTGACGGCCTCTGCGACATAGGATCAGGCACAGGCTGAGACCCTGACTGTCCTAAGGCTTCAGCTTTATACAACCTTTTATGCAAGGAATTGACATTATCATTTAAAACCTTCCACATATCCATCCAATCAGGTGTCGGCGCCGTCGGCGGAGACACCACATTAATTTGCTCCCGCTCTGTTTCCACATAGCCTTCCTCGTCAAACATGTCGACACAAGCGTACCGACACACCACACACACACACACACACACACACAGGGGATGCTCTTTTTGAAGACAGTTCCCCCACAAGGCCTTTTGGAGAGAGAGAGTATGCCAGCACACACCCCAGCGCTATATGTCCCAGGAATCACACAGTAACTTAGTGTTAACCCAGTAGCTGCGGTATATAATGTTTTTGCGCCTAACTTATGTGCCCCCCCCTCTCTTTTTACCCTCTTCTACCGTGTTTCTGCAGGGGAGAGCCTGGGGAGCTTCCTCTCAGCGGAGCTGTGGAGAGAAAATGGCGCTGGTGAGTGCTGAGGAAGAAGCCCCGCCCCCTCAGCGGCGGGCCTCTGTCCCGCGTTTCTGTGTAAAATTATGGCGGGGGCTCATGCATATATACAGTGCCCAACTGTATATATGCCCAACTTTTGCCAAGAGGTCTCTAATTGCTGCCCAGGCCCCCCCCCCCCCCCCCTACAGTGACCGTAGTATGTGGGTTTAATGTGGGAGCAATGGCGCACAGCTGCAGTGCTGTGCGCTACCTCAGTGAAGACTGGAGTCTTCTGCCGCCGATTTCGAAGTCTTCTTGCTTCTGTCACCGGCTTCTGTCTTCCGGCTCTGCGAGGGGGACGGCGGCGCGGCTCCGAGATCGGACGACAAAGCGTGAGATCCTGTGTACGATCCCTCTGGAGCTAATGATGTCCAGTAGCCTAAGAAGCAGGACCTATCTTCAGTGAGTAGGGCTGCTTCTCTCCCCTCAGTCCCACGCTGCAGAGAGTCTGTTGCCAGCAGATCTCTCTGAAAATAAAAAAAAAACCTAACAAAATACTTTCTTATAGCAAGCTCAGGAGAGCTCACTAAGTAGCACCCAGCTCGTCCGAGCACAGATTCAAACTGAGGTCTAGAGGAGGGACATAGAGGGAGGAGCCAGAGCACACCAGTATCCAAATTCTTTCTTAAAGTGCCCTGTCTCCTGCGGAGCCCGTCTATTCCCCATGGTCCTTACGGAGTCCCCAGCATCCACTAGGACGTTAGAGAAATTTGATTTACCTGCTGTAGCTGTGGAAACCAGGTCCGTCAGCCCATCCCCAAACAATACATCACCCTTATAGGGTAGTACTTCCATATGTTTTTTGGAATCCGCATCACCCGTCCATTGGCGAGTCCATAAGGATCTTCTCGCTGAGATAGACATGGCATTGGCCCTAGAAGCCAGCAATCCAATGTCCCTTTGAGCATCCCTCATAAATAAGACTGCGTCTTTTATATGGGCTAGAGTTAAGAATATAGTATCCTTATCCATATTATCAAATTGATCTGTCAGCTCATCTGTCCAAGCTGCAATTGCGCTACACACCCATGCCGACGCAATTGTCGGTCTTAGCACAGCCCCCGTATGAGAATAAATACACTTTAAGGTAGTTTCTTGCCTGCGATCTGCAGGGTCCTTAAGGGCCGCTGTGTCAGGAGACGGTAGCGCCACTTTCTTGGACAAGCGCGTCAGGACCTTGTCCACATTGGGGGATGATTCCCAAATCTCCCTGTCCTGCTTAGGGAAGGGGTATGCCATATAAATTCTTTTGGGGATCTGCGGTCTCTTTTCCGGAGTCTCCCAAGCTTTCCCAAATAAATCATTTAATTCATGAG
Organism: Pseudophryne corroboree; assembly: GCF_028390025.1. Lineage (NCBI taxonomy): Eukaryota > Metazoa > Chordata > Amphibia > Anura > Myobatrachidae > Pseudophryne > Pseudophryne corroboree. Next base: position 797,601,113 of record NC_086449.1, on the reverse strand, counting down.
ATGTGGGAAAATTAATAATCTGTTTCTTTTCCTTAAACATGTGTACCCTTGTGTCGGGGACCAAGGGTTCATCCTCAATATGTAACACATCCCTTATTGCTACAATCATACACTGAATGGTTTTATTCACCCTCGGGTGCAATTTTACTTCGTCGTAGTCGACACTGGAGTCAGAATCCGTGTCGGTAGTAGTGTCTTGTGTTAAGGGACGCTTTTGAGACCCCGACGGGCCCTGTGAGTCGGTCCAATCCGAGGATTGACCCCCTGATGTCCCCCCTAATTCAGCCTTATCAAGCCTTTTATGTAAAGATGCCACACTTGCATTCAACATATGCCACATGTCCATCCAATCCGGAGTCGGCACAACCGACGTGGACACACCACTCATTTGCTCCACCGCCTCCTTGGAGAAGCCTTCCGCCTCAGACATGTCGACACACACGTACCGACACCCCCCCCAGACAGGGATTAACCTATAAGGGGAAAAAACCCCAACCAGGCCCTTAGGAGAGACAGAGAGAGAGTATGCCAGCACACACCAGCGCTTAAAAACACTGGAATATATATACCAGATAGCGCTTTTTATATATATAGCCTTAATTCCCACTCACTGCGTCTCCAAAGTGCCCCCCTCCTCTTTTTTCCAGCCTGTGAAGGTTCAGCAGGGGAGAGATCAGGGAGCCAGCTTTTCCTCATGCAGTTTCTGTGGAGAAAATGGCGCTGGTTAGTGCTGAGGATCAAGCCCCGCCCACCCGACGGCGGGCTTTGGTCCCAGTAAACTTATATAAAAAATGGCGAGGGATTTGTGGATTTACTGTGCCACAGCCTAATCTGCCTTATATTGCCACAAAATGAGGAATATTGCTGCCCAGGGCGCCCCCCCCCCTCCCCTGCGCCCTTCAGTGCCTGCTTGTGTGTGTGTACTGGGAGCAATGGCGCGCAGCTTACCGCTGCGCGCTTACCTCATGAAGATCTGATGTCTTCTGCCGCCTGATGTCTTCTTTGCCTTCTCATACTCACCTGGCTACTATCTTCGGCATCTGTGAGGAGGACGGCGGCGCGGCTCCGGGACGAACCCCAGGTGAGACCTGTGTTCCGACTCCCTCTGAAGCTAATGGTGTCCAGTAGCCTTAGAAGCAGTGCCCAACTTGACAAGCCAGCTCTGCTTCTCTCTCCTCGGTCCCACGATGCAGGGAGCCTGTTGCCAACAGGACTCCCTGAAAATAAAAAAACTAACAAAACTCTTTAAAACAGAAAACTCTGGAGAGCTCTCTGCATTGTACCCTTTCTCCTCTGGGCACAAGATCTAACTGAGGTCTGGAGGAGGGGCATAGAGGGAGGAGCCAGTGCACACCAATAGTCAAAGTTCTTTTTAGGTGCCCTATCTCCTGCGGAGCCCGTCTATACCCCATGGTCCTTACGGAGTCCCCAGCATCCTCTAGGACGTAAGAGAAATACGGGTTAGTGCTGATGTGCTGCGTCTCACCTCCCAGCCGGGTCCACTGGGCATGAGCGAGATCTCATAAACGTCGCAAGACCAGCTATGCATAGCCCAGGGCCCGGCGGCCAGTTACAGTGCTGTCACGGGCAATGACAGCTGCAGCTGTCGATAATGATAGCTGTAGCTGTCGATAACGTTTATACATTTGCATGTAGACAGCAGTGCCAATATAGACAGTGGCACATAACGCCCGAGGCATTGAGCACACACCGCGATCGTTATACATATCTGCGGCACATAACATCTGCAGATACCGCTATACCCTGTAACGGCTGTTAATACATCTATCCCAGAGTGTCTTCATGTATAGATCTTGCTTCTTCGAACAGTTCAAGAGACCTCAACTCTAGAATCCTTCCAAAACAAACTCAACACTTACCTGTTTACTCAAGCTTTTTACTGATGTGCCTTTAGTTCCAAAATAAAAGATACAACCCACAAGCTTATTACTTTTTCCTGTTAAGCTTATTTTACGTTTTCGTTATTTTTTGTTTTTTAAGTCAAATGTATAGCAATTTGAGTCTTTTTGGGAGAAAAGTGGTATATAAATAACATTATTCTTATTATTATTCGTGCATTTATGGGTGGGGAGGGAGAGGACTACGATACTCTAAACTAATGCTTTGTGGAAGCACCTTTTGATATGGTGAGGGAGGGGTACTTTGCATGTAAAGAACTTCTGGGAAAGTGTGCTTTGGGTACAATAGGGATCAGTTACATCTTTAAAAATTGTGTCACGTACTGTATTTTGATATCACTTTTCAATGGGTCAAGGCAGAAAAAAGCTTGAGATCCACTGATCTCAACAGATGCATTTTTGCCTGCAGAATTAAAAACAGGAATACTACAGTATACTGTTGTGTTTTGTACTTAATAATTCTGTGGGCAAAAATGCAGATAAGCCATTTAGTAAAAAAAAACCCTAGTGCTGAAATAAAAGTTGCGGTTTAATGGATTTATTTGTATGGGGAGAAAAGCTGGTGTATAGGGCAATAGTGTGACTTGGATCATGTGGAGAGGGTTGGCAGGACACATTAGGCACAGGGCCGGATTAAGCCTTGGAGGGGCCCTGGGGAGGGGAGGTGTATATTAGTTAACTCCCAACATGACCCATTCCAGGAGGGACAAAATGCTCTCAACCTGGACTTCCATCGTAATATATGATTGCCGTCACCTGTGTTGAACGAAATTATTTAATTGATAAGAAAGGTGATTCAACACAGGCGATTGCAATAATAAATTAAGAGGGAAGTCCGGGTAGAGAGCATTTTGTCCCTCCTGGAATGGGTCATGTTGGGAGGTATAGATTGTGAATAGTAAATGTAAACCAATGGTGTATATTATATTTAAACTAATAGTTTAATAATGCCTGGATACTGTTTATAGCTGCACCGAATTGCTAACTATTTTATAACTAGATGCTTCATCGCGCCCTACAGGCGCTCTTCACACCATTGCAAGGGGCGGATGGGGGAGGGGGTCCGGAGGCGGTGCGGGTGGTGGATGGGAGGTGTGGTGCTGTTGCGGATGAGGGAGGGGTTCTGAATGTGGGGGTGCCAGGGGCGGGGGAGGGCGGGTGTGCAGTGGATGGGGCAGGGGGTCCGGAGGTACTGCGGGTGGTGGAGGTGCCGCAGGTGCGGTAGGGGGTCAGGAGGCGTTGCGGGTGGGGGAGGGGCGGGTGCGGAGGTGCCACGGGTGACGGGTGCAGGGGTGCCGCAGGTGGGGTAGGGGAGGGGCAGTTGCAGGGGTGGAGCGGATGGGCGTGTGCTGCGGTTGTGGGAGGGCAGGTGTAGGGTGCCACGGGTGAGGGAGGTGGCTGCCGTGGTTGGGGGAGGAGCAGGTATGGGGGTGCGGTGGATGGGGAAGGGGTCCGGCCGGGTTGCCGCGGGTGGGGGAGGGGCATGGGCGCAGCAGGTGGGTGAGGGGTGACTGCGGGTGGGGGAGGGGCAGGTGCGAGGGTGCCTACTGGTGGTGGACCGGTGGGTGCGGGGGTGATGCGGGTGGGGGTCCAGGAGGCGCAGCAGGTGGCGGATGCAGCGGTGCCTGCGGGTGGAGGAGGGGCAGGTGGTGGGGTGACACAGGTGGGGGAGGGTCGGGTGCCGCGGGGGGGCAGTGTGTGGGTTTAGTAGCGGGTGCGAAGTGCTGCGGGCGAGGGAAAGGTGGGTGCGGGTGTGCGAGGGACGGGTTGCGGGGTGCCTGCAGGTGTGAGGGGCAGGTGCGGCGCTGCTGAGGGTGGAGTAGCGGCAGGTGCCTGCGGGTGGGGGAGGGGTAGGTGCGGGGGTGCCACGAGTGGGGGAGGGGCAGGTGCAGGTGTGCCGCGGAGTGTGGGAGAGGCAGATGAGGGGGTACCTGCATGTGCAGGCGGGGTGAGTGACGTGGGTGTGAGAGGGGCAGGTGCGGGGGTGCCGCAGGTGGGGGAGGGGCGGGTGCGGGGGTGCCGCAGGTGGGGTGCGGGTGCAGGGGCGTTTACGGGGTGCCGCGGAAGCATGGGGGGAGGGGTGCCGCGGGTGGGTGAGGGGCGGGGGTGACACGGAGCGTGTGAAGGGGTGCCACGGGTGGGGGAGGGGCGGGTGCGCCGTGGGTGGGGGAGGGGCGGGGTTGTCCATACCTCTGGTCCACAGCTTGAACCATGTAATGTCCTCAGCTGCTGTGCCCCAGACCGGAAGACATGATGGTGCTGTCCCCGCACATGGTGCAGTACGGTGGCCGGCTGCTGCAGGTGAGGCGGGGTGAGGGGGCTGGCGCTGGTTCCTGTTCCTCGGGTCACGCAGCTGAGCAGTCCCCCATGCAACATGGTGCACACAGAGGGGCTGCGCCTGGAGAGCTATGCATCGGGCAGACCACTGGCCAGGGAAAGCACTGTGCCTCAGCCTCTCGTGCCTGCAGCCATGCTGGGACACCAGAGAAAGTAAATTCTCGGCTGGTTGTTCATTTTCCCATCTCCTATATAATTGGTCAAATCTGTGACTGTGACTCCGCCCAGCGCTGTGACTCCGCCCAGCATTAGTCACACAGGCACAGAGTCACACATCTGAGCTATTATATAAGAGTAGTTTTCTTGCAGTGGAACAAAGACAAAATAAACAACCTTAAAATACACAAATAAATAAAATCTATAATTTAGCTTGTCAAATGCAAAAATAGCAGCAGCTTCTGTACTACTTACATACTGGAAGAGGACACAGGAGGACGCTCTGTGTGTGTCTGTCTCTTTTTCTCTCTTTAGACCAGAATGCTCTTATTAGATAACCCGTTACATGGGACCAAGACACACAGGCAGGGAGAAGAAGCTGGCATCCCTGGGTCACTTACAACTCTCTTCACCCTCCTATCTCTCCTGTGGTCTGGAAGCTCCGTTAGTGGCTAATGAAACTTGATACTCTTGTGTCCCTGTCTGCACTGCATACTGTCCTGCTCGCATTCTGGCTTCCTGGTACTACTGCTGCACAAGAGGGAGAGCTATTTATGTTATTGTGCTCCAGCTGGGGGGGCCCTGACAAAAGGGGGCCTGGGGTAAAGTATCCCCTGCTCCCAACCCTTAATCTGGCTATGATTAGGCAAGTTATTAAACTCAGCACAGATTTTCAATATTGCTCTTTCAAACAAGTGAATGAAGTAACTGAAATCATGCAAACCTGAGCGCTGACGTTTCTGCAGAGCTTCTTATAAATCTCATCAATAGCTACAGAAACATGCTCAAAGCACTGGATAAACAGATCATATCTCTTCTGTTTCACCTGCTCAAATTCTTTCCTACACAGAGTGGCTCTCCTTCTGCTGGCCTCAAACGCTGTGAGAAAAATAAACACATGGACTGTAGCATTACTGAGCGGATGTGTGGGAATTCCATACAGTACAGCAATATATTTATTGGCATATCTCTCAAAGTAAGTGTATGATCTAAAAAGTAAAATTAAATTATGTAAAATATTAAGCTAATGATAAAATCGACCCAGGCACAGTAATCTAGAGATACTTGTAGTTACATTATGCTATTTCCAAGATAATTTCCATCGCAAAAGAGACTAGCAGCAGAGAGGGGCTTAGCCAGAACTTTGTTGGCACCAAAGCAACATTTTCAAGATACCCGCATTCCAATACTTTTACAGCAGTGGTTCTCAAACTCGGTCCTCAGGACAACACACACCTGATTTTCCACATCACCTAGCAGGTGCACAGGTGTATTCATTACCCACTGATACATTTTAAAAGATCCACAGGTGAGCTAATTATTTCACTTGCGATTCTGTGAGGAGACCAGGAAAACATGAACTGTTTGGGGCCCTAAGGATCAAGTTTGAGAACCTGTGTTCTAGAGAAACATCTCTTTACACAGGAGTTGTCCATTTTATGCCCCACACTTCACAATATGCAACATTATAGGCTGGTGTGAGAGTGGTAGAAGGAGGGAGCGGCATTACATAACAGCCCATCAGTGAGACCATGAGACCGAAGGAACGGTTAGTATGAGAGAGGATGACGGTTGGAGCGGAATTACATCACAGCTCATCAGTGAGACCACCAGACCGCAGGAACGGCTGGTGAGAAAGTGGAGGAAGGAGTGAGTGGCTACATTACAGCCAATCAGTGGGACATCAGACCGCAGGCACGGCTAGTATGAGAGAGAAGGAAGGAGTGAGCGGTGTCAAAGTCGAAAAATATTGCAGTATACACATCACGTATAAACTACACACAGATGGCCTCCGAGCGTGTACTTGTTCTGCCGTGCGTGCACATATCCGCAATTTGCGTATGGTCGCTCCCGCGGTCCTGCGCATTAGCGCGTGGTATGAGTATTTACGGTAGAGTTTGTGAACGCATGGAAAGCTAACAAAACATATTACATATTTAATCCAAATAGTGCACAATGTACACATAGTCTCTCTGCACCACATCAGTAAGTTACAACAGTTTAAATGGTAACAGAACAAAGGGATTCACCTTTACAGGATAGGAGGGGACAGAACAAGGTTATAAGGTGGTGTTTGGTATCCAGCTGTAGGGTATTGTAAGGGTAATATTCCGGTGTTGGTTTGAAGATCGCATGTTCCTGTGAATAGTTATGTGCAGGAGCAAAATATAGATATAAACTGTATTTACTGTACATTAAGTATGCGGCGGGAACCAGCGGAGACCACCCACAAGTGCATCTTGAACAGACATCGCCCACCTATTCAAACTGACCTATGACCTCTCCTGTACTGTAAATAACCATCCCTGTGTCCAATGGACAAAGAGATTACAGTGTCCATTGTGTTAAGTTTTGGAAGATTGTATAAAAGATGCCTGCTGCAGGCCTGGACACAAGACTCTCAAAGTTATCTATCTAGATGAACGATGACCGGACTGGGTAGCGCGGCGAAATCCAAACAAGTATGTATCATTGACTGTAGCCATTATTCTTTTGTATTGTATTGCTTTGTTATTGTAACCCCCTTTCAGTAATAATACGCTGTGGTGTCGGAACCCAGTAGTTTAATTACAATCTGGTGTCGCGTCTTCCTTTCCCTGCTAAGGTTTAAAGTGTATTATTATCGCATTGCATAGCTGTTAAAGGTTCACGGAGTATCATTGGGTGTGTACGCGCTGTGTACTTTGTACAGCCAGCGCGGCGTTTGTACGCAAAGTCTGTACTCGGTACGGGACTCTGTACGCTAACGGTGTAAAAAGTCCGTAGATTGCGGATTAAGTATAGCGGCCGCAGCGGCTTCATTTAAAGTGTATGAAATGTCTTTTTAAAGTGTTGCTTTTAGTCCTGTATGAAAATCAGCATTCTCAGCGGCATTACATCACAGCCCATCAGTGAGACCACCATACTGCAGGAATAGCTAGCATGAGAGTGGAGGAAGTGGCATTTACTTCATAGCCTATCAGTGAGACCACCAGATCGCAGGAATGGCTAGTATAAGAGTGAAGGAAGGAGGGAGCGGCATTGACATCCCAGCTCATCAATGAGATCTCCAGACTGCAGGAATGGCTGGAGTGTGAGAGTGGAGGAAGGAGGGAGCAGCATTTACATCACAGCCCATCAGTGAGACCACTGTGAAAATGACCAGGCCTAGCACTACTGTACATCTACAAGAGCAGGGCTTGGATCTCCTCCGTGATATACCGTAATGAAGAAAAGAATATTGTGTTTCATGGTGGCAAGACATATACCTTAGAGCAGCACTAAAACTCAAAAACTACTGTCATCATTAATGTGTCTTACTTGCCTACTTTTGAAAATGCATGTCAGGGAGAATGTGAAAGTAATACCTTTAAGCGTGGATGTGCATTGTTACATCTGAGAGGCGTGTCATAAACATGACTTACACCCAAATGTAAATGAGCCCCAAAGCAGTTAGTAAGATCTACTTGTTGACGAAAAGACACTGATACTTCTCAGTTTTGCTCGTATATGGGCCCTCATTCCGAGTTGTTCACTCGCAAGCTGCTTTTAGCAGCATTGCACACGCTAAGCAGCCGCCTACTGGGAGTGAATCTTAGCTTAGCAAAATTGCGAACGAAAGATTCTCAAAATTGCGAATAGAAATTTCTTAGCAGTTTCTGAGTAGCTCGGGACTTACTCTGCCAGTGCGATCAGTTCAGTCAGTTTCGTTCCTGGTTTGACGTCACAAACACTCCCAGCGTTCGCCCAGACACTCCCCCGTTTCTTCAGACACTCCCGCGTTTTTCCCAGAAACGGCAGCGTTTTTTCACACACACACCCATAAAACGGCCTGTTTCCGCCCAGAAACACCCACTTCCTGTCAATCACATTACGATCACCAGAACGAAGAAAAAACCTCGTAATGCCGTGAGTAAAGTACCTAACTGCATAGCAAATTTACTTGGCGCAGTCGCACTGCGGACATTGCGCATGCGCAATTAGCGGAAAATCGCTGCGATGCAAAGTAAATTACTGAGCGAACAACTTGGAATGACCACCATGGTGTTTTACAAGTGGTCGCATATAAGTGGACACAAGAAACCTTACTTGAAAATGCATGTAGCCATAGGGATCATTGTGCCTTATAACCAATGCGAGGAAATGGCAATGATGATCCCAACAGAATGTATGTATCTCTGATTTTGTTTTCTTCCAAGTACATATCAGCTACATAAGGAGATTTATGGTAGACTTACCATGGTTAAATCTCTTTCTGCAAGGTACACTGGATTCCACAGGGAATACATTGGGGTGTAGAGTTGGATCTTGATCCGAGGCACCAACAGGCTAAAGCTTTGACTGTTCCAGGATGCACTGCACTGCCTCCTCTATAACCCCGCCTCCAGGCACTGGAGCTCAGTTTCGTTAACCAGTCCCATGCAGTAGCAGGTAAAAGAGACGGCAGATGTTAGTCACATAGAACCACATTCTCACGACAGGAGAAGGGACCAGCGGTTAATGCCATACAACCCAAAGAAGCTAAGTGCGTCAGGGTGGGCGCCCTGTGGAATCCAGTGTTCCTCGCAGAAAGAGATTTAACCATGGTAAGTCTACCATAAATCTCGTTTTCTGCTGCGGGGTACACTAGGATTCCACAGGGAACACATCAGGGATGTCCCAAAGCAGTTCCTCAAGGGACGGGACGCACTGTAGCGGGCACAAGAATCCGGCGTCCAAAGGAAGCATCCTGGTAGGCGGAAGTATCAAAGGCATAGAACCAAATGAACGTGTTCACTTGAGGACCACGTAGCCACCTTGCACAATTGTTCAGTGGACGTGCCCGGACAGCCGCCCAAGAAGGTCCAAGAGACCGAGTAGAATGGGCCTTAATAGCAGCAGGAGCTGGAAGACCAGCCTGTGCATATGCTTGTGCAATCACCATTCTAATCAATCTGGCCAAGGTTTGATTATTTGCAGGCCAGCAACGTTTGTGAAAACCAAAAAGTACAAAAAGAGTATCTGACCTCCTGAGGGAGGCAGTCCTCTCCACGTAAATACGGAGAGCCCGTACCACATCCAAAGACCGCTCTTTGGAGGACAAACCAGAAGAGATAAAGGCCGCAACCACAATCTCCTGGTTAAGATGGAAAGATGACACCACCTTAGGTAGATAACCAGGACAAGTTCTAAGAACTGCCCGGTCACGGTGAAAAAACAGAAAGGGTGGACGACAGGACAAAGCGCCTAAGTTCAACACCCTCCTAGCAGAGGCAATAGCAAGTAAAAACACGACCTTAAGTGTAAGACATTTAAGGTCCACAGACCCAAGAGGTTCAAATGGAGACTCTTGCAGGGCATTCAAGACAACAGACAGATCCCATGGAGCCACAGGAGGGACATAGGGAGGCTGAATCCGTAACACACCCTAAGTGAAAGTATGAACGTCAGGAAGAGACGCAATTTTTCTCTGAAACCACACTGACAAGGCAGAGATATGAACCTTGACGGAGGCCAGACGAAGGCCTAGGTCTAGGCCTTGTTGCAGAAAAGCCAAAAGTCTGGAAGTTCTGAATTTGTATGCATCGTAATTCTTAGCAGCACACCAAGTGAAGTAAAAATTACAGACCCTATGATAAATCCGCAGCGAAGCCGGTTTGCGGGCCTTCAACATAGTTTGGATAACCGCCTCAGAGAATCCTTTGGCCCTCAGGAGTGTAGCTTCAAGAGCCACGCCGTCAAAGCCAGCCTGGCCAGGTACGGGTAGACACAAGGGTCCTGAACGAGGAGGTCTGGGCATTGAGGAAGTAAAAGAGGACGCTCTATCGATAGACCCTGCAGGTCTGAGAACCAATGCCTTCTGGGTCACGCTGGAGCTACTAGAAGTAGTATTCCTCTTTCTTGTTTGAACTTCCGTATTATACTGGGCAGGAGTGACACTGGAGGGAACACGTAGGGCAGCCAAAAATTCCATGGAATTGCCAGTGTGTACAAGAACGCTGTTTGAGGATCCCTTGTTTTTGAACCGAAGACCGGAACTTTGTGATTGTGTCGAGATGCCATCAGGTCTACATCTGGGAGACCCCACTTGTCCACTAGGAGTTAAAAGACTTCCTGATGAAGACTCCACTCTCCGGCGTGTACATCCTGACGACTGAGGAAGTCCGCTTCCCAGTTGAGGACTCCGGGAATGAACACTGCCGATATTGCTTGCAGCTGGCGTTCCACCAAACAAAGAATTTTCGACACTTCCATCATTGCCATGCAGCTTCGAGTGCCGCCTTAATGATTTAGGTATTCCACTGTGGTGGTGGTGTTGTCTGATTCTACTTGAACAGGCCTGTTCTGTACAAGAGGCAGGGCAAGAGTCAAGGCATTGAACACTGCCTGCAATTCCAGAATGTTTATCAGGAGGAGAGATTCCTCCTTGGTCCACCGACCCTGGAGAGTGTTGCTCCAACACAGCGCCCCAACCCCGCAGACTGGCGTCCGTCGTCAGAAGGACCCAGTTGGGAATCCAGAAAGGACGGCCCCTGCTCAACTGTTGGTCCTGTAGACACCAGCTCAGTGACAGATGAACCTCCAGAGTCAAGGAGATCATTTGAGTCCTGATCCGATGAGGCAGGCCGTCCCACTTGGAAAGGATTAACCTCTGCAGAGGGCCGGAATGAAATTGAGCGTACTCCACCATGTCGAAAGCAGACACCATGAGGCCTAGTACTTGCATTGCAGAGTGTATCGACACTATTGGGCGAGAAAGGAAGTGTGTGATCCTGTTATGAAGCTTCAGGACCTTCTCTGGAGAAAGAAATAGTCTTTGACTGTGTGTGTCCAGCAGTGTCCCCAGGTGCACCATGCTCCGCGCAGGGTCCAGTGAGGACTTCTTCCAGTTGAGAGCCACCCGTGGGCTTGTAGGAATTGGCCCGTCAGTTCCAGATGATGGAGGAGAACCTCTTGGGAATTCGCCAGGATCAGCAAGTCGTCCAGATACGGCAGGATCCTGATTCCCCGACGGCGGAAAAGGGCCGTCATCACGGCCATGACCTTGGTGAAAATCCGAGGAGCCGTGGCCAATCCAAATGGCAGAGCCGGGAAATGATAATGTAGGTTGCCAATAGCAAACCGCAGATATTGCTGATGCGAAATAGCAATAGGTATATGCAGGTAAGCATCCTGTATGTCCAGGGATACCATATAGTCCTTGGGTTCCATGGCCAGTACAATAGAGCGCAGGGTTTCCATACGGAATTTGGACACTGTCACAAACTTGTTCAAAGATTTGAGACTATAGGCCGGAAGGACCCATTGGGTTTCGGGACTAGAAACAAAGTCGAATAGTAACATCTGCCTCTCTGGAACAGAGGTACCAGTACTACAACTCCTGTGTCCAGGAGGGATCGTACAACCACTAGGTGTAGCACCTGCGCTTTCAACGGGCTAGTACAATAGAGCGCAGGGTTTCCATACAGAATTTGGACACTCTCACAAACTTGTTCAAAGATTTGAGATTGAGTATAGGCCGGAAGGACCCATTGGGTTTCGGGACTAGAAACAGGGTCGAATAGTAACATCTGCCTCTCTGGAACAGAGGTACCGGTACTACAACTCCTGTGTCCAGGAGGGATCGTACAACCAGGTGTAGCGCCTGCGCTTTCAACGGATCCGAAGGAACAACCGTCGTGCAAAACTGGTGAGGGGGACGTCTCTTGAAAGAGACTGCGTACCCGTGACAACTTCTCGCACCCAGGCGTCTGAAGTGGTCTTTAACCAGACCTGGGCGAATTGCAGAAGTCAGCCTCCCACCCTGGGATCCCCCATGGGGAGGCCCGCCCCCTCATGCAGCAGGCCTGTCCTGTTTGGAAGCAGGCTGACGGGCAGCCCAGGATTGCTTAGATTTGGGCTTAGTGGCTTTGGACGTACGAGCCTGTCTCGGGTACGTCTGACTCTTCGCTTTTCCAGTGAGACGAAAGTAATGAAAAGTGGTACTCTTAGCCTTCGGAGCAGAAGGATTAGTACTTGGGAGGAACACAGTCTTGGCAGTCACCAAGTCAATCACAATCTTCTTCAGATCCTCCCCAAAAAGGAGCACCTCCAGGGTCTTCTTGGAGTCCAGGTCGACCTTCCAGGACCTCAACCACAGAATAAGGCAAGCCAGTATAGACGTAGTAGACGCCTTGGACGCCTAACACCTGCCTCAGAGGACGCCTCCTGAATATAGTGGGAGGTGGTGGTAATATGAGACAGATATTGTCTGGCACTATCAGATATATCCTGAGGGAGCTCCTCATAGAATGCCTGAACCCAAGCTTCAATTCCTTTTGTGGCCCAGGAGGCTGCTATAGTGGGTCTATGTACAGCACCAGTAAGTGAATAAATAGACTTCAGGCATCCCTCCACGCGCTTATCTGTCGGTTCCTTCAGTGAGGTGACAGTGGTGACAGGCAGAGTGGATGACACCACAAGACGGGCGACATGAGAGTCCACCGGCGGAGGATTTTACCACTTGTTACTCAATTCCGTGGGAATAGTATAACGAGCAAGCATCTTCTTAGACAGGGAGAATTTCTTTCCTGGAGAGGACCAGGATTCCTGATGTATGTCAATCAAATGGTCAGAATGAGGTAAAACTACTTTAGCAACCTTCTGACGTTTGAACTTATCAGGCTTCTTAGACGCAGTAGAGGGATCTGGGATCTACCTCATCATCAACTAGTAGAATCAGCTTAATAGTCTCTATCAGTTCAGGGACATCAACCTGAGATGTAGATTCCTCGCCAGAAACACCTGATGCATTGTCTGACGCATCAGTATATTCCCCATCCTCATCAGAAATGTTAGTATATTGGCCCTCATTCCGAGTTGATCGGTCGCAAGGCGAATTTAGCAGAGTTACACACGCTAAGCCGCCGCCTACTGGGAGTGTATCTTAGCATCTTAAAATTGCGACCGATGTATTCGCAATATTGCGATCACAAACTACTTAGCAGTTTTAGAGTAGCTCCACACTTACTCTGCCTGTGCGATCAGTTCAGTGCTTGTCGTTCCTGGTTTAACGTCACAAACACACCCAGCGTTCGCCCAACCACTCCCCCGTTTCTCCGGCCACTCCTGCGTTTTTTCCGGAAACGGTAGCGTTTTCAGCCACACGCCCATAAAACGCCGTGTTTCCGCCCAGTAACACCCATTTCCTGTCAATCACATTACGATCGCCGGAGCGAGGAAAAAGCCGTGAGTAAAAATACTATCTTCATAGCAAAGATACTTGGCGCAGTCGCAGTGCGAATATTGCGCATACGCACTATGCGGAATTTCACTGCGATGCGATGAAAAATACTGAGCGAACGACTCGGAATGAGGGCCATTGTGAGGAGGAAACGGCCTGCTTAGATGACCTCTTGACCCCTGTGGGGAGTGAGGCAGATTTTTGAACCACCAATGATTGATTTAATTGTTGTATCTGGGTAGACAGAGTGTCTGCCCAGGGAGGATTAACAACAGGGACAATATGTGGTTGCAATGGCACAGGAGGTCCTACAGGGGGCGTAAGACGTGACACCAGCGTATTCAACATACTGGAGAACATTTGCCAAGGTGGCTCATGAGTTGCTACTGGAGCTGCGGGCTGACTGGGAGATATATGGCACCCAGTACACAAATCATCAGTTATAACTTCCCCCTCAGGTAAATCCTTGGTGCACGCCCTGCATGATGCAGAAGTGTCCGTGGATTTACCGCCCTGTGTGGCAGACATTATAGTGGATGTAGCCGTAGAGCGTAACAGTACAATACAGCCAGACAAATATAATACCTGCAAATAATTCCCTGAATTAGGTGACAGCTGAATACAGGACACAAACAGAGAATTAAAGCGGTATGATGTGACTGAAATACACAGGAAAACACACTAAACAGGGTATACTGTGTAGCACTATATATATATATATATATATGAGACCCTGACGCACCTAGCCTCCCCCCCAGGGTACAGAATACAGTGATAGCAAGTGGTGGGATACACTAGGGAAATCCACACAGCAGCTACAGGCACACTCAGTCACAGGTACAATGCAGAAATTAATTCAGACAAATATTAAAACTGCACTGGACTACTAAAAACACATCTATATAAACATATATAGAAATCTGAGCAGATATAACAATGCACAGTCAGATATTGGATGTATATCACAGAATACTTGTATTAAATATTCAGGTATGGACTTCCGGCGTTGCATGAAGTGACACGGCGCTCGTGTAGCTCCGGTGCCTGCTGCCGCTAACATCCGCATACCGCCCAACCCGGGCGTCCACTGAGCGGCCTGCCATACCCGCTCGCCCTCTGCAGCTCCGGCAACCCTTTATGGACCGATTCCTGGCCCCCACGATGCAGGGAAAGAACTCACGCGGCTGGTCTGAGGTCCACGGCCCGGCTTCTAAAATGACCGCAGCGGCCTCCCTGGACGCCGGAGCTCATGCGGCGGCTGCACCCGCTGCTCTCACAGCCCCTGTCCCCTCCAGCTCTCCTGCCCTTGCGGGCTCCGCGGCTGCTGGGATCCCACTGTCCTCTGTTATCCCTGGGCATCCATTATCTTATGCTGACATTGTCAGGGCGGTGAAAGAAACTATTCAGCCCTTATTCCAGGAACAAGCACAGCTGCATGCTGCTGCACTACAACAGGCTGTTTTGGATATCAAAAGTCAGTACAAACAGTTATCTAAACGTGTTTTACAAGTGGAACATACTGCTGGTGAGAATTTCCAACAAATTGCCGAATTTTCTGACATCTCTGCTAAACTGCAGAAATCTGAAAACCTGGTATGGTCAAAGATTGACGACCTGGAAAATAGGTCGTACGCAATAATCTCAGACTTATTGGGCTTCCAGAGTCGGTTAAGGGATCTTCTTGGAATACAAGATGCCTGCTTGGACCTAGTGGTGGAACGTGCACACAGGATGGACCCCACTCGCCCCTCCTCCACTTCATCTCGGCCGCGTGCCGTGCTGTTTCG
Organism: Pseudophryne corroboree; assembly: GCF_028390025.1. Lineage (NCBI taxonomy): Eukaryota > Metazoa > Chordata > Amphibia > Anura > Myobatrachidae > Pseudophryne > Pseudophryne corroboree. The sequence continues at coordinate 797,585,733 of NC_086449.1, read as the reverse complement.
GTGTCTCAACTTTCTCCATAAAGAAGCATTATGGTCGGCTTCCCGTTGTGTACGGGATCTTGTTTGGGGGGATGCAAAATTGTTGCTCTTTCATTGTTGCTCTTTCAGGATTTTTCTCCGGAGCTCACCAGGCTTCGTAAGGCGTTCTCACCTATCTGCTCTAAATTGGCCCAGGAGGGCCGAAAATTTGCACTACTCAACCCTGCACGCTTGAGGATCTTTAACGGCACGTCCTTTAAGGATTTTCATACCCCGGAGGATGCCGCTGCTTATCTTTCGGAGGCCGCAGCCTCTGACCCGTTGCTGAAATAGCCATGCTCTGCTGACTCCGATCTGGAACTCTCTTAATTCCCTGTTGCTCTGTTGCTGTTTCATATATTACATATCTCTCCCTCCCCCACCTTGTAGACTATGTTTCCCTCTGTTGGACTATTTGGACTTTTTCGCCATATCCACACTGGTCCTCTGGGTGATGTATATATACCTTTAGAGCAATATAAGTGCGTTCTCTGCTATGTGTTCCCATGTATTCATACTTGATTTCGTGAAGTTATATATCCATGATACCTGTTTTGTGTTCTGCCTCCGTACGTTTAGAAGCCGGTTGCTATTATCTTGGCCCTCACCTACACTCCCCACCTTCCCTTAGCTTCCCCTCCCTATCCTTTTCTTCCCCGCCCCCTATGCTGCTCGTTATAGTGGTACTGGCTAGGAGCACTGTCCTCCTCGCTGTATACGGTTACTACCTTACCTGATTTACTGTGAAGTCGTTCTCTAATTGTTATTGCCGGACCCCCCAATGGGTCTTATATCCTTTTCTTGTTTCTATGTTTCTACTGCTCTTTTGTCTTCCCCTCCCCTCCCTCCCTCCTGTGTCTCTCTCTCCCCTCCACTACTTATGGGTTTGTAAGATGTCTTCATTTGTGATTCCTCATTATCATATGCCTTATGTCTGCCATTAAAGTGGGTACGTGGAACATGGGGGTATCCACTCTCCCGTCAAACGGAAGAAAATACTGCTTTACTTAAATAAAATGCATATGGATATAGGGGTATATGCAATTGCGGTCGAATTCCCGAAATTGTCGAAAAACGGGACTTTTTCGCCAAAAAAAAAAAAAAAAAAAAATCGACAATGCAATTCAGTACTTTCCGTCAAAAAAAACGGACTTTCAAAATTCGACTTTTTGAAATTCGACATTTGTCAAATTCGACTTTTCTGCAATGGTACAAATGCGGCAATTCGACAAAAGTATATTCAATTGAAGTTTGGAAATTCGACAACAGTGCTTTTAGACAGTAAATTCGTCATTTTCAATCCGCCACACTTTGGTGGGTGAATCTAATAAAAAAAATTTAAAACATGTTTTTTTTGGTGTTTTTTTATTGGTAATAGCATATCTATTTATATTAGAAGGGATTAGGTACTTGGTTTGTCTTTTTGGGAGGCACAAGTATTATTTATATATTTTTTAAAATATATATATATTTTTTTAGATGGAATGGTTAAATCCCGGAAAAAAATGGCGTAGGGTCCCCCCTCCAAAGCATAACCAGCCTCGGGCTCTTCGAGCCGGTCCTGGTTCTAAAAATCCGGGGGAAAAATGGACAGGGGATCCCCCGTATTTTTAAAACCAGCACCGGGCTCTGCGCCTGGTGCAAAAAATACGGGGGACAAAAAGAGTAGGGGTCCCCCGTATTTTTTACACCAGCATCGGGCTCCACTAGCTGGACAGATAATGCCACAGCCGGGGGTCACTTTTATACAGCGCCCTGCGGCCGTGGCATTAAATATCCAACTAGTCACCTCTGGCCGGGGTACCCTGGGGGAGTTGGGACCCCTTCAATCAAGGGGACCCCCCCCCAGCCACCCAAGGGCCAGGGGTGAAGCCCGAGGCTGTCCCCCCATCCAAGGGCTGCGGATGGGGGGCTGATAGCCTTGAGAAAATTGCAAGAATATTGTTTTTTCCTGTAGTACTACAAGTCCCAGCAAGCCTCCCCCGCAAGCTGGTACTTGGAGAACCACAAGTACCAGCATGCGGGAGAAAAACGGGCCCGCTGGTACCTGTAGTACTACTGGGAAAAAAATACCCAAATAAAAACAGGACACACACACCTTGAGAGTAAAACTTTATTGCACACCTGCTGACACACACATACTTACCTATGTTGACCCGCCGACTGCCACGTCTCCTGATCCGACGACCCGGGGTACCTGTGTATAAAATTATACTCACCTCAATCCAGTGTCCAGGTATAAATCCTCGTACTTGGCAAAACAAATAAACGAACACCCGACCAAGCGGACTGAAAGGGGTCCCATGTTTTCACATGGGACCCCTTTCCCCGAATGCCGGGACCCCACGTGACTCCTGTCACAGAAGGTCCCTTCAGCCAATCAGGAAGCGCTACTTCGTTGCACTCACCTGATTGGCTGTATGCGCGTGTGACCTCAGACAGCGCATCGCAAAGCCTCTCCATTACTTTCAATGGTGGGAACTTTGCCGTCAGCGGTGGGGTTACCCGCGGTCAGCCGCTGACCTCACCGCTGACGCAAAGTTCCCACCATTGAGTATAATGGAGAGGCTTTGCGATGCACTGTCTGACAGCTCACACGTGCAGCCAATCAGCAGAGTGCCAGGACGTTGCGCTCGCTGATTGGCTTAAGAGACCATTCTGTGACAGCAGGGGGGGGGGGGGGGTGTCTCTGCATTCGGGGAAAGCGGTCCCATGTGAAAACACGGGACCCCTTTCAGTCCGCTTGGTCGGGTGTTCGTTTATTTGTTTTGCCAAGTACGAGGATTTATATCTGGACACTGGATTGAGGTATTTTTTTATTCACAGGTACCCCGGATCGTCGGATCAGGAGACGTGGCAGTCGGCAGGTCAACATAGGTAAGTATGTGTGTGTCGGCAGGTGTGCAATAAAGTTTTACTCTCAAGGTGTGTGTCTCCTGTTTTTATCTGGGTATTTTTTTTCCAGTAGTACTACAGGTACCAGCGGGCCCGTTTTTCTCCCGCATGCTGGTACTTGTGGTTCTCCAAGTACCAGCTTGCGGGGGAGGCTTGCTGGGACTTGTAGTACTACAGGAAAAAACAATATTCTTGCAATTTTCTCAAGGCTATCAGCCCCCCATCCGCAGCCCTTGGATGGGGGGGACAGCCTCGGGCTTCACCCCTGGCCCTTGGGTGGCTGGGGGGGGACCCCTTGATTGAAGGGGTCCCCACTCCCCCAGGGTACCCCGGCCAGGGGTGACTAGTTGGATATTTAATGCCACGGCCGCAGGGCGCTGTATAAAAGTGACCCCCGGCTGTGGCATTATCTGTCCAGCTAGTGGAGCCCGATGCTGGTGTAAAAAATACGGGGGACCCCTACTCTTTTTGTCCCCCGTATTTTTTGCACCAGCACCAGGCGCAGAGCCCGGTGCTTGTTTTAAAAATACGGGGGATCCCCTGTCCATTTTTCCCCCGGATTTTTAGAACCAGGACCAGCTCGAAGAGCCCGAGGCTGGTTATGCTTTGGAGGGGGGACCCCACGCCATTTTTTTCCGTGTTTTTTCCCGTTTTTAAAAAAACGTAACAAAATCCGTCAAATCGGCCGTTTTTCGGCAGCGGGACTGTCGAATCCGTTTTTTTATTGAATATGGTCAATTTCGGCACCCACTTGCCGAAATTAGACTGTCGAATTGTGTCAAATTGAAAAATGTCCGAAAAATTGCCGCGATTCGCCGCTAATTGCATATACCCCATAGTGTTTTTGCAGGAAACGCACCTTCTTTCCCCGGAGGCCCAAAAACTGGATGTCCTAGGTTGGCAGGTGCTTTCTGACGCTCCTTATTCTTCTAAGGCTAGGGGTGTACTTATCCTTGCTAAACACAACCTGCATATAGAGGTCCTCACCTCTTTGTGTGATCCTTCTGGTAGATTCCTTATTCTCGAAATTTTACTCCACAACACCAAATATGTTTTATGCTCTGTCTATGCCCCAAACTCATATTCGAAGGTATTTTTTAAAAGTCTTATTACTAAACTGTGCCAATTTTTGTCTTATCCAATGATTGTGGGCGGAGACTTCAATGTTGTGGTCTCCGCTTATATGGACTCGGATTCCTCCGCTTGTGCACGCCTCCCCCCTGCCCTAGGTGTCCCCTTCTTTGCCCAACAATTACATCTGACTGATGCCTGGAGATTTCTCCACCCCACTGACAGGGAGTACTCGTGTCTCTCGGCTGCCCATGGCACCTTGTCCAGAATTGATTTTTTACTGTTGTCGGATTCCCTAATCCCTCAAAGCAATGAAGCACAAATGGAAACGATCTCCCTTTCTGACCATGCTTTGGTTTGGGCTTCCCTCACTACCTCGCTAGATTGCGGTTCCTTTAAATGTTGGTGTTTCCCGACTTCCTTCACCTCCTCATTGCAGTTTCGGAGTAAGTTGGAGGCGTTTTGGGAGGAGTTCAGACTGGACAATGCAAGTACTTTTGAGTCCAATCCTTTATTGTTTTGGCAGACCTCCAAAGCGGTTATCCGTGGTAGGCTTGTGGAATATGTTTCCTCGAGAAAGAAACAGTTTCTTTCTGACTTTAAAACCTCCCAACGCTGCTTAACTGAAGCTTACCAACAATTTAAACAGTCTCCCTCACCTGCCTCGAAGAAAGCATACTTAGATTGTAAATCCCAATTTAACGCTGTATTAGCACTGATGGGAGATCGCCATACCTTTCACAAAAATTACAGTTTTTATAGGTTTGGCAATAAGACGGGCCGCCTCCTTTCTAATCGTCTGCGGGGTTCTGTGCCTTCCTCGGTGATCCAGTCGCTTAAACACGGTGATGGCTCGTTGGCTATTAAGTTTGTGGACATGGCGCAGCTCCTCTCAGAATTTTATACTGACATTTATTCCCATTCCCCTGTTGATATACCCACTAAAACTTCTTTCTGGAACTCTGTTTCCCTACCTCAAATACCACCATCGGTGGCTGAGGGCCTCTGCTCCCCGATTACTGCTCGGGAGGTGGAGGCTGCTATCAAACATTTAAAACCCTTAAAGGCCCCTGGACCCAATGGGTTCTCTATGGAATTTTATAGAATGCTCCTGCCTAAACTGCTGGATACTCTGATTCTGGTATTCAAAGCAATTCTAACCTCTCATTCCCTCCCCTTATACTTTAATGATGCTCTGGTCCGTATTCTTCCCAAACCTGGGAGGGACCCCCATCTCCCCGGCTCCTTCCGCCCCATTTCTCTACTCAACGTTGACTATAAACTATTTACAAAAATTATTGCTGATAGATTGAAGGGATTGCTCCCTTCAATTATTCACCCGGATCAAACTGGTTTCATTTCGGGCAGGCACTCCACTAATAATATCCGTAAAGTTCATGCAGCAGCTAGATGGTTGCACTTCAGCGGAAGCCCGGACCCCCAATATGTCCTTTCATTGGACGCTGAGAAGGCGTTTGACCTTGTTAATTGGGACACCTATATACAACGCTGGAAAGGTTTGGGTTTCCGCTGGACCTGAACAACATGTTACGTAATTTGTATTCCACCTCCTCTTCCCGTATTATGTGTAATGGCTACTTATCTGTTCCCATTCCCCTTCACAGGGGCACCAGACAGGGCTGTCCCCTCTCCCCACTTTTATTTGCTATCGCCATAGAGCCCTTGGCTATTAAGTTGCGTCACCTCCCCGGGTATTCTGGAGTTCTGATCCGCGACCATGAGCTTCGCGTGAGTTTGCGGATGATATGCTCCTTTTCATTTCAAACCCTGAGACCTCTATGCCGCCAATTATGCAAGTTATTTCTGAGTTTGGTACTTTTGCAGGGTACCGTGTTAATGCCTCCAAGTCTGAACTCTTCCCACTCACTCTGGCTGCTTGTACGTGCACCTCCTCACCCGCCCTTACTCAATTCCAGTTGAATACCACAAAACTTAAATATTTGGGTATATATCTCCCAGTGAATATTTCAGATTTATATTCGGCCAACTATATAGTTGTTTTTAACAAGGTGTCACAATTGCTATCCACCTGGTCCTCTCTTCCTGTCTCTTTGTGGCCATTCTGAAGAGTATTTTGTTCCCTAAGATCTCTTATCTCCTCCAGATGATCCCTATCCAGCCCCCTGGCAAAGATTTACTGTTATATGATAAATTGTTTTCTAAATTCCTTTGGAACCACAAGAGATCTCGGCTCTCCCTTCCCAAGCTTAAGCTTCCTCGCACTAAAGGTGGTTTGGCTGTACCCGACCTCTTGGCATTCTTTAGGGGCTGTGAACTTTAGGTACATCTCGGATTGGCTACTAGGCACCACTTTGTATGTTATTTATGGTGTAGAGCAGGATCTTGTGCATCATTATGATCTCAGAGCTCTGCTACACACCCCGAAAACCCTACTCCCACCTCTGGCGCGCTCTAATATTCTTTTTTGGGATGCTTACCGCTCTTGGGGAGCCATAAACAAAGCCCTACACCGAAACCCAGAATATTCCTCTTTTATTCCCTTTTGCGGGAACCCCTGTTTCTCTTACGTCCTAGAGGATGCTGGGGACTCCAAAAGGACCATGGGGATATAGACGGGATCCGCAGGAGCTTGGGCACACTAAAAAGACTTTGACTGGGTGTGAACTGGCTCCTCCCTCTATGCGGGGGGAAAAGGGCCCTAATTTGCACACCTTAATTAGGTAGTGAGGTGCTACTCTGCTTGAGACTTAGTAAAGTGTACAGAGGGAAAAGGTAGCAGGTGCACTATCTCACACTAGCTCAACCTGTAGTAACCAGAGGCACTTAGCATATTCCTGGCCAGGGCTATGAGCTTACCCACCGCATCAAGGTAGCCTCTCATTGGGTAAGTCCCTAACACTAACTATAGGGGTTCAGGTCCGGGGGGCAGGTGGTGGCTCTGGGGTGTCCAGCACCCCGGACCTGAACCCCTATAGTTAGTGTTAGGGACTTACCCAATGAGAGGCTACCTTGATGCGGTGGGTAAGCTCATAGCCCTGGCCAGGAATATGCTAAGTGCCTCTGGTTACTACAGGTTGAGCTAGTGTGAGATAGTGCACCTGCTAACTTTTCCCTCTGTATACTCCTCCCTCTATGCCCCTGCCCCAGACCTCAGTTAGACTTTGTGCCCAGGAGTGACTGGACACACACTAGGGGAGCTCTACTGAGTTTCTCTAGAAAGACTTTTGTTAGGTTTTTAATTTTCAGGGAGACCTGCTGGCTACAGGCTCCCTGCATTGAGGGACTGAGGGGAGAGAAGTCAGACCTACTTCTTCTTAGTTAAAGGCTCTGCTTCTTAGGCTACTGGACACCATTAGCTCCAGAGGATTCGATCACTTGGTTCGCCTAGCTGCTTGTTCCCGGAGCCGCGCCGTCACCCCCCTCACAGAAGCCGGGTGAGTATTAGAAGAACCAAAGACTTCAGTAACGGAGGTACAGCGCAGTGGTAGCGCTGCGCTCCATGCTCCCACACACATCACCAACGGCACTTACAGGGTGCAGGGCGCGAGCGCCCTGGGCAGCAGTTACTGAGGTCATTAGGACTGGCTAAAGGCATATTCGGTGCCTGGGCACCGTATATAATACCCCCGCCAGTATAAATATGTAAAATTTGAGCGGGACTGAAGCGCGCCGGGAAGGGGCGGGGCTTAGCCGCACAGCTCACCAGCGCCATTTTCTTCTCTCCACAGCCGCTGCAGAGACGCTGGCCCGGACCTCCAAGCTCCTCTCAAGTAAAAGGGAGCAAAACGGGGGGGGGGGGGGCACAGATAATTTGGTGCTTTCTTATTATTTACAGCGCTACTGACATATATTATAGTTGAGTGGTATATGGGCGCTGGGGTGCGAGCTGGCATACTCCCTCTGTGTTTCTCTCTCCAGGCTTCCCTGTAGGCAGTCCCCTTTATTTGGCCAGTGTGAGTGTGGGGGTGTCGGTACTACGTGTCGGCATGTCTGAGGCTGAGTGTTCCTCCCCGGAGGAAGTTACTGGGGGCGCGGACAAGGAGATGGAAATGGCTCTGTCGGCACAGCCGACTGCTGATTGGGTTACTATGTTAAGTACACTTAATGCTAATGTGGCTTTATTGTCTAAGAGGCTTGATAAATCTGATTCTGACACAAACATGGAGAAAATCCATGGAGGATGCTTTGGCTCAGGTACAGACCCCCTCAGGGTCACAAAAACGTTCATTTACCCAGATGGTAGATACAGATGCCGACACGGACTCTGATTCCGATTTTAATGAGGCTACTTTACACCCAAGGGTAGTTAAGAGTATTCAGTACATGATTGTGGCTATTAAAGATTTTTTATATATTTCTGACGAACCTGCTGTTCAGGACACAAGGATTTCCCCATTTAAAGGGAAAAAACCTGAGGTGAAGTTTCCCCCCTCTCATGAAATTAATGCTCTTTGTGAAAAAGCTTGGGAGTCGCCGGACAAGAGGTGGCAGATTCCCAAGATAATTTTTATGGCGTATCCTTTCCCCTCTGATGACAGGGAAAAATGGGAGTCGTCTCCAAATGTCGACAAGGCTCTATCCCGTGTCAAAGTCAGAAAAATATCTCTATGCACACTACCATATTTGCACTTCACACAGGTCCGTGCTGCGCATGCGTACGCTCTCCCGTACGTGCGCATACTCACAGTCGCGGGCACCCGCAGGCGCATGGTATGCGTATTTACGGTAGAGTTTATGTGGTTGTAGCGTGCGACTCAATCGTAACATATTTTCAGTAATAATGTATTTTGTAGATCATGGTCCCTTTGATAGATTCTGAAAGTTTGGTTAATATAGAATGTTTATGAACAGAGGAATCCCTCTTTGTTTGATACGAAGGGTCAGACAGGAGTAATACAGTGGTGTTTAGTATCCATCGGAAGAATATTTAATTAGAAATATTCCAGTGTTGGTTTGAAGCAGATCAATCGCTCGTGCGAATAGTTATGGACATAAGAAGTTTATGAACATTTACTTTATTTGCACTTTATTACCCATGCGGCGGGAAACCCAGTTTCCCTCCCACCTGAGCAGTTGGAAATAGTCACAGCCCACCTGTATGAATCAACCTATGACCTTTTGTTATAATGCGAAGCCGAATTCCTATGTCCAATGAACAATGAGATTGTAGGGACCATTGAATTGTATTGTGAGTGGGGCATAAATAGGCAGGCCGACCGTATCCAGTTCTCTCTCTCTTCAACGGTTCTCATTGCTGATAATCGGGAGCTGGATATCGAGGCGCATGCGATCGTTCCCCTTGTGCGTAAGTTTTCTCCGTAATCATATTGTCTTACTGTGAGCCATCTCTCTCTCTCTCTACTCTTTCTCTCGTATTTTCCTTTAATTGTATTGTATTGTATTTCCTGTGTGGTTTATCTGGTTAGTTGGTTTATGTTATATTGGAGTGTATCATTTGTACTGTGATTCCTTTTGCAAGTATAATAGTTATAATACATATAATAGGTTTCGGACCCTAAGCCCAGGTATCTGTGTATTCTTTATAAGGGTTAAGTATTCTCTGAGCGTCGGTGACGCTCAAGCAGCTTTGTAGTTAATCAGGTTACACCAGGTTGCACTTACACTCTGTCTCTACACTAAGGTATACTGTGTATCTCACTGTTAAAGGTATAGATATAAAGGTTTAAACGCTGTAAGCGTCTGCATCGCTGGTGATCTCCTCGTGGTCCCGAGCGTACGCTACGCTATAGCGAATCATTACGTTAGTCGGCAGCCAATAGCGTGCCTGCCTGTGATCACTGGGCTGTAAGCGAACGTGATGCTTGAGCGTCTCGACTACGGTTGAGCGATCGCTACACAACTTGCGTACCCTTACGGTACTTCTTACGTAGATAGCGTATAGTGTTCTTAGACCTCTTAAAGTGTTTTATATACGATAAATATTTAGCTTTATCAATTGGCGGCTCGTCCTGTCCTTCACATATCTGCACTAGGTAGATCAGCAGACATTATCCGTCAGCAAAGGGCGGGAGGTTGTATCCCTCGTAGTGCTGACAGGATAAGCGTCTGCTTCGCTTAAGTAAAGAGTGCTGAAGGAATCCGGGAACCGGAGGTAAGAACAAAACGCTAGTGTCTTTTAAAACTGTTTATTTTTCTGTCTTGCGTACACACGCACGCACACATATATATATCTGCATTTCTTTTTCTTTTTCGTATATCACTCTCCTGTCTGCCAGTTTTTATAGTTGATAGAAGTGCTAAAAGAGAGTTGCCGTTATTTCATAGTTTAAGAGTAAAGGTAATATAGTTAAAAGATAGACAAACACACAGTTTCGCCTGGGAGATAAGGCGAAGTCAGTGTGTTTGTGTGGTAGATGATCAAGGATCATCTACATTGATAAAAGTATAAATTGTGTTACGGTGGATCTTTGCTTTGCGTATACGTGTCTCTAACAAAGACTTGCGTACGCAATCCAAAGGCCGACGCACGCAGCGTACGTTACGCAACGGAGCGTCCGGTTACGCCCACGTAGCTCAAGTCACGATAAGTTGATTTTTAACGCAAAGCGATAAATAACGCAAAGCGATAAATAACGCGAGGCGAGAAATAACGCAAGTCTATTTTTGGGTGTCCGAAATTTAGTTAACAGATCCTGCTCCTAATTGGTAACACACCTGATCTGAAGAAAAATTTCTGCGCAGAAATAGAAATAGAAACAAAAGTGTACATGTGATGAGTGAGTGTTTTTACAATTTTTAAAGGTTGAACCACAAGAAAAGTCGAGTACTCGTGAGGTACATGCGTGTAAGTGACGTGCACTGTGGCTAGGGAGGCATCTCTGGTTAAATACAATTTTGAGCATTAGAGTATAGCAGACCAGGAGGTCATACTGTAACAAGACCAGGAGGTCATACTGTAACAAGACCAGGAGGTCATAACAGACCAGGAGGTCCAGGTACAGCCGACAAGGAAGTCCGCTATACAGTTCACAGGCACAACACCGAAAAGGGTTGGTGCAACACCCATATAGGCCATATAAGCTCTGGCTGAAGGAATTCGCAGTCGTAAGTTTCGATTCCATTGGTCTTTCCGTACATAAGCTTAGTTGTTTGTGTACTGAACGACTGGACCGCACGTAAGTGTGTGCAGTAGTTAGTAATCTGACCTAATACCATTAGAGTAAAGGGGTCACAAACGCTATCTGTACACTCTAACGTGATTTGTGTAATTTTTTTATTTTAAGGGAAGTTCGCTGCTCACTCAGGAACTATCCAGCAACCAATAGTTACTGGAAAGAGTAAGTGTTCTTCGGATAACCCTCGCAGGTTCCAGTAAATAGAGGTTCAGGTCGCAGGGGCCCTAGGTCGAGTACGCCAGCACCATATCGGTGTGATCAGGTCGTATTGGTCGGCGTGGGCGAGTGAGTGGGGTACTCGGTAAACCGCCACCGTCAGCCTATTGTTGGCATTTGGTTTTTCGTAAGGGTTGGCTAAATAAAGCAACACTTTCGAACTATGGGGGCCACTTGTTCAGGTAGGGGGCGATCAACCTCGGTTCGGGTTGATTCAGTGGTCCGACCAATTGGGTCGGCCAGGTATATAATGTGTGAGAAATATGGAAGTCACACAGAAACTTTATGTGATGAATGGGAGAGAATGACTGTACATGACGGGGAGAAATTCCCAAGAATAGGGAGCTTCAGCTCAGAAGTGTTACAAAATTTAAGGAGGAGGATATGTCTCATAAAATCAACAAAGAGACGAATCCAGCATTATGATTATTTACAGTTGTGGCAACAGGAAGGTGAGATACAGAGAGGTTTGGCTCAGGCGGCGGGATCTGGCTCTAACAGAAAACTGATTGCCACGGCCCCACCGCCACCATATATATCAGGAGAGAAGTTGATTGCGGAGAAAGACGCACTAAGGTGTAACACAAAATCACTTAGTAACGGTGTAAATGTTAATGATAATGTTAACCCATTAACCCATGCAAGTATTAACCCGTGCAAGTTGTACCCTGTTTTGAACTTTCCTCAGGAGTGTGATCAAGAGGACGAATCGGCAACGATTTCAGCGCTCTCTCTAGCAGCCACCATAGCAGAGACCACAGTAGGCACAGCTCCACCCACGAGATTAGTAAAGGCCCCTAGCGGAGGGATAGGTGAGGTCGTATCAACTGGTAAGTACGGCACCATGCATTATGCTGAAACTATTTCACCACAGCCTGTAGAATCTACACAGAATGAGGTTGTTAGAATTACACCTGTTAGAGTAATAGCAGTGCCAAATGGGAAAACAGACGCATCAGGAGCCACTCCCATTAGGAACATTGCCATGTACACTCCATTTTCCCGAATGGAATTAAGGACCATAGTGTCTGAATTTCCTGACCCTAGAAAAGACTTAGTTGCCAGTCAAAAATACATCAGAGACTTAGGTAACACTGTAGAGCCCAACAATAAAGACTGGCAGATATTGCTGAGAGCATGTTTACCCTCAAATGTCGACGCAACTCAATTTTTAGCTGATTGCGGACTAGATCATGATGTACCTCTTACAGATGTGTACAACCAAGATAATGTGAAAAGAATAAACTTGCAGCTAAAAGAGTATTTCCCAGCAGTAGCTAAATGGAATAAGATATTCTCCATTAAACAGAAGGAGTCAGAGACAGCTGCAGAGTATTTTCACAGAGCATTATTAGAAATGGCAAAATACACAGGCATAGAGGACATTAAAACAGACACAAACCATCGGGAAGTAGCAGAATCGGTACTGATGGATGGTTTAAAAGAGTCATTGAAGACTAGGGTACAGACCACGCAACCATGTTGGCGAGGTCTGTCTGTGGCTACTTTGAGAGAGGCTGCTATTGATCACGACAGAAACATCACCAGACACAGGGAACAACAAGGTGACAAATTAATGTCAGTAAGTATACAGGCTCTGACCACAAGGCAGCCTTTGTTTGTATCACCAAATCCTGTGGGTAAGTCAAGTATGGTTACTTGTTATTCTTGTCACAAACAGGGACACATGGCACGAGATTGTAGAGTAAAGAATCCACGAAACTCATACCAAACCCCTAGACAACGACACGACATTGGGAGCAAGGTCCGCAGAAACGGAGTTATGAGCCACATACAGGGGAAACAAAAAGATATCCCCCAAACAGAGACTGGCATGCCTCTGGTAGTTCCCAACTATCTCCCTCACAAGTAGTTGCTGCCAGCGGGATTCAGGGAGGTCACCATACCCAATAGGGGTGTGGCCATACCTGTAATCTGCAGCCAGTAAAATTAATTGCCAATCTTGGAAGTGAACCCGAGATCGCAATTAATGTAGCTGGTAAAACTTTAAACTTTCTTGTAGACACAGGGGCGGCCAAGTCAGTGATAAATTCGACAGTGGGCATGAGAACCACTGGTAGGACAATTCCAGCCATGGGAGTAACAGGAGTAGTCCAGCACTACCCTGTTAGCAAACCAGCCGAGATTACAATAGGGCCTTTGCATACCAAGCATTCCTTTTTGCTGGCTGCATCGGCACCAACCAATCTCCTGGGAAGAGACTTACTGTGTAAAATGGGGTGCGTCATTTATTGTACTCCTGAAGGTGTATTCTTGGACATACCTGAGAAACACGCTCAGGAAGTGCGAGACATGTTAGACTCCCCATCAAAATTAATGTCACATACCATTATGACAAATAGGAATCCATCCCAAATAGAAGAGATGACATCTCAGATACCAGAGTCACTTTGGACAAAAGACGGACAAGACACTGGATTAATGGCAAACGTAGCTCCAGTAGTTGTACAAGTAAAAGATGGTAGGATAGCTCCAAAAATCCCACAGTACCCTCTGAAGCCAGAGGTGGAGTTAGGAGTTTACCCAGTAATAGAGCGCTTGCTACAACAGGGCATTCTGGTAAGAACGTCCAGCACTGCTAATAGTCCCATCTTCCCTGTGAAAAAGAGTGGGGGGAGGGGTTACAGACTAGTGCAGGATCTAAGGGGGATTAACAAAATAGTTGAGAGTCAGTTCCCCGTAGTGCCAAATCCAGCTGTCATCCTAATGCAAATCCCTCCCACTGCCAAATTTTTCACTGTTATTGACCTCTGCTCCGCTTTCTTTTCGGTACCTCTGCACCCTGACAGCCAATATTTGTTTGCATTTACATACAGAGGAGTCCAATACACGTGGACTCGATTACCCCAAGGTTTCATAGATAGTCCAAGTATATCTTCTCAGGCTTTGCATGATTGTTTACAGTCTTTCCAACCAGACAGTGGATCAGTATTGATACAGTATGTGGACGATTTATTACTGTGTTCAGATTCACTGGAAGCATCTCTGAAGGATACGAAACAGCTCCTGTTTCATCTTTCAGACACCGGACACAAGGTGTCCAAAGACAAGTTACAATTATGCCAAACTAAGGTAAAATATTTGGGACACTGTCTAACACAAGGACTAAGACACCTGACCGCTGATAGAATCCAAGCAATTAGAGACATGACTCTGCCACAAACCCAGCAACAGATCAGAACGTTTTTAGGAATGTGTGGGTATTGCCGTAATTGGATCCCAGGGTTTTCCATTTTGGCGTTACCTTTGCAGGAAATGGTCTCCTCAAACAAACCTGATAGGATTTCGCATACAGACGAGTCCGAAACAGCATTTGAGAGACTCAAACAGTGCCTAACGCAGGCACCAGCACTAGGTATGCCAGACTATGGGAAACCCTTTGAACTATACGGAACAGAAAGTGCTGGTTGCGCGGCAGGTGTACTAACCCAAAAGCACGGTGATGCCAGCAGGCCAGTTGCATACTACAGCGCTCAGCTAGACACGGTAGCGCGATCCCTCCCCACATGCTTGCGAAGCGTTGCTGCGATAGCATTGCTAGTGACAAAAAGCGAAGATGTCGTGCTAGGCCACAACCTCACAATCCATACGCCACATGCAGTATCAGCCTTATTGAATTCTGCCCAAACCAGACACGTCTCATCAGCGAGATTTACAAGATGGGAATTGGCACTAATGGCCCCCGTAAACATCACCATAAGGAGATGCAGTGCATTAAATCCTGCAACGTATCTCCCAGGTGTGCCTGGTCAGGCACAAAGGGTGGAAGGTGAGAGTGATGGGGAAGGAGGATTTAATACAAAGGAAGATACACATGATTGTATGGAATATTTGACCCAAAATTTTACCGCAAGGCCTGACATCAGTGACAACCCACTGGAAGATGCAGAACTCACGTTCTACACGGACGGTAGTTGTCATAGACAGTCAGACTCGGGAGACTTGTGTACTGGATACGCAGTCGTAGATGACCAAGACACCATAGAAGCGGAACCGCTAGGCCCACCTCACTCAGCCCAGGTTGCTGAACTGGTCGCCCTAACCAGAGCATGTGAATTGGCTAAGGGTAAGTCAGCCAATATCTACACCGATTCTAGATACGCATTCAAGGTAGTCCATGATTTCGGAGCCCTATGGCGCCTCAGAAATTTCATGACGGCAGCTGGTACACCGGTAGCGCATGCAGCTCACATAAAAAGGCTTCTAACAGCGATACAGGAACCCGACAGAGTGGCTGTTATCAAATGTAAAGCACACACATATAGCCAAGACCCGGTATCACTTGGTAACAGCCGAGCAGACGAAGCTGCTAAGTTAGCAGCTGCTACCCCCATACAGACAGACACCACACAATTGATGGTATTTAATACCATTAACACACAGAAGTTGTGTGAAATGCAAAATTTGTGTTCCACACAGGAAAAGGCAGTCTGGAAGGCAAAGGGATGTGGCCAGGAGTCCTCAGGACTCTGGACGGATGGACATGGTAAACCAGTGGCCCCCAGAGCATATCTTCCATGTCTGGCTGAAGCAGCTCACGGGCTGACTCATCTAGGCAAGGAGGGAATGTGCAAATTGGTGAGAGCATATTGGTGCGCCCCAGGATTCTCCTCTCATGCGAGTAAAAGAGCAATGTCATGCCTTACCTGTTTGAGAAAGAATATTGGAAAGGCAATACCTACAGAACCATCCCATATCCCACCTGCCGGCGGCCCTTTCCAGGTAATACAAATTGATTTTATACAATTACCCCCTTGTCGGAATTTGAAATATGTACTTGTTTGTATAGATGTTTTCTCAAATTGGGTCGAAGCATTTCCTGCAGCTACAAATACCGCTATGTTTACTGCTAAGAAAATTGTGCAGGAATTTGTATGTAGATATGGTATCCCTAGAATAATCGAAAGTGATAGGGGTACCCATTTTACAGGTGATGTCTTTCAAGGAATGTGTAAGTTGATGGGAATTGATAGCAAGCTGCACACTCCGTACCGTCCACAGGCGAGTGCGAAGGTCGAAAGAGTGAACAGCACTATTAAAAATAAATTGAGTAAAGTGATGGCAGAGACAGGATTGGCATGGCCAGAAGCTTTACCCATTGTATTGTACAGTATCAGAACCACTCCCAGGTCCCCTCTTAATCTGTCTCCCTTTGAAATCTTGTTTGGTTGACAACCGCATGTCATGATTAACCCTCAGGATGATTTGAAATGTAACAATGAAGTAACTGTAAAGTACTTGATTAACATGAGTAAACAGTTAAGGAATCAAAATGATAGTCTGAAGTTGGTGATTCCTGATCTACCTGATAGTAATTGTCATGACATTGAACCTGGGGATTATGTAATGATACGGAATTTTCTACGCTCAGGTTGCCTTATTGACAGATGGGAAGGACCATACCAGGTCTTATTGACTAGCACTACAGCATTGAAGGTTGCTGAGAGAGAGACTTGGGTCCATTCATCCCACTGCAAGAAGGTTGCTGATCCAGAGAAGTCCCGTGATAAGGAACAGACGGTAGAGGTTGTATCACTGGAGTGTCTGTTCCAGGAGGACTGAGGCGGCACCTGAGCCTTGAGGACCGAGAGCTGTTGTCGACTCCCCACTCCCTTTTATTGTTTTTCTCCACTTCCCATCCCCTCTCCCTCAAATGTATTTTTCCTCCTTCTCATTCTTCTCCGTTTCCTCCTATAAGATGGACTTGCCCCAAGAGACTGTAATCCGGATTTTCCTGTTGACCATGATGTTGACCAGAGCAGTCTGTTCCGGCGAGAGTACCATGGAGGTCGATAGAGGTTCTGGAATGGGTTCTGATGATAAAGATGGAGGCGTAGTTTTCCAAGATCAACCTAACCAACAAGCAAAGGCGAGTATCAGAAAACGATCCGATAGCATTGACCATAGAAGAAATTGTGACGGATTGTTAGCTGAAGAAAACTGTATCTGTAGGCTCTGTAACAATGTCATTGAAGATGGGTGCATTAAGAAATGCCAATCCAGTTTTAATATCCATATGGACCGGCATCCATTAAATGACTATCACTCCTTAGTGGGTAATGTGTTAAACAAAACAGATTGTTGGGTATGCTCTCAAGTACCTCAAGGTCACAGCAAATCAGGGCTAGTGCCATTTCCTTTAACGATAGGGGAGGTACTTGAGTTAAATGGTGGGAGACCGGTGGACAGGAGGTTTAATATCTCCAGCCCTCCTAGTTTGAAGCTCCACCAATACCATGTGGATAGGTCCCTATTATGTTTCAACATCTCCAATCCCAGAAAGCCGGGAAATTGGGAAGTGTCATGGAGTAACCACACCATGACCTTTTCGCATAGAGCAGATAGAATGCCTACAGATACAGAGCTTGTACGCCACATAGCCAGTAGAGGAAAATCTTTCCGGTATAGGTACACCTTAGGAAATAGGATTACGAGAGTTGGAGAAGTATCACCAGGATACTGTGCACATATCGTACAACCTGATACGTGTATTAAGCAGATGGAAGAATTAGGGTTAGGAGATTTCACCTGGAAGGTGTGTAATATGGTTATGTCCTTCTCCGTCCCATATGTTCTCCCCGATGATGCATATTTCATATGCGGGAGAAAGGCGTACAAGTGGCTTGCCCCAAACTCTGAAGGATTGTGTTATATTGGAAAAGTATTGCCTGAAGTAATGACTGTAACACATGACAAAATGAAAGACATACACCGTGGTGCCCAAGCTCCTTATACTCACACCCATTACGAGCACGTTGTTAAAAGGCACCTGATAGAGAAGACAGAGCATCCGGCCTCTGATCTGATAAGTGAATCCACCGGGATTCAATTCTTAATCGCGTTAGATTTCACCCGCACCGCTAGAGGAGTGCTAAATTATAAATACATATCGGCGCTCGCAAATTTGTTAGACAATATCACTGAAAATAAGAATTTACTTACCGATAATTCTATTTCTCGGAGTCCGTAGTGGATGCTGGGGTTCCTGAAACGACCATGGGGAATAGCGGCTCCGCAGGAGACAGGGCACAAAAAGTAAAGCTTTAGTATCAGGTGGTGTGCACTGGCTCCTCCCCCTATGACCCTCCTCCAAGCCAGTTAGATACTGTGCCCGGACGAGCGTACATAATAAGGAAGGATTTTGAATCCCGGGTAAGACTCATACCAGCCACACCAATCACACTGTACAACCTGTGATCTGAACCCAGTTAACAGTATGATAACAGCGGAGCCTCTGAAAAGATGGCTCACAACAATAATAACCCGATTTTTGTAACTATGTACAAGTATTGCAGATAATCCGCACTTTGGATGGGCGCCCAGCATCCACTACGGACTCCGAGAAATAGAATTATCGGTAAGTAAATTCTTATTTTCTCTATCGTCCTAGTGGATGCTGGGGTTCCTGAAAGGACCATGGGGATAATACCAAAGCTCCCAAACGGGCGGGAGAGTGCGGATGACTCTGCAGCACCGAATGAGAGAACTCCAGGTCCTCCTTAGCCAGGGTATCAAATTTGTAGGATTTTACAAACGTGTTTGCCCCTGACTAAATAACCGCTCGGCAAAGTTGTAAAAGCCGAGACCCCTCGGGCAGCCGCCCAAGATGAGCCCACCTTCCTTGTGGAATGGGCATTTACATATTTTGGCTGTGGCAGGCCTGCCACAGAATGTGCAAGCTGAATTGTATTACACATCCAACTAGCAATAGTCTGCTTAGAAGCAAAAGCACCCAGTTTGTTGGGTGCATACAGGATAACAGCAAGTCAGTTTTCCTGACTCCAGCCGTCCTGGAACATATTTTCAGGGCCCTGACAACATCTAGCAACTTGGAGTCCTCCAAGTCCCTAGTAGGTGCAAGGCACCACAATAAGCTGGTTCAGGTGAAACACTGACACCACCTTAGGGAGAGAACTGGGGACGAGTCCGCAGCTCTGCCCTGTCCGAATGGACAAACAGATATGGGCTTTTTTGAGAAAAAACCACCAATTTGACACTCGCCTGGTCCAGGCCAGGGCCAAGATCATGGTCACTTTTCATGTGAGATGCTTCAAATCCACAGATTTGACTGGTTTTAAACCAATGTGATTTGAGGAATCCCAGAACTACGTTGAGATCCCACAGTGCCACTGGAGGCACAAAAGGGGGTTGTATATGCAATACTCCCTTGACAAAATTCTGGACTTCAGGAACTGAAGCCAATTCTTTCTGGAAGAAAATCGACAGGGCCGAAATTTGAACCTTAATGGACCCCAATTTGAGGCCCATAGACACTCCTGTTTTCAGGAAATGCAGGAAACGACCGAGTTGAAATTTCTTTGTGGGGCCTTCCTGGCCTCACACCACGCAACATATTTTCGCCACATGTGGTGATAATGTTGTGCGGTCACCTCCTTTCTGGCTTTGACCAGGGTAGGAATGACCTCTTCCGGAATGCCTTTTTCCCTTAGGATCCGGCGTTCCACCGCCATGCCGACAAACGCAGCCGCGGTAAGTCTTGGAACAGACATGGTACTTGCTGAAGCAAGTCCCTTCTTAGCGGCAGAGGCCATAAAACCTCTGTAAGCATCTCTTGAAGTTCCGGGTACCAAGTCCTTCTTGGCCAATCCGGAGCCATGAGTATAGTTCTTACTCCTCTACGTCTTATAATTCTCAGCACCTTAGGTATGAGAAGCAGAGGAGGGAACACATACACCGACTGGTACACCCACGGTGTTACCAGAACGTCCACAGCTATTGCCTGAGGGTCTCTTGACCTGGCGCAATACCTGTCCCGTTTTTTGTTCAGACGGGACGCCATCATGTCCACCTTTGGTATTTCCCAACGGTTTACAATCATGTGGAAAAAACTTCCCGATGAAGTTTCCACTCTCCCGGGTGGAGGTCGTGCCTGCTGAGGAAGTCTGCTTCCCAGTTTCCATTCCCGGGATGAAACACTGCTGACAGTGCTATCACATGATTTTCCGCCCAGCGAAAAGTCCTTGCAGTTTTTGCCATTGCCCTCCTGCTTCTTGTGTCGCCCTGTCAGTTTACGTGGGCGACTGCCGTGATGTTTTTCCCACTGGATCAATACCGGCTGACCTTGAAGCAGAGGTCTTGCTAAGCTTAGAGTATTATAATTTTACCCTTAGCTCCAGTATATTTATGTGGAGAAAAGTCTCCAGACTTGATCACACTCCCTGGAAATTTTTTCCTTGTGTGACTGCTCCCCAGCCTCTCGGGCTGGGCTCCGTGGTCACCAGCATCCAATCCTGAATGCCAAATCTGCGGCCCTCTAGAAGATGGGCACTCTATAACCACCACAGGAGAGACACCCTTGTCCTTGGATATAGGGTTATCCGCTGATGCATCTGAAGATGCGATCCGGACCATTTTTCCAGCAGATCCCACTGAAAAGTTCTTGCGTGAAATCTGCCGAATGGAATTGCTTCGTAGGAAGCCACCATTTTTACCAGGACCCTTGTGCAATGATGCACTGTTTTTAGGAGGTTCCTGACTAGCTCGGATAACTCCCTGGCTTTCTCTTCCGGGAGAAACACCTTTTTCTGGACTGTGTCCAGAATCATCCCTAGGCACAGCAGACGTGTCGTCGGGATCAGCTGCGATTTTGGAATATTTAGAATCCACCCGTGCTGTTGTAGCAGTATCCGAGATAGTGCTACTCCGACCTCCAACTGTTCCCTGGACTATGCCCTTATCAGGAGATCGTCCAAGTAAGGGATAATTAAGACGCCTTTTCTTCGAAGAAGAATCATCATTTCGGCCATTACCTTGGTAAAGACCCGGGGTGCCGTGGACAATCCAAACGGCAGCGTCTAAAACTGATAGTGACAGTTCTGCACCACGAACCTGAGGTACCCTTAGTGAGAAGGGCAAATTTGGGACATAGAGATAAGCATCCCTGATGTCCCCGGACACTATATAGTCCCCTTCTTCCTGGTTCGTTATCACTGCTCTGAGTGACTCCATCTTGATTTGAACCTTTGTAAGTGTTCAAAAATTTTTTTAGAATAAGTCTCACCTAGCCTTCTGGCTTCAGTACCACAATATAGTGTGGAATAATACCCCTTTTCCTTGTAGTAGGAGGGGTAATTTAATTATCACCTGCTGGGAATACAGCTTGTGAATTTTTTCCCATACTGCCTCCTTGTCGGAGGGAGACCTTGGTAAAGCAGACTTCAGGAGCCTGCGAAGAGGAAACGTCTCTACATTCCAATCTGTACCCCTGGGATACTACTTGTAGGATCCAGGGGTCCTGTACGGTCTCAGCGCCATGCTGAGAACTTGTCAGAAGCGGTGGAGCGCTTCTGTTCCTGGGAATGGGCTGCCTGCTGCAGTCTTCTTCCCTTTCCTCTATCCCTGGGCAGATATGATCTTATAGGGACGAAAAGACTGAGGTTGAAAAGACGGTGTCTTTTTCTGCAGAGATGTGACTTAGGGTAAAAACGGTGGATTTTCCAGCAGTTGCCGTGGCCACCAGGTCCGATGGACCGACCCCAAAAAACTCCTCTTCCTTTATACGGCAATACACCTTTTTGCCGTTTGGAATCTGCATCACCTGACCACTGTCGTGTCCATAACATCTTCTGGCAGATATGGACATCGCATTTACTCTTGATGCCAGAGTGCAAATATCCCTCTGTGCATCTCGCATATATAGAAATGCATCCTTTAAATGCTCTATAGTCAATAAAATACTGTCCCTGTCAAGGGTATCAATATTTTTAGTCAGGGAATCCGACCAAGCCACCCCAGCTCTGCACATCCAGGCTGAGGCGATCGCTGGTCGCAGTATAACACCAGTATGTGTGTATATACTTTTTATGATATTTTCCAGCCTCCTGTCAGCTGGTCCTTGAGGACGGCCCTATCTATAGACGGTACCGCCACTTGTTTTGATAAGCGTGTGAGCGCCTTATCCACCCTAAGGGGTGTTTCCCAACGCGCCCTAACTTCTGGCGGGAAAGGGTATACCGCCCATAATTTTCTATCGGGGGGAACCCACGCATCATCACACACTTTATTTAATTTATCTGATTCAGGAAAAACTACTGTAGTTTTTTCACATCCCACATAATACCCTCTTTTGTGGTACTTGTAGTATCAGAAATATGTAACACCTCCTTCATTGCCTTTAACGTGTGGCCCTAATAAGGAATACGTTTGTTTATTCACCGTCGACACTGGATACAGTGTCCCTGTCTGTGTCTGTGTCGACCGACTAAAGTAAACGGGCGTTTTAAAACCCCTGACGGTGTTTTTGAGACGTCTGGACCGGTACTAATTGTTTGTCGGCCGTCTCATGTCGTCAACCGACCTTGCAGCGTGTTGACATTATCACGTAATTCCCTAAATAAGCCATCCATTCCGGTGTCGACTCCCTAGAGAGTGACATCACCATTACAGGCAATTGCTCCGCCTCCTCACCAACATCGTCCTCATACATGTCGACACACACGTACCGACACACAGCACACACACAGGGAATGCTCTGATAGAGGACAGGACCCACTAGCCCTTTGGAGAGACAGAGGGAGAGTTTGCCAGCACACACCAAAAACGCTATAATTATATAGGGACAACCTTATATAAGTGTTTTCCCTTATAGCATCTGTTTTATATATTTCTAACGCCAAATTAGTGCCCCCCCTCTCTGTTTTAACCCTGTTTCTGTAGTGCAGTGCAGGGGAGAGCCTTCCCTCCAGCCTTTCTGTGAGGGAAAATGGC
This sequence comes from Pseudophryne corroboree, assembly GCF_028390025.1. NCBI lineage: Eukaryota > Metazoa > Chordata > Amphibia > Anura > Myobatrachidae > Pseudophryne > Pseudophryne corroboree. The sequence goes on along the minus strand of NC_086449.1, from coordinate 797,562,667 downwards.
GCTGTGTGCTGAGGAGATAGGCCCCGCCCCTTTTTCGGCGGCCTCGTCTCCCGCTTTTAACGGATTCTGGCAGGGGTTAAATATCTCCATATAGCCTCCGGAGGCTATATGTGAGGTATTTTTAGCCAAAATAGGTTTTCATTTGCCTCCCAGGGCGCCCCCCTCCCAGCGCCCTGCACCCTCAGTGACTGCCGTGTGAAGTGTGCTGAGAGGAAAATGGCGCACAGCTGCAGTGCTGTGCGCTACCTTTAGAAGACTGAGGAGTCTTCTGCCGCCGATTCTGGACCTCTTCTTACTTCAGCATCTGCAAGGGGGCCGGCGGCAAGGCTCCGGTGACCATCCAGGCTGTACCTGTGATCGTCCCTCTGGAGCTGATGTCCAGTAGCCAAGAAGCCAATCCATCCTGCACGCAGGTGAGTTCACTTCTTCTCCCCTAAGTCCCTCGTTGCAGTGATCCTGTTGCCAGCAGGACTCACTGTAAAATAAAAAACCTAAGCTAAACTTTTCTAAGCAGCTCTTTAGGAGAGCCACCTAGATTGCACCCTTCTCGGCCGGGCACAAAAATCTAACTGGCTTGGAGGAGGGTCATAGGGGGAGGAGCCAGTGCACACCACCTGATACTAAAGCTTTACTTTTTGTGCCCTGTCTCCTGCGGAGCCGCTATTCCCCATGGTCCTTTCAGGAACCCCAGCATCCACTAGGACGATAGAGAAATGTATGATGACACGTTTAGATATACGGGAAGGGAACTTCAAGCTTATAAAACAGAACTGGTGCAGCATAGAATGGTTCTTAATTACCTCACAGCAGTGACAGGTGGATATTGTGTTACATTGGCAACACAGTACGGCGTGAAATGTTGCACGTATATCACGAATAGCACAGAGGATCCGGTCGAGGTCATAGACCAAAAGATGGACGATATTCTCCAATTGAAGTGGGAATTTCGCCGAAAACACAATCTCACTCTTGCTGCTGTAGGTAATGAGCTGACTGGTTGGGTGTCATGGTTGAACCCGCGAAATTGGTTCTCCGGTTTGGGAGACTGGGCTCAAGGAGTCATAATGGATGTTGGGAAGTTTCTCCTATGTATCTTAGGTGTTGTCATATCAATTGGCTTGATATTTAGATGCGGTCAGGCTTTAATGAGGTGCAATCGTCGTACTAAGGTAATGAGTTTGAGGAGTGAGGAAACTGTAATTAACCTGGATTTGATTTATGATCCAATGATAGAAACAATGATGTGATGAAAATGCGATTTCTACGGTCCGTTTCTTTCACCTGTTTTTCTGGTTTTTCTCCAAGATAAAAAGACCCACTTGGACGAGGAAGTTGACGAGACGCTATACAGACAACGGATAGACCAAAGAAGAAGTTTTGACCACTTGAGATATGGACACTTGATGAACTTTGCCATGGATCCCCAGTTTCCCTAGAATTCTTAAACTTACGCTAGCCCAACATTTTTTGTAAATCTAATGGCATTGACAAAGCTTTTTGCTCACACCTAATGGGCAACACAGCGCAAAGAAGACGACTTTCAACTGATACCGAACAAAACTTCAACCGACAGATGTACATTAACCTGACATAGAATACCACCGCATTTACCGTAATTATGTCTTTTCTTCATTTCTACAACCCTCAGGTAATGACACACATAGTATAGGGAATACAGGCACAGATATCAGCAATCACATATTCCCCCATTCATGTATCATCAACTAAAATGTGCTCCCCATTTTGTTCAAAATCCGAAAAGAGCTCGGTAAAGTTTGACAGCCCATCCACAGACCCGTACCACGGGATAAGAAGGAATTCAAATGTATACTTCGCAATACCTCGAAGCTTGATTTACAACACGTACGGCACGATGATACATGACCCCCCAAACACGGATTCATACACACATGCTTCTGCTATCTCACTAGGTCATACCCTCTTCACACCTACTCCTCTCTCCTCCCTTACCCAACCATGGAAATGAATTAACCCCTAACATATATTTTTCTCCTTTTGAAATGTTTTCAGGAAGTGGCAGTTATTATTGACTGCCAAAGGGTGGACTGTCAAAGTCAGAAAAATATCTCTATGCACACTACCATATTTGCACCTCACACAGGTCCGTGCTGCGCATGCGTACGCTCTCCCGTACGTGCGCATACTCACAGACGCGGGCACCCGCAGGCGCATGGTATGCGTATTTACGGTAGAGTTTATGTGGTTGTAGCGTGCGACTCAATCGTAACATATTTTCAGTAATAATGTATTTTGTAGATCATGGTCCCTTTGATAGATTCTGAAAGTTTGGTTAATATAGAATGTTTATGAACAGAGGAATCCCTCTTTGTTTGATACGAAGGGTCAGACAGGAGTAATACAGTGGTGTTTAGTATCCATCGGAAGAATATTTAATTAGAAATATTCCAGTGTTGGTTTGAAGCAGATCAATCGCTCGTGCGAATAGTTATGGACATAAGAAGTTTATGAACATTTACTTTATTTGCACTTTATTACCCATGCGGCGGGAAACCCAGTTTCCCTCCCACCTGAGCAGTTGGAAATAGTCACAGCCCACCTGTATGAATCAACCTATGACCTTTTGTTATAATGCGAAGCCGAATTCCTATGTCCAATGAACAATGAGATTGTAGGGACCATTGAATTGTATTGTGTGTGGGGCATAAATAGGCAGGCCGACCGTATCCAGTTCTCTCTCTCTTCAACGGTTCTCATTGCTGATAATCGGGAGCTGGATATCGAGGCGCATGCGATCGTTCCCCTTGTGCGTAAGTTTTCTCCGTAATCATATTGTCTTACTGTGAGCCATCTCTCTCTCTCTCTCTCTCTACTCTTTCTCTCGTATTTTCCTTTAATTGTATTGTATTGTATTTCCTGTGTGGTTTATCTGGTTAGTTGGTTTATGTTATATTGTAGTGTATCATTTGTACTGTGATTCCTTTTGCAAGTATAATAGTTATAATACATATAATAGGTTTCGGACCCTAAGCCCAGGTATCTGTGTATTCTTTATAAGGGTTAAGTATTCTCTGAGCGTCGGTGACGCTCAAGCAGCTTTGTAGTTAATCAGGTTACACCAGGTTGCACTTACACTCTGTCTCTACACTAAGGTATACTGTGTATCTCACTGTTAAAGGTATAGATATAAAGGTTTAAACGCTGTAAGCGTCTGCATCGCTGGTGATCTCCTCGTGGTCCCGAGCGTCCGCTACGCTATAGCGAATCATTACGTTAGTCGGCAGCCAATAGCGTGCCTGCCTGTGATCACTGGGCCGTAAGCGAACGTGACGCTTGAGCGTCTCGACTACGGTTGAGCGATCGCTACACAACTTGCGTACCCTTACGGTACTTCTTACGTAGATAGCGTATAGTGTTCTTAGACCTCTTAAAGTGTTTTATATACGATAAATATTTAGCTTTATCACCCGTTTGTCCATAAAGGTGGCGCTTCCGTCCCCTGACACAGCTGCTCTCAAAGATCCGGCGGATCGCAAGCTGGAGACGTCTTTGAAGGCCATTTTTGTTAATACTGGTGCATTGCTCAGCTGTGGCATCGGTATGGGTGAGTAGTGCTATTACTAAATGGGCTGACAATTTAGTTTCTGATATGGATACCCTTGATAAGGATAATAATAAGAATTTACTTACCGATAATTCTATTTCTCGGAGTCCGTAGTGGATGCTGGGGTTCCTGAAAGGACCATGGGGAATAGCGGCTCCGCAGGAGACAGGGCACAAAAAGTAAAGCTTTAGGATCAGGTGGTGTGCACTGGCTCCTCCCCCTATGACCCTCCTCCAAGCCTCAGTTAGGTACTGTGCCCGGACGAGCGTACACAATAAGGAAGGATTTATGAATCCCGGGTAAGACTCATACCAGCCACACCAATCACACTGTACAACCTGTGATCTGAACCCAGTTAACAGTATGATAACAGCGGAGCCTCTGAAAAGATGGCTCACAACAATAATAACCCGATTTTTGTAACTATGTACAAGTAATGCAGATAATCCGCACTTGGGATGGGCGCCCAGCATCCACTACGGACTCCGAGAAATAGAATTATCGGTAAGTAAATTCTTATTTTCTCTATCGTCCTAGTGGATGCTGGGGTTCCTGAAAGGACCATGGGGATTATACCAAAGCTCCCAAACGGGCGGGAGAGTGCGGATGACTCTGCAGCACCGAATGAGAGAACTCCAGGTCCTCCTTAGCCAGGGTATCAAATTTGTAGGATTTTACAAACGTGTTTGCCCCTGACTAAATAGCCGCTCGGCAAAGTTGTAAAGCCGAGACCCCTCGGGCAGCCGCCCAAGATGAGCCCACCTTCCCTGTGGAATGGGCATTTACATATTTTGGCTGTGGCAGGCCTGCCACAGAATGTGCAAGCTGAATTGTATTACACATCCAACTAGCAAAAGTCTGCTTAAAAGCAAGAGCACCCAGTTTGTTGGGTGCATACAGGATAACAGCAAGTCAGTTTTCCTGACTCCAGCCGTCCTGGAACCTATATTTTCCAGGGCCCTGACCACATCTAGCAACTTGGAGTCCTCCAAGTCCCTAGTAGGCGCAAGACACCACAATAAGCTGGCTCAGGTGAAACACTGACACCACCTTAGGGAGAGAACTGGGGACGAGTCCGCAGCTCTGCCCTGTCCGAATGGACAAACAGATATGGGCTTTTTTGAGAAAAAAAACACCAATTTGACACTCGCCTGGTCCAGGCCAGGTCCAAGAGCATGTTCACTTTTCATGTGAGATGCTTCAAATCCACAGATTTGACTGGTTTTAAACCAATGTGTTTTGAGGAATCCCAGAACTACGTTGAGATCCCACAGTGCCACTGGAGGCACAAAAAGGGGGTTGTATATGCAATACTCCCTTGACAAACTTCTGGACTTCAGGAACTGAAGCCAATTCTTTCTGGAAGAAAAATCGACAGGGCCGAAATTTGAACCTTAATGGACCCCAATTTGAGGCCCATAGACACTCCTGTTTGCAAGAAATGCAGGATTCGACCGAGTTGAAATTTCTTCGTGGGGCCTTCCTGGCCTCACACCACGCAACATATTTTCGCCACATGTGGTGATAATGTTGTGCGGTCACCTCCTTTCTGGCTTTGACCAGGGTAGGAATGACCTCTTCCTGAATGCCTTTTCCCTTAGGATCCGGCGTTCCACCGCCATGCCGTCAAACGCAGCTGCGGTAAGTCTTGACAATGCTAAATTCTTTTGTCGTATAAACAACCCTTAATGAAGTCTAAGAACACAGTACGCTGTTTACTTAAGAAGTACCGTAAGGGTACGCTAGTTGCGTAACGATCGCTCAGCCGTAGGCGAGACGCTCAAGCGTCACGTTCGCTCACGGCCCAGAGATCACAGGACAGCACGTTATTGGCTATGATTAGTGTAATGATTCGCTACGGCGTAGCGGACGCTCGAGACCACGAGGAGATCACCAGCGGCGCAGACGCTCACAACGCTATACCTTTATGACTAAACCTTTTATCAATGAAATACACAGAATACCTTAATGTGAATACAGGGTGTAAGTGCAACCTTGTGTAACCTGACTAACTACAAAGCTGCTTGAGCGTCACCGACGCTCAAGTGAACACAACACTATGAGAAAATACACAGATACCTGTTTAGGGTCCAAAGCCTATTATCTGTATTATAACTATTATACTTGCAAAAAGAATCACAGTACAAATGATACACTACAATATAACAGAGACTTCCTAACCAAATAACTATACAAGAAATACACTACAATACTATGCTGATCTAATACTATACAATACTAGTCAATGGGAGATACGAGAGAAAGAGAAGAGAGAGAGAGAGACGGAGAGAGAGAGATTGGCTCACAGTAAGACAATATGATTACGGAGAGAAACTTACGCACAAGGGTAAACGATCGCATGCGCCTGGACATCCAGCACCCGATTTTCAGCAATGAGAACCGTTGAAGAGTGAGAGCTGGATGTGGTCGGCCTGCCTATTTATGCCCCACACACAATGCAATCTTACAGTCCCTACAATCCCATTGTCCATTGGACGTCGGAATTCGGCCCTGCATCATAACAAAAGGTCATAGGTTGATTCATACAGGTGGGCTGTGACGATTTCAAACAGCTCAGGTGGGTGGGGAACTAGGTTTCCCGCCGCATACCTGAGTATGAGTAAATAGTAGAAATGGACATAAACTTCTTATGTCCATAACTATTCGCACGAGCGATTAATACGCTCCAAACCAACACCGGAATATTGCTATTTAAATACTCTTCCGATGGGTACCAAACACTACTGCATGACTCCTGTTAGACCCTTCCTACGATACAAAGAGGGATTCCTCAGCTCAGGGACATTCTATATTAACCAAACTTTCAGAATCTATCAAAGGGACCATGATCTACAAACTACATTAATTGTGAAAATATGTAACGAATGAGTCGCACGCTACGACTACATAAACTCTACCGTAAATACGCATACCGTGCGCCCGCGGGTGCACGCTATTGCGGGTATGCGCCTTCACGGGAGAGCGTACGCATGCGCAGCGCGGACCAGTGTGCGGTGCAAATATGGCAGTGTGTATGGGGATATTTTTCTGACTTTGACAGTCCACCCTTTGGCAGTCAATAATAACTGCCACCTCCTGAAAACATTTCAAAAGGAGAAAAATATATGTCAGGGGTTAATTCATTTCCATGGTTGGGTGAGGGAGGAGAGAGGAGTAGGTGTGAAGAGGGTATGACCTAGTGTGATAGCAGAAGCATGTGTGTATGAGTCCATGTTTGGGGGGGTCATGTATCATCGTGCCGTACGTGTTGTAAATCAAGCTTCGAGGTATTGCGAAGTATACATTTGAATTCCTTCTTATCCTGTGGTACAGGTCTGTGGATGGGCTGTCAAACTTTACCGAGCTCTTTTCGGATTTTGAACAAAATGGGGAGCACATTTTAGTTGATGATACATGAATGGGGGGATATGTGATTGCTGATATCTGTGCCTGCATTCCCTTTACTATGTGTGTTATTACCTGAGGGTTGTAGAGATGAAGATAAAGAACACTTATGGGGAATGCAATGATATTCTATGTCAGGTAAATGTACATCTGTCGTTGAAGTTTTGTTCGGTATCTGTTGAGAGTCGTCTTCTTTGCGCTGTATTGCTCCTTGGGCATGAGCAAATAGCTTTGTCAGTGCCATCAGATTTACAATAAAAATGTTGGGCTAGCGTGCGTTTAAAAATACTAGGGAAACTGGGGATCCATGGCAAAATTCATCAAATGTCCATTTCTCAAGTGGTCAAAACTTCATCTTTGGTGCTTGTCTGTTGTCTGTATAGCGTCTCGTCAACTTCCTCGTCCAAGGGGGTCTTTGTATCTTGGAGAAAAGCAGAAAAACAGGTGAAAGAAACGGACCGTATAATCGCATTTTTCATCACATCCTGGTTTCTATCATTGGATCATAAATCAAATCCAGGTTAATTACAGTTTCCTCACTCCTCAAGCTCATCACTTTTGTACTTTGTTTGCACCTCATTAAAGCCTGCCCGCATCTAAATATCAATCCAATAGATATAACAACACCTAAGATACATAGGAGGAACTTTCCAACATCCATTATGACTCCTTGAGCCCAGTCTCCTAAACCGGAGAACCAATTTCGCGGGTTCAACCATGACACCCAACCAGTCAGCTCATTACCTACAGCAGCAAGGGTGAGATTGTGTTTTCGACGAAATTCCCACTTCAATTGGAGAATATCGTCCATCTTTTGGTCTATGACCTCTACCGGATCCTCGGTGCTATTCGTGATATACGTGCAACACTTTATGCCGTACTGTGTTGCCAATGTAACACAATATCCGCCTGTTACTGCTGTAAGATAATTAAGAACCATCCTATGCTGAACTAGTTCTGTTTTATAAGCTTGAAGTTCTCTTCCAGTGTATCTAAACGTGTCATCATACATTTCAGTGATATTATCTAACAAATTGGCGAGTGCGGAAATGTATCTATAATTCATCACTCCTCGAGCGGTGCGAGTGAAATCTAACGCTACCAGAACCTGAATCCCGGTGGATTCATGGATAAGATCAGAGGCCGGATGCTCTAACCTTTCTGACAGTTGTCTTTTAACTCGGTGCTCGTAATGAGTGTGAGTATAAGGAGCTTGGGCACCACGGTGTATGTCCTTCATTTTGTTATGTGTAACAGTCATCACTTCAGGCAATACTTTTCCAATATAACACAATCCTTCAGAGTTTGGGGCAAGCCACTTGTACGCCTTTCTCCCGCATATGAAATATGCATCATCGGGGAGAACATATGGGACGGAGAAGGACATTACCATGTTACAAAAGTTCCAGGTGAAATCTCCTGACCCTAATTCTTCCATCTGTTTAAGGCACGTATCAGTTTGTACGATATGTGCACAGTATCCTGGTGATACCTCTCCAACTCTAGTAATCCTATTTCCTAAGGTATATCGATACCGGAAAGATTTTCCTCTACTGGCTATGTGGCGTACAAGCTCTGTATCTGTAGGCATTCTATCTGCTCTGTGTGAAAAGGTCATGGTAAGGTTGCTCCATGACACTTCCCAATTTCCCGGCTTACGGGGATTGGAGATATTAAAACATAAGAGGGACCTATCCACATGGTATTGGTGGAGCTTCAAACTAGGAGGGCTGGAGATATTAAACCTCCGGTCCACCGGTCTCCCACCACTTAGCTCAAGTACCTCCCCTAACGTTAAAGGAAATGGTACTAGCCCTGATTTGCTATGACCCTGAGGTACTTGAGAGCATACCCAACAATCTGTTTGGTTTAACACGTTACCCACTAAGGAGTGATAGTCACTCAATGGATGCCGGTCCATATGGATATTAAAACTGGATTGGCATTTCTTTATGCATCCATCTTCAACCAAATTGTCACAAAGCCTACAGATACAGTTTTCTTCAGCTAACAATCCATCACAATTTCTTCTATCGGATCGTTTTCTGATACTCGCCTTTGCTTGTTGGTTTGGTTGATCTTGGAAAACTACGCCTCCATCATCATAATCGGAACCCATTCCAGAACCTCTCTCGACCTCCATGGTACTCTCGCCGGAACAGACTGCTCTGGTCAACATCATAGTTAACATCAAAATCCGGATCACAGTCTCTTGGGGCAAGTCCATCTTTGAGGAGGAAATGGAGAAGAATGAGAAGGGGGAAAAAGAAATTTTAAGGGAGAGGGGATGGGAAGTGGAGGAAAACAATAAAAGGGAGTGGGGAGTCGACAGCTGCTTTCGGTCTTCAAGGCTCAGGTGCCGCCTCAGTCCTCCTGGAACAGACACTCCAGTGATACAACCTCTACCGTCTGTTCCTTATCACGGGACTTCTCTGGGTCAGCAACCTTTTTGCAGTGGGATGAATGGACCCAAGTCTCTCTCTCAGCAACCTTCAATGCTGTGGTGCTAGTCAATAAGACCTGGTATGGTCCTTCCCATCTATCAATAAGACAACCTGAGCGTAGAAAATTTCGTATCATTACATAATCCCCAGGTTCAATGTCATGACAATTACTATCTGGTAAATCAGGAATCACCAATTTCAGATTATCATTTTGATTCCTCAACTGTTTACTCATGTTAATCAAGTATTTTACAGTTACTTCATTGTTACATTTCAAATCATCCTGAGGGTTAATCATGACATGCGGTTGTCGACCAAACAAGATTTCAAAAGGAGACAGATTAAGAGGGGACCTGGGAGTGGTTCTGATGCTATACAAAACAATGGGTAAAGCTTCTGGCCACGTCAATCCTGTCTCTGCCATTACTTTACTCAATTTATTTTTAATAGTGCTGTTCACTCTTTCGACCTTCGCACTCGCCTGTGGACGGTACGGAGTGTGCAGCTTGCTATCAATACCCATTAATTTACACATTCCTTGAAAGACATCACCTGTAAAATGGGTACCCCTATCACTTTCAATGATTCTAGGGATACCATATCTACATACAAATTCCTGCACAATTTTCTTAGCTGTAAACATAGCGGTATTTGTAGCTGCTGGAAATGCTTCGACCCAATTCGAGAAAACATCTATACAAACAAGTACATATTTCAAATTTCGACATGGGGGTAATTGAATGAAGTCAATTTGTATTACCTGGAAAGGGCCGCCGGCAGGTGGGATATGGGATGGTTCTGTAGGTATTGCCTTTCCAATATTCTTTCTCAAACAGGTAAGGCATGACATTGCTCTTTTACCCGCATGAGAGGAGAATCCTGGGGCGCACCAGTATGCTCTTACCAATTTGCACATCCCCTCCTTGCCTAGATGAGTCAGCCCGTGAGCTGCTTCAGCCAGACATGGAAGGTATGTCCTGGGGGCCACTGGTTTACCATGTCCATCTGTCCAGAGCCCTGAGGACTCCTGGCCATATCCCTTTGCCTTCCAGACTGCCTTTTCCTGTGTGGAACACAAATTCTGCATCTCACACAACTTCTGTGTGTTGATGGTATTAAATACCATCAGTTGTGTGGTGTCTGTCTGTATGGGGGTAGCAGCTGCTAACTTAGCAGCTTCGTCTGCTCGGCTGTTACCAAGTGATACCGGGTCTTGGCTATATGTATGTGCTTTACATTTGATAACAGCCACTCTGTCGGGTTCCTGTATCGCTGTTAGAAGCCTTTTTATGTGGGTTGCATGCGCTACCGGTGTACCAGCGGCCGTCATGAAGTTTCTGAGACGCCATAGGGCTCCGAAATCATGGACTACCCCGAATGCGTATCTAGAATCGGTGTAGATATTGGCTGACTTACCCTTAGCCAATTCACATGCTCTGGTTAGGGCGACCAGTTCAGCAACCTGGGCTGAGTGAGGTGGGCCTAGCGGTTCCGCTTCTATGGTGTCTTGGTCATCTACGACTGCGTATCCAGTACACAAGTCTCCCGAGTCTGACTGTCTGTGACAACTACCGTCCGTGTAGAACGTGAGTTCTGCATCTTCCAGTGGGTTGTCACTGATGTCAGGCCTTGCGGTAAAATTTTGGGTCAAATATTCCATACAATCATGTGCATCTTCCTTTGCATTAAATCCTCCTTCCCCATCACTCTCACCTTCCACCCTTTGTGTCTGACCAGGCACACCTGGGAGAAATGTTGCAGGATTTAATGCGCTGCATCTCCTTATGGTGATGTTTACTGGGGCCATTAATGCCAATTCCCATCTTGTGAACCTTGCTGATGAGACGTGTCTGGTTTGGGCAGAATTCAATAAGGCAGATACTGCATGTGGCGTATGGATTGTGAGGTTGTGGCCTAGCACGACGTCTTCGCTTTTTGTCACTAGCAATGCTATCGCAGCAACGCTTCGCAAGCATGTGGGGAGGGATCGCGCTACCGTGTCTAGCTGAGCGCTGTAGTATGCAACTGGCCTGCTGGCATCACCGTGTTTTTGGGTTAGTACACCTGCTGCGCAACCAGCACTTTCTGTTCCGTATAGTTCAAAGGGTTTCCCATAGTCTGGCATACCTAGTGCTGGCGCCTGCGTTAGGCACTGTTTGAGTCTCTCAAATGCTGTTTCGGATTCGTCTGTATGCGAGATCCTATCAGGTTTGTTTGAGGAGACCATTTCCTGCAAAGGTAACGCCAATATGGAAAACCCTGGGATCCAATTACGGCAATACCCACACATTCCTAAAAACGTCCTGATCTGTTGCTGGGTTTGTGGCAGTGTCATGTCTCTAATTGCTTGGATTCTATCAGCGGTCAGGTGTCTCAGTCCTTGTGTTAGACAGTGTCCCAAATATTTTACCTTAGTTTGGCATAATTGCAACTTGTCTTTGGACACCTTGTGTCCGGTGTCTGAAAGATGAAACAGGAGCTGTTTCGTATCCTTCAGAGATGCTTCCAGTGAATCTGAACACAGTAATAAATCGTCCACATACTGTATCAATACTGATCCACTGTCTGGTTGGAAAGACTGTAAACAATCATGCAAAGCCTGAGAAAATATACTTGGACTATCTATGAAACCTTGGGGAAACCGAGTCCATGTGTATTGGACTCCTCTGTATGTGAATGCAAACAAATATTGGCTGTCAGGGTGCAGAGGTACCGAAAAGAAAGCGGAGCAGAGGTCAATAACAGTGAAAAATTTGGCAGTGGGAGGAATTTGCATTAGGATGACAGCTGGATTAGGCACTACGGGGAACTGACTCTCAACTATTTTGTTAATCCCCCTTAGATCCTGCACTAGTCTGTAACCCCTCCCCCCACTCTTTTTAACAGGGAAGATGGGACTATTGGCTGTGCTGGACGTTCTTACCAGAATGCCCTGTTGCAGCAAGCGTTCTATTACTGGGAAAACTCCTAACTCCACCTCTGGCTTCAGAGGATACTGTGGGATTTTTGGAGCTATCCTACCATCTTTTACTTGTACAACTACTGGAGCTACATTTGCCATTAATCCAGTGTCCTGTCCATCTTTTGTCCAAAGTGACTCTGGTATCTGAGATGTCATCTCTTCTACTTGGGATGGATTCCTATTTGTCATAATGGAATGTGACATTAATTTTGATGGGGAGTCTAACATGTCTCGTACTTCCTGAGCGTGATTCTCAGGAATGTCCAAGAATACACCTTCAGGCGTACAATAAATGACGCAACCCATTTTACATAGTAAGTCTCTACCCAGGAGATTAGTTGGTGCAGATGCAGCCAGCAAAAAGGAATGCTTGGTATGCAAAGGCCCTATTGTAATCTCGGCTGGTTTGCTAACAGGGTAGTGCTGGACTACTCCTGTTACTCCCATGGCTGGAATTGTCCTACCAGTGGTTCTCATGCCCACTGTCGAATTTATCACTGACTTGGCCGCCCCTGTGTCTACAAGAAAGTTTAAAGTTTTACCAGCTACATTGATTGCAATCTCTGGTTCGCTTCCAAGACTGGCAATCAACTTAACTGGCTGCAGATTACAGGTATGGCCACACCCCTATTGGGTATGGTGACCTGCCTGTACCCCGCTGGCAGCGACTACTTGTGAGGGAGTTAGCTGGGAACTACCAGAGGCATGCCAGTCTCTGTTCGGGGGATATCTTTTTGTTTCCCCTGTATGTGGCTCAAAACTCCGCCTCTGTGGACCCTGCTCCCAATGTCGTGTGTCGTGTCGTTGTCTAGGGGGTTGAAAAGATTTTGGTACATTTCTTACTCTACATTCTCGTGCATAGTGTCCCGGTCTGTTACAGGAATAACAAGTTATTACAGTTGACTTACTTACAGGATTCGATGGTACATACGCAGGCTGCTTTGTGGTCAGCGCCTGTATACTTACTGACATCAACTTATCACTTTGCGACTCTCTGTGCCTGGTGATGTTTCTGTCGTGATCAATAGCAGCCTCTCTCAAAGTGGACACCGACAGACCTCGCCAACATGGTTGCGTGGTCTGTACCCTAGCTTTTAATGTTTCCTTTAAACCATCCATCAGTACAGATACTGCTACTTCTTGATGGTTTGGGTTGGTCCTAATGTCTTCTATACCAGTGTATTTTGCCATTTCTAATAGTGCCCGGTGAAAATATTCTGTTGCCGTTTCGGACTCCTTTTGCTTAATGGAAAATATTTTATTCCATTTAGCAAAAGCTGGGAAATACTCTTTTAGCTGCAAATTTATCCTTTTTACATTATCCTTATCGTACACATCTGTAAGCGGTACATCTTTATCTAGTCCACAATCAGTCAAGAATTGAACTGAGTCGACATTGGAAGGTAAGCAAGCTCTTAGCACTATCTGCCAATCCTTATTATTGGGCTCTAAAGTGTTTCCTAGATCCCTGATGTATTTTTGGCTTGCCACTAAATCTTTTCTGGGGTCTGGGAATTCAGACACTATAGTCCTCAATTCCATTCTGGTAAACGGGCAATACATGGCAATGTTCCTAACGGGTGTGGCTCCTGATGCATCTGTTTTCCCATTGGGAACTACTATCACCTTAACTGGATTAACTCTAACAACTTCGTTCTGTGTAGATTCTACAGCTTGTGGTGAAATTGTTTCAGTGTAATGCATGGTGCCATACTTACCCGTTGACACGACCTCACCTATCCCTCCGCTAGGGGCCTTCACTAATCTCGTGAGAGGTGCAGTTCCTACTGTGGTTTCTGATATGGTGGCCGCTAGAGAGAGCGCTGAAATTGTTGTCGAATCGTCTTCTTGATCACACTCCTGAGGAAAGTTCAAAACAGGGTACAACTTGCACGGGTTAATAATTGCCTGGGTTACTTGGTTAACATCATTGACATTTACAGGGTTACTAAGAGTTTGTGTTTTACAACCCAGTGCGTTTCTCTCCGCAATCAACTTCTCTCCTGCAATGTATGGTGGAGGAGGGGCTGTGGCTATCAGCTTCCTGACTGCCCCAGATCCCGCCGCCAGAGCCAAACCTCTCTGTATCTCACCTTCCTGCTGCCACAACTGTAAATAATCATGATGCTGAATTCGTCTCTTTGTTGATTTTATGAGACATATCCTCCTCCTTAAATTTTGTAACACTTCTGGACTGAAGCTACCTATTCTTGGGAATTTCTCCCTGTCTTGTACAGTCATTCTCTCCCATTCATCACAAAGATTCTGTGTGACTTCCGTATTTTTCACACATGATGTACCTTGCCGACCCAACTGGTCGGTTCTCTGAATCAACCCGAACCGAGGTTGATCGCCCCCTACCTGAACAATTGGCCCCCATAATCTGCAGGTGTTGCTTACTACTCCTGTGATCTTTATATCACGGTCTTCAGCGAACCCTTACAGCAAACCAAATTATTCACAATAGGCCGGCGGTGGCGGTTTACCGAGTACCCCACTCACTCGCCCACCTCGACCAATACGACCTGATCACACCGATATGGTGCTGGCGTACTCGATACAGGGCCCCTATGGAACCTTCTGTTTACTGGAACATATGAGGGTTACCCGCAGGACACTTACTCTTTCCAGTAAAGGTGGGGTTGTTAGATAGTTCCTGAGTGACCAGCGAACTTCCCTTCCAAAAATAAAAAATTACACAAATCACGTCAGAATGTACAAATAGCGTTTGTGACCACTTTACTCTAATGGTATTAGGTCAGATTACTAACTACTGCACACAATTACGTGCGGTACAATCGTTCAGTACATAAGCACTACTTGTTATTGTACTGAAAGATCAATGGAATCGAAAATTTCGGCTGCGAATTCCTTCAGCATGAGCTTGTATGGCCTATATGGGTTCTGCACCAACACCCCTGGCGTTGTGCCTCTTGTACCTTTATAGCGGACCTCTTTGTCTATTTTACCTGTTACCTTATGACCTCCTGGTCTGTTACCTTATGACCTCCTGGTCTGTTACCTTATGACCTCCTGGTCTGTTACCTTATGGTCCGCTATACTCTAATGCTCAAATATTATTTAACCAGGGATGCCTCCCTAGCCACCGTATATGTCACTTACACGTATGTTCCTTGACGAGTACCCGACTTTCCTTTTGGTTCAACCTCTAAGTTATATAAACTTATGTGATAAAAACACACTCACTCAACACATGTACACTTTGTTTCTATATCTATTTCTGCGCAGAAATTGTCTTCAGCCCAGCTGTGTTACCAATTAGGAGCAGGATCTGTTAAACTAAATTTCAGATTTTTCCAAAAATAGATTTGCGTTATTTACCGCGTCGCGTTATCTACCGCTGTGCGTTATTTATCGCTTTGCGCTAAAATCCAACTTTTCGTGACTTGAGCTACGTGGACGTAACCGGACGCTACGTTGCGTAATGTACGCTGCGTGCGTCTGCCTCTGGATTGCGTACGCTAGTCTTTGTTAGAGACACGTGTACGCAAAACAAAGATCCACCGTAACACAATTTCTACCTTTATCAATGTAGATGATCCCTGATCATCTACCGCACACCACACTGACTGCCTTATCTCCCAGACAAGCCGTGTGTTGGTCTATATTTTAACTATTACCTCTACTATGAAATAACAGCAAATCTCTTTTAGCACTTTCTATCAACTATAAAAATTGGCAAACAGGAATAGTGATATACGAAATTTGAAAAAGAAATGCAGATATATATGTATGCGTGCGTGTATACGCAAGACAGAAGAGAAATACAGTTTTAAAAGACACAAGCGTTTTGTTCTTACTTCCGGTTCCCGGATTCCTTCAGCACTCTTTATCTAAGCGAAGCAGACGCTTATCCCGTCAGCACTGCGAGACAACCTCCCACCCTTTGCTGGGGGATAATGTCTGCTGATCTACCTAGTGCAGATATGAGAAGGACAGGACGAGTCCCCAATTGACAATGCTAAATTCTTTTGTCGTATAAACAACCCTTAATGAAGTCTAAGAACACAGTACGCTGTTTACTTAAGAAGTACCGTAAGGGTACGCTAGTTGCGTAACGATCGCTCAGCCGTAGGCGAGACGCTCAAGCGTCACGTTCGCTCACGGCCCAGAGATCACAGGACAGCACGTTATTGGCTATGATTAGTGTAATGATTCGCTACGGCGTAGCGGACGCTCGAGACCACGAGGAGATCACCAGCGGCGCAGACGCTCACAACGCTATACCTTTATGACTAAACCTTTTATCAATGAAATACACAGAATACCTTAATGTGAATACAGGGTGTAAGTGCAACCTTGTGTAACCTGACTAACTACAAAGCTGCTTGAGCGTCACCGACGCTCAAGTGAACACAACACTATGAGAAAATACACAGATACCTGTTTAGGGTCCAAAGCCTACTATCTGTATTATAACTATTATACTTGCAAAAAGAATCACAGTACAAATGATACACTACAATATAACAGAGACTTCCTAACCAAATAACTATACAAGAAATACACTACAATACTATGCTGATCTAATACTATACAATACTAGTCAATGGGAGATACGAGAGAAAGAGAAGAGAGAGAGAGAGAGAGAGACGGAGAGAGAGAGATTGGCTCACAGTAAGACAATATGATTACGGAGAGAAACTTACGCACAAGGGTAAACGATCGCATGCGCCTGGACATCCAGCACCCGATTTTCAGCAATGAGAACCGTTGAAGAGTGAGAGCTGGATGTGGTCGGCCTGCCTATTTATGCCCCACACACAATGCAATCTTACAGTCCCTACAATCCCATTGTCCATTGGACGTCGGAATTCGGCCCTGCATCATAACAAAAGGTCATAGGTTGATTCATACAGGTGGGCTGTGACGATTTCAAACAGCTCAGGTGGGTGGGGAACTAGGTTTCCCGCCGCATACCTGAGTATGAGTAAATAGTAGAAATGGACATAAACTTCTTATGTCCATAACTATTCGCACGAGCGATTAATACGCTCCAAACCAACACCGGAATATTGCTATTTAAATACTCTTCCGATGGGTACCAAACACTACTGCATGACTCCTGTTAGACCCTTCCTACGATACAAAGAGGGATTCCTCAGCTCAGGGACATTCTATATTAACCAAACTTTCAGAATCTATCAAAGGGACCATGATCTACAAACTACATTAATTGTGAAAATATGTAACGAATGAGTCGCACGCTACGACTACATAAACTCTACCGTAAATACGCATACCGTGCGCCCGCGGGTGCACGCTATTGCGGGTATGCGCCTTCACGGGAGAGCGTACGCATGCGCAGCGCGGACCAGTGTGCGGTGCAAATATGGCAGTGTGTATGGGGATATTTTTCTGACTTTGACAGTCTTGGAACAGACATGGTACTTGCTGAAACAAGTCCCTTCTTAGCGGCAGAGGCCATAAGTCCTCTGTGAGCATCTCTTGAAGTTCCGGGTACCAAGTCCTTCTTGGCCAATCCGGAGCCATGAGTATAGTTCTTACTCCTCTACGTCTTATAATTCTCAGTACCTTAGGTATGAAAAGCAGAGGATGGAACACATACCCGACTGGTACACCCACGGTGTTACCAGAACGTCCACAGCTATTGCCTGAGGGTCTCTTAACCTGGCGCAATACCTGTCCCGTTTTTTGTTCAGACGGGACGCCATCATGTCCACCTTCGGTAATTCCCAACGGTTTACAATTATGTGGAAAACTTCCCCATGAAGTTCCCACTCTGCCGGGTGGAGGTCGTGCCTACTGAGGAAGTCTGCTTCCCAGTTTCCATTCCCGGAATGAAACACTGCTGACAGTGCTATCACAGGATTTTCCGCCCAGCGAAAAGTCCTTGCAGTTTTTGCCACTGCCCTCCTGCTTCTTGTGCCGCCCTGTCTATTTACGTGGGCGACTGCCGTGATGTTTTATCCCACTGGATCAATACCGGCTGACCTTGAAGCAGAGGTCTTGCTAAGCTTAGAGCATTATAAATTTACCCTTAGCTATATTTATGTGGAGAAAAATCTCCAGACTTGATCACACTCCCTGGAAATTTTTTCCTTGTGTGACTGCTCCCCAGCCTCTCGGGCTGGCCTCCGTGGTCACCAACATCCAAAACTGAATGCCGAATCTGCGGCCCTCTAGAAGATGAGCACTCTGTAACCACCACAGGAGAGACACCCTTGTCCTTGGATATAGGGTTATCCGCTGATGCATCTGAAGATGCGATCCGGACCATTTGTCCAGCAGATCCCACTGAAAAGTTCTTGCATGAAATCTGCCAACTGGAATTGCTTCGAAGGAAGTCACCATTTTTTTTTACCATGGCCCTTGTGCAATGATGCACTGATTTTAGGAGGTTCCTGACTAGCTCGGATAACTCCCTGGCTTTCTCTTCCGGGAGAAACACCTTTTTCTGGACTGTGTCCAGAATCATCCCTAAGCACAGGAGACTTGTTGTCGGGATCAGCTGCGATTTTGGAATATTTAGAATCCACCCCTGCTGTTGTAACAGTATCCGAGATAGTGCTACTCCGACCTCCAACTGTTCCCTGGACTTTGCCCTTATCAGGAGATCGTCCAAGTAAGGGATAATTAAGACGCCTTTTCTTCGAAGAAGAACCATCATTTCGGCCATTACCTTGGTAAAGACCCGGGGTGCCGTAGACAATCCAAACGGCAGCGTCTGAAACTGATAGTGACAGTTCTGTACCACGAACCTGAGGTACCCTTAGTGATAAGGGCAAATTTGGGACATGGAGGTAAGCATCCCTGATGTCTCGGGACACCAGATAGTCCCCTTCTTCCCGGTTCGTTATCACTGCTCTGAGTGACTCCATCTTGATTTGAACCTTTGTAAGTGTTCAAATTTTTTTAGATTTAGAATAGGTCTCACCTAGCCTTCTGGCTTCAGTACCACAATATAGTGTGGAATAATACCCCCTTTTCTTGTTGTAGGAGGGGTAATTTAATTATCACCTGCTGGGAATACAGCTCGTGAATTTTTTTCCCCTACTGCCTCCTTGTCGGAGGGAGACCTTGGTAAAGCAGACTTCAGGAGCCTGCGCAGGGGAAACGTCTCGACATTCCAAACTGTACCCCTGGGATACTACTTGTAGGATCCAGGGGTCCTGTACGGTCTCAGCGTCATGCTGAGAGCTTGTCAGAAGCGGTGGAACGCTTCTGTTCCTGGGAATGGGCTGCCTGCTGCAGTCTTCTTCCCTTTCCTCTATCCCTGGGCAGATATGACTCTTATAGGGACGAAAGGACTGAAGCTGAAAAGACGGTGTCTTTTTCTGCAGAGATGTGACTTAGGGTAAAAACGGTGGATTTTCCAGCAGTTGCCGTGGCCACCAGGTCCGATGGACCGACCCCAAATAACTCCTCTTCCTTTATACGGCAATACACCTTTGTGCCGTTTGGAATCTGCATCACCTGACCACTGTCGTGTCCATAAACATCTTCTGGCAGATATGGACATCGCACTTACTCTTGATGCCAGAGTGCAAATATCCCTCTGTGCATCTCGCATATATAGAAATACATCCTTTAAATGCTCTATAGTCAATAAAATACTGTCCCTGTCAAGGGTATCAATATTTTTAGTCAGGGAATCCGACCAAGCCACCCCAGCTCTGCACATCCAGGCTGAGGCGATCGCTGGTCGCAGTATAACACCAGTATGTGTGTATATACTTTTTATGATATTTTTCCAGCCTCCTGTCAGCTGGCTCCTTGAGGACGGCCCTATCTATAGACGGTACCGCCACTTGTTCTGATAAGCGTGTGAGCGCCTTATCCACCCTAAGGGGTGTTTCCCAACGCGCCCTAACTTCTGGCGGGAAAGGGTATACCGCCCATATTTTCTATCGGGGGGAACCCACGCATCATCACACACTTCATTTAATTTATCTGATTCAGGAAAAACTACGGTAGTTTTTTCACATCCCACATAATACCCTCTTTTGTGGTACTTGTAGTATCAGAAATATGTAACACCTCCTTCATTGCCCTTAACGTGTGGCCCTAATAAGGAATACGTTTGTTTATTCACCGTCGACACTGGATTCAGTGTCCCTGTCTGTGTCTGTGTCGACCGACTAAAGTAAACGGGCGTTTTAAAACCCCTGACGGTGTTTTTGAGACGTCTGGACCGGTACTAATTGTTTGTCGGCCGTCTCATGTCGTCAACCGACCTTGGCGCGTGTTGACATTATCACGTAATTCCCTAAATAAGCCATCCATTCCGGTGTCGACTCCCTAGAGAGTGACATCACCATTACAGGCAATTGCTCCGCCTCCTCACCAACATCGTCCTCATACATGTCGACACACACGTACCGACACACAGCACACACACAGGGAATGCTCTGATAGAGGACAGGACCTACTAGCCCTTTGGAGAGACAGAGGGAGAGTTTGCCAGCACACACCAAAAACGCTATAATTATATAGGGACAACCTTATATAAGTGTTTTCCCTTATAGCATCTTTTTTATATATTTCTAACGCCAAATTAGTGCCCCCCCTCTCTGTTTTAACCCTGTTTCTGTAGTGCAGTGCAGGGGAGAGCCTGGGAGCCTTCCCTCCAGCCTTTCTGTGAGGGAAAATGGCGCTGTGTGCTGAGGAGATAGGCCCCGCCCCTTTTTCGGCGGCCTCGTCTCCCGCTCTTAACGGATTCTGGCAGGGGTTAAATATCTCCATATAGCCCCCGGAGGCTATATGTGAGGTATTTTTAGCCAAAAAAGGTTTTCATTTGCCTCCCAGGGCGCCCCCCTCCCAGCGCCCTGCACCCTCAGTGACTGCCGTGTGAAGTGTGCTGAGAGGAAAATGGCGCACAGCTGCAGTGCTGTGCGCTACCTTAAGAAGACTGAGGAGTCTTCTGCCGCCGATTCTGGACCTCTTCTCGTTTCAGCATCTGCAAGGGGGCCGGCGGCGAGGCTCCGGTGACCATCCAGGCTGTACCTGTGATCGTCCCTCTGGAGCTAATGTCCAGTAGCCAAGAAGCCAATCCATCCTGCACGCAGGTGAGTTCACTTCTTCTCCCCTAAGTCCCTCGTTGCAGTGATCCTGTTGCCAGCAGGACTCACTGTAAAATAAAAAACCTAAGCTAAACTTTTCTAAGCAGCTCTTTAGGAGAGCCACCTAGATTGCACCCTTCTCGGCCGGGCACAAAAATCTAACTGGGGCTTGGAGGAGGGTCATAGGGGGAGGAGCCAGTGCACACCACCTGATCCTAAAGCTTTACTTTTTGTGCCCTGTCTCCTGCGGAGCCGCTATTCCCCATGGTCCTTTCAGGAACCCCAGCATCCACTAGGACGATAGAGAAATTCTTTTTGAGAGATGTTGGCCTCTTGGCATCAAGAGCCAATGCCATGGCGGTCTCGGCCAGGAGGGCGCTGTGGATCAATCAATGGAATGCTGATGCCGACTCCAAGAAAAATATGGAAGCTCTCCCCTTCAAAGGTAATGTCTTGTTTGGTGAGGGCCTTGCTGACCTGGTGTCTACCGCTACTGCGGTAAGTAATCTTTTCTTACTTATGTTCCCATTTAACAAAAAAAGTGGCCCCATTAGCAGATGCAGTCCTTTCGGCCTAATAAATACAAACGAGGTAAGGGCTCGTCCTTCCTCGCTTCAAAGGGTAGAGGAAGGGGAAAGAAGTCGCCTGCAGGGTCAGGCACCCAGGACCAAAAGTCCTCCCCCGCCTCTACCAAGTCCACCGCATGACGCTGGGGCTCCCCTGCGGGAGTCCGTGCCGGTGGGGGGCCGTCTCCGAATCTTCAGTCAGGTCTGGTTTCAATCAGCCCTGGATCCTTGGGTCTTAGACATAGTGTCCCAAGGTTACAAGCTGGAGTTTCAGGAGATGCCCCCCGCCGCTTTTTCAAATCGTCCTTGCCAGTTTCTCTTCCAGAAAGAGAAGTGGTAAATGCTGCGATACAAAAGTTGTGTCAACAGAGGGTCATTGTCCCCGTTCCCCCGTCCCAAAGGGGGGGAAGGGTTCTATTCGAGCCTTTTTGTCGTACCGAAGCCGGATGGTTCGGTCAGACCGATCCTGAACCTAAAATCCCTCAATCCATACTTGAAAACTTTCAAGTTCAAGATGGAATCTCTTCGAGCTGTGATCTCCAGCCTAGAAGTGGGGGATTTTATGGCGTCAGTCGACATAAAGGATGCCTACTTACACGACCCGATATAGCCTCCGCATCAGGCCTTCCTGAGATTTGCTGCGCAGGATTGTCATTACCAATTTCAGACATTGCCGTTTGGGCTTTCCACGGCCCCGAGGGTTTTCACCAAGGTTATGGCAGAAATTATGGTACTCCTTCGCAAGCGAGGGGTCACAATTATCCCGTACTTGGACGATCTCCTGATGAAGGCCAGGTCAAAGGTACAATTGTTAAAGAATGTGGAACTCTCCCTGACGGTTCTGCAACATCACGGTTGGATTTTAAATTTGCCAAAGTCTCAGTTGATTCCGACGACTTGGCTGCCCTTCCTGGGCATGATCCTAGACACGGAGCTTTAGAGAGTGTTTCTCCCGGAGGACAAAGCTCTAGAAATACAGACCATGGTCAAGGAGCTTTTGAGACAGACAAGAGTGTCGATTCATCAATGCACTCGAGTGCTAGGGAAGATGGTGGCGGCTTACAAAGCCATTCCGTTTGGCAGGTTTTATGCCAGGGTGTTTCAGTGGGACCTGCTGGACAAATGGTCTGGGTCTCACCTTCACATGCACCGGAAAATAAGTCTATCTTCCAGGGCCAGGATCTCACTCCTGTGGTGGCTGCAAGGCTCTCACCTTCTAGAGGAACGCCGTTTCGGAATCCAGGATTGGGTCCTGCTGACCACAGATGCAAGTCTCCGAGGTTGGGGCGCAGTCGCGCAGGGAAGAAGTTTCCAGGGAAAATGGTCAAGCCAGGAATCTTCTCTCCACATAAATGTTCTCGAGTTAAGAGCCATTTACAACGGCCTCCTGCAAGCGAAGAGCTTTCTTCAGGGTCTTCCTGTCCTGATCCAGTCGGACAACTTAACAGCGGTGGCGTACGTAAACCGCCAAGGCGGAACAAGGAGCAGGGCTGCAATGGCGGAAGCCACAAGAATTCTCCGCTGGGCGGAACAGCACGTGAGCGCTCTGTCAGCAGTCTTCCTCCCGGGCGTGGACAACTGGGAAGCAAACTTTCTCAGCAGACACGATCTCCATCCAGGAGAGTGGGCGCTTCATCAAGAGGTATTTGCAGAAGTGACAAGGCGTTGGGGAACTCCTCTGATAGACATGATGGCGTCTCGCCTCAACAAGAAACTTCCGAAGTATTGTTCCAGGTCAAGGGACCCCCAAGCCTGTGCGGTGGACGCCCTGGTAACTCCGTGGGTGTTTCAGTCGGTGTATGTTTTCTCTCCGCTTCCTCTCATTCCAAAGGTGTTGAGGATCATAAGGCGAACAGGGGTTCTGGCAATACTCGTCGCTCCAGATTGGCCACGGAGGGCCTGGTATCCGGATCTTCAGGAACTACTAGTGGAAGATCCCTGGCCGCTTCCTCTAAGAGAGGACCTGTTACTGCAGGGGCCCTGCCTGTTTCTGGACTTACCGCGGCTGCGTTTGACGGCGTGGAAGTTGAACGCCAGATTTTAGCTCGGAAGGATATTCCCGGGGAGGTCATCCCCACTCTCCTTACTGCTAGGAAGGATGTCACGGCGAAACATTATCACCGTATTTGGAGAAAGTATGTGTCGTGGTGTGAAACCAAAGCAGCTCCTGCGGAGGAGTTTCACTTGGGTCGTTTCCTCCATTTTTTGCAGGCAGGCGTGGATGCAGGCCTGAAATTGGGTTCCATCAAAGTGCAGATTTCGGCTTTATCTATTTTCTTTCAAAAGGAATTGGCCGTCCTTCCTGAGGTTCAGACTTTCGTGAAGGGAGTGCTGCATATCCATCCTCCATTTGTGCCACCCGTGGCGCCGTGGGATCTTGAAGTGGTGTTGCAGTTTCTTATGTCTCACTGGTTTGAGCCTTTGCGTAAGGTTGAGTTAAAGTTTCTCACTTGGAATGTGGTCATGCTTTTGGCTCTGGCGTCTGCCAGACGAGGGTCCGAGTTGGCGGCCTTTTCTCACAAGAGCCCATATTTGATCTTTCATTCGGATAGAGCGGAATTGAGGACTCGTCAACAATTTCTGCCGAAGGTGGTTTCTTCGTTTCACATAAACCAACCTATTGTGGTACTTGTGGCTACGGATGCTGTGGCGGTCCCAAAATCTCTTGATGTTGTAAGAGCTTTGAAAATTTATGTCGCCAGAACGGCTCTTACTAGGAAGACAGAGCCTCTCTTACTAGGAAGACAGAGGCTCTGTTTGTCCTGTATGCTTCCAACAAGATTGGAAATCCTGCTTCTAAGCAAACTATTGCACGCTGGATTTGTAATACGATTCAGCAAGCTCATTCTTCGGCTGGGCTACCGTTGCCGAAGTCAGTAAAGGCCCATTCTACCAGGAAGGTGGGCTCATCTTGGGCGGCTGCCCGAGGGGTCTCGGCACTTCAACTTTGCCGAGCAGCTACGTGGTCGGGTTCAAACACTTTTGCTAAGTTCTACAAGTTTGATACCCTGGCTGATGAGGACCTCATGTTAGCTCAATCGGTGATGCAGAGTTGTCTGCACTCTCCCGTCCGCTCTGGAGCTTTGGTATAGACCCCATGGTCCTTTTGGAGTCCCCAGCATCCTCTAGGAAAATAGTATTTTAATACCTACCAGTAAATCCTTTTCTCCTAGTCCGTAGAGGATGCTGGGCCCCCATCCCAGTGCGGACTGTTCCTTGCAGTTGAGTTGATACTGGTTATTTTCGGGTACACGTGGTTTGTGTATCAGTTATATTCAGCTTGCTGCTGTTGTTAGTTCATACTGTTATCTGGTTTCATGCTACTCCAGTTGTACGGTATGTTTGTGGTGTGGGCTGGTATGTTTCTCGCCCTTAGTTTAACAAAAATCCTTTCCTCGAAATGTCCGTCTCTCCTGGGCACAGTTCCTATAACGGAGGTCTGGGGGAGGGGCATAGAGGGAGGAGCCAGTTCACACCCAGTCAAAGTCTTTTTAGTGTGCCCAAGCTCCTGCGGATCCCGTCTATACCCCCATGGTCCTTTTGGAGCCCCCAGCATCCTCTACGGACTAGGAGAAAGGGATTTACCGGTAGGTATTAAAATCCTATTTTCACTCCACCTTTTGACAATATCAAATTTCTTGCGTGGAAGTCTAGGGGCATCGCCCTTATTCGTGACGTATTTGTCCCGGGTGGACTTGTACTGTCATTTGCAGATCTAGCCGAGAGACACGGCGTGCCCTCGTCTGATTTCTTTATGTTCCTCCAAGTTCGCCATTTTGTGCAATCTCTCCCCATCCCTCCTGTGCATGAGCGTAGGAATGATCCTCTGTCCCCTTTATTGGTCCCATTACCGAAATTCTCATACAAAATTAGCTGGTTATACCAGGATTTGTTACCTAACAAGCTGATGTTCTCTGGCCCCCCATGTTATCTAGATGGTCGAGTGAGTGGTCCTGGGATCCAGCGGTGAACTGCTTCCTTTATCCCCTCCCCTCTATCCTGAAAGCCCTGCATTCTGCTCAGCTTCAGGAAATCCACTTAAAATTTTTACATCGGGCCTATATTGCCCCGGGACAGCATAAATATATGGTCTCTACAGACTCTGGACACTGTCCCAAGTGTAAAGCGCCGAATGCCCTTTTCATGCACAATTTCTGGCACTGTCCAAAGATTAAACGGTTTTGGAATAAGGTATTGTGGTATATAAAATCTACTTTCCGGATTACTCTCCCTCTGGACCCAGCAGCACTCCTTGGCCTTAACACTACAGCCTGGTGTTTACCCCCCTCTCAAGCTCACTGTGTTCCATTTCTGTATATATTATTGACCTTGGGGAAGAAATTAATTTTAAATCATTGGATATATCGAACCTCTCTCTCCCTTGCTAACCTCATATCCCTCCTCACTACTACCTTATATTTCTGAGCGTCAATCCACTCTCCCAGACCTTGACCGTAACGCTCTGCATTTTTACAGGAAATGGGGACCATATATTGACTCTCTCTCATCCTCACAACAACACTATGTACTGAAAATATTTGACTCCCTTAGTTGGGATTCTTATCGCAGACTCTGTATTTCTCATACGTCCTAGAGGATGCTGGGGACTCCAAATGGACCATGGGGTATAGACGGGATCCGCAGGAGACATGGGCACTTTAAGACTTTAAAAGGGGTGTGAACTGGCTCCTCCCTCTATGCCCCTCCTCCAGACTCAAGTTATATTCTGTGCCCAGAGAGACTGGACACATAACAGGGGAGCTCTCCTGAGTTTCTCTGAAAAGACTTTATGTTAGGTTTTTTATGTTCAGGGAGCACTGCTGGCAACAGGCTCCCTGCTTCGCGGGACTGAGGGGAGAGAAGCAGACCTACTTCTGTGAGTTCAAAGGCTCTGCTTCTTAGGCTACTGGACACCATTAGCTCCAGAGGGTCTGATCACTTGGTATATCCTAGCTGCTCGTTCCCGGAGCCGCACCGTCGTCCCCCTCACAGAGCCAGAAGAAAGAAGCCAGGTGAGTAAAGGAAGACTTCATAAAGACGGCAGAAGACTTCAGTCTTCAGAGGTACCGCGCAGCGCGCCATTGCTCCCACACACAAGCAGCACTACAAGGGTGCAGGGCGCAGGAGGGGCGCCCTGGGCAGCAATAAAACCTCCATATCAGGCTGGCACAAGAGGTATACAATGCATAGGCACTGTATACAAACCCCCGCCAGGGTAAAAAAGCTAAAAAATAGCGGGGCTGAAGCGCGCCATTAAGGGGGCGTGGCTTAGCCCTCACAGCTCTACACAGCGCCATTTTCTCCTCACAGAGACGCTGGCCCTGCCAAAAGCACTGCTGATGATATCACAGTGAAAAACAAGGGGGGGGGGGGGGCACAGTGGTTTAGTGTGTTATATGTATAAGAAAAGAACAATATATAAGGAATTTGGTGTAATAGAGCTGAAAAACGTCTTCTGTGTTTCCCTGACATAAAATAATCAGTGTAATGTCGGTGGGTGGTTAGTACGTGTGTCGGCATGTCTATGGCTGAATACTCTGTCAAAAATGTCTCAGTCGGCACAGCCGACGCCTGATGGTACTTGGTTCATGAAAATAAGTATCAACATGTCAGTAGGTGTATATTTTTCACAAGAGAAAACTATATGGGACATACAGACGTGTGTGGGTGACCTTGTCGGCACCAACAAATCTGACTGGGTAAACATTGCATGATAATGTGATGCTTTTCAAAAAGCTATACCTGTATGTATATATATATATGTATGGTACGGTTGCACAGACGTGGTAATATCTGTGGAGGGTGTATTATTCTTAATAGATATTTCCCTCAAATTTTATTTTGCCCAGTTACTACTCCCCGATATCGACACAAATAATAATTCTTATGTCGACCATAAAGTTTCCTGATTAGATCCACAAATCAGCGTTCGGTACATGTTTCACACACATTAAGAACGTATTAACGTCACTAGGTATATATATATATATATATATATGAGTTATATATATACAGTGATATATGTGTGTATATATGTGTATATAAATGGGCAAATTTATATATTTATAAACTTTATAATGAATGCTGAAATAAAGTTATTCCTTTTCATGTGCTGGTCGCTCTGTTGAAATACTCTAGGTCAGCCATGACAAGATGGCTTTGAATCCTCACGAGGAAGCCGAGTGTTATTGTTTTCCCGCCGTGGATAGAATAAAGTGAGAATCAACCCCTGCCCGGCATGGGGCCCTGTCACAGAGGATCTTATACAGGAAGCTAAGTGATATTTTAATTATATACGTTGATTATACTTGCATTACATGTGCATGGGGGAGTGCTTGTATTCGGAAATGGTTGGTTACCTTGTCATCCGATATAATTACCCTGGGGAGAGATGGGATACTCTTTAAGTTGGGTCATATCTAGAACATGGTAGCATACTGCCGGGGACTATTGGGTTCGTGAGCCAAGTCCAGGGCGGTCTCGGTTGAGAGAGCGTTATGGATTCACTAAACGGTTGCTACTGCTGACTCAGAGATGAGGTGGAGTCTCTTTCCTGGGGAAGTGAAGCCTGGTTTGGTGATGGCTTTGTGAATATGCTCGCGGTGGATGCCACTGGTAAGTCTACCTTCTTGCCCTAGGTTACCTCACTAAGGTGAATGACGCATTCTTGTAGGATGCAGTCATTTCGACCGAATGGATAAGTATCCCCCCTTTTCTTTGCAGGAAAAGGAGGGTGAAAGGAGGAAAGAGGTCAGCTACCTTGTTTTTAGGTTCACGGGAGCAGAATTCATCCTATGTTTCTGCCAGGTCCACTGCAGGACGTTGGGGCTATCTTGCAGGAGCCCACACCGGTGGGCACGCGTCTGAAACTCTTCAGTCAGCCCTGGAATGGACCAGTGAGTTAAGGATAGCATCCCTAGGGGAACATACGGGAGTGGTCCAGACGTTTCACCTCAACGATTTTTTCCAGCAGACCTTACAGAGTCTCCTCCAGACAGGGAGGTAGTATGTGACACAATACGAGAGTTGTGTCAGGATCAGGTCAAAAAAAAACAAAAAAAAAAAACCCAGCTGTTCTTCAAGCTTTTTTGCCTTTCCAAGGCCGGACGGTTCGAGCCCTTACGAATCCTACAGTATATCTGAAATCTCAAAATTCCTACTCGAGATCCATGAGGGAATCTCTCATGGCAGGTATCTCCACTCTGAAAAAGGAGAAAGGAGGTCTAATGATGGTTTCTTCCGCGTTAGGCTTACATGAGGTTCCGATTAAGGATTGGCATTTCGCCAGAGTGATGGCGGTATGAGGGGTTTTTCCTTCGAGGGTAAGGAGTCAGAAGTATTCTGTACTGGTTCGCTCTCCGGATTACGGAGAGATCATGAAGCAAAATGGTGAAAAACCTTGCATTCTCCCTGACAGTTCTTCAACAACAGAACTTAGCGGAATACCGGTTGGTCCCTACGACGTGGGGGTCGGTTTGGCCACTATTAATTTCTTCCAGTGGAAAGATCTCTGAGGATTCAAAGGCTGGTCAGACCTGCAACAGTGTCAATCCATCAATACATTCAGTTACTGGAATGGGGTTGTGGCCTACGAGGCCATTCAGTGGCCAGCTTGCATGCCAGAGTTTTAGCAGAATTTGTTGGACGAGTGGTCCGGTTTCCACCTGGGATAATCATGATTTCATGACCAGAATATCACTCCCGTGGCGGCGGCATGATTCTCCCCAAGGACGGGTGTCAAGTTAGGATACTGGTCATCCCATTAACAGTCTAGAGTTAAGGGCCATTTATATTGGTTTTCTACAAACAAAAACCGAAGAAGAAATGGCAGAAGCCAGAAAGATTTTCCGCTGAGTGACGAAAACATTTACAAGCTCTGTCAGAGACGTTCGTTCCAAGAGTGGACAACTGGGAAGCAGACTTCCTCGGCGGACACGTTCTCCATTCAGGAGAGTGGAGTCTTCATCAAGCGGTTTTCACAGAAGTGACATGTTTTGGGGAATTCCGCAAATAGACAAGATGGCGTCTCGCCTCAACAAGAAACTTCGGAGATTTTGTTCAGGGTCGAGGGTCCCTCAAGTTAGCGGTGGACGCCCTAGTGACACCGTGGGTGTTTTCGGTTGGTCTATGTGTTCCCTCCACTTCCAGTCTTTCCAAAGATGCTAAAAGATCATAAGAAGACAAAGGTTCAGGTGATCCTCGTTCTTCCAGACTGTTCAAGGAGGGCTGGTATCCGGACCTTCAGGAATTACTCATAGGAGATCCCTGATCTATTCTGCGAGAGGATCGGTTACAGCAGGGGCCGTGTGGTTTCCAAGGCTTACCGCGGGTTCCATTGACGGCTTGGAGGTTGAACGCCGGATGCCAACCTGAAAGGGTATTCCCAGTGAAGTCATCCCTACTCTTCTTCAGGCAGAAAGAAGTAACGTTGAAACTTTACCACCAATTCTGGGGAAAGTATGTTTCTTGGTGTGAATCCAAGAAAGTTCCTACGGAAGAATTCCAATTGGGTCGTTTTCTCCATTCCTTCCTTACAAGATCGTGTGGATGCAGGTCTTAAGTTGGGCTCGATTAAGGTTCAGTTTCAGCCTTATCGGGTTTCTTCCAAAATCAATTGGCCTCCTTTCCAGAGGTTCACACTTTCGGAAAAAGCGTGTTACGCATCCATCCTCCCTTGTGCCCTGTGGCATCATGGGATCTTAACGTGCGTTGCAGTTCCTGCAATCTCATTGGTTGAACTTTTCAATACGGTTGATTGGACATTCCTCACTTGGAAAGTGGTCATGCGGTTGGCCTTATCATCCACAAGGCGGGTGTCTGAATTAGCGGCTTTGTCTCACAAGAGCCCCTATTTAATCTTCCATGAAGATAGAGCAGAGTTGAGTACTCGTCAGCGCTTTCTGGCAAATCTGTGATTTCATCGTTTCACATGAACCAACCTATTGTGGTGCTGGTGGCCACTGCCGCCAGGGCGACATCTATGTATCTCGATATGGTCTAAGTTTGAAAATTTATGTTGCCAGAATGGCTCAGATTAGGAAAACAGACGCTCTGTTTATCCTGTATGCTCCCAACAAGATTGGGGCTCCTGCTTTCAAAGCAGACTATTGCGTGCTCGGTCTGTGATACGACTCAGCAGGCTCATTCGACGGCTGGATTGCCGTTACCGAGATCGGTGAAGGCCCATTCTACCAGGATGGTGGGCGCGTTCTGGGTGGCTACCCGTGGGGTCTTGACATTGTTGATTTGTCGAGTGGCTCCTTGGTAGGGTTCAAACACCTTTACGAAGTTTTAAAGTTTGATACCCTAGCGGGTATGGACCTCAATTTTGGTCAATCGGTGCTGCAGAGTCATCCACACTCTCCCGCCCGTTCTGGAGCTTTGGTATAATCCCCATGGTCCATTTGGAGTCCCCAGCATCCTCTAGGACGTATGAGAAAATAGGATTTTAATACCGACCGGTAAATCCTTTTCTTTTAGTCTGTAGAGGATGCTGGGCGCCCGTCCCAGTGCGTACTGTATCTGCAGTTATTAGTTTGGTTACACACATGCTGTGTTTCTTTTCAGTCAGCCTATTGCTGACGTTTTTCAGTGGCATAGGTTATGCAATTATTGGTGATGTGTACACATAGGTTGTGTTCCGTTCTGGCAGCGTATTGCTGTTTTTAGTCATGCCGTCAGCTGGTATTCTCTTGAATGCCACGTTCTGCGGCATGCTGGAGGTGTGAGCTGGTATGACGCTCACCGTGTTTAACCGATAAATTCTTTCCTCGAAATGTCCGTCTCCCTTGACACAGTTCTATAACTGGAGTCTGGAGGGGGGGCATAGAGGGAGGAGCCAGTTCACACCCCTTTTAAAGTCTTAAAGTGCCCATGTCTCCTGCGGATCCCGTCTATACCCCATGGTCCATTTGGAGTCCCCAGCATCCTCTACGGACTAAGAGAAAAGGATTTACCGGTAGGTATTAAAATCCTATTTTCTTTTGATGATGATTCACTTTTAACCCCCTAGGTGACGCTCGTTCCCTTCCCTTGGCAAGGAACAGGTTGGTCCCTTCGCTATCTATGTGTGTGCCGTATTTTACATGTTTTGACTGTACCGCGATTTACCGGCAGGTCCCACCTGGGGGACCCTCTTACCTCCTCCCTGCCGTGCAGCCACGCAATCCTGGAGAGCGTCAGCGTGCCTAAGTACCGGTGCGCCTCCGCTGCAAGAACCCAGGAACCGTCCGCGAGAGTATGCAGCACTGCTGGGGAGTTGATGGAGCCGCAGCACAGCATGTCATAAAGACATAGAAAGTGCTGCGGCACTTGAAGTCTTCTTTAAAAGCTCTTTTCAGGGCTGCCTAATGCAGCCCCCCTGTTAGTGACCTGCTATGCAGGCACCAACTTACAAACTGAGCTCCAGTGCCTGGAGGTGGGGTTATAGAGGAGGCGGTGCAGTGCATCCTGGGAACAGTCAAAGCTTTAGCCTGTTGGTGCCTCGGATCAAGATCCAACTCTACACCCCAATGTATTCCCTGTGGAATCCCAGTGTACCCCGCAGCAGAAAATGGGGGTAAGGTGCAATCAGGGAGATTACTAGTCTTTTCAGGGACTCAGGGAGATTGCTGCTTTGTCAGAGTGTCTGCCTGACAATCAGGGAGAGTTGCCCCTATCATCTGGACCCATAGAAATGTCTCTCCCTGCACATACCTGGCAACAAGAAAATTGTTCTGAAAAGAAGACCAGAGTAGACAACTATAAATAAGCTAACCTTAAATGTAAGATTTATTCAACTGAAGGGAACCCGATTGTGGTTCATTAAATATGGGGGACCCATACACATTCTGTTCCTTGTATTTTTTGAACCAGGACCAGCTCAAAGAGCCGGAGATGGTTATGCTTTGGTGACGGGGGACCCCAGTTTTTTTCTGATTTTTAACTATTTCTTTATTTTTACACACAGAAGCACTGCATAGATCACACTGATCACAGCTTCTGCAAACATGCTGCTCACGGGGACGTCTATTTGCAAAGTGTATTTTGCTCCGTGTTTATAAACACGTTTCTTTGTAATTTCCGTGTTGTATTCTTTTCTATTGAAAGTACTTGCAAGTTGGTTTGATGGTGTATTGACTTCTATTTGTAGATTCGGAAGTGTTTTGCAGTTTAAATCCTGATTTTACTCATGTGTTTACCTTTAGTAAATGTCTGAGTTTTAAAAAAAGCTAAAACTAGCCCGAGAAAGCAGTCTCGGGCAAACACAACTCTTTTTCCTAAGGAGTCTGAAAGTTCTGTCCAGTAGACTTCCCCCCATCTTTACCAGCTTGTTTTAACAATGGACACCTGCTTTTGAGCTTATACTGACACCTTATGGAAACTCTGATATACTACATGGTAAAAGAGATTCAAAGGCAATTTAAACGGGAAGCTGTTCAAATACCGCCAGTCGGGATCCTGGCAGTCACAATACCGATGCCGGAATCCTGACCGGGGGTGAAATGCCGCTGCCGGAATACCGGCAACACAGGCTATTCTCCCTCTGTGGGTGACCACAACACCCATAGAGGGAGAATATAACCTGTGGCGAGCGCAGCCCCGTTGCCCGAATTCTGGTGGACGGGATACTGCTGTCGGGATCCAGTCTGCTGGCAATAGTACGGATCCCCTCAAAACAGTGTCATATCAGTTCCTTGGGACTTTCATCTTATTTATATATTCCATCCTATAGCTATACTAACAAGGGTTCTATAAAATAAGAATTTACTTACCGATAATTCTATTTCTCGGAGTCCGTAGTGGATGCTGGGGTTCCTGAAAGGACCATGGGGAATAGCGGCTCCGCAGGAGACAGGGCACAAAAAGTAAAGCTTTAGGATCAGGTGGTGTGCACTGGCTCCTCCCCCTATGACCCTCCTCCAAGCCTCAGTTAGGATACTGTGCCCGGACGAGCGTACACAATAAGGAAGGATTTATGAATCCCGGGTAAGACTCATACCAGCCACACCAATCACACTGTACAACCTGTGATCTGAACCCAGTTAACAGTATGATAACAGCGGAGCCTCTGAAAGATGGCTCACAACAATAATAACCCGATTTTTGTAACTATGTACAAGTATTGCAGATAATCCGCACTTGGGATGGGCGCCCAGCATCCACTACGGACTCCGAGAAATAGAATTATCGGTAAGTAAATTCTTATTTTCTCTATCGTCCTAGTGGATGCTGGGGTTCCTGAAAGGACCATGGGGATTATACCAAAGCTCCCAAACGGGCGGGAGAGTGCGGATGACTCTGCAGCACCGAATGAGAGAACTCCAGGTCCTCCTTAGCCAGGTTATCAAATTTGTAGGATTTTACAAACGTGTTTGCCCCTGACTAAATAGCCGCTCGGCAAAGTTGTAAAGCCGAGACCCCTCGGGCAGCCGCCCAAGATGAGCCCACCTTCCTTGTGGAATGGGCATTTACATATTTTGGCTGTGGCAGGCCTGCCACAGAATGTGCAAGCTGAATTGTATTACACATCCAACTAGCAAAAGTCTGCTTAGAAGCAAGAGCACCCAGTTTGTTGGGTGCATACAGGATAACAGCAAGTCAGTTTTCCTGACTCCAGCCGTCCTGGAACCTATATTTTCAGGGCCCTGACC
Source organism: Pseudophryne corroboree (assembly GCF_028390025.1). Lineage (NCBI taxonomy): Eukaryota > Metazoa > Chordata > Amphibia > Anura > Myobatrachidae > Pseudophryne > Pseudophryne corroboree. The sequence continues at coordinate 797,528,031 of NC_086449.1, read as the reverse complement.
ACATCTAGCAACTTGGAGTCCTCCAAGTCCCTAGTAGGCGCAAGACACCACAATAAGCTGGTTCAGGTGAAACACTGACACCACCTTAGGGAGAGAACTGGGGACGAGTCCGCAGCTCTGCCCTGTCCGAATGGACAAACAGATATGGGCTTTTTTGAGAAAAAAAACACCAATTTGACACTCGCCTGGTCCAGGTCAGGTCCAAGAGCATGTTCACTTTTCATGTGAGATGCTTCAAATCCACAGATTTGACTGGTTTTAAACCAATGTGTTTTGAGGAATCCCAGAACTACGTTGAGATCCCACAGTGCCACTGGAGGCACAAAAGGGGGTTGTATATGCAATACTCCCTTGACAAACTTCTGGACTTCAGGAACTGAAGCCAATTCTTTCTGGAAGAAAAATCGACAGGGCCGAAATTTGAACCTTAATGGACCCCAATTTGAGGCCCATAGACACTCCTGTTTGCAGGAAATGCAGGAATCGACCAAGTTGAAATTTCTTCGTGGGGCCTTCCTGGCCTCACACCACGCAACATATTTTCGCCACATGTGGTGATAATGTTGTGCGGTCACTTCCTTTCTGGCTTTGACCAGGGTAGGAATGACCTCTTCCTGAATGCCTTTTCCCTTAGGATCCGGCGTTCCACCGCCATGCCGTCAAACGCAGCTGCGGTAAGTCTTGGAACAGACATGGTACTTGCTGAAACAAGTCCCTTCTTAGCGGCAGAGGCCATAAGTCCTCTGTGAGCATCTCTTGAAGTTCCGGGTACCAAGTCCTTCTTGGCCAATCCGGAGCCATGAGTATAGTTCTTACTCCTCTACGTCTTATAATTCTCAGTACCTTAGGTATGAAAAGCAGAGGATGGAACACATACACCGACTGGTACACCCACGGTGTTACCAGAACGTCCACAGCTATTGCCTGAGGGTCTCTTAACCTGGCGCAATACCTGTCCCGTTTTTTGTTCAGACGGGACGCCATCATGTCCACCTTTGGTAATTCCCAACGGTTTACAATCATGTGGAAAACTTCCCCATGAAGTTCCCACTCTGCCGGGTGGAGGTCGTGCCTACTGAGGAAGTCTGCTTCCCAGTTTCCATTCCCGGAATGAAACACTGCTGACAGTGCTATCACATGATTTTCCGCCCAGCGAAAAGTCCTTGCAGTTTTTGCCACTGCCCTCCTGCTTCTTGTCCCGCCCTGTCTATTTACGTGGGCGACTGCCGTGATGTTTTATCCCACTGGATCAATAACGGCTGACCTTGAAGCAGAGGTCTTGCTAAGCTTAGAGCATTATAAATTTACCCTTAGCTATATTTATGTGGAGAAAAGTCTCCAGACTTGATCACACTCCCTGGAAATTTTTTCCTTGTGTGACTGCTCCCCAGCCTCTCGGGCTGGCCTCCGTGGTCACCAACATCCAAAACTGAATGCCGAATCTGCGGCCCTCTAGAAGATGAGCACTCTGTAACCACCACAGGAGAGACACCCTTGTCCTTGGATATAGGGTTATCCGCTGATGCATCTGAAGATGCGATCCGGACCATTTGTCCAGCAGATCCCACTGAAAAGTTCTTGCATGAAATCTGCCAACTGGAATTGCTTCGAAGGAAGTCACCATTTTTTTACCATGGCCCTTGTGCAATGATGCACTGATTTTAGGAGGTTCCTGACTAGCTCGGATAACTCCCTGGCTTTCTCTTCCGGGAGAAACACCTTTTTCTGGACTGTGTCCAGAATCATCCCTAAGCACAGGAGACTTGTTGTCGGGATCAGCTGCGATTTTGGAATATTTAGAATCCACCCCTGCTGTTGTAACAGTATCCGAGATAGTGCTACTCCGACCTCCAACTGTTCCCTGGACTTTGCCCTTATCAGGAGATCGTCCAAGTAAGGGATAATTAAGACGCCTTTTCTTCGAAGAAGAACCATCATTTCGGCCATTACCTTGGTAAAGACCCGGGGTGCCGTGGACAATCCAAACGGCAGCGTCTGAAACTGATAGTGACAGTTCTGTACCACGAACCTGAGGTACCCTTAGTGATAAGGGCAAATTTGGGACATGGAGGTAAGCATCCCTGATGTCTCGGGACACCATATAGTCCCCTTCTTCCCGGTTCGTTATCACTGCTCTGAGTGACTCCATCTTGACTTGAACCTTTGTAAGTGTTCAAATTTTTTTAGATTTAGAATAGGTCTCACCTAGCCTTCTGGCTTCAGTACCACAATATAGTGTGGAATAATACCCCTTTTCTTGTTGTAGGAGGGGTAATTTAATTATCACCTGCTGGGAATACAGCTCGTGAATTGTTTCCCATACTGCCTCCTTGTCGGAGGGAGACCTTGGTAAAGCAGACTTCAGGAGCCTGCGCAGGGGAAACGTCTCGACATTCCAATCTGTACCCCTGGGATACTACTTGTAGGATCCAGGGGTCCTGTACGGTCTCAGCGTCATGCTGAGAGCTTGTCAGAAGCGGTGGAACGCTTCTGTTCCTGGGAATGGGCTGCCTGCTGCAGTCTTCTTCCCTTTCCTCTATCCCTGGGCAGATATGACTCTTATAGGGACGAAAGGACTGAAGCTGAAAAGACGGTGTCTTTTTCTGCAGAGATGTGACTTAGGGTAAAAAACGGTGGATTTTCCAGCAGTTGCCGTGGCCACCAGGTCCGATGGACCGACCCCAAATAACTCCTCTTCCTTTATACGGCAATACACCTTTGTGCCGTTTGGAATCTGCATCACCTGACCACTGTCGTGTCCATAAACATCTTCTGGCAGATATGGACATCGCACTTACTCTTGATGCCAGAGTGCAAATATCCCTCTGTGCATCTCGCATATATAGAAATGCATCCTTTAAATGCTCTATAGTCAATAAAATACTGTCCCTGTCAAGGGTATCAATATTTTTAGTCAGGGAATCCGACCAAGCCACCCCAGCTCTGCACATCCAGGCTGAGGCGATCGCTGGTCGCAGTATAACACCAGTATGTGTGTATATACTTTTTATGATATTTTCCAGCCTCCTGTCAGCTGGCTCCTTGAGGACGGCCCTATCTATAGACGGTACCGCCACTTGTTCTGATAAGCGTGTGAGCGCCTTATCCACCCTAAGGGGTGTTTCCCAACGCGCCCTAACTTCTGGCGGGAAAGGGTATACCGCCCATATTTTCTATCGGGGGGAACCCACGCATCATCACACACTTCATTTAATTTATCTGATTCAGGAAAAACTACGGTAGTTTTTTCACATCCCACATAATACCCTCTTTTGTGGTACTTGTAGTATCAGAAATATGTAACACCTCCTTCATTGCCCTTAACGTGTGGCCCTAATAAGGAATACGTTTGTTTATTCACCGTCGACACTGGATTCAGTGTCCCTGTCTGTGTCTGTGTCGACCGACTAAAGTAAACGGGCGTTTTAAAACCCCTGACGGTGTTTTTGAGACGTCTGGACCGGTACTAATTGTTTGTCGGCCGTCTCATGTCGTCAACCGACCTTGCCGCGTGTTGACATTATCACGTAATTCCCTAAATAAGCCATCCATTCCGGTGTCGACTCCCTAGAGAGTGACATCACCATTACAGGCAATTGCTCCGCCTCCTCACCAACATCGTCCTCATACATGTCGACACACACGTACCGACACACAGCACACACACAGGGAATGCTCTGATAGAGGACAGGACCTACTAGCCCTTTGGAGAGACAGAGGGAGAGTTTGCCAGCACACACCAAAAACGCTATAATTATATAGGGACAACCTTATATAAGTGTTTTCCCTTATAGCATCTTTTTTATATATTTCTAACGCCAAATTAGTGCCCCCCCTCTCTGTTTTAACCCTGTTTCTGTAGTGCAGTGCAGGGGAGAGCCTGGGAGCCTTCCCTCCAGCCTTTCTGTGAGGGAAAATGGCGCTGTGTGCTGAGGAGATAGGCCCCGCCCCTTTTTCGGCGGCCTCGTCTCCCGCTCTTAACGGATTCTGGCAGGGGTTAAATATCTCCATATAGCCCCCGGAGGCTATATGTGAGGTATTTTTAGCCAAAAATAGGTTTTCATTGCCTCCCAGGGCGCCCCCCTTCCAGCGCCCTGCACCCTCAGTGACTGCCGTGTGAAGTGTGCTGAGAGGAAATGGCGCACAGCTGCAGTGCTGTGCGCTACCTTAAGAAGACTGAGGAGTCTTCATGCCGCCGATTCTGGACCTTCTTCTTGTTTCAGCATCTGCAAGGGGGCCGGCGGCGAGGCTCCGGTGACCATCCAGGCTGTACCTGTGATCGTCCCTCTGGAGCTAATGTCCAGTAGCCAAAGAAGCCAATCCATCCTGCACGCAGGTGAGTTCACTTCTTCTCCCCTAAGTCCCTCGTTGCAGTGATCCTGTTGCCAGCAGGACTCACTGTAAAATAAAAAACCTAAGCTAAACTTTTCTAAGCAGCTCTTTAGGAGAGCCACCTAGATTGCACCCTTCTCGGCCGGGCACAAAAATCTAACTGAGGCTTGGAGGAGGGTCATAGGGGGAGGAGCCAGTGCACACCACCTGATCCTAAAGCTTTACTTTTTGTGCCCTGTCTCCTGCGGAGCCGCTATTCCCCATGGTCCTTTCAGGAACCCCAGCATCCACTAGGACGATAGAGAAAAATAAGAATTTACTTACCGATAATTCTATTTCTCGTAGTCCGTAGTGGATGCTGGGGACTCCGTCAGGACCATGGGGAATAGCGGCTCCGCAGGAGACAGGGCACAAAAGTAAAAGCTTTAGGATCAGGCGGTGTGCACTGGCTCCTCCCCCTATGACCCTCCTCCAAGCCTCAGTTAGGATACTGTGCCCGGACGAGCGTACACAATAAGGAAGGATTTTGAATCCCGGGTAAGACTCATACCAGCCACACCAATCACACTGTACAACCTGTGATCTGAACCCAGTTAACAGCATGATAACAGCGGAGCCTCTGAAAAGATGGCTCACAACAATAATAACCCGATTTTTGTAACAATAACTATGTACAAGTATTGCAGACAATCCGCACTTGGGATGGGCGCCCAGCATCCACTAAGGACTACGAGAAATAGAATTATCGGTAAGTAAATTCTTATTTTCTCTGACGTCCTAAGTGGATGCTGGGGACTCCGTCAGGACCATGGGGATTATACCAAAGCTCCCAAACGGGCGGGAGAGTGCGGATGACTCTGCAGCACCGAGTGAGAGAACTCCAGGTCCTCCTCAGCCAGGGTGTGCCCCTGACCAAGTAGCAGCTCGGCAAAGTTGTAAAGCCGAGACCCCTCGGGCGGCCGCCCAAGATGAGCCCACCTTCCTTGTGGAATGGGCATTTACATATTTTGGCTGTGGCAGGCCTGCCACAGAATGTGCAAGCTGAATTGTACTACACATCCAACTAGCAATCGTCTGCTTAGAAGCAAGAGCACCCAGTTTGTTGGGTGCATACAGGATAACAGCAAGTCAGTTTTCCTGACTCCAGCCGTCCTGGAAACCTATATTTTCAGGGCCCTGACAACATCTAGCAACTTGGAGTCCTCCAAGTCCCTAGTAGCCGCAGGTACCACAATAAGCTGGTTCAGGTGAAACGCTGACACCACCTTAGGGAGAAACTGGGGACGAGTCCGCAGCTCTGCCCTGTCAGAATGGACAATCAGATATGGGCTTTTGTGAGACAAAGCCGCCAATTCTGACACTCGCCTGGCCGAGGCCAGGGCCAACATCATGGTCACTTTCCATGTGAGATATTTCAAATCCACAGATTTGAGCGGTTTAAACCAATGTGATTTGAGGAATCCCAGAACTACGTTGAGATCCCACAGTGCCACTGGAGGCACAAAAGGGGGTTGTATATGCAGTACTCCCTTGACAAACTTCTGGACTTCAGGAAACTGAAGCCAATTCTTTCTGGAAGAAAAACGACAGGGCCGAAATTTGAACCTTAATGGACCCCAATTTGAGGCCCATAGACACTCCTGTTTGCAGGAAATGCAGGAATCGACCGAGTTGAAATTTCTTCGTGGGGCCTTCCTGGCCTCACACCACGCAACATATTTTCGCCACATGTGGTGATAATGTTGTGCGGTCACCTCCTTCCTGGCTTTGACCAGGGTAGGAATGACCTCTTCCGGAATGCCTTTTTCCCTTAGGATCCGGCGTTCAACCGCCATGCCGTCAAACGCAGCCGCGGTAAGTCTTGGAACAGACATGGTACTTGCTGAAGCAAGTCCCTTCTTAGCGGCAGAGGCCATGAGTCCTCTGTGAGCATCTCTTGAAGTTCCGGGTACCAAGTCCTTCTTGGCCAATCCGGAGCCACGAGTATAGTTCTTACTCCTCTACGTCTTATAATTCTCAGTACCTTAGGTATGATAAGCAGAGTAGGGAACACATACACCGACTGGTACACCCACGGTGTTACCAGAACGTCCACAGCTATTGCCTGAGGGTCTCTTGACCTGGCGCAATACCTGTCCAGTTTTTTGTTCAGGCGGGACGCCATCATGTCCACCTTTGGTCTTTCCCAACGGTTCACAATCATGTGGAAGACTTCCCGATGAAGTCCCCACTCTCCCGGGTGGAGGTCGTGCTGAGGAAGTCTGCTTCCCAGTTGTCCACTCCCGGAATGAACACTGCTGACAGTGCTATCACATGATTTTCCGCCCAGCGAAGAATCCTTGCAGTTTCTGCCATTGCCCTCCTGCTTCTTGTGCCGCCCTGTCTGTTTACGTGGGCGACTGCCGTGATGTTGTCCCACTGGATCAATACCGGCTGACCTTGAAGCAGAGGTCTTGCTAAGCTTAGAGCATTGTAAATTGCTCTTAGCTCCAGTACATTTATGTGGAGAGAAGTCTCCAGACTTGATCACACTCCCTGGAAATTTTTTCCTTGTGTGACTGCTCCCCAGCCTTTCAGGCTGGCATCCGTGGTCACCAGGACCCAGTCCTGAATGCCGAATCTGTGGCCCTTTAGTAGATGAGCACTCTGCAGCCACCACAGAAGAGACACCCTTGTCCTTGGAGATAGGGTTATCCGCTGATGCATCTGAAGATGCGATCCGGACCATTTTTCCAGCAGATCCCACTGAAAAGTTCTTGCGTGAAATCTGCCGAATGGAATCGCTTCGTAAGAAGCCACCATTTTTCCCAGGACCCTTGTGCAATGATGCACTGACACTTTTCCTGGTTTTAGGAGGTTCCTGACTAGCTCGGATAACTCCCTGGCTTTCTCCTCCGGGAGAAACACCTTTTTCTGGACTGTGTCCAGAATCATCCCTAGGAACAGCAGACGTGTCGTCGGAGACAGCTGCGATTTTGGAATATTTAGAATCCACCCGTGCTGTCGTAGAACTACTTGAGATAGTGCTACTCCGACCTCCAACTGTTCTCTGGACCTTGCCCTTATCAGGAGATCGTCCAAGTAAGGGATAATTAAGACGCCTTTTCTTTGAAGAAGAATCATCATTTCGGCCATTACCTTGGTAAAGACCCGGGGTGCCGTGGACAATCCAAACGGCAGCGTCTGAAACTGATAGTGACAGTTTTGTACCACGAACCTGAGGTACCCTTGGTGAGAAGGGCAAATTGGGACATGGAGGTAAGCATCCTTGATGTCCAGGGACACCATATAGTCCCCTTCTTCCTGGTTCGCTATCACTGCTCTGAGTGACTCCATCTTGATTTGAACCTTTGTATGTAAGTGTTCAAATATTTCAGATTTAGAATAGGTCTCACCGAGCCGTCTGGCTTCAGTACCACAATATAGTGTGGAATAATACCCCTTTCCTTGTTGTAGGAGGGGTACTTTGATTATCACCTGCTGGGAATACAGCTTGTGAATTGTTTCCAATACTGCCTCCCTGTCGGAGGGAGACGTTGGTAAAGCAGACTTCAGGAACCTGCGAGGGGGAGACGTCTCGAATTTCCAATCTGCACCCCTGGGATACTACTTGTAGGATCCAGGGGTCCACTTGCGAGTGAGCCCACTGCGCGCTGAAACTCTTGAGACGACCCCCCACCGCACCTGAGTCCTGTACGGCCCCAGCGTTATGCTGAGGACTTGGCAAAAGCGGTGGAGGGCTTCTGTTCCTGGGAATGGGCTGCCTGCTGCAGTCTTCTTCCCTTTCCTCTATCCCTGGGCAGATATGACTGGCCTTTTGCCTGCTTGCCCTTATGGGGACGAAAGGACTGAGGCTGAAAAGACGGTGTCTTTTTCTGCTGAGATGTGACTTGGGGTAAAAAAGGTGGATTTTTCAGCTGTTGCCGTGGCCACCAGGTCCGATGGACCGACCCCAAATAACTCCTCCCCTTTATACGGCAATACTTCCATGTGCCGTTTGGAATCTGCATCACCTGACCACTGTCGTGTCCATAAACATCTTCTGGCAGATATGGACATAGCACTTACTCTTGATGCCAGAGTGCAAATATCCCTCTGTGCATCTCGCATATATAGAAATGCATCCTTTAAATGCTCTATAGTCAATAAAATACTGTCCCTGTCAAGGGTATCAATATTTTCAGTCAGGGAATCCGACCAAGCCACCCCAGCGCTGCACATCCAGGCTGAGGCGATCGCTGGTCGCAGTATAACACCAGTATGTGTGTATATACTTTTTAGGATATTTTCCAGCCTCCTATCAGCTGGCTCCTTGAGGGCGGCCGTATCTGGAGACGGTAACACCACTTGTTTTGATAAGCGTGTGAGCGCCTTATCCACCCTAAGGGGTGTTTCCCAACGCGCCCTAACTTCTGTCGGGAAAGGGTATAACGCCAATAATTTTCTATCGGGGGAAACCCACGCATCATCACACACTTCATTTAATTTATCTGATTCAGGAAAAACTACAGGTAGTTTTTTCACACCCCACATAATACCCTCTTTTGTGGTACTTGTAGTATCAGAAATATGTAACACCTCCTTCATTGCCCTTAACATGTAACGTGTGGCCCAAATGGAAAATACGTTTGTTTCTTCACCGTCGACACTGGAGTCAGTGTCCGTGTCTGTGTCGACCGACTGAGGTAAATGGGCGTTTTAAAGCCCCTGACGGTGTTTGAGACGCCTGGACAGGTACTAATTGGTTTGCCGGCCGTCTCATGTCGTCAACCGACCTTGCAGCGTGTTGACATTATCACGTAATTCCCTAAATAAGCCATCCATTCCGGTGTCGACTCCCTAGAGAGTGACATCACCATTACAGGCAATTGCTCCGCCTCCTCACCAACATCGTCCTCATACATGTCGACACACACGTACCGACACACAGCACACACACAGGGAATGCTCTGATAGAGGACAGGACCCACTAGCCCTTTGGGGAGACAGAGGGAGAGTTTGCCAGCACACACCAAAACGCTATATTATACAGGGACAACCTTATATAAGTGTTTTCCCTTATAGCATCTTAATATATAATAATATCGCCAAATAAGTGCCCCCCCTCTCTGTTTTAACCCTGTTTCTGTAGTGCAGTGCAGGGGAGAGCCTGGGAGCCTTCCTAGCAGCGGAGCTGTGTAGGAAAATGGCGCTGTGTGCTGAGGAGAATAGGCCCCGCCCCCTTTTCGGCGGGCTTCTTCTCCCGTTTTTCTGACAATCTGGCAGGGGTTAAATACATCCATATAGCCCCAGGGGCTATATGTGATGTATTTTTAGCCAGCATAGGTACTTTCATTGCTGCCCAGGGCGCCCCCCCAAGCGCCCTGCACCCTCAGTGACCGTTGGTGTGAAGTGTGCTGAGAGCAATGGCGCACAGCTGCAGTGCTGTGCGCTACCTCATGAAGACTGAGAAGTCTTCAGCCGCCGATTTCTGGATCTCTTCTCTCTTCAGCATCTGCAAGGGGGTCGGCGGCGCGGCTCCGGTGACCCATCCAGGCTGTACCTGTGATCGTCCCTCTGGAGCTAGTGTCCAGTAGCCTAAGAAGCCAATCCATCCTGCACGCAGGTGAGTTCACTTCTTCTCCCCTAAGTCCCTCGTTGCAGTGAGCCTGTTGCCAGCAGGACTCACTGAAAATAAAAAACCTAACAAAACTTTTACTCTAAGCAGCTCTTTAGGAGAGCCACCTAGATTGCACCCTTCTCGGCCGGGCACAAAAACCTAACTGAGGCTTGGAGGAGGGTCATAGGGGGAGGAGCCAGTGCACACCACCTGATCCTAAAGCTTTTACTTTTGTGCCCTGTCTCCTGCGGAGCCGCTATTCCCCATGGTCCTGACGGAGTCCCCAGCATCCACTTAGGACGTCAGAGAAAAGGAAGGTGTTCAGACAATCCTAATTGCTACGGATTGGCAACGGAGATTGTCACACACAGCTCAGTCTAATATATCTAGTTTACTAAAGTTCTTGATGGAATGTGTAGAAGCTGGACTAAGACATGACTCCTTAAAGGCTTAGCTATCTTTCAAGGAAGATTGGCACTGTTCCTTCTCTTACCGAGAGTATTTTACATCCAGACTCCATGGGGTAAATGTAATTGGGTCCCAGTTGCAGGAGGTCCGGATTTTTGCCTTGTAAATCATTGGCGCTTTAAAAATACGGCCATTCTCGGACCCTATTACATTTACCCTCATACATTCTTCCAGTGGCTCTTTGGTATCCACATTTAGTTACAACATCCTCTGTTTCAGCGCTGTCAGCTGGATTACTTCATGTAACTAGGCAGCTGTATATTGGAGGATTCTCTGTCTCAGAACAGTTGCACTGGCTGGTGACTTGGACCATACATTTACTGTGTTCTATAGGTGCTAATTTTGGACAAAAGGTTTTCAGTCTGAAACATCAGGGTACACACTTCCTTGGGGGTTGCTTTGGAAACTGTCCATGGATCCGTTGCCCTATCCCCACCCCGATGGATGTTTGATAAAATAGGATTTTAATATCTACCGGTAAATCCTTTTCTCTTAGTCCGTAGAGGATGCTGGGGACACTTCAAGAACCATGGGGTATAGACGGGATCCGCAGGAGACATGGGCACTTTAAGTATTTCAAAGGGGTGTGAACTGGCTCCTCCCTCTATGCCCCTCCTCCAGACTCCAGTTATAGGAACTGTGCCCAGGGAGACGGACATTTCTAGGAAAAGGATTTATTGTTAAACGAAGGTGAGATACATACCAGCTCACACCTCAAGCAGGCCGTACAACATGGCATTCAACAACGCAAGTCAACGGCATGAACAACATCAGCAACAGGCTGACCATAAACGTAACACAACATGTGTGTAACCATAACTAATAACTGCAGATACAGTACGCACTGGGACGGGCGCCCAGCATCCTCTACGGACTAAGAGAAAAGGATTTACCGGTAGGTATTAAAATCCTATTTTCTCATACGTCCTAGAGGATGCTGGGGACACTGCAAGAACCATGGGGTTTATACCAAAGCTCTAGAACGGGCGGGAGAGTGCGGATGACTCTGCAGCACCGATTGAGCAAACAAGAGGTCCTCATCAGCCAGGATATCAAACTTGTAGAACTTCGCAAAGGGGTTCGAACCCGACCAAGTAGCCACTCGGCAAAGTTGTAAAACCGAGACCCCTCGGGCAGCCGCCCAGAATGAGCCCACCTTTCTGGTAGAATGGGCCTTCACCGATTTCGGTAATGGCAATCCAGCCGTAGAATGAGCTTGCTGAATCGTATTACAGATCCAGCGTGCAATAGTCTGCTTGGAAGCAGGAGCCCCAATTTTGTTGGGATCATACAGGACAAACAGAGCCTCCGTTTTCCTAATCTGAGCCGTTCTGGCTACATAAATTTTCAAAGCTCTGACCACATCTAGGGACTTCGATTCCGCTAAGGCGTCAGCAGCCACTGGCACCACAATAGGTTGGTTCATGTGAAACGATGACACTACTTTTGGCAGAAATTGCAGATGAGTTCTCAACTCCGCTCTATCTTCATGGAAGATCAAATAGGGGCTTTTGTGAGACAAAGCCGCCAATTCAGACACCCGCCTCGCAGAGTCCAAGGCCAAAAGCATGATCAAGTGACGAATTTCAACTCTACCTTATGTAAAGGTTCAAACCAATGAGACTGCAGGAACTGCAACACCACGTTAAGATCCCATGGTGCCACCGGGGGTACAAAGGGAGGTTGGATGTGCAGCACGCCTTTCACGAAAGTCTGAACTTCCGGAAGGAAGGCCAATTCTTTTTGAAAGAAAATTGACAAGGCCGAAATTTGTACTTTAACTGAGCCTAATTTTAGGCCCGCATCCACACCTGCTTGCAGAAAATGGAGAAAACGGCCCAGCTGAAATTCTTCCGTAGGAACCTTCTTGGATTCACACCAAGACACATATTTTCTCCAAATACGGTGAGAATGTTTCGCCGTTACTTCTTTTCTAGCCTGAAGAAGCGTGGGAATGACTTCACTGGGAATACCCTTTCGGGCTAGGATTCGGCGTTCAACCTCCAAGCCGTCAAACGAAGCCACGGTAAGTCTTGGTACACGCACGGCCCCTGCTGTAACAGATCGTCTCGTAGAGGAAGAGGCCAGGGATCTCCTATGAGCAATTCCTGAAGATCTGGATACCAGGCCCTCCTTGGCCAGTCTGGAACAATGAGGATTGCATGAACCCTTGTTCTTCTTATGATCTTTATCACTTTTGGAATGAGTGGAATCGGAGGGAACACATATACCGACTGAAACACCCACGGTGTCACTAGGGCGTCCACCGCTATTGCTTGTGGGTCCCTCGACCTGGAACAATATCTCGGAAGTTTCTTGTTGAGGCGAGACGCCATCATGTCTATTTGAGGAATTCCTCAACGACTTATCACTTCTGCAAAGACCTCTTGATGAAGACCCCACTCTCCTGGATGGAGATCGTGTCTGCTGAGGAAGTCTGTTTCCCAGTTGTCCACACCTGGAATGAAGACCGCTGACAGAGCGCTTACATGCCTTTCCGCCCAGCGGAAAACTTTTGTGGCCTCTGCCATTGCCGCTCTGCTCTTCGTTCCGCCCTGGCGGTTTATGTACGCCACCGCTGTTATGTTGTCCGACTGAATCAAGACGGGCAGATCGCGAAGATGTTCCGCTTGTAGAAGGCCGTTGTAAATGGCCCTTAATTCCAGAATGTTTATGTGTAGACAAGCTTCCTGGCTTGACCATTTTCCCTGGAAATTTTCCCCCTGTGTGACTGCACTCCAGCCTCGGAGGCTCGCATCCGTGGTCACCTGCGTCCCTCTAGGAGGTGAGAGCTGTGCAGCCACTACAGGAGTGAGATTCTGGTCTTGGACGACAGGATTATCTGTCGGTGCATGTGCAGATGGGACCCGGACCACCTGTCCAACAGATCCCACTGAAACACTCTGGCATGGAATCTGCCAAATGGAATGGCCTCGTAGGCCGCCACCATTTTCCCCAGCAATCGAATGCATTGATGGATTGCTGGCTTCAGAATTTGTTTGACCAGACTCTGAATTTCTAGAGCCTTCTCTTCTGGAAGAAAAACTCTCTGTAATTCTGTGTCCAGAATAATTTGAAAAAACGATAAGTCATTTCGTCAGACTCAACTGTGACTTTGGCAAGTTCAGGAGCCAACCATGTTGTTGCAGAACTGTCAGGGAAATCGTAATGCTCTGCAGTAATCGGTCCCTGAATCTCGCCTTTATCAGGAGATCGTCCAAGTACGGGATAATTGTGACTCCTTGCTTACGCAGGAGAACCATCATTTCCGCCATAACTTTGGTGAAAACCCTCGGAGCCGTGGATAGACCAAACGGCAACGTCTGAAATTGGTAATGACAATCCTGAATCGCAAACCTCAGGTAAGCCTGATGCAGAGGATATATGGGGACGTGTAAGTAGGCACCATAAAATCCCCTTCCTCCAGACTGGAGATCCCTGCTCGGAGAGATTCCATCTTGAATTTGAATTTTCTCAGATAGAAATTGAGGGATTTTAGGTTCAGAATTGGTCTGACTGAGCCGTCCGGCTTCGGGACCACGAAGAGGCTCGAATAAAAACCTTCTCCCTGTTGTGACGGGGGCACCTTGACAATGACTTGATGTTGACACAGCTTTTGTATCGCATCACATACTACCTCCCTGTCCGGAAGAGAAGCTGGTAAGGCTGATTTGAAAAATCGCCGAGGGGGAACGTCTTGAAACTCCAGTTTGTACCATTGGGACACTATTTCTAACACCCATGGGTATAGGGCCGAACGAACCCAGAACCGACTGAAGAGTTGGAGACGTGCCCCCACCGATGCGGACTCCCGCAGAGGAGTCCCAGCGTCATGCGGTGGATTTGGCAGAAGCCGGAGAGGACTTCTGCTCCTGGGAACCTGCCACAGCCGGTGACCTTTTTCCCTTTCCTCTTCCTCTAGAAGCAAGGAAGACCCTCGTCTTTTTTTGTATTTATTGGGCCGAAAGGACTGCATCTGATAGTGGTGCGTTTTCTTTTGTTGTGGAGGAACATAAGGTAAAAATGATGACTTACCCGCGGTAGCCGTAGATACCAGGTCAGCGAGGCCGTCACCAAACAAGACACCACCTTTATACGACAGAGACTCCACAGCCTTCTTAGAGTCAGCATCAGCATTCCATTAATGAATCCACAATGCTCTTCTAGCTGAGACTGCCATGGCATTGGCCCTTGATCCCAAAAGGCCAATGTCTCTCGCAGCTTCCTTTAGGTAGGCTGCAGCGTCCCTGATATAACCCAGTGTCAAAAGAATGCTATCCCTATCCAGGGTATCTATCTCAGATGACAAGTTATCTGCCCACTTTTCAATAGCGCTACTCACCCACGCCGAAGCAACGGCAGGTCTGAGCAGCGTACCTGTAGTGACATAAATAGATTTCAATGTATTTTCCTGCTTACGATCCGCAGGTTCCTTTAGGGTTGCCGTGTCAGGGGACGGAAGCGCCACCTTTTTGGATAGTCGTGACAGAGCCTTGTCTACAGTTGGGGGTGACTCCCACTTTTCCCTATCCCCAGAGGGGAACGGATACGCCACCGGAATTCTCTTGGGAATCTGAAACTTCTTGTCAGGATTTTCCCAAACCTTTTCAAAAAGCGTGTTCAGTTCATGAGAGGGAGGAAACGTTACCTCAGGTTTCTTTCCTTTATACATACAGACCCTTGTATCAGGAACAGAAGGATCCTCTGTGATATGTAACACGTCTTTTATCGCCACAATCATGTACTGAATGCTCTCAGCTGGAGTCAGAGTCCGTGTCGGTATCTGTATATGCTATCTGGGTAAACGAACGCTTTTGTGACCCCGAGGGGGTCTGGACCTGTGACAACACATCCTCCACGGATTTTTTCCATGCCTGGTTCTGAGACTCAGATTTATCCAATCTTTTATTTAATAAAGCCACATTTGCATTTAAAGCACTCAAAACATTCACCCAATCAGGAGTCGGCGGTGCCGACATGGTCACTCCCACAGCCGTTTCTGTCCCTAATCCAGCCTCCTCCTGAGAAGAGCACTCGGCCTCAGACATGCAGACACACGTGTATCGACGCCCACAGACATACTGGGCATATAGGGACAGACCCACAGTAAAGCCTGTCAGAGAAACACAGAGGGAGTTTGCCAGCTCACAGCCCAGCGCTTATCCCGGTTCTGAAAACCCTTATACAAAGCCTCAGACCTGTTAGCGCTTTTATAAATACATATATAGCACCAAAAAAACTGTAGAGGAAGGACCAGCGTCTCTGCAGCTCTGTGAAGAGAAAATGGCGCTGATGAGAGCTGTGAGGGCTAAGCCCCGTCCCCTTAATGGCGCGCTTCAGCCCCGCTATTTTTTTCAATATTTATACTGGCAGGGGTTCGGATTTAGTGCCTTGGCACTTAAAAACCACCTTGCCAGTCTTATATGAGGTTTTTAATGCTGCCCAGGGCGCCAAACCTACCCCCCCCCTCTCGCGCCCTGCACCCTGTAGTGCCGCTGTGTGTGGGAGCATGGCGCGCAGTGCGGCCGCTCTGCGGTACCTCAAAGCCGTCACTGAAGTCTTCTGATCTTCTTCTACTCACCTGTCTTCTGACTTCTGGCTCTGCAAGGGGGGTGACGGCGGGCTCTGGGAACGAGCATCTAGGTGTACCTAGCGTTCAGACCCTCAGGAGCTAATGGTGTCCCGTAGCCAAAGAAGCAGAGCCTTGAAACTCACAGAAGTAGGTCTGCTTCTCTCCCCTCAGTCCCACGAAGCAGGGAGCCTGTTGCCAGCAGGTCTCCCTGAAAATAATAAGAATTTACTTACCGATAATTCTATTTCTCGTAGTCCGTAGTGGATGCTGGGAACTCCGTAAGGACCATGGGGAATAGCGGCTCCGCAGGAGACTGGGCACATCTAAAGAAAGCTTTAGGACTATCTGGTGTGCACTGGCTCCTCCCCCTATGACCCTCCTCCAAGCCTCAGTTAGGATACTGTGCCCGGACGAGCGTACACAATAAGGAAGGATTTTGAATCCCGGGTAAGACTCATACCAGCCACACCAATCACACCGTACAACTTGTGATATGAAACCCAGTTAACAGCATGATAACAGAGGAGCCTCTGAATAGATGGCTCACAACAAGAACCCGATTAGTTAACAATAACTATGTACAAGTATTGCAGACAATCCGCACTTGGGATGGGCGCCCAGCATCCACTACGGACTACGAGAAATAGAATTATTGGTAAGTAAATTCTTATTTTCTCTGACGTCCTAGTAAGGACCATGGGGATTATACCAAAGCTCCCAAACGGGCGGGAGAGTGCGGATGACTCTGCAGCACCGAATGAGGGAACTCCAGGTCCTCCTCAGCCAGGGTATCAATTCGTAGAATTTTGCAAACGTGTTTGCCCCTGACCAAGTAGCTGCTCGGCAAAGTTGTAAAGCCGAGACCCCTCGGGCAGCAGCCCAAGATGAGCCCACCGTCCTTGTGGAATGGGCTTTTATTGATTTAGGCTGCGGTAATCCTACCGCAGAATGCGCCAGCTGAATAGTGCTACAAAACCAGCGCGCAATAGACTGCCTAGAAGCAGGAGCAACTAGCTTGTTGGGTGCCATCAGGATAAACAGCGAGTCAGTCTTCCTGACTCCAGCCGTTCTGGAAACATATATTTTCAAAGCCCTGACTACGTCCAGCAACTTGGAGTCCTCCAAGTCCCCAGTAGCCGCAGGCACCACAATAGGTTGGTTCAAGTGAAAACCTGAGACCACCTTCGGGAGAAACTGAGGACGAGTCCTCAACTCTGCCCTATCCATACAGAAAATCAGATAAGGCCTTTTACATGACAAAGCCGCCAATTCTGACACACGCCTGGCCAAGGCCAAGGCCAACAGCATGACCACTTTCCACGCGAGATACTTTAGCTCCATGGTTTTAAGTGGCTCAACCAATGCGACATTAGGAAATCCAAAACCACGTTGAGATCCAAAAAAGTGCCACAGGAGGCACAAAAGGAGGCTGAATATGTAGTACTCCTTTAACCAAAGTCTGAACTTCAGGCAGTGAAGCCAGTTTTTTTCTGGAAGAAAATCGACAGAGCCGAAATCTGGACCTTGATGGACCCCAATTTGAGGCCCAAACGTCACCCCTGCTTGCCGGAAGTGCAGGAATCGACATAGTTGAAATTCCTCCGTCGGGGCCTTCATGGCCTCCCACCAAGCAACAAATTTTTGCCAAACGCGGCGATAATGTCTTGCGGTGACATCCTTCCTGGCTATGATCAGGGTAGGGATGACTTCCTTCGGAATACCCTTTTCCTTTAGGATCCGGTGTTCTACCGCCATGCCGTCAAACGCAGCCGCGGTAAGTCTTGGAACAGACAGGGTCCCTGCTGCAGCAGGTCTTGTCTGAGCGGCAGAGGCCAAGGGTCCTCTGCCAGCATCTCTTGAAGTTCCGGGTACCAAGCTCTTCATGGCCAATCCGGAACCCCGAGTATGGTTTTCACTCCTCGCCTTCTTATTATTCTCAGTACCTTGGGTATGAGAGGTAGAGGAGGAGACACATAAACCGACTGGTACACCCACGGTGTCACTAGAGCGTCCCCAGCGATCGCCTGAGGGTCCCTTGACCTGGCGCAATATCTTTTCAACTTCTTGTTGAGGCGGGACGCCATCATGTCCACCCGTGGTCATTCCCAACGGTTTACCCGCATTTGGAAAACTTCTGGATGAAGTCCCCATTCTCCTGGGTGTAGGTCGCCCATCGGAGAATCCTTGTGGCTTCTGCCATCGCCATCCTGCTTCTTGTGCCGCCCTGTCTGTGTACATGGGCGACCGCCGTGATGTCGTCTGATTGGATCAGTACCGGCTGGTTCTGAAGCAGGGGCCTTGCTTGTCTTAGGGCATTGTAAATGGCCCTTAGCTGCAGAATATTTATGTGAAGCGAAATCTCCTTGGAAATTTCTTCCCTGTGTGACTGCACCCAAGCCCCGAAGGCTGGCATGCGTGGTCACCAGGACCCAGTCCTGTATTCCGAATCTGCGGCCCACTAGTAGATGAGCCCTCTGCAGCCACCATAGCAGCGACACCCTGTTTCTTGCTGACAGGGTTATCCGCTGTTGTATCTGTACATGGGACCCGGACCATTAGTCCCACAGGTCCCACTGGAACGTCCTTGCGTGGAGTCTTCCGAATGGAATTATGCTTCGTACGAAGCTACCATTTTTCCCAGGACTCGTGTGCATTGATGTACCGACACCTGTCCTGGTTTTAGGATGTCTCTGACTAGAGATGACAACTCCTCGGCTTTTTCCACTGGAAGAAACACTCTTTTCTGGTCTGCGTTCAGAAACATTCCCAGGAACAGAAGACGTGTCGTCGGGACCAGCTGTGACTTTGGAATATTGAGAATCCAGTCGTGCTGTTGTAGCACTTCCCGAGAGAGTGCTACCCCCACTACCAACTGTTCTTTGGACCTCGCCTTTATCAGGAGATCGTCCAAGTACGGGATAATAAAAACTTCCTTCTTGTGAAGGAGTATCATCACTTCGGCCATTACCTAGGTAAAGACCTTCGGTGCCGTGGACAACTCCAACGGCCGCGTCTGGAACTGATAGTGACAGTCCTGTACCACATATCTGAGGCACTCCTGGTGAGGGGGGGGGGGGGGGATGGGGACATGCAGGTACGCATCCTTGATGTCCAGGGAGACCCTGTAATCCCCCTCGTCCAGGCTCGTAATAAGCGCCCTGAGCGATTCCATCTTGAACTTGAATCTTCTGATATAAAAGTTCAAGTATTTTAATTTCAAGATGGGTCTCACCGAACCGTTGCGGTACCACAACCACTGTGGAATAGTAACCCCTTCCTTGCTGAAGGAGGGGCACCTTGACAATCACTTGTTGTGATTATAGTGTTGAATAGCCACCAACACCGCCTCCCTGGCAGAGGGAGGTGCCGGTAAGGCAGATTTTAGGAAACGGCGGGGGGAAGAACGTCTCGAACTCCAGCCTGTACCCCTGAGATACTACTTGAAGGACCCAGGGATCCATGTGAGAGAGCCCACTGGGCACTGAAATTTCTGAGACGGGCCCCCACCGTACCCGGGTCCGCCTGAGCAGCCCCCGCACCATGCTGTGGCCCTACCGGACGCAGTGAGGACTTCTGCTCTTGGGAACTAGCTGTGTGTTGCAGCTTTTTTCCTCTACCTTTGCCTCTCGGCAGAAAGGATGAGCCTCTAGCCCACTTGTTTTTCTGGGGCCGAAAGGACTGTACTTGATGATACGGTGCTTTCTTTTGTTGTGGGGTAGCCTGTGGCAAAAAAATTAATTTCCCAGCAGTAGCTGTGGAAACGAGGTCTGAAAAACTATCCCCAAACAGTTTTACCCCCTTATAGGGCAACTTCCATGTGCCGATTCGAGTCGGCATCGCCTGACCATTGCCAAGTCCATAACCCCCGTCTGGCGGCAATGGACCTAGCGCTTATTTTTGATGCCAGCCGGCAAATATCCCTCTGTGCATCACGCATGTATAAGACCACGTCTTTTATATGCTCTATTTTCAGCAAAATATTGTCCCTATCCATAGTTATTTTCCGACAGGGAATCTGACCACGCAGCGGGAGCACTGCCCATCCATGCCGAAGCAATATAATGCCCTAGTGTGTGACCATATCTTATAGGGTAACCTCCTGCTTTCTATCAGCAGGTTCCTTCAGGGCGGCCGTACCCGAAGACGGTAGTGCCACCTTTTCTGATAAGCGTGTAAGCGCTGTATCTACCCTATGGGGTGTTTCCCCGCGTGACCTATCCTCTGGCGGGAAAGGGTACGCTGCCAATAACCGTTGTAGAAATTATCAATTTCTTACCGGGGGAAGACCACTCTTCCTCACACACCTCATTTAATTTCTCAGATGCAGGAAAAACTACTAATAGTTTTCTCTCACCAAACACAATACCCTTTTATGTGGTACCTGGGGTATAATCATAAATGTGTAATACATTTTTCATTGTCTCAATCCTGTAACGGGTGGACCTATTTGGAGGGTACACCAGTCTCATCGATGTCGACACTGGAGTCAGTGTCCGTGTCGACATCTGTGTCTGTTATCTGAGGTAGCGGGCGATTTTAGAGCCCCCCATGACATTTGAGACGCTGGAACAGGCACAAGCTGAGTAGCCGGCTGTTCCGTGTCGTCGGCCTTTTATGTAAGGAGTTGACACTTTCACGTAATCCTTCCATAAGTTCAACCACACCGGTGTCGACCCCGCAGGGGGTGACAACATATTTACAGGCATTCGTTCCGCCTCCACCTCATTATCCTCCACATACCTGTCGACACAGCCGTACCGACACACAGCACACACACAGGGAATGCTCTGATAGAGGACAGGACCCCACAAAGCCCTTTGGGGAGACAGAGGGAGAGTATGCCAGCACACCCCAGGGCGCTATATATCACAGGGATATCACCTATAAAAAAGTGTTTTCCCTTATAGCTGCCTATATGTTGTATACTGCGCCTAAATTGTGCCCCCCCCCCCCCTCTCTTTTTAACCCTTTCTGTAGTGTATTAACTGCAGGGGAGAGCCAGGGAGCTTCCCTCCAACGGAGCTGTGAGGGAAAAATGGCGCCAGTGTGCTGAGGAGATAGGCTCCGCCCCTTTTTCGCTGACTTTTCTCCCGCATTTTTATGGAATCTGGCAGGGGTTACTATACATCCATATAGCCCTGGGGGTTATATGTGATGTATTTTTGCCAGCCAAGGTGTTTATATTGCTGCTCAGGGCGCCCCCCCCCCCCCCCAGCGCCCTGCACCCTCAGTGACCGGAGTGTGTGGTGTGCATGAGGAGCAATGGCGCACAGCTGCAGTGCTGTGCGCTACCTTGGTGAAGACTGATGTCTTCTGCCGCCGATTTTCCGGACCTCTTCTTGCTTCTGGCTCTGTAAGGGGGCCGGCGGCGCGGCTCTGGGACCGGACTCCGAGGCTGGGCCTGTGTTCGGTCCCTCTGGAGCTAATGGTGTCCAGTAGCCTAAGAAGCCCAAGCTGGCTGCAAGCAGGCAGGTTCGCTTCTTCTCCCCTTAGTCCCTCGATGCAGTGAGCCTGTTGCCAGCAGGTCTCACTGAAAATAAAAAACCTAAAACTAACTTTTTCTAAGAAGCTCAGGAGAGCTCCTAGATTGCACCCTGCTCGGTCGGGCACAAAAATCTAACTGAGGCTTGGAGGAGGGTCATAGGGGGAGGAGCCAGTGCACACCAGATAGTCCTAAAGCTTTCTTTAGATGTGCCCAGTCTCCTGCAGAGCCGCTATTCCCCATGGTCCTTACGGAGTTCCCAGCATCCACTAGGACGTCAGAGAAAATAAACCTAACAAAAGTATTTTTCAGAGAAACTCAGGAGAGCTCCTCAGTGTGCATCCAGTCTCACTGGGCACAGATTCTATCCTGGAGTCTGGAGGAGGGGCATAGAGGGAGGAGCCAGTTCACACCCCTTTGAAAGTCTTAAAGTGCCCATGTCTCCTGCGGATCCCGTCTATACCCCATGGTTCTTGAAGTGTCCCCAGCATCCTCTAGGACGTATGAGAAAATTTACTTACAATAAAGCCTTTTCTTGAAGTCATTGGGGACACTGGAAGCCCACTCAATGCAGTTTTGTTCCTTTGTTTGACTTAAGGTGGGTACACACTAATAGATATATCTGCAGATCAATTGATCTGCAGATATATCTATGGACGGATCGAGCAGTGTGTTCAGCATACACACTGCCCGATCCGTCGGGGACTGACGTCATGAACTGGGCGGGCGTGTACACACGCCCGCCCAGTTCAGCTGTCAATCACCGGCGGCCGCCGCAGCTTGTGTACGGGCGGTCGGCCGTCCGCCCCGTACACACACAGCGACGCGCCAATATATCGGTAGATATATTGTCCGTCGGCTGTGCTGCGCGGCCGACGCGATACGTCTGTGAACGACGGAGTTCACAGACGTATCGGCCATACACACTGGCCGACGGTCCCGCGATTTATCGGCCGTTCAAGAGAACGGCCAATATATCGACCAGTGTGTACGGGCCTTTACTGTCTGTTGTTGGACAATTCGATCCTGTCGTTCCCAATCATTTCCTGTACTTTTCAATTTGCAAAATGGACAATACAAGCTTGTTGCAACATGAAAAGTGTACAAGGTGCAGGGAGAGTAGTCATGCAATACAACCACTGATGACAATGAATATTAAGCTGGGTACATACTCAGGCGATGTGTGCCCAGGTGATATAGGCCGATCTGGGTACACACTGAGCGAGGTAATGAAAATCGGAGCTACATATCGCTCCTTCCTTCATTACATATGTTGTTGTCGCTAGTGTTATTGTTAGGTTTGATGTGCAGCGACGACGCTAGTGACCACTGGCACCCGCAAATTGCCGGTACACTCTGAGCGTTCAGGACGATAT
The DNA here is from genome assembly GCF_028390025.1 of Pseudophryne corroboree. NCBI lineage: Eukaryota > Metazoa > Chordata > Amphibia > Anura > Myobatrachidae > Pseudophryne > Pseudophryne corroboree. The sequence continues at coordinate 797,505,202 of NC_086449.1, read as the reverse complement.
GTTGGTCCAAATCAGCTGGAACTGACATACTAGCCCGACTGAGGGAGGGGGCTGGTGCACATGACCCGGGCCTGATACAGAGTACCTGCCCCACTTCCTCCCCTCTGCGCTACTGCAAACACTAAGGTAACAGCTATTATAGGAGAGATCATTTTATCTAAGTATCTCCAGCCAAACAAGACCAACTATACCCTATGGTTCTGTGGGGGAGATGTATCAAGCATTTTGGAGAGATAAAGTACACCCAATCAGATTCTAACTGCCATGTTACAGGCTGTATTTGACAAATGACACAAGCTGGTTGGTAGTTTCTCTTTCTCCAAGGTCTGAAACATCTCCCCCTGTGTCACTTCATGCCATGCGTGTTCTATCGTTGTGTAGAAGAATATTATGCTTACCATTTGTGGTTTCGTGAAACTTGTTACTGACATTTTGCAGTTTTTCTATGGCTTTTAAGTTTGGAGCAGCTGTTTTTAGTAAACTATTTTCATGGTCGATACATTCTTGACGCATTTTCACAAGTTCAGCAGAGATTTCACTATCCGTCACTAAGCCCTGTTAATAAAAATGTATAACCAGTAAGCATATAGAAGGTGGAACCATTTCAAAACGCAGTAATAAAACTATAAAATAATAAGATTTTACTCACCGGTAAATCTATTTCTCGTAGTCTGTAGTGGATGCTGGGGACTCCGTAAGGACCATGGGGAATAGACGGCTCCGCAGGAGACTGGGCACATCTAAAGAAAGATTTAGGACTATCTGGTGTGCACTGGCTCCTCCCCCTATGACCCTCCTCCAAGCCTCAGTTAGGAACTGTGCCCGGAAGAGCTGACACAATAAGGAAGGATTTTGAATCCCGGGTAAGACTCATACCAGCCACACCAATCACACCGTATAACTCGTGATAGGAACCCCGGTTAACAGTATGACAACAATTGGAGCCTCTGAAGAGATGGCTCACAACAAAACCCGATTTTTGTAACAATAACTATGGACAAGTATTGCAGACAATCCGCACTTGGGATGGGCGCCCAGCATCCACTACGGACTACGAGAAATAGATTTACCGGTGAGTAAAATCTTATTTTCTCTGACGTCCTAGTGGATGCTGGGGACTCCGTAAGGACCATGGGGATTATACCAAAGCTCCCAAACGGGCGGGAGAGTGCGGATGACTCTGCAGCACCGAATGAGAGAACTCCAGGACCTCCTCAGCCAGGGAATCAAATTTGTAGAATTTAGCAAACGTGTTTGCCCCTGACCAAGTAGCTGCTCGGCAAAGTTGTAAAGCCGAGACCCCTCGGGCAGCCGTCCAAGATGAGCCCACCTTCCTTGTGGAATGGGCTTTTAATGATTTAGGCTGCGGTAAACCTACCGCAGAATGCGCCAGCTGAATAGTGCTACAAATCCAGCGCGCAATAGACTGCTTAGAAGCAGGAGCACCCAGCTTGTTGGGTGCATACAGGATAAACAGCGAGTCAGTTTTTCTGACTCCAGCCGTCCTGGAACATAAATTTTCAGGGCCCTGACTACGTCCAGCAACTTGGAATCCTCCAAGTCCCTAGTAGCCGCAGGCACCACAATAGGTTGGTTCAAGTGAAAAGCCGAGACCACCTTCGGGAGAAACTGAGGACGAGTCCTCAATTCTGCCCTATCCATCTGGAAAATCAGATAAGGGCTTTTTCAAGACAAAGCCGCCAAATCTGAAACCCGCCTGGCCGAAGCCAGGGCCAACAGTATGACCACTTTCCACGTGAGATATTTTAATTCCACAGTCTTAAGTGGTTCGAACCAATGTGATTTCAGGAATGCCAAAACCACATTGAGATCCCAAGGTGCCACTGGGGGCACAAAAGGAGGCTGAATATGCAGAACTCCTTTGACAAAAGTCTGAATTTCAGGCAGTGAAGCCAGTTCTTTCTGGAAGAAAATCGACAGAGCCGAAATCTGGACCTTGATGGACCCCAATTTGAGGCCCAACGTCACCCCTGCTTGCAGGAAGTGTAGGAATCGACCCAGTTGAAATTCCTCCTTCGGGGCCTTCATGGCCTCACACCAAGCAACATATTTCCGCCAAATGTGGTAATAATGTCTTGCGGTGACATCCTTCCTGGCTTTGATCAGGGTAGGGATGACTTCCTCTGGAATACCCTTTTCCTTTAGGATCCGGTGTTCAACCGCCATGCCGTCAAACGCAGCCGCGGTAAGTCTTGGAACAGACAGGGTCCCTGCTGCAGCAGGTCTTGTCTGAGCGGCAGAGGCCAAGGGTCCTCTGCCAGCATCTCTTGAAGTTCCGGGTACCAAGCTCTTCTTGGCCAATCCGGAACCATGAGTATGGTTTTCACTCCTCGCAGTCTTATTGTTCTCAGCACCCTGGGTATGAGAGGTAGAGGAGGAAAACACATAAACCGACTGGTACACCCACGGTGTCACTAGAGCGTCCACAGCGATCGCCTGAGGGTCCCTTGACCTGGCGCAATATCTTTTCAACTTTTTGTTGAGGCGGGACGCCATCATGTCCACCCGTGGTCATTCCCAACGGTTTACCCGCATTTGGAAAACTTCTGGAAGAAGTCCCCATTCTCCCGGGTGTAGGTCGCCCATCGGAGAATCCTTGTGGCTTCTGCCATCGCCATCCTGCTTCTTGTGCCGCCCTGTCTGTTTACATGGGCGACCGCCGTGATGTTGTCTGAATGGATCAGTACCGGCTGGTTCTGAAGCAGGGGCCTTGCTTGGCTTAGGGCATTGTAAATGGCCCTTAGCTCCAGAATAATTATGTGAAGCGAAATCTCCTTGGAAATTTCTTCCCTGTGAGACTGCACCCCAGCCCCGAAGGCTGGCCTCCGTGGTCACCAGGACCCAGTCCTGTATTCCGAATCTGCGGCCCTCCAGTAGATGAGCCCTCTGCAGCCACCACAGCAGCGACACCCTGTTTCTTGCCGACAGGGTTATCCGCTGTTGTATCTGTAGATGGGACCCGGACCATTTGTCCCACAGGTCCCACTGGAACGTCCTTGCGTGGAACCTTCCGAATGGAATTATGCTTCGCACGAAGCTACCATTTTTTTTTTCATGACTCGTGTGCTTCCACTGGAAGAAACACTCTTTTCTGGTCTGTGTCCAGAATCATTCCCAGGAACAGAAGACGTGTCGTCGGGACCAGCTGTGACTTTGGAATATTGAGAATCCAGTCGTGCTGTTGTAGCACTTCCCGAGAGAGTGCTACCCCTACTACCAACTGTTCTTTGGACCTCGCCTTTATCAGGAGATCGTCCAAGTACGGGATAATAAAAACTTCCTTCTTGCGAAGGAGTATCATCATTTCGGCCGTTACCTTGGTAAAGACCTTCGGTGCCGTGGACAACTCCAACGGCAGCGTCTGGAACTGATAGTGACAGTCCTGTACCACACATCTGAGGTACTCCTGGTGAGGAGGGTAAATGGGGACATGCAGGTACGCATCCTTGATGTCCATGGAGACCCTGTAATCCCCCTCGTCCAGGCTCGTAATAACCGCCCTGAGCGATTCCATCTCGAACTTGAATCTTCTGATATAAAAGTTCAAGTATTTTAATTTTAAGATGGGTCTCACCGAACCGTTCTGTTTCGGTACCACAACCATTGAGGAATAGTAACCCCTTCCTTGCTGAAGGAGGGGCACCTTGACAATCACTTGTTGTGATTATAGTGTTGAATAGCCACCAACACCGCCTCCCTGGCAGAGGGAGGTGCCGGTAAGGCAGATTTTAGGAAACGGCGGGGGGAAGAACGTCTCGAACTCCAGCCTGTACCCCTGAGATACTACTTGAAGGACCCAGGGATCCATGTGAGAGAGCCCACTGGGCACTGAAATTTCTGAGACGGGCCCCCACCGTACCCGGGTCCGCCTGAGCAGCCCCAGCGTCATGCTGTGGACTTACCGGACGCAGGGAGGACTTCTGCTCTTGGGAACTAGCTGTGCGCTGCAGCTTTTTCCTCTACCTTTGCCTCTCGGCAGAAAGGATGAGCCTCTAGCCCTCTTGCTTTTCTGGGGCCGAAAGGACTGTACTTGATGATACGGTGCTTTCTTTTGTTGTGGGGTAGCCTGTGGCAAAAAAGTCGATTTCCCAGCAGTAGCTGTGGAAACGAGGTCTGAAAGACCATCCCCAAACAGTTTTACCCCCTTATAGGGCAAAACTTCCATGTGCCGATTCGAGTCGGCATCGCCTGACCATTGCCGAGTCCATAACCCCCGTCTGGCGGCAATGGACCTAGCGCTTATTTTTGATGCCAGCCGGCAAATATCCCTCTGTGCATCACGCATGTATAAGACCACGTCTTTTATATGCTCTATTGTCAGCAAAATATTGTCCCTATCCATAGTTATTTTCCGACAGGGAATCTGACCACGCAGCGGGAGCACTGCACATCCATGCCGAAGCAATGGCTGGTCGCAATATAATGCCCGAGTGTGTGACTATATCTCTCAGGGTAACCCCCTGCTTTTTATCAGCAGATTCCTTCAGGGCGGCCGTATCCGGAGACGGTAGTGCCACCTTTTCTGATAAGCGTGTAAGCGCTGTATCTACCCTATGGGGTGTTTCCCAACGTGACCTATCCTCTGGCGGGAAAGGGTACGCTGCCAATAACCGTTTAGAAATTATCAATTTCTTACCGGGGGAAGACCACGCTTCCTCACACACCTCATTTAATTTCTCAGATGCAGGAAAAACTACTGGTAGTTTTCTGTCACCAAACATAACACCCTTTTATGTGGTACCTGGGGTATTATCATAAATGTGTAATACATTTTTCATTGCCTCAATCATGTAACGGGTGGACCTATTTGGAGGGTACACTAGTCTCATCGTCGTCGACACTGGAGTCGGTATCCGTGTCGACATCTGTTTCTGCCATCTGAGGTAGCGGGCGTTTTTAGAGCCCCCCATGACATTTGAGACGCTGGAACAGGCACAAGCTGAGTAGCCGGCTGTTCTGTGTCGTCGACTTTTTGTGTAAGGAGTTGACACTTTCACGTGATCCTTCCATAAGTCCAACCACACCGGTGTCGATCCCGCAGGGGGTGACATCACATTTACAGGCATTCGCTCCGCCTCCACATCATTATCCTCCTCATACATGTCGACACAGCCGTACCGACACACAGCATACACACAGGGAATGCTCTGACAGAGGACAGGACCCCACAAAGCCCTTCGGGGAGACAGAGGGAGAGTATGCCAGCACACACCAGGGCGCTATATATCACAGGGATATCACATATAAAGAGTGTTTTCCCTTATAGCTGCCTATATATATTGTATACTGCACCTAAATTGTGCCCCCCCTCTCTTTTTAACCCTTTCTGTAGTGTATTGACTGCAGGGGAGAGCCAGGGAGCTTCCCTCCAACGGAGCTGTGAGGGAAAAATGGCGCCAGTGTGCTGAAGGAGATAGCTCCGCCCCTTTTTCGCGGACTTTCTCCCGCATTTTTATGGATTCTGGCAGGGGTTAAAAAGCACCTATATAGCCTCTGGGGCTATATATGGTGCCAGTTCGCCAGCCAAGGTGTCAGTATTGCTGCTCAGGGCGCCCCCCCCCAGCGCCCTGCACCCATCAGTGACCGGAGTGTGAGGTGTGCATGAGGAGCAATGGCGCACAGCTGCAGTGCTGTGCGCTACCTTGGAGAAGACCGAAGTCTTCAGCCGCCGATTTTCCGGACCACCTTCTTGCTTCTGGCTCTGTAAGGGGGACGGCGGCGCGGCTCCGGGAACGGACGACGAGGTCGGGTCCTGTGTTCGATCCCTCTGGAGCTAATGGTGTCCAGTAGCCTAAGAAGCCCAAGCTACCACCACTTAGGTAGGTTCGCTTCTTCTCCCCTTAGTCCCTCGATGCAGTGAGCCTGTTGCCAGCAGGTCTCACTGAAAATAAAAAAACCTAACAAACACTTTCTTCCTAGGAGCTCAGGAGAGCCCCTAGTGTGCATCCAGCTCAGCTGGGCACAGAAATCTAACTGAGGCTTGGAGGAGGGTCATAGGGGGAGGAGCCAGTGCACACCAGATAGTCCTAAATCTTTCTTTAGATGTGCCCAGTCTCCTGCGGAGCCGTCTATTCCCCATGGTCCTTACGGAGTCCCCAGCATCCACTAGGACGTCAGAGAAAAACATTTTATGCATGTACAACAGATAATATATAACAGAATACACTAGTAATGTACTAAAAAATGGAAATCCCATGACAACATCTAACAGGAACCACTGATCTTTTAGGGGGTAATTCAGACCTGATCGTTGCTGTGCGTTTTCACACAGGGGCGATCAGATCTGAACTGTGCATGTGTATGCACCGCAATGCGGCGGATGACTGCACCAGGCATTGGCGCCTAGCGGCGGGATGGTGCGAAAAAAGCGATCGCACGGGGAATCGCAAGGTGATTGACAGGAAGAGGCTGTTTGTGGGTGGCAACTGACTGTTTTACAGGAGTGTCCGGAAAAAACGCAGGCGGGCTCAGGTGTTTGGAGGAAGGGTGTCTGATGTCAGCTCCGGCCCCAATCACCAGGAATCGATCACAGCGGCTGAGTCAGTCCTGGGCTGAGCAGAAACTGCACAAACTGATGTTTGTGCAGCTCTCCTACAAATGCGATCGCACCCCTGCACAGCACTTTTTCCCTCCCTCTGTAGGCGGCAACTATCTGATCCAAGGGCTGCGAAAATGCACCCTAGCCATCAGGTCTGAATTACCCCCATAGACCAGTTTTGCAAAAGAAAAAATCCTTTGTCCACCTATTTAACATATTAAAGTCTAAGATAATCTTACATTTTTCACCATGCCAAACATACTAGTATGTATATTATACTGTCTATGGAAACATTAGGTGCATAGTCGATGTACTGTGATTAATCAATTTGCACTATGTAACTTTATGGGGGCAATTCAATTATCCACAGTTTGCAGCGGCTGCGTACATCACACATAGGGGCAGATGTATTAACTTGCAGAAGGCATAAGGAAGTGATAAACAAGTGATATGTGCAAAGTGATAAGCGCACCAGCCAATTAGCTTCAATATGCAAATTGACAGTTAGGAGCTGATTGGCTGGTGTGTTATCACCTTGCACTTATCACTGGTTTATCACTTCCTTATGCCTTCTCCAGGTTAATACATTTGCCCCTTAATTACAGGAGAGCAACACCACTCACTTTATGATGCAACCCTATTGGGGTATGAGCTGGAGGTAAAATGAGTAACAATGTGCTTGTAATGTGCCACTCTTATGGTGCCCATACACTTGTGAGATTATCGGTACTAGCCTTCGATTTTGACCACATCTGTCAGAGAAATCGGGGGATTGTATGCACATTTAAGGTACCTTTCGACGCGATGCGTGGGCACGCCGGTCGAATCTCGCGTCTCAAGATATTATGGGCTGCACTTAATATTTATCGAATCGGGGCGTGATCACATGCTGTTTTTTACCACTTTCAATATATCTCATCGCGATGTGCGATATTTGAAGACAAGAGACGACTTCCTGGCCACTCCTCTTCCCCTCACTGCGCACATGACTGGAGAGGAGGCTGGAAGCACGCTGCAGAGCTCCGCACTAAACACCGCACAAGGTAGGCTATACCACTGGCCACCAATGATTATTCCCTTTTGCCAACACTGCCCACAGTTTCTGCTGCTCTACCCACATTTATATAGGCCCCTGCCCAAAATGCTGCGCCACTGCAAGCCCCATGTGGCCGCGCCCTAAACGCCATTATATTGTGCCACTGACCACCAATGCTTATTATTGTTATTTAACACCACTGCCCACCATTTCTGTAGCTCTACCCAGGATTGTACAGGCCCCCCTGCCCAAATTGCTGCACTTCTGCAAGCCCCATGTGGCCGCGCCCTAAACGCCATTATACTGCACCACTGCAACCCACATCCCACCGTTATGCTGCTGCACTCTGCACACCAATGTATTCTCACTACATATTTCAGATAACTAACACCAGTAACTGGAAAACAAACTTTATTTAACCAGAATAGTTTCCTTTTTTCATGTTTATTAATTTTCTTTTTTTGCATTCTGTAGATGTCTTATGAGAACCGTGAGTTCCTCTCTGGGTTCTTCAGCCTGTACCGTGAGGAGGAGTGTCTGTGGCTGACGTCCTCACCGGACTACAGCAATAAGCAGAAGAGGGAGGCTGCTTACACACGGATGGTGGACTACTTCTCTGCTACCTCGGTTACCTGAGTCCGTAAGAAGATCGCAAATCTACGGACAGTCTTTGTGAAGGAGAATCGCAAAGTGGAGGAGTCCAAGAGATCAGGGGCCGGCGCAGACAACGTGTATGTGCCGCAGTTGTGGTACTTTAAGGATCTCAACTTCCTCCTTGAGAAAAGGTCTGCTAAGGAGTCCATGGTGGTGATGGCCGAGTTCGAGGAGGGAAGTCTGGACGAGGCCGAAGGGGTAAGTTGCATTTTTTTCCCTTGCAGTAGCGCGTATAGTTGCAGCAGGTGATCCCAAGGAGGAAATTGGCGCTGAAAAAAAAATTACTTAGACTATCCACTAAATATGTTTCTCTTTACCCTACAGACACCTGAAGACCTCAGCCGGACCCCTGCCCTCATCATCTCCCCTGAGGAACCTACCTCTCCGCCGCAACCTACTGGGAAGAGGAAGCCGCGCAAAACAAAATTTGTAGAGGACCCTCTCCTAGCGGAGGCACGTTCCCAACTGCTGCGGAAACCTGACGAGTTTGACGACTTTGCTGCGTATGTTAGAAAAACAATGCGGAAGGTTTCTGCACAGCAGCAGGTCGAGTGCCAGCGCCTGGTGTCGCAGGTGTTGTACGAAACACTATCAGGGCATCTGACACTGGAGTGGAGAGTCCACTGCCCTGAATCTAAAGCACCTGCTCCTCAATTCCCATTGTCCTTTTGTTCCCCACCACCCACCTACCCTACATCTACTACTGCCCATCCAAGCTATCATTCCGGGTATCCGCAACCACAGTCCCAATCCAACTACCCTTCCTCCACTTTCCATCCTCCTCAAACCCCTCCTCAGCAAATCATCCACCCTTCACGTTTTCGCCAACCCCCAACCCATTCCACGCACCCTTCCCCCAGTTTCCAATCTCCTCAAACCTGCTACCCTTCCCAAGCCAGCCACACATCCACCGTCTCCTCCACAATTATGACCTCCTTGATGTCACAGGGGGGACAAATGGACGAGGAGGAGAAGACAAGTCTCTTTCAAATGTAGGGTGATTCTCAATTACTGGTGCCCTTGTTATACATACCAACAGATGTGGTGCAATCTGATACTACGGTGAGTGCCAACGCTTTCAGGCGGACAATGCACACATGATGCTAGGGACAGGTTGATGGTACCGGGGACCCATCTTCCTGCCCCTAGCCGCATGTGTGCATTGAGCCCCTGGCTGCGGTGCCACTCAACACCGCAGTATCAAAATGCACCGCATCTGTTGCTATATATATAGCATTTTTTTTCTCATTTTATACATGTAATGATGCACATGTGGTGCATCATGAAAACTTAATATTTGCTGCCATCTAGCCATGTCGGCCACATATGTCTTGATATAAAAAGAACATATTTGTTCAAAGCAATTTCATGTGCTTCATCATGAAAAGTTTATACTGTTTGCAAAAGTTCAGCCATGTTGGCTACATATTTAAAATAAAGTTATAGGCATTTTTATACTTTTCTCAAATGGGAATGCTGACCTTGATATATATAGCAACATATGTGGTGCATTGTGATACTGCACCGATGAGTGGCACCGCAGGTAGGGGCACAATGCACACATGTAACTTGGTGCAGGTTGATGGAACCGGGGACCCATCAACTTGCACCAAGTTGCATGTGTGCATTGTGCCCCTGCCTGTGGTGCCACTCAACGGTGTAGTATCACAATGCACCACATCTGTTGCTATATATAGCATTTTGTTATCATGTCCGAATGCATAATGCATGATGCATAATGAAACATTTATTTTGTTATTAAAAAGTTCAGCCATGTTGGCTGCATATACAATTATGTCTGGAAATTAAAAACGAGTTTTATGGTAAGAACATACCTTTGTTAAAACTCTTTCTGCGAGGTACACTGGGCTCCACATGGAAAGACATAGGGGTGTAGAGTAGGATCTTGATCTGAGGCACCAACAGGCTGAAAAGCTTTGACTGTTCCCAGAATGCATAGCGCCGCCTCCTCTATAACCCCGCCTCCCTGCACAGGAGCTCAGTTTTTAGTTAACCAGCCCAATGCAGTAGCTGGAAAACAGACGACAACGGTTAGTAGCCACATACACCCCTCTCTCACGACAGGAGACGTGTCAGCGGCTAATGCTATACCAACCCAAAGAAGCTAAGTGCATCAGGGTGGGCGCCTTGTGAAGCCCAGTGTACCTCGCAGAAAGAGTTTTAACAAAGGTAAGTTCTTACCATAAAACTCGTTTTCTGCTGCGGGGTACACTGGGCTCCACAAGGAAAGACATAGGGGATGTCCTAAAGCAGTTCCTTATGGGAGGGGACGCACTGTAGCGGGCACAAGAACCCGGCGTCCAAAGGAAGCATCCTGGGAAGCGGCAGTATCGAAGGCATAGAGCCTTATAAACGTGTTAACGGAGGACCACGTAGCCGCCTTGCACAATTGTTCAAGGGTCGCACCACGGCGGGCCGCCCAAGAAGGTCCAACAGACCGAGTAGAATGGGCCGTAATGTGAGCAGGAGCTGAGAGACCAGCCCTCACATAAGCATGTGCAATCACCATTCTAATCCATCTGGCCAAAGTTTGCTTGTGAGCAGGCCAGCCCCGTTTGTGAAATCCAAACAGCACAAAGAGAGAATCAGATTTCCTAATAGAAGCAGTTCTCTTCACATAGATACGGAGAGCCTGTACCACATCCAAAGACCGCTCTTTGGGAGACAGATCAGGAGAAACAAGTTCCGGAATCACCATCTCCTGGTTAAGGTGGAACGAAGAAACCACCTTAGGTAAATATCCGGGACAAGTCCTAAGAACCGCCCGGTCACGGTGAAATATCAGATATGGGGAACTACAGGACAAGGCACCCAAATCCGACACTCTTCTAGCTGAAGCAATAGCCAGCAGAAACACCACCTTAAGGAAAAGCCACTTAAGATCAGCTGAACCAAGAGGTTCAAACGGAGACTCTTGTAGCGCCTCCAAAACCACGGACAAGTCCCAAGGAGCCACAGGCGGGACATAGGGAGGTTGGATACGCAACACACCCTGAGTAAAGGTATGCACATCAGGAAAGGTCGCAATTTTTCTCTGAAACCACACCGACAAGGCAGATAATTGAACCTTGAGGGAGGCCAGACGCAGGCCTAAGTCCAGGCCCTGCTGAAGAAAAGCCAACAACTTGGCTATACTAAACTTGGAAGCATCATAATCGTTAGATGTGCACCAAACAAAGTAAGAATGCCAGACCCTATAGTAAATCCGAGCAGAAGCCGGTTTCCGGGCCCGCAACATAGTTTGAATGACCGCCTCAGAAAACCCTTTAGCCCTTAAGACGGAAGCTTCAAGAGCCACGCTGTCAAAGACAGCCGGGCTAGGTCCTGGTAGACACAGGGGCCCTGAACGAGGAGGTCTGGGCGTTGTGGAAGTAGAATTGGACGCTCTGACAATAGGCCTTGCAGGTCTGAGAACCAGTGCCGTCTGGGCCACGCTGGAGCTATGAGAAGCAGAATTCCTCTTTCTTGCTTGAACTTCCGAATTACCCTGGGCAGGAGTGACACCGGAGGGAACACGTACGGCAGCCGAAACCTCCACGGCACCGCCAGCGCATCCACGAACGCGGTTTGAGGATCCCTTGTTCTTGCTCCGAAGACCGGAACCTTGTGATTGTGTCGAGACGCCATCAGATCTACATCTGGAAGGCCCCACTTTTCCACTAGGAGTTGAAACACTTCTGGATGGAGGCCCCACTCGCCGGCATGTACGTCCTGACAACTGAGAAAGTCCGCTTCCCAATTCAGGACTCCCGGAATGAATATTGCCGATATGGCCGGTAGATGGCGTTCCGCCCATTGAAGAATCCGTGAGACTTTCTTCATTGCCAAGTGGCTTCGAGTACCGCCTTGATGATTTATGTAAGCCACTGTGGTGGAGTTGTCCGACTGTACTTGAACAGGACGGTTCTGAATTAAATGCTGGGCCAGGTTCAACGCATTGAAGACCGCCCGAGAGATTCCTCCTTGGTCCACCGACCCTGAAGGGAGTGTTGCTCCAGCACCGCGCCCCAACCTCTTAGACTGGCATCTGTCGTCAACAGGACCCAGTTGAATATCCAGAATGGACGGCCCCTGCACAATTGTCGGTCCTGGAGCCACCAGAGCAGCGACAGACGGACCTCCGGAGTCAATGAGTTCAAGTGAGACCTGATCCGGTGAGGCAGGCCGTCCCACTTGGCTAGAATCAGCTTCTGGAGGGGGCGAGAATGGAATTGAGCATACTCCACCATGTCGAATGCTGATACCATGAGGCCCAGCACCTGCATCGCCGAATGTATCGACACTTGCAGACGAGAAAGGAAGCAACTAAACCTGTCCTGAAGCTTCAGGACTTTCTCCTGAGACAAGAACAACCTCTGGTTGTGAGTGTCCAATAGCGCTCCCGGGTGCACCATGCTCTGAGCAGGGACCAGGGAGGACTTCTTCCAGTTGATGAGCCACCCGTGGGCATGTAGAAACTGGACAGTCATATCCAGATGACATAGGAGAAGTTCTGGGGAATTTGCCAGGATTAACAAGTCGTCCAGATACGGCAGTATCCTGACCCCTTGACGGCGCAGTACCACCGTCATCACCGCCATAACTTTGGTGAAGACTCGCGGAGCCGTAGTTAAACCATAAGGTAACGCACGAAACTGGTAATGGAGGTTGCCAATCGCAAACCTCAGGTATTGCTGATGTGACGCTGCTATAGGAATATGCAGGTAAGCATCCTGTATGTCCAGGGAAACCATGTAGTCCCCAGGTTCCAAGGCCAGAACTATAGAGCGAAGGGTTTCCATACGGAACTTGGAAACCTTCACAAACCTGTTCAATGCCTTGAGGTTGAGAATGGGCCGGGAGGACCCATTCGGTTTCGGGACTAGAAACAGCGGAGAATAGTACCCCCGGCCCCTCTGCGCAAGAGGCACCTGTACTACGACTCCTGTATCCAGGAGGGTCTATACCACCGAATGTAGAGTGTTTGCCTTTTTCTGGTCCAACGGGACGTCTGTCCGGCAAAATCGATGAGGGGGTTGGTTTTTGAAGGCTATGGCGTAACCTCGAGTGACGACTTCCCGTACCCAGGCATCTGAAGCCGGCCCCCCACCCTGGGATACCCCACAATATCCGGCGAGCCAGGACTGATGTAGTAGAGGCCTTGGCTGCCAGGATACCGGCATCAGAAGCAGCCTCTTTAATATAGCGAGAAGCTGTGACAATATATGACAAGCATTGTCTAGCATGGTCAGAAGAGATTTCAGCTTCTAACTCCAAGGCCCATTCAATTGAGTAGATAAATCGGCCGCCCACGGCGGATTAGCTGCAGGGACCACATACGGTTGCACCGGCATAGGAGGTCCCATAGGGGGTGTTAGTTTATTAACTAGCGTATATAGATGCGTGGAAAAAGCAGCCCACAGTGGGTCATTATGGCCCTCCGTTGCCACCGTCCCACTGGGGGGCAAGGAGCCCCCAGAACCAGAGCCCACAGCTGCTATATTCTCCTCATTTGGATCTGTGGCTTCAGCAACACCGGCAGTGTGTTCAGCCCCAGAACCGTTACCTTCAGAAGCAGACATGATATAACAGGTAACACAGTACAATTGGCAGCAGCACAAACAGAGCCGGATTAACAATGGGGCGGATGGAGCTGCAGCTCCAAGCCCCCCATCAAAATAGGCCCACTGCATCTACTGTGCTGCTGCTGTAGACAGGAAAAAAATTTCCTGCTACAGCAGCTTGCCAAGGTCCGTCCAAGGTCCCGCCCTCTGGCCGCAACCCCCTCTCACCCCCTCCGTCAGCAGCGGCGGCATAAACCGTGCCCTTACAGCGGCGCAATGGAAGGCTTGCTTCACCTGCATTGGCTCCCCCGGCTCCTTGCGCCGCATACACAGTGACGTCAGGATGTGTGACGTCGTAGAGCGCCGCCCCGGCACCACCGCACATGATCTGAAGGAAGCAGCAGCTGCTGCACAGTGACGGCCTCTGAGTAGGCTGCTCTATAAAGATACTCCTGTCCTGAGGTGAGGTGTAGTCCTGCTGACTCCTGCACTGCTGCTAAAATAATGATTATTTAGGCGCTGACTTTAATACATATATATATATATAAATATATATATATTTATATATTATATATGTATGTATGTGTATATATATATTATATGTATATATGTACATATGTATATATTATATGTATGTATATATATATATATATATTATATGTATATATATATATATATATATATATATATATAAAATATATATTATATATGTGTGTGTATATGTACAATATATATATTATGTGTATGTATATATATATATATATTATATGTATGTATATATATATATATAATATGTATATAAATATATATTGTGTGTATATGTAGAGTATATATATTATATGTATATATATCTATATCTATATATATCATATATTTTTTATATATATGTGTGTGTATACACTGTGCCCTGTGGTGGTGATATGGTGGTCCTATAATTATGGGAGGGCTGTGCATTTCACTTGGGTAGAACACAAGCCGGAAACGTGGGAACACAGCGCTCTGGAGGCATAGTGCCGTGCATTTCAGCCGGATTGAGCGCAGGGCCGAAAGTTCCAGTAGCAGCAGACTTCTGGTTATGCGTTCTGCTGTAATGGAACACATGCAGATTTGTTATCTATGTTGTTGGGTAATCTTGAGAGCCAGCATGGGTGAGATTTAACTAGGTGGATATCTTGAGTCCAATAAATATTACTATTATTATTATGATTAGGTTCTGAGGCTAGATGAAGTTTGCTAATGTAGGAGATGCACTGATGACCTCGTTTCCAGTGATGTCTGTACGTGGAGGCAGTCAGGGTGCCCCAGTAGTATTTATAGACCTACTTGCACAGGTAATAGGGTTTGTTTGTTTGTTCTGGCTAACAAGCTCTGAGGTCTTGACAAACGTCCTTAGGGGACCGAAACGTGGCTGGTATTCAATTATCTGTGGTAATTTATTGCAGCTAATTGCTTCGCCTGGGGCTATTCAGTTAGCCCCAATACCTGCCACTTATTGGGGCACCAAAAACATAATCCCCGATCAGCAGCCCTTGGAGTTGCGGTAACAAATGAGTCCGGATACTTAATCCCAGATTCCATGTGTTAATACACGATAACAGGACATTATTAGTCTTTCTCAAGGTCGTGCTATGAGGGTGTCCCGGGCATGTCGCTAAAGTGTTTCCCTACACAGACACTTCATAATTCATTTGGAGGTAATACTCAGATGGGAAGTTTGCAACTTCCATAGGGCAGGTGTGATTATGGACGGTGTAATGATTAGCGTTACTGCCTCACAGCACTGAGGTCATGGGTTTGATCCCCACCATGGCCCAGTGTGGCGTTTGTATATTCTCCCCGTACTTGCCTTGGTTTCCTCCGGGTACTGCGGTTTCCTCCCAAAATCCAAAATATACTGGTAGATTAATTGGCTTCCGACAAAAATAAATAAAAATTAACCGTAGTGTGTAAGTCTGTGTATGTACATGGGTAGACTAAATGGGCCTAGTGGTTCCACTGTGTGCAGTCTCTGCGCAGCCCAGGACTTACTCCGACAGTGCGATGAGAAAAGGCTGATCGGGGCCGGTGCTGACATCAGACACCCTCCCTGACAACACTTGGGAAAGCCTGCGTTTTTCCAGACACTCCCAGAAAACGTCCAGTTACCACACACAAACAGCCTCTTCCTGTCAATCACCTTGCGAACGCCCGTGCGAATGAAATTTTTGCACCATCCCGTCGCTGACCGCCGATGCCCATTGTTGATGTCAGACTCGCGTGCGCATTGCAGTGCATACGCATGCGCAGTTATGTCCTGATAGCCCGCTGTGCGAAAACACACAGCAGCGATCAGGTCTGAATCAGGCCCTGTATCTATAGAGGCTAAAAGTTGGCATCTCAGTCCTTGCACATTTGGATTGATGCACACTTATACACAACGGCAGGGCTTTAGGGCGGCATTTAACCCTAAAGATGCGCAACTGCCAAAAGATGCAACCGCAACTATTGCTGAAACAGCTTCTTTGTGTGGTCTCTTGTTCTGTTTGTTGTACTATGGAGGTGTGTGTGTATAATATATATTATATATATATATATATATATATATATATATACACACATACCATTAACTAAGGATGATGATGACCACATTTGTTTTATCTGATTTCCATTTTTTGAATTTTTCTATTTTCTGTGTATGGATATCTGGTTTTCACCTGACTGCGCTCATCCCCTACAATTTGAGTACTCGTGAAATGATGCACCCTTTTGACTAGCAGCACATCCCATACAGTAAAACCACCCCAGTGCGCAGATTACCTCCCTTCTTGTTATATTTTCTGTGTATGTTTGTTTAAAAAATTTTTTTTTTTTTTTAGATAATTGGACATTTAAGTGTTGAAAGTTTTCTATTTTTCAAACTCATACATACATACATACTGTACGTACGTACGGTATCCGGATTCCAGGTCGACACCACTTAGGTCGACACAAATTGGCCGACACCTCAAATAGGCCGACACAGACAATAGGTCGGCATGGAAAAAGTTCGACATGAGTTTTTAACTTTTTTTTAATTTTTAGAACTTTTTCATACTTTACGATCCACGTGGACTACAATTGGAAATGGTAACCTGTGCCGAGTGCAGCGAGGCACCTAGCCCGAAGCATGGCGAGTGAAGCGATCCATGATAGGGGACACGGTGCACTAATTGGGGTTCCCGGTCACATTACGGAGAAAACGACACCAAAAAAACATGAAAAACTCATGTCGACCCTTTTCCATGTCGACTTTGTTCACCTCGACCTATTTTCCACGTCGACATTTTTCAGGTGTCGACCTAAGGTGTGTTGACCAATTGGTGTCGACCTTAGTGGTGTCGGTCTAATTGTTGTCGACCCTGAGTCCCAGACCCGTACGTACACGCACATGCACGCACACACGCATATAAAATATATACACTGATCATACCCCCATTATCAGTAGCCACACACCCGTCATGCTGGTCACACCCCCTGCAGTAGCATACAATAGGCCCTTTAGAAATTTCAGCTCCAGGCCCTTGAGAACCTTAATCTGGCACTGAGCACAAAGGGGGTAATTCTGAGTTGATCGCAGCAGAAATTCTGTTAGCAACTGGGCAAAACCATGTGCACTGCAGGGGAGGCAGATAAAACATGTGCAGAGAGAGTTAGATTTGGGTGTGGTGAGTTCAATCTGCAATCTAATTTGCAGTGTAAAAATAAAGCAGCCAGTATTACCCTGCACAGAAATAAAATAACCCACCCAAATCTAACTCTCTCTGCAAATGTTATATCTGCCACACCTGCAGTGCACATGGTTTTGCCCAGTTGCTAACAGAATTCCTACTGCGATCAACTTGGAATTACCCCCAGTACCTCTTAACCAAACCCCTGCGCAATGTAGTCAGCACAAGCAGAGATATAGGAGAGGGGTGTAGTACTGCTGACCGGCGGTCAGGAGACCGCCGCTCAGCTTACCGACGCCGGGACCCCGGCAGCATACCGACGCCGGGATCCCGGCGGGGAGGGGCGAGTGCAGCAAGCCCCTTGCGGGCTCGCTGGGCTCGCCACGCTGCGGGCTCGGTGGCGACCTGCGGTCGCCACGGGTTCTATTCCCACTCTATGGGTGTCGTGGACACCCACAAGTGGAAATAGTCCCTGTTGGTCGGCATGCCGACCATCGGGATGGTGAGCCGTCGGGCTCGTGGTGGAGGTCATGTGACTGTCGGTCAGCTGACCGGCGGTCACATGAATACCACCCATAGGAGAGATATGGTGACTAAAATCACAGAGAAAAATACGTATCAGAGTATATCTTGTGAATATCCTATATTATTATAAAACCTGACGCACCAAGCCCCCTCAGGTTATAGAATATAGGGATAGCAAGTTGAGTGAGAGACACGAATGGAAACTACTCAGCAAGCTAATGCACACACATATAGTCACAGTTGTACAATGCAGAGGTAATACTAACAATAATACTGCACTGGACCAGCATATATAGCTATGTAGTCAATAGATATAACACTGCACAGTAAAAATAAGAATTTACTCACCGGTAATTCTATTTCTCGTAGTCCGTAGTGGATGCTGGGAACTCCGTAAGGACCATGGGGAATAGCGGGCTCCGAAGGAGGCTGGGCACTCTAGAAAGATCTTAGACTACCTGGTGTGCACTGGCTCCTCCCACTATGACCCTCCTCCAAGCCTCAGTTAGGTACTGTGCCCGGACGAGCGTACACAATAAGGAAGGATTTTGAATCCCGGGTAAGACTCATACCAGCCACACCAATCACACCGTACAACTCGTGATATGAAACACAGTTAACAGTATGAAACAATACAGCCTCTCAACAGATGGCTCAACAATAACCCGATTTAGTTAACAATAACTATGTACAAGTATTGCAGATAAACCGCACTTGGGATGGGCGCCCAGCATCCACTACGGACTACGAGAAATAGAATTACCGGTGAGTAAATTCTTATTTTCTCTAACGTCCTAGTGGATGCTGGGAACTCCGTAAGGACCATGGGGATTATACCAAAGCTCCCAAACGGGCGGGAGAGTGCGGATGACTCTGCAGCACCGAATGAGAGAACTCCAGGTCCTCCTCAGCCAGGGTATCAAATTTGTAGAATTTTGCAAATGTGTTTGCCCCTGACCAAGTAGCTGCTCGGCAAAGTTGTAAAGCCGAGACCCCTCGGGCAGCCGCCCAAGATGAGCCCACCTTCCTTGTGGAATGGGCATTGACTTTTTTTGGCTGTGGCAGGCCTGCCACAGTATGTGCAAGCTGAATTGTACTACAAATCCAACGAGCAATAGTCTGCTTAGAAGCAGGAGCACCCAGCTTGTTGGGTGCATACAGGATAAACAGCGAGTCAGATTTTCTGACTCCAGCCGTCCTGGAAACATATATTTTCAGGGCCCTGACAACGTCTAGCAACTTGGAGTCCTCCAAATCCTTAGTAGCCGCAGGCACCACAATAGGCTGGTTCAGGTGAAACGCTGACACCACCTTAGGGAGAAACTGGGGACGAGTCCTCAATTCTGCCCTATCCATATGGAAAATCAGATAAGGGCTTTTACATGATAAAGCCGCCAACTCTGACACTCGCCTGGCTGAAGCCAAGGCCAATAACATGACCACTTTCCACGTGAGATATTTCAGATCCACGGTTTTTAGTGGCTCAAACCAATGTGATTTTAAGAAACTCAACATCACGTTGAGATCCCAAGGTGCCACAGGAGGCACAAATGGGGGCTGAATATGCAGCACTCCTTTCACAAATGTCTGAACTTCAGGTACTGAAGCTAGTTCTTTTTGAAAGAAAATCGACAGAGCCGAGATCTGTACCTTAATGGAGCCCAGTTTTAGGCCCATATTCACTCCTGCTTGCAGGAAATGCAGAAATCGACCTAGTTGAAATTCCTCTGTTGGGGCCTTTTTGGCCTCGCACCATGCAACATATTTCCGCCATATGCGGTGATAATGCTTTGCCGTAACATCTTTCCTGGCTTTAATAAGCGTAGGAATGACTTCCTCCGGAATGCCCTTTTCCTTCAGGATCCGGCGTTCAACCGCCATGCCGTCAAACGCAGCCGCGGTAAGTCTTGGAACAGACAGGGGCCCTGCTGCAGCAGGTCCTGTCTGAGCGGCAGAGACCACGGGTCCTCTGAGATCATCTCTTGAAGTTCCGGGTACCACGCTCTTCTCGGCCAATCCGGAACCACGAGAATTGTGTTTACTCCTCGCTTTCTTATTATTCTCAATACCTTTGGTATGAGAGGTAGAGGAGGGAACACATAAACTGACCGGTACACCCACGGTGTCACTAGAGCGTCCACAGCTATCGCCTGAGGGTCTCTTGACCTGACGCAATACTTCTCTAGTTTTTTGTTTAGGCGGGACGCCATCATGTCCACCTGTGGACGACCCCATTGATTTACAATCATTTGGAAGACTTCTGGATGAAGTCCCCACTCTCCCGGGTGGAGGTCGTGCCTGCTGAGAAAGTCTGCTTCCCAGTTGTCCACTCCCGGGATGAACACTGCTGACAGTGCTAGTACATGATTCTCCGCCCATCGGAGAATTTTTGTGGCTTCTGCCATCGCCGTCCTGCTTCTTGTGCCGCCCTGTCGATTCACATGGGCGACTGCCGTGATGTTGTCTGACTGGATCAGCACCGGCTGGTGTAGGAGCAGGGATTTTGCTTGACTTAGGGCATTGTAAATGGCCCTTAGTTCCAGACTATTTATGTGAAGGGCAGTCTCCTGACTTGACCATAGTCCTTGGAAATTTCTTCCCTTTGTGACTGCCCCCCAGCCTCGTAGGCTGGCATCCGTGGTCACCAGGACCCAGTCCTGTATGCATAATCTGCGGCCCTCCAGAAGATGAGCACTGTGCAGCCACCACAGAAGAGACACCCTGGTTCGTGGAGACAGGGTTATTAAACGATGCATCTGAAGATGCGATCCGGACCACTTGTCCAACAGGTCCCACTGAAAAATCCTGGCATGGAACCTGCCGAATGGAATTGCTTCGTAAGAAGCTACCATCTTTCCCAGGACCCGCGTGCAGTGATGCACCGATACCTGTTTTGGTTTTAGGAGGTCTCTGACTAGAGAAGACAACTCCCTGGCTTTCTCCTCCGGGAGAAACACTTTTTTCTGGGCCGTGTCCAGAATCATTCCCAGGAACATTAGACGTGTCGTGGGGACCAGCTGTGACTTTGGGATATTCAGAATCCAGCCGTGCTGGCTCAGCACTTCCTGAGATAGTGCTACTCCCACTAACAACTGTTCCTTGGATCGTGCCTTTATTAGGAGATCGTCCAAGTATGGGATAATTAAAACTCCCTTTTTTCGAAGGAGTATCATCATTTCCGCCATAACCTTGGTAAATACCCTCGGTGCCTTGGAGAGTCCAAACGGCAGCGTCTGGAATTGGTAATGGCAGTCCTGTACCACAAATCTGAGGTACTCCTGGTGAGAATTGTAAATGGGGACATGCAGGTAAGCATTCTTGATGTCCAGGGATACCATGTAATCCCCCTCGTCCAGGCTTGCAATAACCGCCCTGAGCGATTCCATCTTGAACTTGAATTTTTTTATGTATGTGTTCAAGGATTTCAAATTTAAAATGGGTCTCACCGAACCGTCCGGTTTCGGCACCACAAATAGTGTGGAATAGTAACCCCGGCCTTGTTGAAGTAGGGGTACCTTGATTATCACCTGCTGGGAATACAGCTTGTGAATCGCTGCTAGCACCGCCTCCCTGTCTGAGGGAGCAATCGGCAAGGCGGATTTTAGGAAACGGCGGGGTGGAGTCGCCTCGAATTCCAGCCTGTATCCCTGAGATACTATTTGAAGGATCCAGGGATCCACCTGTGAGCGGGCCCACTGATCGCTGAAATTCCTGAGGCGGGCCCCCACCGTACCTGGCTCCGCCTGTGAAGCCCCACCGTCATGCGGCGGACTTGGAAGAGGAAGCGGGGGAGGACTTTTGTTCCTGGGAACCTGCTGTTTGCTGCAGCCTTTTTCCCCTGCCTCTGCCTCTTGACAGAAAAGACCCTCCTTTTCCCCGCTTGTTTTTCTGGGACCGAAAGGACTGAACCTGATAAAATGGCGCCTTCTTAGGCTGTGAGGGGACATGGGGTAAAAATGCTGACTTCCCAGACGTTGATGTGGAAACTAGGTCGGAGAGACCATCCCCAAATAATTCCTCCCCCTTATAAGGCAAGACTTCCATGTGCCTTTTGGAATCTGCATCTCCAGTCCACTGGCGAGTCCATAAGCATCTCCTAGCAGAGATAGATAATGCACTTATTTTAGATGCCAGCCGGCAGATTTCCCTCTGTGCATCTCTCATGTATAAGACTGAGTCTTTTATATGGTCAATTGTTAGCAGGATCGTGTCTCTGTCTAACGTGTCAATATTTTCTGACAGTTTATCCGACTACGCAGCGGCAGCACTGCACATCCATGCTGACGCAATAGCTGGTCTGAGTATAATGCCTGAGTGTGTATATACAGACTTCAGGATCGCCTCCTGCTTTCTATCAGCAGGTTCCTTAAGGGCGGCCGTATCCTGGGACGGTAGTGCCACCTTTTTAGACAAACGTGTGAGCGCTTTATCCACCCTCGGGGGTGTTTCCCAACGTAACCTATCCTCTGGCGGGAAAGGGAACGCCATTAGTAGCTTCTTAGGAATTACCAATTTCTTATCAGGGGAAGCCCACGCTTCTTCACACACTTCATTTAATTCATCTGACGGGGGAAAAACTACAGGTAGTTTTTTCTCCCCAAACATAATACCCTTTTTTGTGGTACCTGGATGTAAATCAGAAATATTTAACACCTCTTTCATTGCCTCAATCATGCAGTGAATGGCCTTAACGGGCATTAAATTTGACTCATCGTCGTCGACACTGGTGTCAGTATCCGTGTCGACATCTACTTGTGCCACCTGAGATAACGGGCGTTTCAGAGCCCCTGATGACTTTTGAGACACCTGGACAGGCACGAGCTGAAGACTCGGCTGTCCCACAGTCGGCATGTCGTCAAATTTTTTATGTAAGGAGTCTATACGTGCACTCATTTCCTGCCATAATACCATCCACTCAGGTGTCTGACCCCCAGGGGGTGACATCCCTGCTAAAGGCATCTGCTCCCCCTCCACATCATTATCCTCCTCAAACATGTCGACACAGCCGTACCGACACACTCCACACACACAGGGAATGCTCAAATAGAGGACAGGACCCACAAAAGCCCTTTGGGGGGACAGAGTAAGAGTATGCCAGCACACACCAGAGCGCTATATATATACAGGGACTAACTGAGTTATGTCCCTAATAGCTGCTTTTTATATAATATACTGTATACAGTGCCAATTTTAATGCCCCCCCTCTCTTTTCCCTCTTATTGTACTGTAGAATTGCAGGGAAGAGCCAGGGAGCTTCCTTCCAGCCGAGCTGTGAGGGAAAAATGGCGCCAGTGTGCTGAGGAGATAGGCTCCGCCCCTTTTTCGCGGCCTATTCTCCCGCTTTTTATGGGATTCTGGCAGGGGTATTTACCTCATATATAGCCCCAGGGGCTATATATTGAGGTATTTTAGCCAGCCAAGGTGTTTTTATTGCTGCCTCAGGGCGCCCCCCCCAGCGCCCTGCACCCTCAGTGACCGGAGTGTGAAGTGTGTATGAGGAGCAATGGCGCACAGCTGCAGTGCTGTGCGCTACCTTGGTGAAGACAGGATGTCTTCATGCCGCCGATTTTCCGGACCATCTTCTTGCTTCTGGCTCTGTAAGGGGGACGGCGGCGCGGCTCCGGGACCGAACATCAAGGCTGGGCCTGCGGTCGATCCCTCTGGAGCTAATGGTGTCCAGTAGCCTAAGAAGCCCAATCCGGCTGCAAGCAGGCGAGTTCGCTTCTTCTCCCCTTAGTCCCTCGCTGCAGTGAGCCTGTTGCCAGCAGGTCTCACTGAAAATAACAAATTCTAAGACTATAACTTTCTAAGAGCTCAGGAGAGCCCCTAGTGTGCATCCAACCTCGGCCGGGCACGAAATCTAACTGAGGCTTGGAGGAGGGTCATAGTGGGAGGAGCCAGTGCACACCAGGTAGTCTAAGATCTTTCTAGAGTGCCCAGCCTCCTTCGGAGCCCGCTATTCCCCATGGTCCTTACGGAGTTCCCAGCATCCACTAGGACGTTAGAGAAAACTGGATGTATATCACAGGGTAATTGTACTAGAAAACCCTGACTAAATGCACTCTTTCTTAACTAACACTGTCTAAGTGACAGGTAGAATACTTAAGTGTCACGTAAAGTCACAGCGCTGACAACCAGGCAGCTTTACACAGGAGGATTTGCCCAAGCAGTCCCAGGAACAGTGTAGCTGAGAGAAATGGCGCCCAGACACTGACAGGGAGTGAGGAAGAGACAGATATGCAGCTCCAGGGCGGGAACATTTGCGGGAAATGGCGCCCTGGGGCTGGGGGAGGGGCTCCAGGTCGAAGCCTTATCCCCCTGCTGGCAAAACCACCGGGTACTGTGGGCTACTATTAAAATGGTTTTAAGAGAAAACCTGACCTGCACCCACGCCCTGGTGATCTAGAGGGATCGCCTGTACTGCCACAGCGTCCACCGCCAGCGTGTGTGGCCCGCCTTCCACTGACCACGTCGGATCGCGATAAAGCACAGGTCCCGCAAGCGGGACCCACTCACCACCTCCCGAAGCGCGGCCACGCGATCCCGGAGAGCCCCCGTCGTGTGTGCCTGACCATGGAAGAAAACCGGAGCCTCCTGCTGTAGTTACCCGGCAACCAGGGCTCGGGAGTGTACAGCGCCGCTGGGGAGAGATGGAGCCGCAGCAGTGAATGTCAAAAGACATATACACACTGCTGCAGCCCTTGAAGTCTTCACTTTTCTTCTAAAAAGCTCTTCTCAGGGCTGCCCAGCGCAGCCCCTCTGTTATGTGCCTGCTATCTGCGGCACCAACTACAAAACTGAGCTCCTGTGCAGGGAGGCGGGGTTATAGAGAAGGCGGCGCTATGCATTCTGGGAACAGTCAAAGCTTTTCAGCCTGTTGGTGCCTCGGATCAAGATCCTACTCTACACCCCCATGTCTTTCCTTGTGGAGCCCAGTGTACCCCGCAGCAGAAAATATTTTTTTTTTTACGCAAACTCAGTTTGCCAAATAAAATATTTTGTTATACGACAAGCAATGTGTGGTGTAATTTTCTTGCAGTACTTTGATAATAGCCTTGCAGGTTTCAGGCATGATGTGTCCCAAACGTGGTATAGATATATCTACAGAGCTAATAAGGCGCCAAGTGAGCCCCTATTAAGCAGCACCCCTTTGAACCAATGGTATTCCCTTATACCTAGATAACAAACTGTGACATGCAAATAATAGGTGCAACAGAGTGCGCTAGTGGGCTAGATGGTTCCCAAATGTGAAGATATTGTAATCCTTTGTACAAAATAAAAAGGTGATATAATTCCCATAAAAGAGGAATCAAAATACTTCCCTTACTACTTCATGAAAATGCTCAAAGTTTTCCAACGGATTCCATATGCAAAGGAAACAACAAAATGGCATATAGTGTAGTAGGTATATACAAGGGTATTTAATAACAAAACTTTTCATAAAAATTTCAGCGTGTGATAAAAAACACAAAATTATACACACAAACAATGTATAAAATGGATAGGTAAAAAATACACCCAAATGAAGGGTGATGTTTAGGGTGGAGGATTACCAGATGGTAGCGAAAATCAGGCCTTAAGATGTAGTGATAGGGTGTTTGGCTCCGGAACCTCGTTCCCTTGACCGTATTCCCCTTCCGTCTGGTTCACCTTTTCCCCAATTAGATAAAGGTAGACACTCCACTCTCCAGCTGCAACGCGTTTCGGGGTATTCCCTTCCTCAGGCAGTGAGGGTGGAGTGTGATGGACTTCCTTTTAAGCTCCCTTCCGTAATTACTTCCAGGTTAAAGGTCAAATTCATTTTTTTAAAACATTATTAAAACTTTCCACAATACATATTATCATATTACTTAAGAACTATTTCCATTATCATCCAATTTATAATCAAACTGTTTAGAATATAGTCGTAAATTATTGAAATTATTAGATTTCATGCGTACATTGACCGGAAGTGATTATTACACAACTTCCGGTTTCGGCCTCCCAAAAATGATCCGCAAACATCTTTTAACATAATGACAAAACAAACTTCAATAGTGTCCGGGCTCCTTGATCATTCATCTATATGATGCCTGGAGTCTGTAGTGTTGTGTCCACACCCGGCGTTGTGTCCGCACCCGGCGTCGTTTCCTCGTGGAACGCATTTTGGAACGCATCACTAACTTCCTGTTAACTTGCGATGACGTATTTCCGCTTCCGTTCGGGGCCGTTAGTAGCGTGTAATCTCCCCATATTAAGTCTGGATTTTGCAGTCATATTCTTAACACAATTTATATAGAAACTTATACTATTAGTCCTGCATGTATACATATATGGAACGCATTCTGGAACGCATAATAAATATCCAGTCACTTCCGGTGATGCGTTTCCTGTATAGTCCTGCTGCTTCCATATTATTTGTTGGCAACAAATTCTTAACACGATAATGCCTACAATTAAAACAACCAATATTGAGTCAATTAAATTGTGATGGGGTTCCTGAATGAAATTTATATATATAAAGCACTAAGTAGGTATAATATGGAAACAGGTATATAAAATCGTGAACTATAGTGGGGAGACAGCTTAAAGGAACCACTTTAATTCAAAGTCTGCGTTCAGACCTTGCGGAATGAGGCTCTTTACTTTATGTATCCACCTCATTTCACTCTTGGCCAAGCGTGTAGCTTCATTCCTTTGTTTCCAATTGTTCTTGATGTTTTCAATCGCCAAGAAGCGAATAATATTTTTGGTCGAACAGTTGTGCTTCTCTTTAAAATGATTAGACAGTGAATGTGTCGTCAGTCCCTTTTTTATATTTCGTATATGTTCACTGAGCCGGGTTTTTAAGGCTCTGCTTGTTCTCCCAATATACACAAGATGACAACTGCATTCTATAAGGTGTACCACATTCGTGGTGTGACAGGTCATAAATTGATTTAATTTGTAATTATTCTCATTTACTGTAAAATCTTCATATTTTGATTTCTCCATCTTGATCTCCCTACATGCTTGACATGTTCCACATCTGTAGAATCCTTTATTCCTTATAGGATGCTGATCTTGATAGGGCAGAGCACTTCTGATCAGTTTGTTTTTAAGGTTGGGAGCCTTCCTATAGATGAATTTAGGCATTTTTGGAATTACTTCTTTCAATATTGGGTCCTTTAATAATAAATGCCAATGTTTCCGCATGATGGATTCCATTTTCTTGTATTTGTGGCTATATTGTGTAATGAACGCAAACTGTGCTTTTCCATTATTGACTTTCTTGTTCTTGGAGTTTTCCAGTAGTTCAACTCGATCTCGATTAAGTGCGTCTTCCTTAAACTTTTCTAGTTTCTCTTTATTGTAACCTTTCTGTTCAAAGCCCTTCTTCATGACGTCAATTTGATCTTCGCAGGTTTTTATATTGTTACAATTGCGTCTAAGTCTGAGAAACTGACTCTTGGGAACACTTGAGAGCCAGTTGGCATGATGTTCGCTTGTCACGGCTATATAATTATTTGCGTCAGTTGGCTTCTTGAAACATTTAGTTTCGATCTTTCCATTTTCTACATAGAGAGTAAGATCAAGAAAATCAATTTCTGTTTGGCTCGTCTTAACACTTAATTTCATATTGAGATCGTTGGAATTAAGATTTTCTGAAAAGCAGTCTAAATCAGTTTTGTTCCCTTTCCAAAAGAAGATTATATCATCTATATATCGATGCCAAAAGGGGAGATCTTTACCGAAAGCTTCATTTGTTTTGATGTTCTTTTCTTCCCAAGACGAGCCAAACAGAAATTGATTTTCTTGATCTTACTCTCTATGTAGAAAATGGAAAGATCGAAACTAAATGTTTCAAGAAGCCAACTGACGCAAATAATTATATAGCCGTGACAAGCGAACATCATGCCAACTGGCTCTCAAGTGTTCCCAAGAGTCAGTTTCTCAGACTTAGACGCAATTGTAACAATATAAAAACCTGCGAAGATCAAATTGACGTCATGAAGAAGGGCTTTGAACAGAAAGGTTACAATAAAGAGAAACTAGAAAAGTTTAAGGAAGACGCACTTAATCGAGATCGAGTTGAACTACTGGAAAACTCCAAGAACAAGAAAGTCAATAATGGAAAAGCACAGTTTGCGTTCATTACACAATATAGCCACAAATACAAGAAAATGGAATCCATCATGCGGAAACATTGGCATTTATTATTAAAGGACCCAATATTGAAAGAAGTAATTCCAAAAATGCCTAAATTCATCTATAGGAAGGCTCCCAACCTTAAAAACAAACTGATCAGAAGTGCTCTGCCCTATCAAGATCAGCATCCTATAAGGAATAAAGGATTCTACAGATGTGGAACATGTCAAGCATGTAGGGAGATCAAGATGGAGAAATCAAAATATGAAGATTTTACAGTAAATGAGAATAATTACAAATTAAATCAATTTATGACCTGTCACACCACGAATGTGGTATACCTTATAGAATGCAGTTGTCATCTTGTGTATATTGGGAGAACAAGCAGAGCCTTAATAAAAACCCGGCTCAGTGAACATATACGAAATATAAAAATTGGGATTTTTGTTTACTTACCGTAAAATCTCTTTCTCTGAGTCCATCTGGGGGACGCTGCGCCGTTACTTGTGGGTTAGAGGTGTGTGGTAGTGGAGTTTGGCACAGAACTATCAAAAGCTGACTCCTCCCCCCTCTAACCCCTCCCATCTCCTTCCTGCTCAGCCCTGTTCAGTTAACGTTTAGCCAAGCCAAAGGAGATAGACCAGAATAAAAAATTAACCAATTAAACCAGACAAACTATGGGAGGGATCGCAGCGTCCCCCAGATGGACTCAGAGAAAGAGATTTTACGGTAAGTAAACTAAAATCCCAATTTCTCTGTCCTCCATCTGGGGGACGCTGCGCCGTTACTTGTGGGACTTCCCAAAGCAAGCTAATGAGAGGAGGGAGACGTTGACGGCATAGCCGTCTGTAAAATACGACGCCCAACAGAGGCAGTCTCCAAACCAACCGTATGAAACCGGTAAAACTTTGTGAACGTATGGACTGACGACCAGGTCGCCGCCCTGCATAGTTGCTCAACAGATGCACCACCGCGAACAGCCCAAGACGCTCCAACTGCTCTAGTCGAATGAGCCCTAATTGAGTCAGGAACCGAAACGTTTGAGGACACGTAAGCCTGCCTGATGGCCGAAGTTACCCAACGGGCCACAGTGTTCTTAGAGGCAGGCCAACCTCGTTTGGGAGCATCAACCAATACCAACAAGGAATCCGTACGACGGAAAGACTCCGTGCGAGACAAATAAATACGTAAGTCCCGAACAACATCCAAGAGAGCCAAATGGGAATCTTCCCCCTGAGAAGATGACGGATTAAAAGCTGGAAGAACGATGTCCTGATTTAAATGGAATGCTGAAACAACCTTTGGAAGAAATGAAGGCTTCGTCCGCAGAACCACCCGATTGTCATGAAACACTAACAAGGGCGGCCTGCAGGAAAGAGCCGCCAACTCAGACACTCGTCTAGCTGAGGCAATAGCCAAAAGAAAAACAACTTTTTGTGTTAGATAACGTAGTTCCACAGATTCTAGAGGTTCAAATGGAGAATTTTGAAGGGCTTTAAGTACCAAGTTTAAATCCCAGGGAGGAATCGGAGGAACAAAAGGTGGTTGAATTCGAAGTACACCCTGTAGGAATGTTTGAACCTCTGGGATGATTGCTAACTTCTTTTGAAAAAGAACCGACAAGGCCGAAACCTGACCCTTCAGGGAAGAAAGTTTTAAACCCTTGTCAAGACCCTCCTGGAGAAAGGAGAGCAGGCGAGGAAGTCTAAACAAATGCGGAGTCAAGTTCCTTTTCTCGCACCAAGCAATGTAAATACGCCATACTCTATGGTAAATGCCAGAAGTCACCGGTTTTCTAGCCCGAATCATTGTCTGAACAACCGCACGAGAAAGACCCTTTGCCTTCAAAATGTTGGATTCAAGAACCAAGCCGTCAAAGCCAGCCGATTTAAATCTGGGTGGCGACAAGGTCCTTGAAGAAGAAGATCTGGTCGCAGAGGGAGGCGAAAGGGATCTCCGACGACCATGCTGTTTAGAAGAGTGTACCACTGTCGGCGCGGCCAATCCGGAGCCACCAGAATTACTGCAAGGCCTTCTCGCCGAATGCGTTGGAGTAGACGTGGAAGCAAGGGAATTGGCGGGAACACGTAAGCCAGCTGAAATTGCCACGGAGCTGTTAGTGCATCAATCAGAAATGCTTGAGGATCCTGAGTTCTTGATCCGTAAAGAGGAAGTTTTTTGTTGAGGCGTGACGCCATCAGGTCTATGTCTGGCATTCCCCAGCGATCCACTAGAGAAAGAAATACTTCCTGGTGAAGTTCCCATTCTCCCGGATGAATCGTGTGACGACTCAAAAAATCTGCCTCCCAGTTTTCGACTCCCGGAATGTGAATTGCTGAAATCACGGGAATCCAACGTTCCGCCCACGTGAGAATCTGAGCAACCTCTCTCATTGCGGACCAGCTGCGAGTTCCTCCCTGTTTGTTGATGTAAGCCACTGCCGTGGCATTGTCGGATTGCACCCGAACTGGATGGCCTTGCACCATGGTCTGAATCCGAATGAGAGCATATCGGATCGCTCTCAATTCCAGAATGTTGATCTGTAGTTTTGACTCTTGAGTGCTCCAGCGCCCCTGTAAATGATGAGTCTGGAACACTGCTCCCCAACCGCTGAGGCTTGCGTCCGTGGTTACCATCATCCAAGACCAGACCGTGAACGGCGCACCCTTCCTCAGATTGTGACTGTGAAGCCACCAGTAGAGCGACTGACGAGTCCTTATCGACAAGCGTATCAACTGCAGTTCGAGACGTGAATCCGTCCGAGTCCAACAGTGGAGAATCTGAGCTTGAAGAGGTCGGGCATGAAATCTGGCGTATGGAACTGCCTCGAATGAGGACACCATCTTGCCCAGTACCTGCATGCATCTGAGGACTGACACTGCCGGCAACTTTAACAGGGTTCTGATTCTGGCTTGTAAGTCCTGAATCTTGTCTGTAGGCAGAAACACCCTCTGGCTGTTGGTGTCGAATAGAAGACCCAGAAAAACCATTTTCTGCGACGGGAGTAAAGACGACTTTGGAAAATTGATTATCCACCCGAACGACTGTAGAGTCTCTGTCGTTAGACGCAGGTTCTGAGTGAGAATCTCCGGTGACGGTGCCTTGATCAACAGGTCGTCCAAGTATGGGGTGATGTTGACCCCTTTGCAACGGAGAACTGCGACGACATGACCCAGGACCTTCGTAAAAACCCGGGGAGCCGTAGAGAGACCAAAGGGAAGGGCCCGAAACTGAAAATGCCACGGCCCTACTGCAAATCTCAGAAGGGATTGATGTCCTATCTAAATTGGAACATGTAGGTATGCGTCCTTTATGTCTATTGAAGCCAAATATTCCCCTGGCTCCATGGCTGCGATAATGGAGCGAATGGATTCCATCCTGAATTTTTGGGATGAGAGGTACGGATTGAGAGCTTTTAGATTTAGAATGGGTCGAAACGAACCGTCCGGCTTGTCCACGAGAAAAAGACCCGAGTAAAAACCCCGACCTCTCTGAGGAGCTGGTTCCGGAAAGATTACTCCATTTTGTAATAATGTTGCTGTTGCCTGAAGGAGAGCTTGACGTCTGGAGGGGTCGTCTGGGAGAGGTGTGACAAATAGTCGGGTTGGGACTGTCTCTTCGAAATCCAACATATATCCTCTGGAAATGACCACCATTACCCACCGATCTGGTTTCGATAGGAGCCACACTTCCCTGAAGTGAAGTAAACGAGCCCCAACCTGTATTGATCCCTCCAGAGGGCCCGAAGCGTCATGCCTCAGGCTTGTCGGCAGGCTTCCTGGCCGGTCTGCGAGTAGCCTGAGCTCCTCTACCTCTGAATGATCCCCTCCGTGGAAATCTGGAGAAGGGCCGAAAGGACTGGAAGTTACCTCTGCCCTGCGTACGAAAGGACCGAAATCTTGTAGGTTTTGGTTTGTTAGGAGCAGACGGAAGGAAAGGGCTCTTTCCTCCCGTAGTATCTGAAATGATCTTCTTTAACTCGGATCCAAAGAGAAACTCGCCTTCAAAAGGAACTGCCGTCAAGGTCTGCTTTGAGTCCGAATCAGCATTCCAAACCCTAAGCCAAAGAGATCGTCTTGCGGATACTGTTAAGGCAGAAACACGGGACTGTAGCGCCACCGAATCCAATAAGGCCTCACCCACGTAAGTAAGGGCCTCAGAAATCTGTTCTGCTAATTGAAAGGCCTCCGACGGATCGTCTGACTGCATCCCAGATACAACCTGTGCAAGCCACTCATCTACGGCTTTAAGCACCCAGGCACTCGCCAGAACTGGACGAAGAGAGACACCTGATAAGGAAAAATAAGAATTTACTCACCGGTAATTCTATTTCTCGTAGTCCGTAGTGGATGCTGGGAACTCTGTAAGGACCATGGGGGATAGCGGGCTCCGAAGGAGGCTGGGCACTCTAGAAAGATCTTAGACTACCTGGTGTGCACTGGCTCCTCCCACTATGACCCTCCTCCAAGCCTCAGTTAGGTACTGTGCCCGGACGAGCGTACACAATAAGGAAGGATTTTGAATCCCGGGTAAGACTCATACCAGCCACACCAATCACACCGTACAACTCGTGATATGAAACACAGTTAACAGTATGAAACAATAGAGCCTCTCAACAGATGGCTCAACAATAACCCGATTTAGTTAACAATAACTATGTACAAGTATTGCAGATAAACCGCACTTGGGATGGGCGCCCAGCATCCACTACGGACTACGAGAAATAGAATTACCGGTGAGTAAATTCTTATTTTCTCTAACGTCCTAGTGGATGCTGGGAACTCCGTAAGGACCATGGGGATTATACCAAAGCTCCCAAACGGGCGGGAGAGTGCGGATGACTCTGCAGCACTGAATGAGAGAACTCCAGGTCCTCCTCAGCCAGGGTATCAAATTTGTAGAATTTTGCAAACGTGTTTGCCCCTGACCAAGTAGCTGCTCGGCAAAGTTGTAAAGCCGAGACCTCTCGGGCAGCCGCCCAAGATGAGCCCACCTTCCTTGTGGAATGGGCATTGACAGATTTTGGCTGTGGCAGGCCTGCCACAGTATGTGCAAGCTGAATTGTACTACAAATCCAACGAGCAATAGTCTGCTTAGAAGCAGGAGCACCCAGCTTGTTAGGTGCATATAGGATAAACAGCGAGTCAGATTTTCTGACTCTAGCCGTTCTGGAAACATATATTTTCAGTGCCCTGACAACGTCTAGCAACTTGGAGTCCTCCAAGTCCCTAGTAGCCTAGGCACCACAATAGGCTGGTTCAGGTGAAACGCTGACACCACCTTTGGGAGAAACTGGGGACGAGTCCTCAATTCTGCCCTATCCATATGGAAAATCAAATAAGGGCTTTTACAAGACAAAGCCGCCAACTTTGATACTCGCCTGGCAGAAGCCAAGGCCAATAACATAACCACCTTCCACGTGAGATATTTCAGATCCACGGTTTTTAGTGGTTCAAACCAATGTGATTTTAAGAAACTCAACACCACGTTGAGATCCCAAGGTGCCACAGGAGGCACAAACGGGGGCTGACTCTGCAGCACTCCTTTTATAAATGTCTGAACTTCAGGTACTGAAGCTAGTTCTTTTTGAAAGAAAATCGACAGAGCCGAGATCTGTACCTTAATGGAACCCAATTTAAGGCCCATAGTCACTCCTGCTTGCAGGAAATGCAGAAATCGACCTAGTTGAAATTCCTCTGTTGGGGCCCTTTCGGCCTCACACCATGCAACATATTTTCGCCATATGCGGTGATAATGAGTTGCTGTAACCTCTTTCCTGGCTTTAGTAAGCGTAGGAATGACTTCCTCCGGAATGCCCTTTTCCTTCAGGATCCGGCGTTCAACCGCCATGCCGACAAACGCAGCCGCGGTAAGTCTTGGAACAGACAGGGCCCCTGCTGCCGCAGGTCCTGTCTGAGTGGCAGAGGCCATGGGTCCTCTGATATAAATTCTTGAAGTTCTGGGTACCAAGCTCTTCTTGGCCATCCACGAGTATCGTTCTTACTCCTCGCCTTCTTATTATTCTCAGTACCTTTGGTATGAGAGGCAGAGGGGAGAACACATAAACCGACTGGTACACCCACGGTGTTACCAGAGCGTCCATAGCTATCGCCTGAGGGTCCCTTGACCCGGTGCAATATCTTTTATAGCTTTTTGTTGAGGCGGGACGCCATCATGTCCACCTGTGGCCTTTCCCAATGGTGTACAATCCTATTGGAAGACTTCTGGAGGAAGTCCCCATTCTCCCGGGTGGAGGTCGTGTCTGTTGAGAAGATCTGCTTCCCAGTTGTCCACTCCGGGAATGAACACTGCTGACAGTGCTAACACATGATTTTCCGCCTATCGGAGAATCCTTGTGGCTTCTGCCATCGCCATCCTGCTTCTTGTGCCGCCCTGTTGGTTTACATGGGCGACTGCCGTGATGTTGTCTGATTGGATCAGTACCGGCTGGTTTTGAAGCAGAGGCCTTGCCGGCCTCAGGGCATTGTAAATGGCCCTCAGGTCCAGAATATTTATGTGTAGGGAAATAACCTGACTTGACCAAATTCCCTGGAAATTTCTTCCCTGTGTGACTGCCTCCCAGCCTCAAAGGCTGGAATCCATGGTCACTAGGACCTAGTCCTGTATGCCGAACCTGCGGCCCTCTTGAAGATGGGCACTCTGCAGCCACCACAGTAGAGATACCCTGGTCCTTGGAGACAGGGTTATCAGCCTATGCATCGGAAGATGCGATCCGGACCACTTGTCCAACAGGTCCCTCTGAAAAGTTCTTGTATGGAACCTGCCTAATGGGATTGCTTCGTAGGAAGCTACCATTTTTCCCAGGACTCGCGTGCAATGATGCACCGCTACCTATTTTGGCTTCAGGAGGTCTCTGACTAGAGATGACAACTCCTTGGCTTTCTCCTCCGGGAGAAACACTATTTCTGGTTTATGTCCAGAACCATCCCCAGGAACAGTAGACGTGTCATAGGAACCAGCTGTGACTTTGGACTGTTTAGAATCCAACCATGCTGTTGTAGCACTTTCCAAAATAGTGCTACCCCGACTACCAACTGCTCCTTGGACCTCGCCCTTATAACGAGATTGTCCAAGTACGGGATAATTACAACTCCCTTTTTTTTTTGAAGGAGTATCAACATTTCGGCCATTACCTTGATAAAACACCCTCGGTGCCATGTACAGTCCAAACGGCAGTGTCTGGACTTGGTAATGGTAATCCTGTACCACAAATCTGAGGTACTCCTGGCGAGGATGGTAAATGGGGACATGCAGGTAAGCATCCTTGATGTCCCAGGATACCATGTAATCCCCCTCGTCCAGGCTTGGAATAACCGCCCTGAGCGATTCCATCTTGAACTTGAATTTTTGTGTTCAAGGATTTTAAATATAAAATGGGTCACACCGAACCATGCGGTTTCGGTACCCCAACCCGTGTGGAATAGTAACCCCGTCCTTGTTGAAGTAGGGGCACCTTGAGTATTACCTGCTGGGAATACCGCTTATTAATTGCCTCTAGCACAGCCTCCCTGCCTGAGGGAGTTGTCAGCAAGGCATATTTTAGGAAACGGCTGGGGGGAGACATCTCGAATTCCAGCTTGTACCCCTGAAATACTACTTGAAAGAAACAGGGATCCACCTGTGAGCGAGCCCACTAATTGCTGAAATTTTTGAGACGGCCCCCCACCGTACCTGGCTACACCTGTGGAGCACCCGCGTCATGGTGTGGCCTCACAGGAGGCGGGGGAAGAATCTTGATTCTGGGAACAGGCTGACTGGTGCAGCTTTTTTCCCTCTACCCTTGTCTCTGTACAGAAAGGAAGCGCCATTTGACCCGCTTGCTTTTCTGAAGCCGAAAGGACTGTACCTTTGTCTGTGAGGAAACCTGAGGTAAAATTATTTCTTCCCAGCAGTTGCTGTGGATACGAGGTCCCAGAGACCATCCCCAAATAATTCCTCACCCTTATAAGGCTCTCTATGCGCTTTTTAAGTCAGCATCACCTGTCCAGTGACAGGTCTCTAATACCCTCCTGACAGAATGGACATTACATTTATTTTGGATGCCAGTCGGCAAAATATCCCTCTGTGCATCCCCCATATATAAGACGACGTCTTTAATATGTTTTTATGTTTGCCGACTAGTATCCCTGTTTGACAGGGTCACCGACCACGCTGCAGCAGCACTATCTGCAGGTCTCAGTCTAGTACCTGAGTGTGTAAATACAGACTTCAGGATAGCCTCCTGTTTTTTATCAACAGGTACCTATTAAAGTGGCCGTATCCTAAGACGGCAGTGCCACCTTTTTTGACAAACGTGTGAGCGCCTTATCCACCCTAGGGGATATCTCCCAGCGTAACTTATCCACCTGGCGGGAAAGGGTACGCCATCAGTAACTTTTTATAAATTACCAGTTTCTTAACGGGGGAACCCACGCTTTCACACACTTCATTTATTCATCTGATGGGGGAACAAAACACTGCCTGTTTTTTCTCCCCAAACCTAAAACCCATTTTTAGAGGTGCTTGGGTTAAAGTCAGAAATGTATAACACATTTTTTATTGCCGGGATCACGTCACGGATGTTCCTAGTGGATTGTGTATATGTCTCCACCTTGTCGACACTGGAGTCAGACTCCGTGTCGACATCTGTGTCTGCCATCTGAGAGAGCGGGCGTTTTTGAGCCCCTGATGGCCTTTGAGACGCCTGGGCAGGCGCGGGCTGCGAAGCCTGCTGTCCCACAGCTGTTACGTCATCCACCCTTTTATGTAAGGAGTTGACACTGTCGGTTAATACCTTTCACCTATCCATCCACTCTGGTGTCGGCCCCACAGGGGGCGACATCACATATATCGGCCTCTGTTCTGTCACCATATAAGCCTCC
Source organism: Pseudophryne corroboree (assembly GCF_028390025.1). Lineage (NCBI taxonomy): Eukaryota > Metazoa > Chordata > Amphibia > Anura > Myobatrachidae > Pseudophryne > Pseudophryne corroboree. The sequence goes on along the minus strand of NC_086449.1, from coordinate 797,468,189 downwards.
TCATTCAACATGTCGACACAGCCGTACCGACACACCGCAGACACACAGGGAATGCTCTAAACGAGGACAGGACCCACAAAAGCCCTTTGGGGGGACAGAGTAAGAGTATGCCAGCACACACCAGAGCGCTATATATATACAGGGACTAACTGAGTTATGTCCCTAATAGCTTTTATATAATATACTGTATACAGTGCCAATTTTAATGCCCCCCCTCTCTTTTCCCTCTTACTGTACTGTAGAATTGCAGGGAAGAGCCAGGGAGCTTCCCTCCAGCCGAGCTGTGAGGGAAAAATGGCGCCAGTGTGCTGAGGAGATAGGCTCCGCCCCTTTTTCGCGGCCTATTCTCCCGTTTTTTATGGAATTCTGGCAGGGGTATTTACCTCATATATAGCCCCTGGGGCTATATATTGAGGTATTTTAGCCAGCCAAGGTGTTTTTATTGCTGCCTCAGGGCGCCCCCCCCCCCCAGCGCCCTGCACCCTCAGTGACCGGAGTGTGAAGTGTGTGAGAGGAGCAATGGCGCACAGCTGCAGTGCTGTGCGCTACCTTGGTGAAGACAGAGTCTTCATGCCGCCGATTTTCCGGACCATCTTCTTGCTTCTGGCTCTGTAAGGGGGACGGCGGCGCGGCTCCGGGACCGAACATCAAGGCTGGGCCTGCGGTCGATCCCTCTGGAGCTAATGGTGTCCAGTAGCCTAAGAAGCCCAATCCGGCTGCAAGCAGGCGAGTTCGCTTCTTCTCCCCTTAGTCCCTCGCTGCAGTGAGCCTGTTGCCAGCAGGTCTCACTGAAAATAACAAATTCTAAGACTATAACTTTCTAAGAGCTCAGGAGAGCCCCTAGTGTGCATCCAACCTCGGCCGGGCACGAAATCTAACTGAGGCTTGGAGGAGGGTCATAGTGGGAGGAGCCAGTGCACACCAGGTAGTCTAAGATCTTTCTAGAGTGCCCAGCCTCCTTCGGAGCCCGCTATCCCCCATGGTCCTTACGGAGTTCCCAGCATCCACTAGGACGTTAGAGAAACATAGATTTTAGTAATGCTTCTATCTTCCTATCGGTAGAGTCTTTTAAAGTCACAGACTGTACTGACGGAATAACCGTAGCTTTTGCTAAATGCGAAATAGGAGCGTCTACCTTTGGGGCAGTCTCCCAAAATTTTGTATCCTCCTCTGTAAAAGGATATAGAAATTTTAACTTTTTAGGAGCCTGGAAACGGGAATCCAGTTTTAGCCAGGGTTCTTTTAAAATATCCGCAAAGTGCGAGTAAGAAGGGAAGGCAGTAACCTGTCTCTTCTGTCGTTTGAAGAAAGGGGTAGAAGTCTCGGCTACTGCCTCATCCTGAATATTAAGGGTCTGACGAATGGCTTCGATTAGTAGCCTAACACCTGAACTAGTAGATAATTCCTCATCTTCCCAAGCCGAATTTTCGTCCCATTCAGGATCTACCTCCCCTTCTTCCAATGGAGATGTCAGAGTATCCAACTCCTCTCCCGGAAACGTAATAGCGGGCAACGGCTGCGTTCGCTTAGAAGCCGCCGAACTACTAGCAGAATTTACAAATTTATTTACAGACTGAGTCAAATCAGTGAGACACTTTCCCATATTCTGGGCCCACAGCGGTTCCACCTGAGTCTGGGCCAAAGCTGCTTCCGACCTTGACTGACGCAAATCTGAAATTGCATCCACCATAGCCTTGACCCTAGGGGGCATGGACTGATCTGTGGATCTGGCCTGCTGATCTGCCGCTGGTGCCCCAGAGCATGATGTACAGAGGGTCCCTGCGTCAGCACTCCCCTTAGCCAGCTTTGTGCCACATTGTGAACATGAGAAATAAACCACTGAGGTTGTTTTTCCCTTTGCAGGTTTCTCTGGCTTACTGGTCATTTTGTACTCTGATGTACTATGTCTTGTCCCCCAAGTGTGATCCCCCGCCTCTTATACTTGCGGTTTTTGTGTAAGTGTGATCCCCCTCCTTAGCACAGCGCCCCCCCGTCTGCAGGCAGAGAAGATGGCGCCGTGAACAGCAGCGCGCGCGCGGGCAGAGCTGGGCGGGAAGACGGCTCTGCCTCTGCCCGCCTGACGTAACTTCTCTCTCACTCCGGCAAAACCGGAAGTTCGGCTCCCGTGCGCCGCTACACAGAGCGGTTGTCATGGCAGCACAGCAACGGTCCCAGGGAGTGAATAACACCCTCCCGGACCTAAACACAGTCCGCCCCCACCAAATTACATCCCAGTTCAGTCATCCGGCTGTCTGTGGATGTCGCGCGCTCCGGGGGGTGGGGGGGGGGGGGGGGGGGGGGGGCGGAGGAGAGGGGAGAGAAGCGACGGCTTGTATATATATATATATATATATAGGATAAAAATCCCCAGTCAGGCAATAGGAAATAGGGACAGCCCAATACTGTCAGTGACAGATTGTGGCTGTCCAGTTACCTGATTCTGCTTTCTTCTCTGAAGGCCCCAGTGACCAAGGTATAGTGGCCTCCATGCAGCAGTCTGGAATGGGATACTAACCCTCTTCCACTGTTATACCTGTCACCTGTAAACAGGGACTAGGTACTTGTCAAAAGAAATAAAAATAAACAGAAAATCTAAAGAGAAATAAAAACTGTGTCTGTACTCCACAGGCACAAAACTAAAACTGAACAGGGCTGAGCAGGAAGGAGATGGGAGGGGTTAGAGGGGGGGGAGGAGTCAGCTTTTGATAGTTCTGTGCCAAACTCCACTACCACACACCTCTAACCCACAAGTAACGGCGCAGCGTCCCCCAGATGGAGGACAGAGAAAAGGGACTGACGACACATTCACTGTCTAATCATTTTAAAGAGAAGCACAACTGTTCGACCAAAAATATTATTCACTTCTTGGCGATTGAAAACATCAAGAACAATTGGAAACAAAGGGATGAAGCTACACGCTTGGCCAAGAGTGAAATGAGGTGGATACATAAAGTAAAGAGCCTCATTCCGCAAGGTCTGAACGCAGACTTTGAATTAAAGTGGTTCCTTTAAGCTGTCTCCCCACTATAGTTCACGATTTTATATACATGTTTCCATATTATACCTACTTACTGCTTTATATATATAAATTTCATTCAGTAACCCCATCACAATTTAATTGACTCAATATTGGTTGTTTTAATTGTAGGCATTATCGTGTTAAGAATTTGTTGCCAACAAATAATATGGAAGCAGCAGGACTAAACAGGAAACGCATCACCGGAAGTGACTGGATATTTATTATGCGTTCCAGAATGCGTTCCATATATGTATACATGCAGGACTAATAGTATAAGTTTCTATATAAATTGTGTTAAGAATATGACTGCAAAATCCAGACTTAATATGGGGAGATTACACGCTACTAACGGCCCCGAACGGAAGCGGAAATACGTCATCGCAAGTTAACAGGAAGTTAGTGATGCGTTCCAAAATGCGTTCCACGAGGAAACGACGCCGGGTGCGGACACAACGCCGGGTGTGGACACAACACTACAGACTCCAGGCATCATATAGATGAATGATCAAGGAGCCCGGACACTATTGAAGTTTGTTTTGTCATTATGTTAAAAGATGTTTGCGGATCATTTTTGGGAGGCCGAAACCGGAAGTTGTGTAATGATCACTTCCGGTCAATGTACGTATGAAATCTAATAATTTCAATAATTTACGACTATATTCTAAACAGTTTGATTATAAATTGGATGATAATGGAAATAGTTCTTAAGTAATATGATAATATGTATTGTGGAAAGTTTTAATAATGTTTAAAAAAAATGAATTTGACCTTTAACCTGGAAGTAATTACGGAAGGGAGCTTAAAAGGAAGTCCATCACACTCCACCCTCACTGCCTGAGGAAGGGAATACCCCGAAACGCGTTGCAGCTGGAGAGTGGAGTGTCTACCTTTATCTAATTGGGGAAAAGGTGAACCAGACGGAAGGGGAATACGGTCAAGGGAACGAGGTTCCGGAGCCAAACACCCTATCACTACATCTTAAGGCCTGATTTTCGCTACCATCTGGTAATCCTCCACCCTAAACATCACCCTTCATTTGGGTGTATTTTTTACCTATCCATTTTATACATTGTTTGTGTGTATAATGTTGTGTTTTTTATCACACGCTGAAATTTTTATGAAAAGTTTTGTTATTAAATACCCTTGTATATACCTACTACACTATATGCCATTTTGTTGTTTCCTTTGCATATGGAATCAGTTGGAAAACTTTGAGCATTTTCATGAAGTAGTAAGGGAAGTATTTTGATTCCTCTTTTATGGGAATTATATCACCTTTTTATTTTGTACAAAGGATTACGATATCTTCACATTTGGGAACCATCTAGCCCACTAGCGCACTCTGTTGCACCTATTATTTGCATGTCACATGATGTGTCCCAAAGCCTGCACAGAGATACGGGTCCCATACTTCAGGTCCTCAAAGGTTTATATATCCCCCATATAGGCCAGCCCATTATTTAAATTTTTCTTAATCTGGCAGATAAATCTGGTGTGCTTTTGGGCAGCATGAGATGCGCTGGAATTCGATCATACGATACCAGTCGATTTCCGGTCGTAAGGGGCATGAGATAAATTGCAGGATTGTATGCACATCGAATGCAGTAAAAATGCACTTTCGATGAGATTTGTCTCAAGTTGAGCTTCAAGGGAAATCGGGCCCGATCTCGCGTCGAAAGCAATCGCACAAGTGTATTTCCAGCATAACAAAACATTCCCACACCATTTCAATGGAACATTGCTAACATCACTGGTAATTGAATTGGCTAATAAAAGTCTATGATAAGGCCATGGGTCCCTGATACATACTCAGCCTTGGACCTTCAGAATCTACTGATAACCTATCAGATTTTACTGCTGTTTACAGTATATTAGTGGCCTCATGTATGCTCACCGTGACTTTTGAGCCTGACTTTATAGAACCCTGGCCTGGAGCAAATTCAATGCATAACCCCCGCTCGCTCAGTGCACTGTGCAGTATATGATCCCAGCCATAACCACTACAGAATTAGGCTACTGGCAAACTATAAAGAAAATGTTCTAATTATTTGCTTAAGAATTATTTTTAAGCATCAATGAATCGTTCGTTTCAGCATATTTGTATAGAACTTGCTGCGATAAGGATTAAACACAAAGTTTACCTTTAAATCATCGGAAAGATCACTATAATCTATGCAAATGTTCTTTTCTCTTTCATAGATATCTGCAGAAGCTAGAGTACTTTCAGATTCTGTGTCCAGCTAAAAAAGACAAACACGTTTTACAATATATCTTAGTTTTCTGTTTAAAGTCACAATTACTGTTCAAAGGAAAATTATAACTTTTTTTAGTTGTCCCTTTAGAGTGTTATTGGCATCTGGTTATGGTGCCTGCTCTTATAATGGAAGTAATTATTAGTGCACTGGTTTATTATCATTTCTAAAAATGAGTTATCACCTTGGAATACGTGCGTAATGTGCAGGAATTTGAAAGTGTTAAAATCAAAATAGTGACTAAATTCTAAATCACCTACATAAAAATGTGCCACAAAACATTAGTCCCACATCAAATAAAAAATCATCAATGTAATGGTCACAAAGCACCAGGTTAGCCACAAATGGACCATGCCGTATAAATTCTTCTCAAATCGTTCTATTATTATTTATTTATTACCAGTTATTTATATAGCACACACATATTCCGCAGCGCTTTACAGAGAATATTTGGCCATTTACATCAGTCCCTGCCCCAGTGGAGCTTACAGTCTATATTCCCTATCACATGTACACACACACACACACACACACACACACACACACACACACACACACACACATTCACGCGAGGGTTAATTTTGTAGGGAGCCAATTAACCTACCAGTATATTTTTGGATTGTGGGAGGAAATTGGAGTACCCGGAGGAAACCCAAGCAAGTACGGAGAGAATATACAAACTCCACACAGTTAAAGCCATGGGCCCTGCCATGGGCCCTCATTCCGAGTTGTTCGCTCGCTAGCTGCTTTTAGCAGCATTGTACACGCTAGGCCGCCGCCCTCTGGGAGTGTATCTTAGCTTAGCAGAATAGCTAACGAAAGATTAGCAGAACTGCTACTAAATAATTCCCTGCAGTTTCTGAGTAGCTCCAGACCTACTCCTAGATTGCGATCAGCTCAGTCCGTTTAGTTCCTGGTTTGACGTCACAAACACGCCCTGCGTTCGGCCAGCCACTCCCCCGTTTCTCCAGACACTCCCGCGTTATTCCCTGACACGCCTGCGTTTTTTAGCACACTCCCGGAAAACGCTCAGTTACCATCCAGAAACGCCCCTTTCCTGTCAATCATTTACCGATCAGCAGAGCGACTGAAAAGCGCCGCACGAACAACAGCAAAACTGCTAAGTTTTTAGTTAAATAACTTAGCGCATGCGCTCTGCGTACCATGCGCATTAAGCAACAAATCGCAACATAGCGGAAAATCGGCAACGAGCGAACAACTCGGAATGACCCCCATGGTGGGAATGGAACCCATGACCTCAGTGCTGTGAGGCAGTAATGCTAACCATTACACTTTCTGTCTCATGTAAAGGTTATAAAACTTGGGGCAGACCTACTGCCAATGGCAATCCCAGTGACTCTTTGGAGCAAATTGAATAGGTTATTTTAAGCGATTTATCTGCAGGATTTACAGCTGCAATTTTCTTAAAAGCAAAATCAGGTTAGATTTCCTTTTCACAAAATCACCGCTTTAAATCCTGCAGAAAATAATACAGTGTATCTGAAATGCAAACCGACTTATAGGGGTCTATTCAATTCTAGTCGGAACTGCCATCTATTTGGAAAAACTGCAGTTTCCGAATTATTTAAGTTGAATCATATGCGACTTAATCAATAGGGCTGCCCTTTATCCGACTTGTCACCAATCCCACTTGTCGGAAAACACGTGGATCGACGAATTAGCCGCTGATCCATGTGTTTTGTCAGATTTGCGGCCAAATCCGACAGGTTTTTGGTCCGTTTTCGACAATGTCAATCCGACTTTAAAAAAAGTCGAAATGACATTGTCGGAAACAGCCAAAACCTGTCGGATTTGGCATTAAATTGAATACTGAACTGTCGGATCCTTTCTGTTGGAAAGGATCCAAGATCAATTGAATAGAATATATTTAAAAACTATCTGTTGCCTGCAGCTTCGACCATGATGAAATCACTGCTGCCAACATTTTTTATTTATTTCTGTTGTTATAGTTGTATTGCTTTGCATAGGGTATGTCACGGGAGTGGCCCAAGTGACCAGCAGCGCTCTACGGTCTAATGGTAGCAGCACCTTCACCTACCTCTCACACCAATGTTAATGTGGTGGAGATGTACTATAGCGTTTCCTGCTTCGCCTCTTTACTGAGGCGACGCAGGAAGGTACACCGACGAGATGTATTAACATTTCATTTGCCAGAGTGGGGGAAGGAAAACTCCCCCCTCCGGGGATCCCCGTCAACTTAGCGCCGAAGCGCTGTGTCTCTCCCGTCGGCTCCACTGGGTATGCACAAGATCTCGCTAGCATAGGGGAGAAGTACATGGGGGAGAAGCGGTTTCAGCATGATACCACTTCTCCCCCATAACGACAAATCATCAGAGGCGTAACTAGGGTTTTCGGAGTCCAGGGCAAGATGAAGAGTGCCCCCCCACCAAAAAATAGCCATAAAATCAACTGTGTGTGTGCGCCGAAGGTGCGCACTGTGAAAAGGGGTGTGGTCATGCAACAGAAGGGGCGTGGTCACATAAAAGAAGGGGCGTGGCCACTGAAAAATAAGAATTTACTCACCGGTAATTCTATTTCTCGTAGTCCGTAGTGGATGCTGGGAACTGCGTAAGGACCACGGGGAATAGACGGGCTCCGCAGGAGACTGGGCACTCTAAAGAAAAGATTAGGTACTATCTGGTGTGCACTGGCTCCTCCCTCTATGCCCCTCCTCCAGACCTCAGTTAGGGAAACTGTGCCCGGAAGAGCTGACATTACAAGGAAAGGATTTTTGGAATCCAGGGTAAGACTCATACCAGCCACACCAATCACACCGTACAACTTGTGATAACCTTACCCAGTTAACAGTATGAACAACAACTGAGCCTCACTCAACGGATGGCTCATAACAATAACCCTTATTTAAGCAATAACTATATACACGTATTGCAGAAAGTCCGCACTTGGGACGGGCGCCCAGCATCCACTACGGACTACGAGAAATAGAATTACCGGTGAGTAAATTCTTATTTTCTCTGACGTCCTAGTGGATGCTGGGAACTCCGTAAGGACCATGGGGATTATACCAAAGCTCCCAAACGGGCGGGAGAGTGCGGATGACTCTGCAGCACCGAATGAGCAAACACAAGGTCCTCCTCAGCCAGGGTATCAAACTTGTAGAACTTTGCAAAGGTGTTTGAACCCGACCAAGTAGCCGCTCGGCAAAGCTGTAAAGCCGAGACCCCTCCGGCAGCCGCCCAAGAAGAGCCAACTTTCCTTGTGGAATGGGCTTTTACTGATTTTGGATGCGGCAATCCAGCCGCAGAATGAGCCAGCTGAATCGTGCTACAGATCCAGCGAGCAATAGTTTGCTTTGAAGCAGGAGCACCCAGCTTGTTGGGTGCATGCAGGATAAACAGCGAGTCAGTCTTCCTGACTCCAGCCGTTCTGGAAACATATATTTTCAAAGCCCTGACTACGTCCAGCAACTTGGAGTCCTCCAAGTCCCGAGTAGCCGCAGGCACCACAATAGGTTGGTTCAAATGAAACGATGATACCACCTTTGGGAGAAATTGGGGACGAGTCCTCAATTCTGCCCTGTCCATATGGAAGATCAGATAAGGGCTTTTACATGACAAAGCCGCCAATTCCGACACACGCCTAGCCGATGCTAAGGCCAACAGCATGACCACTTTCCATGTGAGATACTTTAGTTCCACGGTCTTAAGTGGCTCAAACCAGTGGGATTTCAGGAAATCCAACACAACGTTAAGATCCCAAGGTGCCACTGGTGGCACAAAAGGGGGCTGAATATGCAGCACTTCCTTAACAAACGTCTGAACCTCAGGCAGTGAAGCCAGTTCTTTTTGAAAGAAAATGGATAGGGCCAAAATCTGGACCTTTATGGACCCCAATTTTAGGCCCATAGTCACCCCTGACTGTAGGAAGTGCAGGAATCGACCCAGCTGGAATTCCTCTGTAGGGGCCATCCTGGCCTCACAACAAGCAACATATTTTCGCCATATACGGTGATAATGCTTTGCTGTCACGTCCTTCCTAGCCTTTATCAGCGTAGGAATAACTTCATCCGGAATGCCTTTTTCCGCTAGGATCCGGCGTTCAACCGCCATGCCGTCAAACGCAGCCGCGGTAAGTCTTGGAACAGACAGGGCCCTTGTTGCAGCAGGTCCTGTCTGAGAGGCAGAGGCCATGGGTCCTCTGTGCGCATTTCTTGCAGTTCCGGGTACCAAGTCCTTCTTGGCCAATCCGGAACAATGAGTATTGTTCTTATTCCTCTCTTTCTTACTATTCTCAGTACCTTGGGTATGAGAGGAAGAGGAGGAAACACATATACCGACTGGTACACCCACGGTGTCACTTGGGCGTCCACAGCTATCGCCTGAGGGTCCCTTGACCTGGCGCAATATCTTTTTAGCTTTTTGTTGAGGCGGGACGCCATCATGTCCACCTGTGGCAGTTCCCATCGCTTTGCAATCTGTGTGAAGACTTCTTGATGAAGTCCCCACTCTCCCGGGTGGAGGTCGTGTCTGCTGAGGAAGTCTGCTTCCCAGTTGTCCACTCCCGGAATGAACACTGCTGACAGTGCTTGCACGTGATTCTCCGCCCACCGAAGAATCTTTGTGGCTTCCGCCATTGCCATCCTGCTTCTTGTGCCGCCCTGGCGGTTTACATGGGCGACCGCCGTGATGTTGTCTGACTGAATCAGCACTGGCCGGTTTCGAAGCAGGGGCTCTGCTTGACTCAGGGCGTTGTAAATGGCCCTTAGTTCCAGTATATTTATGTGTAGAGAAGTCTCCAGACTTGACCACAGCCCTTAGAAGTTTCTTCCCTGAGTGACTGCCCCCCATCCTCGGAGGCTTGCATCCGTGGTCACCAGGACCCAGTCCTGTATGCCGAACCTGCGGCCCTCGAGAAGGTGAGCACTCTGCAGCCACCACAGAAGAGACACCCTGGCCCTTGGGGACAGGGTGATCAGCCGATGCATCTGAAGATTCGATCCGGACCACTTGTCCAACAGATTCCACTGAAAGATCCTTGCATGGAACCTGCCGAAGGGAATGGCTTCGTATGAAGCCACCATCTTTCCCAGGACTCGCGTGCAGTGATGCACCGATACCTGTTTTGGTTTTAGGAGGTCCCTGACCAGAGATGCTAATTCCTGGGCCTTCTCCACCGGGAGAAACACCTTCTTCTGTTCTGTGTCCAGAATCATGCCCAGGAAAAGCAGACGCGTCGTAGGAATCAGCTGCGACTTTGGAACGTTCAGAATCCAGCCGTGCTGTTGCAACACTTCCTGAGAGAGTGCTACGCTGATCAACAACTGCTCTCTGGACCTCGCCTTTATGAGGAGATCGTCCAAGTACGGGATAACTATAACTCCCTTCTTCCGAAGGAGATTCATCATTTCGGCCATTACCTTGGTAAATATCCTCGGTGCCGTGGACAGGCCAAACAGCAACGTCTGGAACTGGTAATGACAGTCCTGTACCACAAACCTGAGGTACTCCTGGTGGTGGGTAAATGGGGACATGCAAGTAAGCATCCTTGATGTCCAGCGACACAATAAAATCCCCCTCTTCCAGGCTTGCAATAACCGCTCTGAGCGATTCCATTTTGAACTTGAATTTCTTTATATAAGTGTTCAAGGATTTTAAATTCAGAATGGGTCTCACCGAACCGTCCGGTTTCGGTACCACAAACATTGTGGAATAGTAACCCCTTCCCTGTTGAAGGAGGGGGACCCTGATTATCACCTGCTGGAGGTACAGCTTGTGAATTGCCGCCAGTACTACCTCCCTTTCCATGGGGGAAGCTGGCAAGGCTGATTTGAGGTAACGGCGGGGGGGGGGGGGGGGGGGAGTCGCTTCGAATTCCAGCTTGTATCCCTGAGATACAATTTGTACAGCCCAGAGATCCACCAGTGAGCGAACCCACTGGTTGCTGAAGTTTCTGAGACGCGCCCCCACCGCACCTGGCTCCGCCTGTGGAGCCCCAACGTCATGCGGTGGACTTAGTGGAAGCAGGGGAGGACTTTTGTTCCTGGGAACTGGCTGCATGGTGCAGCTTCTTACCTCTACCCCTGCCTCTGGCAAGAAAGGATGCGCCCCTGACCCTCTTGCCTTTCTGAGAACGAAAGGACTGCATTTGATAATACGGTGCTTTCTTAGGCTGTGAGGAAACCTGAGGCAAGAAAGTCGACTTTCCAGCTGTCGCTGTGGACACGAGGTCCGATAGACCGTCCCCAAACAATTCCTCACCCTTATAAGGCAAAACCTCCATGTGTTTTTTAGAATCAGCATCTCCTGTCCATTGCCGAGTCCATAAGACCCTCCTGGCAGAAATGGACATAGCATTAATTCTAGAGCCCAGCAGGCAAATGTCCCTCTGAGCATCCCGCATATATAAGACGACGTATTTTATATGGCCCAGGGTTAGCAAAACAGTACCCCTGTCGAGGGAATCTATGTCGTCTGACAGATTATCTGTCCATGCTGCTACAGCACTACACATCCAGGCTGAAGCAATAGCAGGTCTCAGTAGAGTACCAGAGTGTGTATACACTGACTTCAGGATAGCTTCCTGCTTTCTATCCGCAGGATCCTTTAGGGCGGCCGTATCCTGAGACGGCAGGGCCACCTTTTTAGATAAGCATGTCAGCGCCTTGTCCACCCTAGGGGATGTTTCCCAACGTAACCTGTCCGTTGACGGGAAAGGGTACGCCATCAGTAACCTCTTAGAAATCACTAGTTTCTTATCAGGGGAACTCCACGCTTCTTCACATAATTCATTTAATTCATCAGATGGGGGAAAAGCTGCTTTTTCTCCCCAAACATATAAACCCTCTTGGTATTAACAGGGTTAATCTCAGAAATGTGTAATACATCTTTCATTGCAATAATCATGTATCGGATGGCCTTGGTCATTTTAGACTGTAAATGTGCCTCATCATCGTCGACACTTGAGTCGGACTCCGTGTCGACATCTGTGTCAACCATCTGAGATAGAGGACGTTTATGAGCCCCTGACGGTTTCTGAGTCGCCTGGGCAGGCGCGGGCTGAGACCCCGGATGTCCCAAGGCTGCAGCGTCATCAAACCTTTTATGTAGGGAGCTTACATTGTCGTTTAAGACCTTCCACATATCCATCCAATCGGGTGTCGGCCCCGACGGGGGCGACACCACACTTATCTGCCCTTGCTCCGCCTCCACGTAACCCTCCTCATCAAACATGTCGACACAGCCGTACCGACACACCGCACACACACAGGGAATGCTCAGACTGAGGACAGGACCCCACAAAGTCCTTTGGGGAGACAGAGAGAGAGTATGCCAGCACACACCACAGCGCTATATAACACAGGGATTTTCACTTATAATAAGTGATTACCCAATAGCTGCCTTATATGTTTTATTTGCGCCTAAATTTATGTGCCTCCCCCTCTCTTTTTTACCCTTCTTGTACCTGGATACTACATGGGAGAGCCTGGGGAGCTGCTTCCAGCGGAGCTGTGAAGAGAAAATGGCGCTGGTGTGCTGAGGAAGAAGGCCCCACCCCCTCAGTGGCGGGCTTCTGTCCCGCTTTCTGTGTAAAAAATGGCGGGGGTTTTTACATATATACAGTGCCAGACTGTATATATGTATTTTTATTGCCAAAAGGTACTTCAATTGCTGCCCAGGGCGCCCCCCCCAGCGCCCTGCACCCTACAGTGACCGGAGTGTATAAGTGTGCTGGGAGCAATGGCGCACAGCTGCGGTGCTGTGCGCTACCTTAAATGAAGACAGGAGTCTTCTGCCGCCGATTTCGTCGTCTTCAAGCTTCTGTTCTTCTGGCTCTGCAAGGGGGACGGCGGCGCGGCTCCGGGAACGGACGATCGAGGACAGGTGCCTGTGTTCGAACCCTCTGGAGCTAATGGTGTCCAGTAGCCTAAGAAGCACAAGCTAGCTGCAAGCAGGTAGGTTTGCTTCTCTCCCCTTAGTCCCACGTAGCAGTGAGTCTGTTGCCAGCAGAAGCTCACTGAAAATAAAAAACCTAATAAATACTTTCTTTACTAGTAAGCTCAGGAGAGCCCACTAGGAGCACCCAGCTCTGGCCGGGCACAGATTCTAACTGAGGTCTGGAGGAGGGGCATAGAGGGAGGAGCCAGTGCACACCAGATAGTACCTAATCTTTTCTTAAGAGTGCCCAGTCTCCTGCGGAGCCCGTCTATTCCCCATGGTCCTTACGGAGTTCCCAGCATCCACTAGGACGTCAGAGAAATGGGGCATGCCAACATGACAGTGCCAGGTACACATTGCCCCACAGTGCCAGGTACACATTGCCCCGGAGTGCCAGATACGCAAATGCCCCACAGTGCCAGATACACATTACCCCACAGTGCCAGGTACACATTGCCCCACAGTGCCAGACACATATTGCCCCAGAGTGCCAGATACATACTGCCCCACAGTGCCAGATACACAAATGCCCCACAGTGCCAGATACATATTACCCCAGAGTGCCAGATACACAAATGCCCCACAGTGCCAGATACACATTGCCCCACAGTGCCAGGTACACATTGCCCCACAGTGCCAGATACATATTGCCCCAGAGTGCCAGATACATACTGCCCCACAGTGCCAGATACACAAATACCCCACAGTGCCAGATACATATAACCCCAGAGTGCCAGATACACATTGCCCCACAGTGCCAGGTACACTTTGCCCCACAGTGCCAGATACATATAACCCCAGAGTGCCAGATACACATTGCCCCACAGTGCCAGATACACATTGCCCCACAGTGCCAGGTACACTTTGCCCCACAGTGCCATATACACATTACCCCACAGTGCCAGGTACACAGTGCCCACAGTGCCAGATACACAAATGCCCCACAGTGCCAGATACATATTACCCCAGAGTGCCAGATACACATTGCCCCACAGTGCCAGATACACATTGCCCCACAGTGCCATGTACACTTTGCCCCACAGTGCCATATACACATTACCCCACAGTGCCAGATACACAAATGCCCCACAGTGCCAGATACACATTACCCCACAGTGCCAGGTACATATTGCACCACAGTGCCAGATACACAAATGCCCCACAGTGCAAGATACATATTATCCCACAGTGCCAGATACACATTGTCCCACAATGCCAGGTACACATGCCCCACAGTGCCAGATACATATTGCCCCACAGTTACAGATACTTATAGCCCCACAGTGCCAGGTACACATTGCCCCACAGTGCTAGATATACAAATGCCCCACAGTGCCAGCTACACATTGCCCCACAGTGCCAGGTACACATTGCCCCACAGTGCCAGATACACAAATGCCCCACAGTGCCAGATACACATTACCCCACAGTGCCAGATACACATTACCCCACAGTGCCAGGTACACATTGCCCCACAGTGCCAGCTACACATTGCCCCACAGTGCCAGCTACACATTGCCCCACAGTGCCAGCTACACATTGCCCCACAGTGCCAGATACACAAATGCCCCATGGTGCCAGATACACACTGCCCCACAGTGCCAGATACATGACCCCCCCCCCCCCCCCCCGCCCCTCAATGCTCCATGAAGCCCGGTCTCCGGCGGCGGCTACCTTAAATGAGGCGTCAGTTCATTAGCCAATCAGAGCTCGCGGACCGGCACCCAATCAGGAGCCAGTCCACGAGCTCTGATTGGCTAACAAACCAACGAGACTCGCCCTGCTGCCAGAGACCAGACAGACACTGAGCACATTGAGCAGCAGGAGAGGCACTGCGCTCTCCTCCCCTCACATTGCAGGGGGACGGGGGCAGAAAAATAGCGGGGGCGGGTGGGCATGATGCCCTGGCCGACCGCAGCGCCCCCCTCTGCTGGGCCTGCCAAGGTGCTTTGGGCACGTGCCCTGCTCAACCCCCCTTAGTTACGCCTCTAAAAAAATCTCCCCTGTGTATAGACTGCTATTTTATTCAAGTGAACGTGGGGCAAACGCACCTCTACCCCCACCCCTTAACTTGACGGATCAAGATGAAACAAAGTGCAGGTTATTTCTAGGAGTTTCCACTACAAAATGATTTCATGAAAATCGGTTCAGTAGTTTTTGCATCAGCTTGGAATTAACCCAGAGACACAGAGTTCTTATAATATTAGGATAAAGAAGACTAATAACAGAAGAGCAGGGAAAGGCAACCTTTACAATAGAGCCCAGATTTGTTGGGCACTTGAAATTATTTACGTCCATGGCAATTAACGGGTGTATAAAGAGGGAGGAACTTGATCTTTTGGAGTTACATTTTAAGTTTCTAAGCATCCCTATCATCGCAATCTATATCCCAGTGCTCTAGTTTCCTATGTAGATGGGGGAATTTTTTTTATATTACAGTTATCCTGGCAAAAATAGGATTTTGGTTACCTACTGGTAAATCCTTTTCTCGTAGTCCGTAGAGGATGCTGGGGTCCACATTAGTACCATGGGGTATAGATGGGTCCACTAGGAGCCATTGGTACTTTAAGAGTTTGAGAGTGTGGGCTGGCTCCTCCCTCTATGCCCCTCCTACCAGACTCAGTCTAGCTCACACATACAAAGCACCTCAAGCTAACTAGCTTGAAAAACTCTGCAACCGATGAAAACATTACTTTTCAAGTAACAATGCAGTACTTAACCAAAAACAAAGTTGCACTGACCAGATAACAATTGCAGGAAAACGAAGCGCTGGGCGGGCGCCCAGCATCCTCTACGGACTACGAGAAAAGGATTTACCGGTAGGTAACCAAAATCCTATTTTCTCTTACGTCCTAGAGGATGCTGGGGTCCACATTAGTACAATGGGGATGTACCAAAGCTCCCAGAACGGGAGGGAGAGCGCGGAGGCTCCTGCAGAACTGATTGAATGAACTTCAGATCATCAGTGGCCAAAGTATCGAACTTGTAGAACTTTGCAAAGGTGTTCGACCCAGACCAAGTTGCAGCTCGGCAAAGTTGTAACGCCGAGACACCCCAGGCAGCCGCCCAGGAAGACCCCACCTTACAAGTAAAGTGGGCCTTGACAGACATAGTACCCGGCAATCCTGCCGTAGAATATGCATGCTGGATAGTGAACCTGATCCAGCGAGAGATCGTCTGCTTAGCAGCAGGACACCCAATTTTCTTGGAATCATAAAGGACAAACAGAGAGACCGAATTCCTGTGACGAGCAGTCCTCTTCACATATATTTTCAGAGCCCTTACAACATCCAAGAACTTCGATGAAATTGAGGAGTCAGTAGCCACTGGCACCACAATAGGTTGGTTGAAATGAAATGCCGACACAACCTTCGTAAGAAACTGCTGACGTGTCCGGAGCTCAGCACTATCTTCGTGGAAGATCAAGAATGGGCTTTTACAGGACAAAGCTCCCAACTCCGACACATGTCTAGCAGAAGCTAAAGCCAACAACGTAAGAAATTTGACCTTAACCTTCTGTAGAGGCTCGAACCAGTCCGACTGGAGGAACTGCAACACCACGTTAAGGTCCCAAGGCGCCGAGGGCGGTACAAAGGGAGGTTGGATGTGCAGAACTCCCTTCAAAAAGGTCTGAACCTCAGGGAGGGCAGCCAATTGTTTTTGGAAGAAAATGGATAGGGCAGAAATCTGGACCTTTACAGATCCCAACCTCAGGCCCATATCCACACCAGCTTGTAGGAAGAGGAGAAACCGTCCCAGTTGAAAATCCACCGCAAAAAATTTCTTGGGCTCACACCAAGATACATATTTGTTCCAAATTCGATGGTAATGTTTAGACGTTACTCCTTTCCTAGCCTATTTCAGGGTAGGAATAATCTTGTTCGGAAGGCCCTTCCGAGCTAGTATCAGGCGTTCAACCTCCATGCCGTCAAACATAGCCGCGGTAAGTCTTGATAGGCGAACGGCCCCTGCTGCAGCAGGTCCTCCCGAAGAGGAAGAGGCCTCGGCCCTTCTTGCAGTAGATCTAGAAGATCAGTGTACCAAGCCCTTCTTGGCCAGTCTAGAGCAATGAGGCTCGCTTTAACCCTTGTTCTCCTTATGAGCTTTAGAACTCTTGGGATGAGTGGAAGTGGAGGAAACATGTACACCGACTGGAACACCCACGGAGTCACTAGGGCGTCCACCGCCACTGCTTGCGGGTCCCTCAACCTGGAACAGTACCGCCAAAGCTTCTTGTTGAGACGAGAGGCCATCATGTCGATCTGGGGTACGCCCCAAAGATCTGTTACCTCCTTGAACACCTCCGGATGGAGACCCCACTCCCCTGGATGGAGATCGTATCTGCTGAGGAAGTCAGCTTCCCAGTTGTCTACTCCCGGAATGAAGATTGCTGACAGCGCCAACGCGTGCTTTTCTGCCCAGAGGATGATTCTTGTTACCTCTGCCATTGCAGCTCTGCTCTTCGTTCCGCGCTGTCGGTTTATGTAAGCCACCGTTGTTACATTGTCCGACTGCACTTGAATGGCTCGATTTCTCAGAAGATGGGCCGCTTGGAGAAGACCGTTGTAGACGGCTCTTAGTTCCAGAATGCTGATCGATAGGCCAGCTTCCAGACTTGACCACCTTCCTTGGAAGGTTTCTCCTTGAGTGACTGCGCTCCATCCCCGGAGACTTGCATCCGTGGTTAGAGGGTTCCAGTCCTGAATCCGGAACCTGCGGTCCTCCAGAAGGTAAAGTAATTGCAGCCACCAGAGGAGTGAAATCCTGGCCTTTGGTGACAGACGTATTCTCTGGTGCATGTGTAGATGGGATCCCGACCAATTGTCCAGGAGATCCAGTTGGAAGCACCGAGCATGAAGCCTCCCATACTGCAGAGCCTCGTAAGAGGCCACCATCTTCCCCAGAAGGCGAATACACTGATGAACTGACACCCGGGCTGGCTTCAGGACATCCCGGACCATCGTTTGAATCACCAACGTTTTTTCCTCTGGGAGAAACACCCTCTGCGCCTCCGTGTCGAGGATCATTCCCAGAAAGGACAACCTCCTAGTTGGTTCCAATTGTGATTTTGGAAGATTCAGGATCCAGCCATGTTCCAAGAGAAGCTGGGTCGTGAGTGTTATGGACTGTAACAGCTTCTTCTTGGATGATGCCTTCATCAGCAGATCATCCAGCTACGGAATTATGTTCACCCCCTGTCTGCGGAAGAGAAACATAATTTCCGCCATCACCTTGGTGAATATCCTCGGTGCTGTGGAGAGCCCGAATGGGAGGGCCTGGAACTGAAAGTGACAGTCCAACAATGCGAATCGAAGATAAGCTTGATGCGGCAGCCAAAACGGAATGTGGAGGTACGCATCCTTGATATCCAGGGATACTAGGAATTCCCCCTCCTCCAGACCTGATATCACTGCCCTTAGAGACTCCATTTTGAACTTGAACTCCCTCAGAAAGGGGTTTAGTGATTTTAAGTTCAGAATGGGCCTGACCGAACCATCCAGTTTCGGTACCACGAAAAGGTTCTAATAGTAACCTTTGTTTTGCATATGAGGAGCTACTGGTACAATAACTTGTGCCTCCACCAACTTCTGGACGGCTTCTTGCAGGACAGTCCTGTCTGCCAGCAGAGCTGGCAAGCCTGATCTGAAAAATCGGTGAGGAGGGAGATTTTAAAATTCCAGCCTGTACCCCTGGGACACAATATCTTGCACCCAGGGGTCCAAGCCGGATGACACCCAGACATGACCGAAATGTCCGAGTCTCGCTCTTACCGGCCCCACCTCTGGGGCATGCAGTCCACCGTCACGCGGAGGACTTTGGTGTACCTGAAGCAGGTTTCTTGAACTTGGGCCGACCTCCCCGAAAGAAGGTGTTGGACGGCTTGGCCTTTGTGGGTTTGTTAGACCGAAAGGGCTGTGATGTAACTGAAGAAATGGGTTTCTTCGAAGCAGGTGTAGCTGAGGGAAGAAAAGGTGACTTACCAGCCGTAGCCGTGGAGATCCACGCATCTAACACTTCCCCAAAGAGAGCCTGACCTATGTAGGGTAGGGTCTCCACACTTCTCCTTGGTTCCGCGTCGGCAGACCACTGGCGCAACCACAGTCCTCGACGAGCTGATACTGACATGGAGGAAATCCCCGCAGCTATGGAACCCAGGTCTTTCAAGGATTCCACCAGGCCCAATCCTGAATGTTACGTAAAAACAATTCAACATCACATTTCTCCATAGTATCCAAGTCCTCAAGTAACGTGCCTGACCACTTTACTATAGCTTTGGCAATCCAAGCACTGGCAATAATAGGATTTTAGTACCTACCGGTAAATCCTTTTCTCCTAGTCCGTAGAGGATGCTGGGGACTCCAAAAGGACCATGGGGTATAGACGGATCCGCAGGAGCTTGGGCACACTATAAAGACTTAAAGTGGGTGTGAACTGGCTCCTACCTCTATGCCGCTCCTCCAGACCTCAGTTAGAAACTGTGCCCAGGAGAGATGGACATTTCGAGAAAATAATTTATAATTTAAACACAGTGAGTGTTATACCAGCTCACACCACAAACATACCGCAAGACATGGCCTTCAACAGAATACCAGCCCACGGTATGAAAAACATACAGCCATATGCTGAGAGAATATGCAACACAACCTGTGTGTCAACACAACCAATAATAAGAAATCGCATGCAACGGCATGAACAACGTCAGCGACAACCTAAGGAAACACCACAAAGTGCAACCATAACCAATAACTGCAGACACAGTACGCACTGGGACGGGCGCCCAGCATCCTCTACGGACTAGGAGAAAAGGATTTACCGGTAGGTACTAAAATCCTATTTTCTCTTACGTCCTAGGGGATGCTGGGGACTCCAAAAGGACCATGGGGTCTATACCAAAGCTCCAGACCGGGCGGGAGAGTGCGGACAACTCTGCAGCACCGATTGAGCAAACATGAGGTCCCCATCAGCCAGGGTATCAAACACATAGAGTTAAGCAAACGAATTTGAACCCGACCAAACAGCCGATCGGCAACGGTACAACACAGACTCCACGGGCGGCCGCCTAAGAAAACCCATCTTCCTAATAGAATGGGTCTCAATCAACAACGGTAATGGTAAACCAGCCGTAGAACCAGCACACCTAATCGTATCCTAGATCCGGTGTGTAACAAACTGCTTAGACACAGGTGCCCCAAACATGTTGGGAGCATACCAGACAAACAGAGTCTTTGTCCTCCCAATATGAGCCAAACCAGCGACATAAATATTCAAAGCCCCGACTACATCGAGAGACTTTGAAGAAACCACAGGTTTCTGCGAAATACTTAAACCACTTCTTGGCAGAACTATTATACGAGTTCTCAATACCGCTTCATCCACAGGAACGAGCCAACAGGGGCTCATGTGAGACAAAACCGCCACTTCCAACACCCGCCTTGCGGACACCAAAACCAATAACAAGACCACTCTAC